>NC_044039.1:198313871-198957252 GCF_901765095.1 Microcaecilia unicolor | reverse complement strand
CTCCTGACAGCCCTCCTCTCTCCTCCGCCTTCCCCCCCCCCCCCACGCCTCCTTTCCCCCCCCCCCCCCACGCATTTAACCCTTTTACATTCAGGTGCAGCGACGGCCGTGAAGAGGACAACACAGCTTCTCCCTTCCCTCACACAGTGTCCCGCCCTCGTGAAAACAGGAAATGCATCATTGCAGAAGGCGGGACACTGTGTGAGGGAAAGTAGAAGCTGGAGGCGAGCCCGCTGTGTTGTCATCTTCACTGCCGTCGCTGCGCCTGAAAGTAAAAGGGTTAAACACGCGCAAGGGGGGGAGGAACTGGAGAGGAGGGCTGTCGATCGGGGAGCTGAGGGTGGGAAGGAGCAGAGGGACCATCCGAGAGCTGCCTGGCTGCAGCGCTGCTGCGCCAGGCAGCTCTGCATTTTGGGGAGCATCAGCCAGGGGAAGGTCATGCATGGTTGGGCTTCTCCCCAAGTCTCTTATACGGGGCGCCTATGACTGTCCTCCCATCCCATCCATGTCCATCAATTCTCCTCTGCCCTGCCCTCCCCTTCCCTTCCTCCCTCTCTCTCCTCGATGTCCCACGATTCTCTCCTCCTGACATCATCTCACCTCCAGCGTTTCCTTCCCCCTCATTGTTCCGCCCTCTGACGTCATTATGTTTTGACACGAGGGCGGAGCAATGAGTGGGAATGGATGTTATGAACCCAGGCATCCAGACGTAGAATGTTGGAAGCGCAAATTATTATATAGGATAGTGTAAGTCAACACCAATGCATCTATATTTATGCACTAGCACTTACAGCAGGTCTATGGCTGGCATAAATGTTAGTGCCTAAATGCAACATTTACACGTGTAATTTATAGTATTCTATAAGTTAAGGGGCCCTTTATGAAAATGCGCTAAAAATTGGCCAAGGGCACCCCCTATGCGGGTCAATCCCGCCACTCTGTAAAAGGACCCCTTAGTGATGTACTGATAACATCTGTTTCTTTTCCACAAAAAAATACAAGTAAAAAGAGTTTGGGATCTACAGGATAGAGTCGGTCCAGAAGGTGGCTAATAAAATTGTCAGTGGTCTTCATCATAAAACATATAAGGGCAGACTTAAAGATATCAATTTATATATTTTGGAAGAAAGGTGGGATATGGAGATATGATATAGAAATTTAAATTCCTCTTTGGCATAAGTGCATGGGAGGCAAATCTCTTCCAGTTGAAAGAAAGCTCTAGAATGAAGTGGCATAGGATGAAGATGAAAGGGGATAGACTCAGAAGTACCCTGAGGAAATACTTCTTCACGGAACAGCCTCCCAGTGGAGGTGGTGGAGACCAGTGGCGTCTCGAGGGCAGCTGACACCCGGGGCGGGTCGCTGCTGCGCACCCCCCCCCCCCGGGTGCAGCGCAACGCACCCTCCCCCCTCCGTAGGGCACCCCCCCCCCCCCCGCGAGAACATACCTGGAAGGCGGTGAGGGGCGGGCGGGGAGAGCCAATCCGCCGAGTGCACGCCGTTGGGGGGTGTCGGTGCCTCGCTGGTTCCTTGCTCTCTCTGCCCCGGAACAGGAAGTATCCTGTTCCGGGGCAGAGAAAGCAAGGAACCAGCGAGGCGCCGACACCCCCCAGCGGCGTGCACCCGGGGCGGACCGCCACTGGTGGAGACAAAGACTGTATCTTAATTCAAGAATGCTTGGGATAGTAGAGGGTATGGATGGGCAGACTGGATAGGTGATATGGAGGGGCATTCTTGGTATGACGTACTACTCTACTACTACTTAGCATTTCTATAGCGCTACAAGGGTTACGCAGCGCAGTACAAGTTAAAACATGGGGAAGGACAGTCCCTGCTCAAGAGACGTCCAAATGATAACTTGGACGTTTAAACGTTCAAGTTATCATATCAAAAATGGTGTATAATTAAGAAAATATATAAACATTTTCAGAGATTTGAAAATACAGAAACAGTACGTCTTGAAAGAGTACATCTGTAAGCAGCGGTCAAAAACATCTCCATCTTTTGTTTTTGTCCACATTTCTTTACAATTGCCTGAATATAACTATCTCTATATATAAAAGGCACCTCCAACGTTCCAATGAAGCCTCAAGCCGGAAACTTGAGGCGCCCGAGATATCCGGTTTGGCCTGCAGTCAGTGTAGCTCCGCCCTCGCGTCAAAACGCGATGACGTAGAGGGCGGGGAACGCACAACCCACGAGTTCCAGAGATTCAGTGACAGCAGCGGGGAGTCCCACACATTCAGTGACAGCAGCGGGGACAGCGCTGCAAACTTTAATCACAAACTCGCAACCAAGCGACCGAGGGACGGAGGGAGGGAGAGGAGGGTGTGGAACTCGGAAGGGAGGGACGGAGGGGGGGGTCTGGAGCTCAGAAGGGAGGGACAGAGGGAGGGGGGGGGGTCTGGAACTCAGAAAGGAGGGAGGATGGTGGCCGGGAAATTACCTTGCTAGCGCCCGTTTCATTTTTTTTCCGAAACGGGCATTTCTCACTAGTACATAAATAACTGATTGTTAAGTTCTACACCAAGTATTTTAGAATGTAAGTCTAATTTAAATTGGCCAGAACCTACCTTCAAAGTACGATGAAATAGTTATAGAAAATCTGCCCTATGTCCTCACTCTTGTTTTTTATCACGCCGTGAGGGTCCTGTATTGCTGTAATCACTCTTCTAGGGCCTTCCGTTTTAACCAGTCTCGCTAGAAGAGTGCCCGCTTTGTTACCAAACCTCTGCATCCTGCATTTGTAATATGTTAGGGATCTCCTGGTTTGGCTGTGGATTAGCGTATTAAGCGTCACCTGGGTCGCTAAATACTGTTCTTTGTTTGCGGCAGTCAGGGCTTTTGTGTACAGTCGTTTGGCCTTCCAAAGTTTGGACTCCAAGTGCAGAATCGCCTGGGCCTGCTTTTTCTTCCGCGCTTGCACAAATGCTATTATATCTCCCTTGGGGTAAGCTCTGCCACAAGGGCCTCTTTTATGGTTGGTGATGTAGCATAATGCCTAATTTGCAGATATATAGAATTCCCTTTGACTCCATTTGAACTCCGCATGATACCCATTTTAACAACTGAAAATTTCCTTGACTTCAGGTGATGATGAAAACTATAGCAGGTTTCTACCCAGTGTTGCCAGGTGGGCGGAAATTTTTGCCCACGGCGGGTCGTGGTTTTTTGGGCTTCTTTTTTTTTCGCGGTTTTTCGGGCGGTTTTTTCGGCTGCAGGGGGCGGGGTTAGTGACGTTTTGGGCGGGGTTAGTGACGTTTTGGGCGGGGCCGGTGACGGGGGAGGCGGGGCTGATGACGGCGGGGGCGGGGTTGATGACGGTGGGGGCGGGATGATGACGCGGGGTGGGGGTGTCAGGGGCGGGGTTTGAGTTTGGGCGGGTTTTGGGCTGTTTTTAGGCTGGATTGGGTGAGAAAAAAATTTTCCACCTGGCAACCCTGTTTCCACCCCCACTCCCTCCTGCTCCTCCTCCTCCAAGCAGCAAGGCAGCAGCAGTTAACACTGTCCTTTGTGTGTGTGCTCTCGGACCCAGGAGTCTGCGTGAGTTTCCAGTTTTAACAGGAAATTAAAGGGTCATGGACTTGATATACTGCCTTTCTGTGATATAACCAAAGCAGTTTACAATTACATATATGCAGGTACTTTCTCTTTTCCTAGTGGGCTCACAATCTCCATTTTTGTACCTGGGACAATGGAGGGTTAAGTGACTTGTCCTGGGTCACAAGGAGCTGCAGTGGGAATCAAACCCAGTTCCTCAGGTTCTCAGGCCACTTCATTAACTATTAGGCCACTCATCCATTCTGACTATGAGGGGCCAAGGCCTGTGAATGTTCACTGACTCACAGGCCCCATTCTGAGTGCCACTACTGGGCACCGGTCAGTAGTAAGCACTCGTAACCACTTGTAACCACTCGCCTCCACCTACCCTCCTCTCTTCCTTCCCGTTCACATTAATTGATTTGATTTGCTTACTTTATTTATTTTTTGTCTATTAGATTGTAAGCTCTTTGAGCAGGGACTGTCTTTCTTCTATGTTTGTGCAGCGCTGCGTATGCTTTGTAGCGCTATAGAAATGCTAAATAGTAGTAGTAGTAGTAGTAGAAATCTAGGGTCATTAGAAGCCCGTATCCAGAAAAAACTGCCTCTTCATGTAAAAGTGAAACAACATGGCTGCTTTACTCATAACACCCAGTTACTTAGGAATTAGACACCTAGAGCATTTTAATTGTCTTAACCTTAAGTGTTCCCCAGTGGGTATTTGCACAGACTAGCACATTTCCATATAGAATTACAGTTCTGTATTCTGTAGTCAGTGGTGAAAAAAAAAAAAAAAACATTATATTTTTTTAAAAGCCAGAATAAAATGCTGCCATGGGTAGAATTAAGAAGAAAAAGCTCCGCAGAAAATGCACAGGAAAACCAAACGAGGAGGTGGCAAAAACAGAGGCGTGACTACAAGTCCAAGTTCAAGTTCTTCATTAATAACTGACCCGACATGGCCAGTAACCATTACACGAGCGTAGTCTGTTGGAGCATCCCGCTACTTCAAGCACTGAGATGCTTTTCAAGTGATTATTGGTTTTGGCACCATGAGAGTGGAACACACATTTGCTCCTTCCATAGACAACAACCCCTGATGCAGGCATCGTGCCGAAACATGGCTGTATCGGGTCAGTTATTAATAAAGAACTTGGACTTGAGCCTGTAGTCATGCCTTTGTTTTTGCCACCTCCACTATTCTGCCACAGGTAGAATTAACATTTCTTTTAGGATAAATTTTTACAACCAAGTGATCGTCTCTCCACATTTTACAGTACATACTAAGTACACAAAATTGTGTTTCCTTTTTTTTCATGAACAAGAATCAGACACTTAGGGGCTCATTTTCAAAGCGCTTAGACTTACAAACTTTCATAGGATACATTCCCTATTAGTAGTGAACATTCAGTGTGCAGCTTCCAGATCTTGTAATCAAATTAGCTGAATGTTATGACTTTAAATGTTTCAGAGGTGTATTTTCAAAGTACTTAGACTTACAAAGTTACAGAGGGACTCATTTTCAAAACAGAAAAATGTCTAAAAAGTGTCATGCATTTTCTCATAAAAATAATGTCCAAATTGGTATTTAAAAAAAAAACATTTAGGCATTTTTCTATAAGGTCTGTTAGAAGTGCATTCAAATCACAAGGGGGCATGTAGGTTATGAGTTAAGTGAAGGATCTAGATTGTAAGCTCTTTTAAGCAGGGACTGTCTTTCTTCATGTTCAATTGTAAAGCGCTGCGTACGACTGGTAGCGCTATAGAAGTGATTTATAGTAGTTCATAGTAGTATCTAGGCAATCCTAACACTTGGATGTTTTTCTGCCAGGGCTATAAGTTGGACGTTTTCATCTAGACCTGTTTTATTAATTAATAAACCACAAAAAAGTACCCTAAATGACCACTGGATGGAATCAGGGATGACCTCCCCTTACTCTCTCAGTGGTCACTAACCCCCTCCCACCCTTAAAAAATGTGATTAGAAACATTACTTGACAGCCTCTATGCCAGCCTCAGATGTTATACTCAGGTCCATTAGAGCAGCTTGCAGGTACCTGGAGTAGTCTAGTGGTGGGTGCAGTGCACTGCTGACAGGTGGACCCAGGCTCCTACCTCCCCCTTCCTGTTACACTTCTGGTGGAAACTGTGAACCCTCCAAAACTACCAGAAACCCACTGTGCCCACATATAGGTGCCCCCTTCACCTATAAGGGCTATTATAGTGGTGTACAGGTGGGGTTTGGGGGGCTCAGCAATGGTGAGATGTGTACCAGGGAGCTTTTATTTGAAGTTTAGTGCAGTGCTCCCAGGGTGCCCCATTGCTCTCCTGGGATGTCTGCGTGGCCAGTATACTAAGAATGCTGGCTCCTCTTACATCTCAATGGCTTGATTTTGTGCGTTTTCACTTGTAACGCACAAAAACATCTAGCAAATAGCCATTTTCAACAAACAAACAAAAAGATAGTTGTCATTCTGTTTTGAAAATGGCCATATTCCCCACTTTGGACATTTTTAGCAAAACATCCAAAGTTGGACTTAGACATCATATTGAAAATACCCCCTTCACAGTATCCTATGGAACTTAGTAAGGCTAAGTGCTTTGAAAATACACCTCTTAAACATTTAAAAATATATATTCCTAACATTCAGCTAACCTGAGCACAAGATCTGGAAGTTGCACACTGAATATTCATTAGTAATAGGGGATGGGATTAGGTGGCAACTGCAAACAAAGTAGGTTATTACACCATGGTTCCTAAATGTTTGAAGCTGTTATTGTGCTCGTTTTTTTTAAATCAAAATTAACTCCCCAAATGTACAAAACAATGCAATTTCCTTTGTTATGACACATTCCCTGTTGCTAGTAAGAGGATGTATCCAGGTGACTCCCCTCTTGGAATCTATTTTGAATAGAGGCCTAATTCAAGACTGGATCACAACATCTGTACAAGATAGAATATGCCGTCATCTGTCTTCTAATCCATTGGCTGTTGCCTAGCAACTGGCCAATCTCACCAACTATTTGCCATGACAAATTTGTGTCATCGCTACCATGACAACCAGCTTTGTTACTTAATTAAATTGATTCAAAATGAGAACTAGCTTTTGAGAAACAAATGGGTTGTACAACGTCCAAAACATAAGCTCACAGATAGCTGGCCACCCTAAGATGTAATGTCCTTTGCGATTAACAGTCTCATTTTGAATTTCATTTGAAATTCATACCTATAGTTGAAATCACTGGAGGCTTTTCATGAAAAATTATGATGTTATATGAAATTCATTTATATTTTAAAAACTTTTTAAAAAAAAGTGTAAAGCATTTCAATATAAAATGTTGGCAGGTTTATGCATCAGTTCATTAGACAAGGGTATATTTTGTGAGCATATTTAGCTTTAAAACCAGGATTACTATGGGAATATGTGGAAAGTTCAAGGTCAAACTCAAATCAAGCAAATTTCAGCATGGTTCAAGTTTGAGGGAATTTTCAAACTTTTCTCAGATTTCCAAGGGAAGTTTGCCAATTTTTTATACTGGGAATGTGGGAAAATCTAACAGATTTCATGCAGCTTTTGCTATTCCCAAGCATTGGTATTGAACGTGCTTTCTGCACATCAGGTGAAACTACTAAACTTTGATTTGCAAATGTGAGGAATCTACAAATAATTTGTTTCTTTAAAAAAATTTGATTAACTAATTTGATGATAAACACACTTTTTGTGTTTATAAACATTTTTCTTCCTCCAGCACATTTCTGTGTAAACCTACAGAATGAAATCTGATGCCACAAATTATTTGAAAAATATTTTAAATTTGCCCTCTGAGGAGATCTTTTTATTGCATTGATGGTATGTTTCATTAGATATGTTAAACTGAAATATCTACAAACCCATGGCAAGCTGCCTTGAGTTAGAGGCTGACTTGAATTTTGGTTTTGGTTATGATACCAAAACCAGTCCAAAATCCTGTTTCTGCACTGTTTGGTTTTGGCCAAAAGGTTATTTTAATTTTGGGCATGTTTTCAGTTTTAGCCAAAACTGCTTTCGGTGGAAGTCAAAAATTTGTGCTTTGTTCCATTTGTCTCCCTCTCCCCCCCCCCCCCCCCCCCCCCCCCCCGAACAAGAAATGCCCCTCCTCCTCGACCCTCCCCCCACCATGCCTCCTGAACCTTCCCCAACCCATAGGCCTCTCTGGGCCTATCTTACAATTTTTGATGGTCTAGGGATGTGGTCAGGGTAGGAGCAGTCCCCAGTTACTCCTAGCCTTCCCAGGTCTGCTCTCAAAATGTCTGCTGCAACTGGGGCATCACTCCTGCCTGACCATATCACTAGACCACTAGGGATTTCAAGAGTGTCCTGAGGCTGGAAGGAGGGGAGACTTTTCTTTGTATTCTTGATTTCAGAACCTGGGGCATTGCTCAAGGCCGAGCATGGAGAGTGAGTCAATGACTGGGGGGGGGGGGGTGAGGAGAGATGGAGAAGCTTCAAAACAGACAGGAGGCACCAGAGCAACAGTGGGATTGTTCATTGACTTAGTACTATGGCTCATCGTAAACCCCAACCCCTGATTCTGTAAAAGTGACCAAAAATTGTGCATGCAAATTATGTGTGTTCCTGATTTACATGTGCAATTTAATCGAATAACAAGCCAATTAGTACCAATAATTAACTTTTTAACAAGCAATTATTGGCGCTAATTAGATTTAATTGGGACCAACACACATAAAGTTAGGCACAAGGGCCAAACCTAAAACTTATATACAATCCTCTCATCCTCTCATCTCAATACAATGCGGATAAGTCCACAAGTATAAGCATACCAGACTATACCCTCCCCATCTCAGACAGTCTGAAAATCCTCGGAGTCACACTGGATCATGATCTCCAAGTGGAGAGCCAAGTGAAGTCCACAACTAAGAAAATGTTCCACTCAATGTGGAAACTCAAACGTGTGAAACCACTCTTCCCGAGGGAAAGATTTCACAACTTGATACAATCTTTGGTACTAAGCCACGTAGATTACTGCAACGGAATCTATGCAGGATGCAAAGAACAAATCTTTAAAAAACTTCAGACGCCCAAAACACGGCAGCCAGGCTCATATTTGGAAAAACGCAATTTGAAAGCACAAAACCCCTACATGAAAAACTGCACTGGCTACCAATCAAAGAGCATATTACTTTCAAAATCTGCACCATGGTTCACAAAATTATCTACGGCGAAGCCCCGGGATACATGACAGACCTCATTGACCTACCAACCAGAAACACATCCAGTTCAACACAAACTTACCTAAATCTCCACTACCCAAGCTGCAAAGGACTTAAATACAAATCAACCTATGCATCCAGCTTTTCCTACCTGAGCACACAACTGTGGAACGCATTATCAAAAACCGTGAAAACAGCGTACGATCACCTAAACTTCCAGAAAGCGCTAAAAACTAACCTGTTCAAAAAGGCATTCCCTACTGAACCAACATAAATGCCTGAACCCAGCAACACAACGAAACCAAAAAATGTAATGGCTTTACAAAACTCACCCGCTCGACGATTCCCAATGTGTTTGTTCCAATGATCCTTATTCTACCACAATATCACATTGTATCTGTCCTACCAAGGCCTGCGTACGCCTCTACGGTACTATGTAAGCCACATTGAACCTGCAAATAGTTGGGAAAATGTGGGATACAAATGTAACAAATAAATAAATTCAAAAAAGGGGGCTCAGAAATGGGAGGGTCATGAGCGTTTCACAGCAAAACGGAGGCAAAATGGACCTCTTCACATAATTACAGACTAATGATGCTCCGTGTATAAATTTAGGCCTGGCATTTTCCTTTGTTGGTAATATAAAGTATTACTTAGTAATATTAATTCAAAAGGAGTGAAGCCTGTGAAATTGGGATTACCTTAATCAGTGGGAGTTGAATTAGAGACTGAAGTGTTCGCAATGTTAAATAATTTCTGGTTTTAAAAGAGAAAAAAATGAAATTAGGTGTATTATTTCTACTAATATTGGACAATAACTATGTTTCCAACGAAATAAACTGAATATACACCGTTTTGGGTGGAATAATGATTCAGATAAATAATAACTGGGGATAATCAGGTTAATACCACATTTTTTTCTGTTTACTATTGTTTAATTGATCTCCTTGTCTTGTTGCGCTCTCCCTATTTTGTGGTCTAAGGAAGAGTATAGAATTACCTGATTGAAATAATTCTTGTGTATTACTTTCTCTGCATTTCTGGCAAGTTAGTTTATTGCTTGTAAATTTGAATTCTTATAAATAAAATAAAAAAAAAAAATAAAAAATTTAGGCCTGGCTATTTACACCACATTTTTATTGGTGCAAATGATGCTGCCTACACTTATGCACAACTCTCCGCTTAAGTGTGACTTCTATAAACCGCCCCAAACTTTAAACACAGTTTAAAGAAAACCTTTTAAGCTTTTTTTTTTTAGGCACCATTTATAGAATTTACCCCCAACTGTCTAATATATGCATGGCATTGATTTTCTCTCTAGAATCAGCTCAGAATAGCTTTTTCTATTAACTTTGATGCCAGAGTAAGATAAGTGTTCAAACTTGTGGTAATTCAAATCTTTTTTGAGCCTTTAAATATAATTTTATTTTTTCCCAAGATTTTTTTTAACACTCAGATAAAGCCTATTACACAGCCAAAATGAAGAAAGCAAATGCCACCCTGCCCCAAAATCATCTTCCCCCTTCCCTCTGCTTACTTAAAGAAACTTTCACTAGGTAGGGGGTGTTGAGGGCTTTCATTACAATTCACTACCAAAGCTTAAGAACCTAAGAATAGCCATACTGGGTCAGACCAGTGGTCCATCTAGTCCAGTATCTTGCTTCCAGCAGTAGCCGATCCGGATCACAAGTACCTAGAAGAAAACCAATTAGTAGCACCATTCCATGCTACCAATCCTGGTGCAAGCAATGGCTTCCCCCATGTGCATCTCAATAACAGACTATGGACTTTTCCTCCAGGAACTTGTCCAAACCTTTTTTTTTTAAACCCAGATACACTACCCACTGTTATCACATCCTCCAGAAAAGAATTCCAGAGCTTAACTATTCTTCGCGTGAAAAAAAAAATATTTCCATGTAACTTAATTGAGTGTCCCCTGGTCTGTGTACTTTTTGAAAGCATGAAAAACTTATTTACTTTTACCTGTTCTTCACCTCTAAACAGGGCCGCCGAGAGGGGGGGACAGGGGGGACAAAAGTCCCCGGGCCCGGGCCTCCGGGGGGGGGGAGGCCGGCGCTGCCACAGTCAGGCCCGCCCGCCCACCCTTCCGTCGCTCCCACAACTAACTTTAAGCCTTCCGTCACTCCCACAACTAACCTTAAGCGCCTTCATCTTCGCAGCAAGCAGCAGCAGCAGGGCAGGCCACTCCTTCCTTCCGTGTCCCGCCCTCGCCTGATGTAACGTCCGCGAGGGCGGGGCAGGGAAGGAAGGAGAGGTCTGCCCTGCTGCTGCTTGCTGCGAAGATGAAGGCGCTTCAGGTTAGATCAGGGGGCCCGGCACTGGCAGCGGGTGGAGGGGGGGGCCGGCGACCTCGGATGGGGGGGTGCGACACAACCTCAAGTGGGGGGGCCCGGGGGCGGCCTTGTCCCAGGCCCGGCCCCGGCTCTCGGCGGCCCTGCCTCTAAAGATTTTGTAGACCTCAATCATATCCCCCCCTCAGCCGTCTCTTTTCCAAGCTGAAGACCCCTAACCTCTTTAGCCTTTCCTCATACGAGTTGGTTAATACACTTCACTTTAGGGAAAGCCGTTGAAAGCTGCGTCTCAACAATTTTGTCATTAGAATTCTGCTCTGCTGATGTTAAAAATCATTTTTAATGATAGCATTCCTGACAAAGGGGCTGATCACCCAAAAGGAAAATATGATATTGGTTTAAATATAAAAAAAGATCCTTATAAAATATAAATCATACTTTTTCTTAGCAAAGGAGAATTTAAATCAGAATTGAAGCTGACAACGTACAATGGTGTTTATTATTTATATGGCTCCAGTGGCATACACAGCCCTGTACAAAGCAACGGACATAGGTGGAATGTTACTGCCACGGTGAGTCTGTCTGTGCTTACTTCATACAAAGAAAACCTTTAACATTGATTGCCTTTATGTAATAAATATCAGATAACAGGAAGTGAATTCCATACACATAAATAAAGCGCGTGTGTATCACTTAGGATGCAACTGTGAATTGCCACCTTTCTACATTTGTAATTAATGGAACATGAAAAGGCAAATGTCTAGAAAGCAGATGCACCGATTCCATTAAGATCAGCTGCATTTCCCTATGCTTGCTTATTGCAGAAGGATAGCCTCTATTGCAATATCCCTTATTCTACTCATGAGATATTTTTGAAAAAAAAAATAATAAAATAATAATAATAATAAAATAATAATAAAAAATAAAAAAAATAATAATAAAAAGAACATTCACAATAGCAGAATTCTAATGACAAATTGTTGAGATGCAGTGTTCAGCAGCTTTTCCCTGAAGTGAAGTGAATTAACCAACCCCACACCTACACTACAGAGTTTAACTTCAAGACCTGAGGCTGACTGCTTGGAAGGATTGGATATCCAAAAATAAGCCGGGTAGATTCCTTTTAATTGGGTTGCTAAGAGACACCTTCTTCAGTTGTCATCACTGAGGTGAATTATTAATTAAGGAACATTTGTCTTGAGAGTTAATCGCTCAGATTAACAGCCTGTCTTTTTATTGTTCTTTCTGCTGAATGTATAGCTACAAACTCGGGAAGCATTTTCAACTCAACAACAAAAAAAAAAGCAGCTTACACATTTGCCAGGCGTTTAAGTCAAATTATAGAGTAAAATGTACTAAAGGTTAAAATACAATTCTGATTTTCCGAGGCTATTTCAAATCATAGCTTTCTGTCCTTCCCAAGTAAATATTATTTTAGCACAATGATAAGCTTTTTTTTTGTTGTTTTTTTTTTCCTCCTGCAGTACCATTAAGATCCCTTTCTTTCGTCCCCTCTTAGTATGCTGACAACACCACTTTGTTAAGGCTGGGTGGTTCCATTTGCATTGGACACTTCTTCTGCATAGAGATTGATGAGTTTAATCAGCGAATCAGGAAGAAGACTTGGACATCAATCAATGCCAGTTCTCTTTCTTCCTAATTTCTGATTTGCTACTTGTCAAGGCAATAAAAAGATGTCTCTGAGATGTAAAGCTGAGAAGAAGATACTGTTTGAAATTTAAATCAGTCACCAAAGCCCCTGAAGGTGCTTTGTCCACATGATTTTCGAAAGAGCATCACTGATTATTTTTGACCTTATTTTTACCCTGACTTGGAAATGGCCAAATTTTCACAGGAATGCAAAAAAGAGTTCTGAAATCCTTATTACTTATAGTAAAAAAAAAAAAATTCTGGATGGTCTGTGCACATAACGAATAGACTCATGTATATATATCATCTTGCTGTAAATATCTCTATGGTTTTAGTTTTAGAATTGGTGATCATTTTAGAAGCCCCAGTCACGATTGGGACATGTATAAGGAGGTGAAGAGCAAATCCAAGAAGACAGGAGAAGCCTCCACGGAAAGTCAAAGCAAAACAGCAAAAGTAGAGGCTGAGTAGAGGGAGGTAATATCAAAAAACAGTTTATTCAGAATATTCATATAAAGGACCCGACACGGTCCGTGTTTCGGCGCCAAAGCGCCTGCCTCAGGGTGTTTGCTGATCGGTTGGCTGTTCTTTTGTTCTCTCTGTGGATTAACTTGCATACATAAAGGAATTATTCAAGCCTATCAGCTTCTTCTCAAAGAAAGTTGATTGTGACCCCTGAAGCAGGCGCTTTGGCGCCGAAACACGGACCGTGTCGGGTCCTTGATATTAATATTCTGAATAAACTGGTTTTTGATATTATCTCCCTATTGGTTTGCGCATTTGTCAAACTCTACTTTTGCTGTTTTGCTGGAACATGTATAAACCAGCATTTAGATCTGTATATCGGATACACATCTAAATCGCAATTTTAGAAAGCTAGGATATGCACATCCAGCTCATGAATATGTACATATTGCAAGGTAGCTTGGTCTGGGTGTGTTTTGGGTGGGATGAGAGCAGAAGGGAAATGCACGTTGATATCCACTGAGAACCATGCTGGGATTTACAGCTACTCCCTGCATAAATCACTTGTTCAGGGATAACCGGTTTATTCAGCGGCACTTAGCCGGTTAATGCTGCTGGAAAATGTCCAATTAGCACCTATGTCACAACCAGCTATTTGGGGGGGCATTCCAGGGGCGGAGTCAGCACTCGGCTGGTTAAGTACCGATATTCAGCATTTAGCTGGCCAAGGTTCCGTTATAGAATAGGATCTCACCATGGCGGCATTGGGGCACCTAAGTGGCAGTACCCAGGTACAGAATTGCCTCAATTATGCAATGACCAGTTTCCTTAGAGAAGACTATTATGCTTGGCAAGGTTGAAGGCAAAAGAGGTATTAGAAAACCAGTACAAAGAGTGATTGAATTGATCACATCTACTATAAATATACCATTGAGTAGCTTTCAGAGACAAACACACTTGAGGAATTCAGGCTATATAGTCTCCAGGAGTTGTCTTCGATTTGATGACACTTGACCATCATCATCAAGTTAGATGTGTTGACATTGTGCCTATCACAGTTTACCAAATGCCCCCAAATACCTCCTTTTTACACAGTCAAATACACATATACCTTCAGATGGCTAAAAATTCATTTATATGAATATGGTTGACTTAACCAGGTTAACTTACTAACCTACTTGTTTACTAAGCTGCGTGGCAATGTCAAAACAGCCCATTCAAAATGAATGGGCTGTGTTGACATTAGTGCACAGCAGCTTAGTAAACAGGGGGTTAATTGTTTAAAAAAAATAATAACTAAATATAATTTTCTTACCAAAGTAAAACATAAGTGTTTGCCATACTGGGACAGACCGAAGGCCCATCGAGCCCAGTATCCTGCTTCCAACAGTGGCCAATCCAGGTTACAAGCACCTGGCAAGATCCTAAAACAGTAAAATAGATTTTATACTGCTTATCTTAGAAATAAGCAGTGGATTTTCCCCAAGTCCGTCTTAATAATGGCTTATGGACGTTTAGGAAGTTAGCCAAACCTTTTTTAAACCCTGCTAAGCTAACTGCTTTTACCACATTTCTCTGGCAACGAATTCCAGAGATTAATTACATGTTGAGTGAAGAAAAATTTTCTCCAATTTGTTTTAAGCTTACTACTTAATAACTTCATTGTGTATTTCCTAGTCCTAGTATTTTTGGAAAGAGTAAACAAGTGATTCACGTCCACCCATTCCATTACACTCATTATTTTATAGACCTCTATCATATCTCCCCTCAGCCATCTCTTCTCCAAGCTAAAGAGCCTTAGTCGCTTTAGAGTTTCCTCATAGGGAAGTCATCCCATCCCTTTTATCATTTTTGTCGCTTTTTTCTGTACCTTATCTAATTCCACTATATCTTTTTGAAATGCGGTGACCAGAATTGCACAGTATTTGAGGTATGGTCGCACCATGGAGCAATGCAAGGGCATTACAGCATTCTCATATTTACTTTCCATTCCTTTCCTAATAATAAAAGAATGAATTGCGTTCAAAATTTGCACCCTGGTCCACAAAATCATCCACAGAGAGGCCCCGGCCTATATGTCAGACCTTATAGACTTACCAACCAGGAACACAAAAAGGTCAGCACGCACATTCCTGAATCTCCACTACCCCAGCTGCAAAGGACTCAAATATAAATCAACATATGCATCCAGCTTCTCCTACATAAGCACGCAGCTATGGAACGCACTACCAAATGTCATAAAAACAATGCACGACCTAACAATTTTCCGACAGCTACTGAAAACCTACCTGTTCAAAAAGGCATACCACAATGATCCATCCTAAATACGAAACAACGAAACTCCACCAAAACCAGACAAAACCGAACTCTCTACACTTGACTGTTTCATTTATTCTGTTACTAATGAACGTTAAAGCACTACCACTTTATTCCTCATGCCGAAATGAACTCCTGATATTTGACTGTCTAATTTACTAAGCTATGAACCCTAATGCAATACCACTTTGTATTTCTCATCCCGGAAATGGCGATTGCCATTACGGCATAATGTAAGCCACATTGAGCCTGCAAATAGGTGGGAAAATGTGGGATACAAATGCAACAAATAAATAAATAATACCTTACATTCTATTTGCTTTCTTAGCCGCCGCTGCACACTGAGCAGAGGATTTCAAAGTATCATCAACAATGACACCTAGATCCCTTTCCTGGTCGGTGACACCTAATGTGGAGCCTTGCATTATGTAGCTATAGTTTGGGTTCCTTTTTCCCATGTGCATCACTTCGCAGTTGCTCTTAGCTTTTAAAAATGTACCTTTATGTGTCTGATGATGACGACTGCATGGATTTTGGACAAAGATCAACGTAGCTATTTACTTATATTTATCATAGAGAGAGGGACTTCTGCCTGTCATTTTAAACACTGAAGTGAATTAAATAAAACAAAAATAAGTAGATCTTAATTAGGTTTCCACTGCTAACTGAATTATGAAAACTGTTACTGCAGTTGCAACCCTACAAAAGCCTTTTAAATTTAAAGTTAATAACATGGATAGCACCATGCTCCCTTTGGAGAGAGAGTCATTTAAAATGCAAGTTACTTTCCTTTGCACCTCAGAGGACATTTTGCAGTGATTACATTCTCCCTGATAGGGTTGCCAGGGGTTACTCAAAGTCTTCAAGAACATGCCAAGTCAGTCTTGTATTATCTCTAGAAACCACTATTAGACCTCTCTCAAGACCTCTATCCAGTTTCTTAAAGAAGAACAGAAATATGTTCGGAGAAGCAGTAGGGCAACATTGGTGTTATCTCCGTCTGTCTCAGTCTGGTTGTCCTACCTGCAATTACATTGCTGAAGGCAAATCAGAGGAAGACAGCAAAACAAACCAAAAAAAACAGAAGAACACAGTGCAGTGAACCCAGATGGGACAAAGAAGACAGTAGAGCCTCAAGCTGGAGGAAGCAAGATTTATTTGAAGGACTCAACATGGCCCGTGTTTCAGCCTAATGCCTGCATCAGGGGTTGTAATATGATGGCTTCCGTAAATGGAATCAATGTATGGACATCCAAATGTATGAATGTATGTATGTATGTATTATTATTATTTGTTGCATTTGTATCCCACATTTTCCCAACTTTTTGCAGGCTCAATGTGGCTTACATATTACCGTTAACGGCGTTAGCCGATTCCGGTCTGAACAAATACATGGTGTGAATGAATACAAGGTGATATTGTGGTAGATAAGGTACATGTATGGTAGGTACAATTGGGGGGAATTTAGGGAGGGAGGGAGGGAGGAGGAGTCAGGTAATGTTTGGTTACATCGTGTCACAGGTGTCCATGTATTTTTATGTTGGGTCGGTGTGGTATGCTCTTTTGAAGAGGTCTGTTTTTAGTGCTTTCCAGAATTTAAGGCGGTCTGGCATAGTTTTTACAATTTTTGGCAGTGTGTTCCATAGTTGTGCGCTTAAGTAGGAAAAGCTGGATGCATAAGTGGATTTGTATTTGAGTCCTTTGTTGCTTGGGTAGTGGAGGTTTAGGTATGATCGTGCAGATTTTGTGGTGTTTCTGGTTGGCAGGTCAATAAGATCTGTCATGTATCCAGGTGCCTCACCGTAAATAATTTTATGAACAGTCGTGCAGATTTTGAAGGTGATACATAGCCAATGCAGTTTTTCGCGAAGTGGTTTGGCGCTGTCAAAACGTGTTTTTCCAAATATAAGCCTGGCTGCTCTGTAGTCTTCAGTACCTTCTTTCACATTGAAGTAGCACAAGCTGTTATATTACGACACTTGACGCAGGCATTTGGCAGAAACACGGGCGGTATCAGGTCCCTCAAATAAATCTTGCTTCCTCCAGGGGCATAGCCAGATGGTCAATTTTGGGTGGGCCTGAGCCCAAGGTAGGTGGGCATGGAATTCGGCTCCTCTCTCCACCCCTCCCTGCTCACAAACCCCAAATATTAAATGTTTGAGCTGGCAGAGATCCCTAAACCCTGTCAGCTGAAGATTTCCTCCTCCTCCTCCTCGAGCAGCCAGCACTCTTCCAAACAGGAGCCGGCAGCACTTGCCTCAAACTGAAGCTGCTGCCCGCAGGCCAAACACGCTCAGTGCTTTTGCATGTGAACAAAACTAAGCATGTGTAGAAGGGCTGGTCTCAGCGTCAGCTCAAGACAAGAGCTGCTGGCTGCCCAAGGAAAGAAAATCTTCAGCTGGCAAGATTTGGAGATCCCCACCAGCCACAGCAAGAGTGTCACAATTTTGGGTGGGCCTGAGTCCAAAGTGGGTGGGCCCTGGCCCACCCAGGCCCACCTGTGGCTACGTCACTGTTCCTCCAGCTTGAAGCTTCACTGTCTTCTTTATCCCATCTGGGCCCACTGCAACTGTGTTCTTCTGTCGTCAAGTTGCTGAAGACATGCAGCTTTCTTGATAATCTAAGGAAGAAATTAGAGCTTGTGAAATGTGCTACCCCACAAATATATAAGAATATATCATTTTTATTTTTTATTTTAAGGGTGTGTGTTATTAACATCAAGAATCATCTGGTACAGACAAATCAAGGCTAAAGCAAAAAAGGCTCCACCACTGGATGGATGATTTTACTGCAGCTGCTCAGAACTAAGTGGACGGGAAGAGACTCACAGTGGACACCCTTGCCATGGCTACTAAGGGACAGCCTTACTGGTGCTAGAGCATTGACTTGAGTTAACAAGGGCATTTTTGCCCTACTGGAACAAGGGGCAAAGCTAGACCTCGGCGGGAAGGGGGTCCAGAGCCCAAGGTGGGGGGGGCACATTTTAGCCCACCTCCCCCAGCCGCCACCCCTCCCCTGCCACTTTTGACCCCACCCCCCATCACCGCTGCCGCCACCAGTACCTTTGCTGGCGGGGGGCTCCCTAACCCCCAGTAGACTCAGTCTTCTTCAGCGCCGGTCTCTGGCGCGTTCGCTGATCTGTGCTGTGAGCCCTGACGTCCAGCACGTTCCTTTAAGTGAAACTGAGGATGTCAGGACTCACAGCACAGATCAACGAACACGCCGGAGACTGGCGCTGAAGAAAATGAAGGCTGGCGGGAGTTGGGGACCCCCGCCAACAAAGGTACCTTGCGGCGGCGGCGAGTTGAAAGTGGCGGGGTGGTCGAAGGTAGAGGGGGCCAGGGCTAAATCTGTGGGGGCCTGTGGCCCCACCTAGCTACACCCCCCTGACTGGAACTGTCTCTGGGTTCTTATGTTTTAAATGCACACAGGTATCTATATAACATAGGTATTTTTTTGGAAAGTTTTATATGTGCCCTTTTATGAAATTACCTCCCATAAGGAACAAGGTTGGGTGTTATAAATAATACGAAACACTGATGCACCCTTTTCTAATAGACTAGATTCCCTATTCTTCCCTCTGTATCTCATCTATTGAGGGAGTAATTTCATAAAGCAAACCATGTCAAATACACATGGAAATGATTAGAATACCAGCATATATGCAAATATGTGTTCTCGTATGCACATAAATGCCAATAACCTTGGCACTTGCACATCATCCATTTCACTCACCTAAATACCCAGAAAGCAATCAAACAAAAACAAATGTGGAATAAATTAGCCACAGATTTATTAATTTCTTCTTTTACAAATCTAATATTTCAGCAATCTTAAACAATAATTCATCTTTTTATTTCCCACCAGAGCAGCCGTGATAACCTCCCATCCCAAAATCTTAAGGCTAGTCAGTATTGACCTAGCCTCATCCCCACTAAGACAAACTTTATTAACTTATGCATTGAAAGCGAGACTGCCTTGGCTAAAGGAGGTATCACACTGGAGCCTTTCCTCTGTTCAAGCTTACATATAAATTCCTGTAACTCTTCCTTTCAATACCCCTCCCTGCTTCTTTAGCTGCCTGGTCAACTGTTCAACTACTCCATAGCTGCAACACCTCCCCCCTCCCCCAAAGCAACCCTTGTAAACCACCTACAACACTACGCATCTCCGCCAGCCACCAACACCGGGTGGGACAGGACGGAAGAATTGACTCCTATATCAATCTCCCTCACCCTTCCCCTCCTACTCCTGCCACCCCAAAACCCTCACTGCCTGTCAAAACATGCCTTTTTCCATCACTCCTAACTCCTCCCCTTCACCCTCAGCCAATCCCCTCCCTCCTGCTGAACCTGCTAATTCATCTCTGCCTGCCAACAACCCACCTCACCAATCCTCTCTACTTCCTTATTTCCTAGGTCACCTTCCACTACGTTACCTTCCTTCCCTCACCATGACACCCCTTCCCTCCTCCTATAACATTACCTATGGCTGCTGCGCAGCCAAGGTTATTTGCCCACTACCACTACTAATCATTTCTATAGTGCTACTAGATGTACACAGTGCTGTACACATTATATGCAGGTACATTTCTCTGTCCCTAGAGGGCTCACAATCTAAGCTTTTTTTGTACCTGGGGCGATGGAGGATTAAGTAACATAGTAACATAGTAACATAGTAGATGACGGCAGAAAAAGACCTGCACGGTCCATCCAGTCTGCCCAACAAGACAAACTCATATGTGCTAGTTTTTGTGTATATCTTACTTGATTTGTAACTGTCATTTTCAGGGCACAGACCGTACAAGTCTGCCCAGCACTATCCCCTCCTCCCAACCACCAGCCCCGCCTCCCACCACCGGCTCTGGCACAGACCGTATATGTCTGCCCAGCACTATCCCCGCCTCCCAACCACCAGCCCCGCCTCCCACCACCAGCTCTGCCACCCAATCTCGGCTAAGCTCCTGAGGATCCATTTCTTCTGAACAGGATTCCTTTATGTTTATCCCACGCATGTTTGAATTCCGTTACCGTTTTCCTCTCCACCACCTCCCGCGGGAGGTCATTCCAAGCATTCACCACTCTCTCCGTTAAAAAATACGTCCTGACATTTTTTTTTTGAGTCTGCGGCCCTTCAATCTCATTTCATGCCCTCTAGTTCTGCCGCCTTCCCCTCTCCGGAAAAGGTTTGTTTGCTTGGAGACTTCGCTAGAAAAAAGCGGGGGACACTTCAGAAGCTGTTTTGACTACACTAAGGAGGAAGGTCTCATGCCTTACAGGAGAGTGTGGTGAGAGTGAAGCCGTTAGCACCTCTCCACCCCTCCTCTCCCTTATGGATTACTATTTTTGTTGGATTCCCTGTGATCACCCAGAGAAAATATGAGAGGGACTTGTGGTAACGTAGCAGCAATGGGAGTGATATCACTGGTCTCCTTCTGTTGGTTTGTTTGCTCCTCTTTCTTCTTTTGAGCTGAATGGATTATGTATAGGGATAGGCTGGGTGCTGGGATAGACGTGGACTTGATCTATGGACTGGGGTGTATGGTACTGGGAAGAAGGAGGGGAGACTTGCCCAAGGTCACAAGGAGCTGCAGTAGGAACTGAACCCAGGTTGCCAGGATTAAAGCCTGCTGCACTAACCATTAGGCTACTCCTCCACCACCTATAGGGCTATGGGCCCCTGAAATCCACCTAAGTACTATTCTGTACATATCCTACATAGCACAAAGTCGACAAGTGAGTGTACACGTGGGTGGAGTTGGGCGGAATCTGAATGGAGTGTATGCGGGGTGCACAGTTATGTATGAAATTATAGAGTAGTATCATTTTTGTGTGTGCTTCAGCTATGTAGGTGTGATCATTTTCACAGCCCTATGGCCGTTGTGTTTGCGCCTAAATTATAATAGTGCATTTTACCTGCTATGCTAGTATTCTTTAAAGGAAAGTAAGCACAACACAATCTCTATATATAAAACTCACCCTCAACGTTCTATTTGCACTGACGTCACTGAAGCCAGGTTCGTAAGTTTGAAGCTTTGAAGCCACAGAAAATCACAGTCTGTGGGCCCCGCCCTCACGTCAAACGTTATGCCGTTCAGGGCGGAGCACATTCTCAGCTCCAATGTTGTACTGCACTGTACCTCTGCTCCGCCCTCGCGTCAAAACGCGATGACGTCGAGGGCGGAGCACACGGGGGGGCGTGCCAAAAGGGCCAGGGTCACACATTCGCACAGAGGCTGCAGGGGGGCCGGCGACACACGGAGACACAAAGAGACGGAGGGCAGCCTTGCTAGCGCCCGTTTCATTGCGATTTGAAACGGGCCTTCCTTACTAGTACATAATAAAATGTTTTTGTAGGGTATAAGCAAAGATGGAACATATAAATAGATAAGAGAGTAACAGGAGTTAGAAAATAAGGGGATTAAAGATAGTTGCAAATGAGGTCAGAAAGGTGCTTGAGCATTATCTTAGCAAGGGTATTAGTGGGTAAGCATGTCCTGCTATCAGTGCCATAGCGAGGGCTAATGGCACCCGGGGCGGGTCGCCGCTGCGCACCCCCCCCCCCCGGGTGCAGCACGGCGCGCCCCCCCCCCCCCCCTCTGCGGCGCCCCCCCCCCGGACCGCATTCTTACCTGCGGGAGGGCTGATCCGCCCCGAGTGCACGTCACTCGGAGCTGCGTCAGCCCCGCTGGTTCCCTGCTCTCTCTGCCCCAGAACAGGAAGTAACCTGTTCCGGGGCAGAGGGAGCAGGGAACCAGCGGGGTCGGCACCCCCCCCCCCCCCGAACGCGTGCACCCGGGGCGGACCGCCCCTCCCGCCCCTCCCTTCCTACGCCACTGCCTGCTATACCATATGCAGCCAGTGCCATTTACTTCTTCTGTTAAAGACCTGGTTGAAGAGCCAAGCTTTTACCTGCTTTCTGAAGTAAAAATAGTTGTGTTAAGCAGAGCGTTTCAGGGAGTGCATTCCAGAGTGTGGGGGTTACTCCAGAGAAGGCTCACTTGCAGGTATCATGTCGTGTGATGTCCTTTGGAGCATAGCTGCCGGGGGGGGGGGCAGGGAAGACAAAATTCCCCGGACCCGGGCCTCCAAGGGGGGCTCGGCTCCGCAGTCCCACCCGCCCTCCGTCATCGACCGTCTGCCCCCTGCATTGAAATCGTAGTCTCACCTCCGTGAAAGCAGCGCTGCAGGCAGCAGAACGCCTCCCTTCGGCCCTCCTTCCCTCCCTTTGTCCCGCCCTCGTCTGACGTAACTTTCGTGAGGGAGGGACACAAGGAGGGAAGGAGAGCCGAAGGGAGGCGTTCTGCTGCCTGCAGCGCTGCTTTCACGGAGATGAGACAGCGATTTCAATGCAGGGGGCCCGGCCTGGTGGTGGACGGAGGGAGGGAGCAGCGGTGCCGACCTCGGGGGGTGGAGGAGTGAGCGGTGGTGACCTCGGGGGGGGGGGGGGGGGGGCGGCAGCAGGGCGGCGAGGGCAGCAGGGGCGGGGCCTGGGCCAGTCTCTCAGCAGCCCTGCTTTGGAGCTGAAACCTGGTATAAATGCCAGCGTCCAACTCTTGGCATTTGGGCACTATTCTATAACTCAACTTCACATGCAATTTTTTGGAATGCCCTTGCCCCACCCCTAGCCATGCACCCTTTTCAGTTACACACTAGGGGGTTTAGGCTTGCAGGATTCTAGAACAGCACACAGGAAGATGCATGCAGCAATTTTTAGTAAGGTCAATTAACCTCAATTGACCATTAACAACACTTTATTGCAATTAATTGGCTCATAAGCCAATTAATTTGGATGCGTATCTTTGGCACGTTAAATTTGGGCACCCAAATTTGGGTGCCATATGTAGAATCTAGGGGTAGGTGTCTTCCCTTTTAATATGGCATTGCTCCGAGTTCCAACATCCTCCCTTCCTGAACTGCATTTTTCTCTGAAATAGAATGCAGTTCAGGGAAAGAACCTGAGCTGGTGAAAGAGACAACGGTCTATGTCCCATGCCCGACGAGTCAAAGATAATGTTTCATTTGAATATAATCATGTGCTGCTCGGTCACAATTAACCGCTTAAAATAATGTGATAACTGTGACATAAAACCAAAGCTTAATTTAGCACTTGAGGTTCAGACTGTGCAGACCCAATCTGCTTCCCCTGGACTGGAAGCTCCCAGCCACAATTAGCTGCGATAATTCAAAACAGACAGTTGTCCTGAAATCTGACTATGCATGCACACCTGATCATGTTAATGCACAGGCAAAGGAAGTCTCCAGGGACCCTTAGATTACCTTCAGGCCTCCTAATACTGGTGACTGAAGCTGGGCCCTTTTGCTTCTGGTAGATTAATCAAACCTTCTCGCAGTCTCTAATTGGCTGACAATCAGATTCTGAGGGTGTGCTGAATGAGGGAAAAGTCCCTGTTCTTTCTATGGCCCTTTCATAATTTGTCCTATCTATTGAAGTCCTTTCTGGGGGGGGGGGGGGGGGGGGGGGGGGAGATTTTCCTTTTTAAATGAACTGCATGCAATTTTACCTTTTATTTGCAGCTTGGTTATGTCGAACGTATCTGCTTCCTTTTATCTTGCTGCATGCTGCACCTTATGCCTGGAATAGACTTCCTGAGCTGGTACGTCAAGCTTCATCTCTAGTTGTCTTCAAATCTAGGCTAAAAGCCCACCTTTTTGATGCTGCTTTTAACTCCTTACCCAGTACCCATATTTTAACATTCCAACCTTAGTAATTCCCTTATCTCTTATTTGTCCTGTTTGTCTGTCCTAATTAGATTGTAAGCACTGTAGAGAAGGGACTGTCTCTTCATGTTCAAGTGTACAGCGCTGCGTACGCCTGGTAGTGCAATAAGAATGATAAGTAGTAGTAGTAGCAGTAGTCTTTGGGATTCTAGAATCTTGCTACTCTTTGGAATTCCGGAATCTTGCTGTTCTTTGGGATTTTTCATGGAATCTTGCTACTCTTTGTCCTTATCCCTTATTTGTCCTGTTTGTCTGTCCTGATTAGATTGTAAGCTCTGTCGAGGAGGGACTGTCTCTTCATGTCCAGTGTATAGTGCTGTGTATGTCTAGTAGCGCTATAGAAATGATAAGTAGTAGTAGTAGTAGTGTTCTTTGGGATTCCGGAATCTTGCTACTCTTTGGGATTCCGGAATCTTGCTACTCTTTATCCATATCCCTTATTTGTCTTGTTTGTCTGTCCTGATTAGATTGTAAGCTCTCTCGAGCTCTCTCTTCATGTTCAAGCGTACAGCGCTACGTACATCTAGTAGCGTTATAGAAATGATAAGTAGTAGTAGTAGTTCCATAAATGCTCTCTGCACCATGTACTTGTTTGTTGTCTGCAATCTAGTTTGGAAACGTAAGAGCTTGTTAAAAAAAATAAAAAATAAATGTAGTAAACATGGGGTCTTTTTACTAAGCTGCAGCAAAAAGGTGGCCTTTGCGTGTCCTTACATGGGCTTTTCCTACTTGCTATGGCCATTTTCACTGACACTGTATAGGTCCAGATTCTATATATGGCACCTAGAAAATCCACACGGAAAATATTTCTTCCCAAGCGTATTCTATAAGCAACACTTATATAAAATACACTTAGTTGATATCCCAACGCCTAAAAGTGCACACCTCCATTTACATCAATGCAAATGTGACGTAAATCCTGGCACGTAGATTTAGGTGCAGAGGGCCATATTCTATAATAACGTGTGTAAATTTTGGAATGCCCACAAAACGCCCATTTCACTACATCTAACCACACCCCTTTTTTGCCTGCATGCATTAACAGTTAGGTGCAGTGTATTATAGAATACACTTAGGGCTCTGTTTACTAAGCCGTGCTAGAGGAGTGTTAGTGTTTTTAGTGCGCACTAAACATTAAAGCGCACTAACTGTATAGATGCCCATAATATTCCTAAGGGAGTCTACACAGTTAGCATGTGCTAATTTATAGCACACACTAAAAATGCTAGCGCACCTTAGAAAACAGGGCCCATAGGGAGCTGTGCGCGTAAATTCTAATTATTGCCAATTAGCACTAGGGGGCATGCAATGAAGCTACAATGTAGTAAATTTAAAACGAATCGGAGAAAATTTTTCTTCACTCAACGTGTAATTAAACTCTGGAATTCGTTGCCAGAGAATGTGGTAAAGGCGGTTAGCTTAGCGGAGTTTTAAAAAGGTTTGGCCGGCTTCCTAAAGGAAAAGTCCATATACCGTTATTAAATGGACTTGGGGAAAATCCACTATTTCTGGGATAAGAGTATAAAATGTTTTGTACATTTTTGGGATCTTGCCGGGTATTTGTGACCTGGATTGGCCACTGTTGGAAACAGGATGCTGGGCTTGATGGACCTTTGATCTTTCCCAGTATGGCAATACTCATGTACTTAAGTGCTGTTAACAATGCTGATTGACTTGTAAAGCCAATTAAGTTATGTGCATTATTACAGTATATGCTTGGATTTCAATGGCCAATGGCCAATGTTCTATTCTTTTTAATTAATGGCCATGCATATGTGCACTTACAACCACCCATTTTTTTTTAGGCAGTAAGGGCTCACTAGGTATTCCTGAGCTAAGCAGTTAGAATGCACTAATGCAAATGTCCTAACTGTTACTACAAGAACACTCACTGTCCACCCCCACCCCCCAGACACACATAAGAACATAAGCATTGCCATCCTGGGACCAAAGGTCCATCAAGCCCTGTACCCGGTTTTAACATTTGCCAATCTAGATCACAAGTACCTGGCAAGATCCCAGAACAATAAAACTGATTTTATGCTGCTTTGGATTTTCCCAAGTCCATCGCAATAATGGCTTATAGACTCTTTTTTTTAAAGGGAATTATCCAAAACTTTTTAAAACCCTGCTAAGCTAACTGCTTTTACCACGTTCTCTGGCAACGAATTCCAGAGGTTAATTCCTCATTGACTGAAGAAATATTTTCTCTGATTCATTTTAAATTTACTGCTTAATAGATTCATTGTGTGCCCCTATTCCTAGTGTTTTTGAAAGAGTAAACAAGCGATTCATGTTTGCCCATTCCACTCCACTCAGTGTTTTATATACCTGTATCATATCTCCCCTCAGCCATATCTTTTCCAAGCTGAAGAGCCTTAGCTGCTTTAGCCTTTTCTCAAAAAATTTTCAAAATATTTGTGCGCGCGGTTAGCACATTCCACGGTATGCCATTTTAAGCTTTGGTAGGCATGTGTTAGTGCCTAATGCAGCTAGTAAAAGTGTGCCATAGAAAGAGAAGTTATTCTGATTTGTAATGCACGCATGTAAAATGCCAAAATTAATGGGATTAAGTTTGGAACTTTAATCTAATACAGCAATTGTATTCTGCCAACTCCCCCCTGAGGTTCAAAGCGGATCAAGTCTTAGTATAAAGCAACAGCATACCCTAGGAATTACAAAAAATTAAAAATAGGTAAACATAAAATTAACCAAAATATTTTTAAACAGAAAGTACTGAGAGAACAACAAAAGAAAGAGTAAGATTTTAAAGATTTTAGTTCAAAGGGTAATGAATTCCATAATTAACTGCTTGGAAATTCAAACAGCACTCCAGGTCCTTTTAAAGCATACCTGTTTGACTGAAGGAAAATAAATTAAGAAAGTTTCTATGGATCTAAGTGTTGTAATCAATTGTCGAAAGAAAAGAGCTCTACCATATATTCAGGATTGGATCATTCAAAAATTATATAAAAAAATATACAACCCAATTTAAAGAGAATTCTAGCTTGAACTGGCAGCCAATATAGTTTGATCAACAACAGAGTGATGCAATCATATTTCTTCATTCCAAAGATCAGTTTTGCTGCTACATTTTGCAGAGTTTCAAGTTTGGATCTTAATCTAACTGATATACCAGGATATAAGGATGTGACAGGGATTATAGAACACTGCCCCTCACCCTTAAGAAAAGTCCCTCTCTAACTAGCCTGGACCACCTTAAGAGCACAGATCCTGCCCCAGGAGGAAGTGATCCGGGAGGGGGAGGAGCTAATAACTGGGAGTTTAAAAAACAGGACCAAGCTAAGGGTTGAGGGCATTGTTGCCAGGTGGGCGGGTTTTCGCCAGTGGCGGCAGGAAAATTTCGCCAGCTGCGGGATGCGGTTTTTTGGGCGGTTTTCCCGTCGCCGCTGTGCGAGTTCGGCGTTTTTTTCCGGTGCTTCTATTGGTCCAATTCGGTCCAATAGAAGCTTTTCCGGGGCTTCTATTGGTCCAAATTGGACCAATAGAAGCCTTTCAGGGGCGGGGTTGACGTCAGGGAAGATGTAGGGGGCAGGGCTAGTGACGTGGGAGGAGGGGCTAATGACATGTGAGGTGGGGTTAGTGACGCGGTGGCGTGGTTAGGTGATGTGGGGGCGGGGTTTGTGACGCGAGGGGCGGGGTTCAGTGACGCGGGACATGGGGATTGGCTACAGGCGGTTTTTGGGCGGGTTTACGGCTAGTTTTGGGCTAGGAAAATTTTTCCTAGCTGGAAACCCTGGTTGAGGGAAAGGAAGAACTGAAGCCCAAGCCTATGCCTTTACAGAATACATTTAACTGCTGTGACATGGCTGAGGTAAGCCATCTTTGCTACTTGTTAAAACTTACAGGCCGTGCTGAGGTCTGAATGGAGCCAGAACAGAGTTCTCAGAAGACCTGAGAACTAACAGGCTGTATTTGGGGCGGGACAGCCCCACCAGCCACAGACTGCTTGGCCTGCTAGCCAGAGGCCTACTCAAAGACTTACTAAAACCATATTGTATCTGAGGTTCCTGGCCTGTGAGGTAACAGGTCCCAGGGCTCAGATAAATAAAACATGTATTTTCACGTTTATATACCTTGTCTGGCTGCGTTATTCCCAGGGTCCACCCCATAACCCTCGCCCGGGGTCTCACAAAGGAGTTTAAATAGTGAAGGTGTGAGATAATAAAAGCTTGCACCAATAAACATAAGTTCTTTTACAAACAGTGAACAAATGTTGTGAAGCTGACGTAATCTGAAAAAAATCTTACCCAGAATTGAATTAACCAGAGGCTGAAAGGAAAGAGCTGTATCCAGGATAAAACCCAATACCTTAAAAGATTTTTCAGTACGTAATAAAAGATAATTGGATTAAATCTGTAATTGAGTTATAAGAGGAGCTCAGCCATAATAATTTAGGACCCCTTTTACCAAGCTGTGGCAAAAGGGGGCCGGCGCTGGTATTGTCACACATTTTACACGCACGCCAAGACTCCTTTTTACCGCAGCGGGTAAAAGGGAATTCTCGCCTTCCTGCAGGAAATGGCCACGTGGCAAGAAAAGCACTTGCTGTGTGGCCATTTCGGGGGGGAGCCCTTACCACCACCCACTGAGGTGGCGATGAGGGCTCCCACGTTAACCCGACAGTAACCGGGCAGTATGTGGCACTGCCTGATTACCTCCGGGTACACTCTGGCGCTACAAAAATAAATACATTTTTGTAGCGCCGGAAATGATGGTGCGCTAAGGGTGGGAAGTACGGCCGGTCTACTGCAGTAGCCAGGCAGTACTTCCTGTATAGGAAAGGGAAGGGAAATGGGACTTGATATACTGCCTTTCTGAGGTTTTTTGCAACTACACTCAAAGTGGTTTACATATATTCAGGCACTTATTTTGTACCAGGGGCAATGGAGGGTTAAGTGACTTGTCCAGAGTCACAAGGAGCTGCAGTGGGAATCAAACTCAGTTCCCCAGGATCAAAGTCCACTGCACTAACCACTAGGCTACCCCTCCACTAGCAACATTACATGTAGAAGGCTGCGCAGGCTTCTGTTTCTGTGAGTCTGACGTCCTGCACGTACGTGCAGGACGTCAGACTCACAGAAACAGAAGCCTGCGCGGCCGCATTGCTGATCTGCAAGGGCAGGTTTCTACATGGAATGTTGCTAGTGGAATAGCAACATTCCATGTAGAATCTCAAATAGTAGCAACAGAATCTGAATAGTAGCAACATTCCATCTAGAATCTCCAATAGTAGCAACATTCCATGTAGAATCTCATATAGGGAAAGGGAAATGGGACTTGATATACCGCCTTTCTGAGGTTTTTGCAACTACATTCAAAGCGGTTTACATATATTCAGGTACTTATTTTGTACCAGGGGCAATGGAGGGTTAAGTGACTTGCCCAGAGTCACAAGGAGCTGCAGTAGGAATTGAACTCAGTTCCCCAGGATCAAAGTCCACTGCACTAACCACTAGGCTACCCCAACGCGAGCAGTAAGCCTGTGTTGGGCCTACCGCTGTTTAGTAAAAGGATCCCTTGGTTTTGCTACTATTCAGGCTTAACCTATGAATTTTTTTCTCCAGTTCTTTACTGTGTTGATACAATCATTAACTGAGAGAATAGTATCAGATACATTTTTTGTTAGGAATTCCGAGGTGGTGGTTTATCTCTGAAACACAACAGTTTTTTCACATAATATATCCTGTGTGCTGGTTCAATATAACCTGGGAAAGCTCCCCTCCCCCGATCATCGTTAACACTGTAGACTGAATTATCATATTAAAAAACTCAAATGTTAAACCAAATTCAGCCCCTGAAACACTTCCTGCTAGTTGCTAAAAATGTCGTTCACCGTTGTGTAAGTTTCACTTCTTTTATCTCAGTCCCTAATTGTAGCATATATAGAATGTCCCAAATCTGTAATTAACTGGCAATTCCCTGTACACCGACTCTGTTGGTGCATTGAATAGTAATACTTCATTAATGCCAGTGGGACTGCTCTTTTGCAGTCAAATTCTGAAAGGAGAAAGCTTTCCAGTGATATATGTAGCTGCGAAATGGCGCTATTAAGGATTGTCCTCCCTGAGTCTGTAGGCTAAACTGCCTTTCACTAACATTAGCCTAGCAAATAGGCGAAACATTTAAATAAGCCTTAAAGACTAAATTACCTTTTCACCTTGCCTAAGTACATAGCATTGCTTCTGACAAATTTTCTCTGCATGCAGGAGGAATGTGCTAGAAGCATGCATAGCTAGAGCCATGGTAAACCTTAAGGAGTTTCAGAATGTGGAACTCGGTATAGAAAGGTCAGCGGAGGTGGACAGATGATATGCATGCCTCTCACTGGTAAGAAAACTAGGGGTCCTTTTTACAAAGGCGCGCAGAAAAATAGTTTGTGGTAGTGTAGGCGCGGGTTTTGGCCGTGCGTCGATCCATTTTTTTAGCGTGCCTGTAAAAAAGGCCTTTTTTAAAAAAACGTTTTGCCGAAAATGGACAACGTGGCAAAATGAAAATTGCTGCGCGTCCATTTTGGGTCTGAGACCATACTGCCAGCCATTGACCTAGCGGTAAAGACTGGTGCAGTAACTGAGCGGTAATGACCTATGTATGCCAAATGCCACTTGGCGTGCGTCTGTTATGTGCGCCGGAAAATAAAAAAATCTTTTTTCAGACGCGCGTATCCGTCGAGCAACAAAAATAAAATTACAGCAAGAGCCACGCGGTGGTCGGGTGGTAACTCCATTTGGCATGCGTAGACGCTTACGCGGCTTAGAAAAAAGGGGCACCCTTATGGCATGAGGTGACCGCTGTTGACGTATCACTCTGGGATCTTTTCCATGTATTATCGCTGGGGCATTTCAGCCTGTCTTGCAAAGTGTCAGAACCTAACACTGGTATTGTGGTGGAAACAGGTGCAAATGCTGACCCGCTTTACAATTCCAAAGTAAATGGGCCACATCTGGAAAACATGCGATTCTTACGAGACATTTTTATTTCTTAATTAAAAACAGAGAGTGAGTAAAGCATATGGAGAGGAGACCCTCTATTGCAGATTTCTAAAAGAATGGTCAGGCATAGAATGTTTGATGTTAATAATGTGCTGAAGTGTGTTTGGATTATATAGGAACTATCAATAAATCAATAAACATCATGAAAAAAAAAGACAGTCTGTATTGGTATTTGGTTGTCTGACCCTGGAAGAAAATAGAACTGAATGATTCTGGAAACTTTTTTCTTGATTTCTAAGCATGTTTATGGTGATTCGGTTCATTAAGAAGACGTTTTTGAAAATGTAGGTACAAAATCGATTTAACACGCGTTAACCTACAATTTAACATATGCGCAGTTGATTCCCATGCATAAAAAATTTCTAATGTTTTATCACACAAATGTATGAAATAAACAGACAAAAAATAAAAAGACAGAAAATCAGGGGAGAAAAGGCCAAGAATCTTAAAACGAAATGAAAATGTTTTCCTTGTGTACATTCCCAGCATGGAAATATAGATATCCCCTGCTTATCCCCTGTTCTATCCCCTTTCGCCTCATCAACCCCTCCCCCAATGCTCACCTACCCTTACTCACAGCTCTCCTACTCCCTTCACTCTTGCCCAGTCCCCTCCGCCTCATCTACCCTCCAGTTGCTCACTTACCCTTGCTCACACTTCTCTTACTCCCCTCATCCCTGCATTTCTACATTCCTATTTCTTTTATTACTCCGATAATACTCAACTTATTTCTCTCCACCAATCCCAATTACTATGTTAGTAACATAGTAGATGACGGTAGAAAAAGACCTGTACGGTCCATCCAGTCTGCCCAACAAGATAAACTCGCATGTGCTACTTTTTGTGTATACCTTACCTTGATTTGTACCTGTCCTTTTCAGAGTACAGACCATATAAGTCTGCCCAGCACCATCCCCGCCTCCCGCCACCGGCTCTGCCACCCAATCTCGGCTAAGCTCCTTAGGATCCATTCCTTCTAAACAGGATTCCTTTATGCTTATCCCACGCATGTTTGAATTCCGTTACTGTTTTCCTCTCCACCGCCTCCCGTGGGAGAGCATTCCAAGCATCCACCACTCTCTCCGTGAAAAAATACTTCCTGACATTTTTCTTGAGTCTGCCCCTCTTCAATCTCATTTCATGTCCTCTCGTTCTACCGCCGTCGCATCTCCGGAAAAGGTTCGTTTGCGGATTAATACCTTTCAAATATTTGAACGTCTGTATCATATCACCCCTGTTTCTCCTTTCCTCCAGGGTATACATGTTCAGGTCAGCAAGTCTCTCCTCATACGTCTTGTAACGCAAATCCCATACCATTCTCGTAGCTTTTCTTTGCACCACTTCGATTCTTTTTACATCCTTAGCAAGATACGGCCTCCAAAACTGAACACAATACTCCAGGTGGGGCCTCACCAACGACTTGTACAGGGGCATCAACACCCCCTATGTAAGCCGCATTGAACCTGCTTTGAGTGGGAAAGCACGGGGAACACATGTAATAAATAAATAAATGATGGTAGATAAGGACTGCAATGTCCATTAGGGATATGCATCACCCTCTCTTCTTCAATGCATGATGATATTGGTATTGAATGAGAGACATATTAAGGACTTCCCCAGAAGAAGTGGACGTGAAACGGGTCCCCGTTGGGATAGTCTGATAATAAGATCAGTCTCTTTTGGTCACTCTCATGCTGGTTTTATGGAGTGGGTCCGGTAAAATGAGAAGGTTCCTGTTTTTTTCCCCCTATGCTCATGTTTGAAATATGATCAGCATGGATGTTTTAAGTCTACCTTACTAGCTAGCTTTGTCCAGGAAGATTTGATAAACTTTCTACAGACGAAGACAATTTAGAATTGTAAAAATAAATTTAAAAAAGGAAAACCACACAGCTTCACATTTAAGAGAGCGTCTGGAGGTTTTTTTTCAGGTGAGCCAATGATTGAATAGCCGATTATAGCCGACTGCTACAAATCCTTCTGGAATATTCTTTCGGCTACGGCACTGACTGAGGCCCCCTTTTCCGGCATTCTGAAGATGTAGAGTGGTGGTTCTTACTTCCTGCACATACTAGCTTGTTTGGACTGGATCACTATTTTTTAGATATAAGCTGCACATTTGCTTATTTCCGATCTGACGAAGAAGGGCAACCTTCGAAAGCTAATCAAGAAATGTATTAAGTTATGTCCAATAAAAAAGGTATCATCTTATTTTCTTTTCCATGTTTTATTTTGTTTGATTTCTATAGATTCTACATGGAATGTTGCTATTCCACTAGCACTTCACATATCCAAAGATAAGAACTATGAGAATGTCCACAGTCTACTTACAGGAAATACGTTCGCCTAAATGATTGCAAAACTCAAACATCCATGTATCTTATTTCAATGCCTTCATAAATTGACTCATTTTTGGGAACCCTCGGACGATACCACTAAAAGGCAATCTCATAAATTTCTGCCTAGTGGCTCAGCATCTCTTCATAGGGTCTTCCCTCAATTAACTATTAGTGCTGTTTTTAATGCTGTGACAAACAAACTCAAAAAGTGCCAAAATTATATACGTGTTATAAATAAATAAAGAACTCTAAAAGAACTTATCTTGAGTTCTAGTCCATGTCTCTCGCTGGTGTGATCCACTTAGGCTTCCCCTAAATTCCCCTAAATGGGCGCAATTTAGGGGAAGCCTAAGTGGATCACACCAGCGAGAGACATGGACTAGAACTCAAGATAAGTTCTTTTAGAGTTCTTTATTTATTTATAACACGTATATAATTTTGGCACTTTTTGAGTTTGTTTGTCACAGCATTAAAAACAGCACTAATAGTTAATTGAGGGAAGACCCTATGAAGAGATGCTGAGCCACTAGGCAGAAATTTATGAGATTGCCTTTTAGTGGTATCGTCCGAGGGTTCCCAAAAATGAGTCAATTTATGAAGGCATTGAAATAAGATACATGGAGGTTTGAGTTTTGCAATCATTTAGGCGAACGTATTTCCTGTAAGTAGACTGTGGACATTCTCATAGTTCTTATCTTTGGATATGTGAAGTGCATTTAAGTTACCAAAGAGTTTTGTGGATAAGGGAGATTTAAGTGGTTTCAGCTATTCCACTAGCAACATTCCATGTAGAAGTCGGCCCTTGCAGATCACCAATGTGGCCGCGCAGGCTTCTGCTTCTGTGAGTCTGACGTCCTGCACGTACGTGCAGGACGTCAGACTCACAGAAACAGAAGCCTGCGCAGCCTTCTACATGGAATGTTGCTAGTGGAATAGCAACATTCCATGTAGAATCTCCAATAGTAGCAACATTCCATGCAGAATCTCCAATAGTAGCAACATTCCATGTAGAATCTCCAATGGTATCTATTTTACTGTCATAGTAATGCTTGAAGGTTTTCACTTATATACACTGTCAGCTAGCACATTTGCTTATTTCCGATCTGACGAAGAAGGGCAACCTTCGAAAGCTAATCAAGAAATGGATTAAGTTATGTCCAATAAAAAAGGTATCATCTTATTTTCTTTTCCATGTTTTATTTTGTTTGATTTCTATTGATAACCTTAAGAGTGGACTAACACGGCTAACACACTCCTCTACTTTAGATATAAGTGAAAACTACTAGGCAGTGATCCTTCTCTTCATTGTATCTTGGGTTAGTTAGCAATTGTATATGAACATTTATTTATTTATTTATTTATTTATTTATTTATTTATTTATTTATTTATTTATTTGTTGCATTTATATCCCACATTTTCCCACCTATTTGTAGGCTCAGTGTGGCTTACATAGTACCAGAGAGGCGTTACAGACTCCGGTGTAAACAAATACAAAGTGATCTTGTGGTAAGATAAAGTTCATGTGGCACAGCCACACTAGGGAATCGTTCAACGGAAGAGTTGTGTTATGTCCATTACGTTCTTTAGTTTTGTTGTGTTGCAGAGATCAATTTAAGCTTCTCCTACTAACCTACAAATGCACTCAATCTGCAGCCCCTCACTATCTCTCTACCCTTATCTCCCCGTACGCTCCTACCCGAAACCTCCGCTCACAGGACAAATCCCTCCTCTCTGTTCCCTTCTCCACCATCGCCAGCTCCAGGCTCCGCCCATACGCCAACCTCCCTCCTTGCCCATCTTCAAATCCTTGCTCAAAGCCCATCTCTTCAATGTCACCTTCGGCACCTAACCATTTCACCTCTACCCAGGAACCTAGACTGCCCCAATTTGACTGTCCGCACATACTGTCCATTAGATTGTAAGCTGACTTCACATGTTGTCCATTAGATTGTAAGCTCCTTTGAGCAGGGACTGTCCTTCTTTGTTAAATGTACAGCGCTGCGTAACCCTAGTAGCGCTTTAGAAATGTTAAATAGTAGTAGTAGTTGCAGAGATCAGGCAGTTATGTTGGATCGGTAGGGTATGCCTTTTTAAACAGGTTAGGTTTTAGTGTTTTCCGGAAGTTTAGGTGGTCGTTCGTAGTTTTCAAGGCTTTTGGTAATGCGTTCCACAGTTGTGTGCTTATGTAGGAGAAACTGGATGCGTAAGTTGATTTGTATTTGAGTCCTTTGCAGCTTCGGTAGTGCAGATTTAGGTACCTTCGTGTTGATTCGGATGCGTTTCTAGTTGGTAGGTCGATCAAGTCTGTCATGTATCCCGGAGCTTCATTCACTGGATATTACAAAAGTCTTCCCTTTATTGTGCTTGGGTCTCAGCGGGGGTGGCCAACCAAAGACCTCGATTCCACAGACACAATCCCTTTTATCACTTCCTGGCCCTGCCAATATGGGCTGGCCTTTCCCAAATCCAGCCAGCAGGCTGGCCATCTCAGACCTCATTTGCTTAGTGACCTCCCTGAAATTCCTCTCTCCCACTGCCCTAGAGCAAGGCCAATTGGGGGGGGGGGGGGGGTCACACAAGTAGCAGTTGCTATGGAGAAGAGAAAAGATATGTTCCTCTGTCACCTCACAAACATGCCTTATGAAATGCCCAAAATCAAAATGCCAGTCTAATCAACTCATAAACCCATGTCCTATCAAACCCCAGTTTGAAGGATTCAAGGCCAACCCCCATTGCTCCCCACAATTCTGCTTGGCCCATTCGGCGTGAGAACATATCGTGGTACATGCAGCTCTATGAAATGATAGTCTTAAAAGTGTTCTTGTTAAATTGCAAACATGAAAACCTGTGGAAACCCAACTGAAAAAAATTCATTCAAACAGGAAATGCTTTCTAACCATACCACAGTATACGAAAAGGGTGTTTCTTCTATCACGGTGCAGAAAAACATGGTTCAAAAGGATGTTTAAGATAACATGATAACATAGTTTTTGCAATTGCTATCATTGGAAGAAGATTATGAAGCATGCATACATTAGTTTGATTTTTTTGATTAGATGCACAATTGCATGTTGTATACAATATTAAAAAATAAAAAGAGTGTGTATGTGTGTGTGTGTGGGGGGGGGGGGGGGGGTTGGCCCATGATTGTTGAGCCCACTAGGGATAGAAAAAATACCTGCAAATAGTATATGTAAACTGCTTTGATTGTACCCACAGAAAGGCGGTATATCAAAATCTGTGACCTTATGACCTTAAATATCACAGTTGCAAAATCACTTTGATTAGTAACTGAAGGACTTTTTGCATGTCTGCCTTGGAAGTTGTCAAGATTAGTAAAGAGAAGTCTTTAACATTCAAAGGTATTGTGATAAGGGCATCTTTAATGGTGCCTGAGTATAACTTATTTGGGGATTACAAATGGACTGTCCGCTAAATAGAGAAACTGTAGAGGTACAACCTGCAGTGAGAAAGCTGTCTAGACCAAGTAGTCCGTATCTGTTGCCAGCTTCTGGCATGTCCTCCATATTATAGCAGGGGCGTAGCTACGGGTGGGCCTGGATGGCCCAGGCCCGCCCAGTTTGGGCTCAGGCCCATCCAGAGAAGACTCCCAACACCTCCGTCACCGACGTGTCTCTTCACACCCTCTCCCACCCCCACCGTAGCGCTTCCCTTTAACGCTATCGGCGCTGCCTCCTCACCTCACAGTCTTTGTTTTCCACCCCCGTGGCAGCGCTTGCAAGTTGCTATCGTCGGCGCGCTGCCACAACTGACAGACGCAGCGTGATGTCCTACTCCGGGACCTTCCCTCTGCCGCGTGCCTTCCGCCCTGCGTAAACAGAAAGTTGAATTAGCACGGCAGAGGGAAGGCCCCGGAGCAGGACGTTGTGCCGCGTCTCTCAGCTGTGTCAGGCAGCGCCAACAATAGCAAACTGCAAGCGCTGCAGCGGGGGTAGGACACGGAGACTGTGAGGTGAGGAGGCACTGGACTTGCAGGGGGGAGGTTGCAGGGAAGGGGAGACGGAGAGGTGCTGGATTTGCAGGGGGGAAGGAGAGAGGAGCTGCATATGCGGGCAGGCGGGGGGGTTGGAAGGAAAGGGGAGGGGAGGTGCTGGACATGTAGAAGGGGGGCTGGGATAGGTGCTGGATATGCAGGGGATTGGGGATGGCTGAAGGGAAAGGAGAGAGATGTGGACCATGTGGGGAGTAAGATAGAGGTCCAGCATGGAATGGGGTAGGGACAGAGCATGGGTGCCCACCCATCCAACCTGCTGGCCCACCCAAAAATTGCTTTCTGGCTACGCCACTGTATTATAGTGTACCTGCAACTTGAGTACTGGTCGCTCTAGCAAAGCTAGAAAAGGCAAACAGAAGAGGAATGAAATGGAAGAGGATAGAAGAAAGACTAAACAGTGTAGGGATCTTCAGCTTGGAGAATCAACAACTGAAAGGAGATATGATAAAGCTCTATTTATTTAATTTAGATTTTGCTCACACCTTTTTTTTCAGTAGTAGCTCAAGGTGAGTTACATTCAAGTACTCTGGATATTTCTCAGTCCCAGGAGGGCTCACAATCTAAGTTTGTACCTGAGGCAATGGAGGGTTAAGTGACTTGCCCAAGATCACAAGGAGCAGCAGCGGGATTTGAACTGGCCACTTCTGGATTGCAAGACTGGTGTTCTAACCACTAGGCCACTCCTCCACTCTGTTAAGGCATGAGTAAGGTGGAAATGGGGAAAAATTGTTACTTTCAAACAGTATTAAGACAAGGGACATTCCATGAAAAAAAAAAGGTAATAGGGGTGCGCAGTCTGAAATTTTTAATTTTGTATCCTTTCCCATGTCGTCCACGGGATTTCTCTTCAAAATGTTAAGACTAATTGTGATAGTAGCAATGTAGTTTATGCTATAATATGCCCCTATGATCTTGTATACATTGGGAGGAGTGCACGACCGATTAAGGTACGCCTTACAGAACACAAATCTCGAATAAATACGCAACATGCACGGGCTCCTTTAGTGGAGCATTGGCTGCAGAAACAACATAGCATTGAGGATATGAGATGTAGGATTGTTGAATGTATGGGAATAAGAAAGGAGGGTGGTTCAGTTGGTAAGCTTCTTAATTTTAGGGAGCAATGGTATATTTATTCGCTACAGACAGTTGCCCCTGATGGCTTGAATACTGAGCTAGAATGGGCATCGTTGCTGTGGAGGAGTGGCCTAGTGGTTAGGGTGGTGGGCTTTGGTCCTGAGGGACTGAGTTCAATTCCCACTTCAGGCACAGGCAGCTCCTTGTGACTCTGGGCAAGTCACTTAACCCCCTCCCTTGCCCCATGTAAGCAGCATTGAGTCTGCCATGAGTGGGAAAGCACAGGGTACAAATGTAACAAAAATAAAATAGATACTATTGGAGATTCTATGTGGAATGTTGCTACTATTGAGATTCTGTTGCTATTGTTGGAGATTCTACATGGAATGTTGCTACTATTGGAGATTCTACATGGAATGTTGCTATTCCACTAGCAACATTCCATGTAGAAGGCTGCACAGGCTTCTGCTTTTGTGAGTCTGACATCCTGCTGCACGTACTTTCACAAAAGTAGAGAAAGGTATTAGAGTGAACCAATGAAGAAGCAGATGTTCTTTTCATTGCCATAAAAAAAAAAAAAACTTGTTTTGCTGGCGATGAACATCGCTGAGGTCACTATAAATATATAAAAACATAAAAAGCTAATGAAAGTGAATTTGAAATCTTTATTGAAGAATTGGTTTCTTCGAGTTTGACTGGATACCTGGGATTTACAGATTAAGCCCTGAGCCCTGCGGTGTGATTCACCTGTGGTGGACTCGAGCGGGGAGGTGCTGCCGAAGGAGGAGACGGGTGGTGAGTGCTAACGGGCACGGAGCTGGATCCATGAGCCACAATTGGCGCTGCGGTCTTGTCGCTCGAGGGAAGTCTGCTGCCTCTGCTGTCCTTCTCCCGGCGGGCTTTTGGCTGTAGTCCTGGAGCTGTTCCCCCCCCCCCCTGCCGTCGCTGGCTCCTCCTCTTCTGTCGGTCCGGCGGAGCAGTAGCGGACGGCGGAGAGCCCGACGGTTGGACATTAGGAGGTGGTCCGTTAGAACCTGCGCTGCCTGGGTCCCTTGGATTGATCAGGCAGCTGGTCTTCTCTTCTGTGGCTTCTCCGTGCTTATGATGAAGGGGCCCCGTTTCCTCCTGGTTTCCTGCCTTGAGTGTCCCGGCGAGTCAAGACCTGATTTAGAACTCCTGCTTTCTCTTCTTCTTCCTTTGTTTTCTATTTCTACTTATGATATATTGTTTTCTAACTCTCCCCCCTCCTTCCCTTATTCCTCCGGTCCTTCTCTACTGCCATTGTAACTGATTTATTTCTTCATTGTAAGCCGCTTAGAGGCTGCTCTGTGTGGCAATAGGCGGGGTATAAATGATATAAATAAATAAATATACATTGATGGTTCCAGAAATAATAGTTTGAATTCAGCCATTGTCTGGATATATAAAATGTAACCATCTAACCCTTGGTGTATGCAAGTTGTATGGAGTGGAACAGGTGGATGTGAAGCATCTGTTCACGCTTTCCAAAAATACTAGGACTAGGGGGCATGCGATGAAACTACAGTGTAGTAAATTGAAAACAAATAGGAGAAAGTTTTTCTTCACCCAACGCATAATGAAACTCTGGAATTCATTGCCAGAGAATGTGGTGAAGGCGGTTAGCTTGGCAGAGTTTAAAAAGGGGTTGGACGGTTTCCTAAAGGACAAGTCCATAAACTGCTACTAAATGGACTTGGGAAACATCCACAATTCCAGGAATAACGTATAGAATGTTTGTACGTTTGGGAAGCTTGCCAGGTGCCCTTGGCCTGGGCTCGATGGACCCTTGGTCTTTTCCCAGTGTGGCATTACTTATGTACTTATCTTGTCATGATGGTATATAGATAAACCAGGTTGCACAAGATATTTTTACCTTATTATTGACTATGATTTACCGCTACTGTACATTTGTTTATATTTTAATTCCATCATAAACAGCTTGGATGATATGATAGATTGATTGATTGGTGGTATGTCAAATCAGAATGTGAACCTTGAACTTGAACACGGTGGTAGTATCTTCCCAAATGAGTCACTGTTGTTATGTTAAAATTGTATATACAAAACATTTCTTGTGAATTCAATAGAAATATATGAGAATAAGAATGGAACCAGAGAGAGCATTTGTCTGACATGATTAGAAGGATCTTTTTCAACCAATGTCATTGTTATTTTGAGCTTGAACTGACTAACCCGAGTGTTGGCTTTCAGAATGCGTATTTTGTCCTTTTCTTTCTTTCCAGCTCCCATTTTGATGAATTGGACCATGTTCCATTTAAGGCTTGTAGAAAACTAAGGTTGTCATGTCCTCCTCTCCAAAGATTTATCAAAAAGCCTCAGTCCTAAACTACAAAAAAAATCTGAAACAGTGAAATTGTGGCATGGTAAAAATCTTACGCAGATATATTTATGAACTACTGGTCACCATTTCACGTGAGCTTTATTTAGCTGAAGCCCAGGTTTCAGGAATAAGAAATTAGGGGGTCCTTTTACTATGCTGCAGTAAAACGTGGCCTGCGGTAGAGCAGGCTCGTGTATTGGGCAAGCTTCAGGCCAGTTTTTACCGCATCTACAAAAAAATGGGTTATTTTTAATGGGATAGAAAAAGGGCCTGCGGTAAAAATGTCTGTGGTAATCAGTTAGTGCAGCTGCATTTCATGTCCTCTCGGTAGAACGAGAGGACATGAAATGAGATTGAAGGGGGGCAGACTCAAAAAAGATGTCAGGAAGTATTTTTTCACGGAGAGGGTGGTGGATGCTTGGAATGCCCTCCCGCGGGAGGTGGTGGAGATGAAAACGGTAACGGAATTCAAACATGCGTGGGATATGCATAAAGGAATCCTGTGCAGCAGGAATGGATCCTCAGAAGCTTAGCCGAAATTGGGTGGCGGAGCAGGTGGGGGGAAGAGGGGGTTGGTGGTTGGGAGGCTAGGATAGGGGAGGGCAGACTTATACGGTCTGTGCCCTGAAAAAGACAGGTACAAATTCAAGATATGAGTTTATCTTGGGCAGACTAGATGGACCATGCAGGTCTTTTTCTGCCGTCATCTACTATGTTACTATGTTACATTGCCATGCGTGAACCGTCTAGCAAGTGATTAGCATGTGAACCCTTATCACCCACAAAATAAGTGGCGGTAAGGACTCACGCAGTAATCTTTTTTTAATGGCCATGCAGAGATAGCCATTAATACAAAAATTGGCCATTTTACTGCTGCTCTAAAAATGGCCTTAGCGTGCAGGAAAGATCCGTGTAATGGTGCGTTAAGGAACTTTTTAGCAGTGCTTTGTAAAAAGGCTCCTTAATGATTCAAGCCCCTAATCGTGTTCTGGTTGATATTGGACCCACAGTGTGGGTGGAAATACAACTGGATATTCAAAGTTGGCCCGTATCTGGGTATCTGCTTGTTTACTCTTTCCAAAAATACGAGGACTAGGGGAGATGCAATGAAGCTGCTAAGTACTACATTTGAAACAAATCGGAGAAAATATTTCTTCACTCAGCGAGTAATGAAACTCTGGAATTCATTGCCAGAGAATGTGGTAAAAGCATTTAGCTTAGCAGGGTTTTAAAAGGGTTTGGATAATTTCCCAAAAGAGAAGTCCATAAGCCATTATTAATATGGACTTGGGAAAATCCACTGTTTATTTCTAGGATAAGCAGCATAAAGTCTGTTTTACTGTTCTGGGAGCTTGCCAGACACTTGTGACCTGGATTGGCCTCTGTTGGAAATAGGATACTGGGCTTGAAGGACCTTCAGTCTGTCCCAGTATGGCAACGCTTATGTTCTTATGTTCTTACTAACACTTAGAGGTCCTTTTACAAAGGCTCGCTAGCTTTTTTAGCGCACACTAAAAATAAGCACACACTAAAGATTAGAGATGCCCATATATTTCTATGGGCGTCTCTAGCATTTCGTACACACTAATCATTAGTGCACACTAAAAACGCTAGCAAGTCTTTGTAAAAGGACCCCTAACTATCTAGGTACATAAGTACATAAGTATTGTCATACTGGGACAGACCAAAGGTCCATCAAGCCCAGCATCCTGTTTCCAACAGTGGCCAATTCAGGTCACAAATACCTGGCAAGATCCCAAAAAAGTACAAAACATTTTATACTGCTGATCCCAGAAATAGTGGATTTTCCCCAAGTCCAATTTAATAATGGTCTATGGACTTTTCCTTTAGGAAGCCGTCCAAACCTTTTTTAAACTCTGCTAAGCTAACCGCCCCTACTACATTCTCTGGCAACAAATTCCAGAGTCGAATTACACGTTGAGTGAAGAAACATTTTCTCAGATTTGTTTTAAATGTACTACTTTGTAGCTTCATCACATGCCCCCTAGTCCTAGTATTTTTGGAAAGCGTAAACAGACTACCTGTTCAATTCCACTCATTATTTTATAGACCTCTATCATATCTCCCCTCAGCCGCCTTTTCTCCAAGCTGAAGAGCCCTAGCTGATTTAGCCTTTCCTCATAGGGAAGTCGTCCCAATCCCTTTATCATTTTCGTCGCCCTTCTCTGCACCTTCTCTAATGGCACTATATCTTTTTGAGATGCGGTGACCAGAATTGAACACAATATTCGAGGTGCAGTCGCACCATGAAGCGAAACAAAGGCATTATAACATCCTCATTTTTGTTTTCCATTCCTTTCCTAATAATACCTAACATTCTATTTGCTTCCCCTAATTATAACAAATTTAGAAAGAATATTAAAACATTTCTTTTCCATCAATTTGTATTTATTTACAATTTGTATTTTATTTATTTATTTATTGCATTTGTATCCCACAATTTCCCACCTTTTTGCAGGCTCAATGTGGCTTACAATACATCATGAGTAATGGAAATATATTAGAAAATAGACATTTAGTGTTACAGAAGGATCTTGGGCAACATGATAATGATAAAACATGATAGTCGTATACAAGCAGAATTATGAGACAGTTCTGAATATATGTGGAGGAGTTGTGTGTATTCACATTGGTTGATCTTTGTGGTATGCCTTGTTAAAGAGATGGGTCTTCAGTAGTTTGCGGAAGTTCGTTAGTTCGTAAATCGTTTTTAAGTTGCGCGGCAATGCGTTCCATAACTGTGTGCTCAAGTAGGAAAAGTTTGATGCGTGAATTAGTTTGTATTTTAGACCTTTACAGTTAGGGAAGTGCAGATTAAGGAATGTCCGGGATGATCTTTTGGCATTCCTGGGTGGTAAGTCTATCAGGTCTGACATATATTGCACAATGAATTGTAATTTTAGTTAGGGAGCACTGTTTTTAAAAATGTTTGTACTTCCTGATTATGTCCAGTCTTCTTATAATTGTAATATGTTTTGAACTGTGAGGTAATAACATAGTAACTTAGTAAATGACAGCAGATAAAGACTTGTACGGTCCATCCAGTCTGCCCAACAAGATAAACTCATTTTACATGGTATGTGATACTTTATATGTATACCTGAGTTTGATTTGTCGTTGCCATTCTCAGGGCACAGACTGTAGAAGTCCAGCACTGTTCAGTTCTGAAGCTAATGTCAAAGCCCCTTAAAATTTATACTCCAGCCCATCCATATCTATTCAGTCACAATCAGGGCATAGACCATAGAAGTCTGCCCGGCACCGGTTTTGCTAAGAGTCCGTGGATTCATTCCTTCTAAACAGGATTCCTTTGTATTTATCCCATGCATGTTTGAATTCCATTACCATTTTCATATCCACCACCCTCTCCGTGAAAAAATACTTCCTGACATTACTCCTGAGTCTGCCCCCCTTCAACCTCAATTCATGTCCTCTAGTTCTACCGCCTTCCCGTCTCTAAAAAAGGTTTGTTTGTTTGGATTAACACCTTTCAAATATTTGAACGTCTGTATCATGTCACCCCTGTTTCTCCTTTCCTCCAAGGTATACATGTTCAGGTCAGCAAGTCTCTCCTCGTACGGTTTGCAACGCAAATCCCATACCATTTGTGTAGCTTTTCTTTGCACCACTTCCAGTCTTTTTACATCTTTAGCAAGATACGGCCTCCAAAACTGAACACAATACTCCAAGTGGGGCCTCACCAATGACTTGTAGAGGAGTATCAACACCTCCTTTCTTCTTCTGGTTATACCCCTCTCTACGCAGCCTAGCATCCATGAATATTTATTATGAATATCCTGAAAACCTGACTGGCTGGGGAGCCCCCAGGATCAGTGGCGTAGCCAAGGGTGGGCCTGGGTGGGCCCAGGCCAACCAAGTAGCAGTACACCTATGATGTGGCTGGCAGTGATCCCCAAGCCCCACCAGCTGAAAACTCCTCCTGCATACCTTGTAAATAGCAGATCTTTGCCTGCAGTGAACAGTGACTGATACATACTGCTCGCACCAGCCTCACATCCTTCCCTCTGATGTATTCCCACCTATGCGGAAACAGGAAGTTGAATCAGAGGGAAGGCTGTGGGGCCAACATGAGCAGTGTGTATTAGTTGCTGCTCACTGTCGGTGAAAATCTGCTATTTAAAAGATATGCAGATGTTTGAGAGACCATATGGCATGCAGGCGAGAGAGGGAGAGACCAAATCACTTGTGGGACAAGGCAGAGTTCTTCTGCCCACCCATCTTGGGCCTAGGTCCACCCAAAATTGCGTGTCTGGCTACGCCCCTGCCCAGGATAGGTTTGAGAACCACTAGTGTATGGATAACTTCCAGGATAAAAGCAAGAGGCAGACGGTATAAGAAGGCAGACATTCTTTATTTAAAATTCAAAGATTCCCAGAGATTTAAACATCTCTCAGTTTTACATTTCACTATACATATATTTATATATGTGTTTTTGTTTGATTTTTTAGGCCCCTGTTTATGAAGCAGTGCTAATGAATGGGAAAGGGGGTGGAAATGGGACTTGATATACTGCCTTTCTGTGGTATTTTGCAACTACATTCAAAGCAGTTTACATATATACAGATACTTATTTTGTACCTGGGGCAATGGAGGGTTAAGTGACTTGCCCAGAGTCACAAGGAACTACAGTGGGAATTGAACTCAGTTCCCCAGGATCAAGGTCCACTGCAATAACCACTAGGCTACTCCTCTACTGGCAACATTCCATGTAGAAGCCTGCCCTTGCAGATCAGCAAATGCAGCCGCACGGGCTTCTGTTTCTGTGAGTCTGACGTCCTGCGTGCAGGACATCAGACTCACAGAAACAGAAGCCCGTGCGGCCGCATTGCTGATCTGCAAGGGCAGGCTTCTACATGGAATGTTGCAAGTGGAACATTAACATTCCATGTAGAATCTCAAATAGTAGCAACATTCCATGTAGAATCTGAAATAGGGAAAGGGAAATGGGACTTGATATACCTACCGCCTTTCTCAGGTTTTTGCAACTACATTCAAAGCGGTTTACATATATTCAGGTACTTATTTTGTACCTGGGGCAATGGAGGGTTAAGTGACTTGCCCAGAGTCACAAGGAGCTGCAGTGGGAATTGAACTCAGTTCCCCAGGATCAAAGTCCACTGCACTAACCACTAGGCTACTCCTCCACACCTGGTGGGGTAGTGCTACCAGCACAGCCCATTCACTTTGAATGGGCTGTGTCAGCAATGATGCATGGCTTTGTAAACAGGGGGGTTAGTAACTTATCCCCTGATGCAGCCATTTCCAGATGAGACATGTTAGACAGAAATGTTTAAATCTCTGGGAGCCTTTGGGTTTTAAAAATAGAATGTCTGCCTCCTTATAATATCTGCCTCTTGCTTTTATCCTCCACATTGGAATTGGGGGACCTTTTGCCTTGTTGTTTTCTCACTGGATAACTTCCCGGACTGCCCCAACTCTGCCCCCAGAGTGCCCGGTGCTATTCAGATATTATCCAGGTAAGTGCCACTAAAAACCCAGGTATGGCCTGGGCAGTTGGACCTATGCGGTAAATCCTACTGAATACCGACCCTGTCATTTTTTGGCACTAACCCGTCTTTTTAAATGCTGAAGTTGAAACTTGACTCTGAGCAATTATAGGGCAGTTGATGTTAGAGATGATTTCCTGTGCTTATGAGGTGCAAACTCCCCCCAACCATCCCGTTTCCATGTACGGCTCTTCATCTTCCCTTTGTCTTGGCAGTCAAAATCTGTCCATGTGTTTTATCACAGGAGGATATCTCCTCCGTAAGGACTTTCACAAAGAGCAGCTATTCCTGTTTATGCCAGCTTCTCAGAAAATGCTGAAATACTGGAGAAAGACTAGCTGATATGGCCATTCTGGCTCAGCACCTTTAATACCTTCCACTAAAGCAAATTATAAGGTATAATAGTGTCTCGCTGTATGGGAAAAGGTGAAACTATAATCCAACCAATACTTACATACCACAACTCTCAATTTAGGATTGACTGGAAAAAATGTGTGATTTGAAGTCTAGCTTGTAATCTACTTTAAGGATGTTAATTCTTTCCCTTCATTTGCCCTTTTCAGTCATTTCACTCATTTTATCTTCTGAGTTATTTTGCTTATTTTCTTATATTGCTTTCCTAGCAAAGTCAGTAGGGAAACAATTCTTCCTAGTTTTGACTATATTATTGGGGGCTTTGTTACAATTGCAGGCAGGTTATCAGCAACAGATGCAACAGTCCCCCAAGACACCAAGAATGGAGGAAAGTGACATGAACTTTTTTTTTTTAAATGTGGTATGGTCATAAGTACATAAGCACTGCCACGCTGGGAAAAGACCAAAGGTAGAAAAAGATTGTGAGCCCTCAAAGAAACTGCCTACATATAATGTGTAAAGTGCTCTATATGTCTAGTAGTGCTGTAGAAATGATTAGTAGTCTGTACATTCCCCCCTTTGGCAGTTAACAGAGTACAATACGTACGGACACTCTCAGCTTGGTTGGCCACCCGAAATCCAGTGTAGGTCCTTCGTCTGGATAGCGTAGTCCATATTCCAGCAAGAAGGTGATGGGTTTCACATAATCTGCAGTATCCTGAGAGTGAGACAGAGCACAGAGGGATGGAAACCAGGCCCAAGCAGAGATCCCAGGTGAAGAGCTGACAACGGGAGAGAAGGGGGGAGCCCTCAGCTGAAAACACGAGAAGAACAAAGCAACCGCTGCTCCAGGGAGCCTTGGCCAGGAAAAATGAGTGCAGACTGCCAGGCCCATCCGGGGTCTGCTCTTTCTTAATCTGCTACGAGGTAGTGAATAGAAATAAGTCAAAACATAAGAAAACAAGATGATACTTTTTCTACTGGACGAACTTAATACATCTTTTGATTAGCTTTGGAAGGCGAGGGAGAACTTCCCAGAACATCAGCACTCTGACAGGACCCAGCAGAAGCCCTAGGGCCTCCTCCTCACTCTGAGAGAGAAGCCTTCTTCTTCAGATGGGAAAGAACCATGTGGAGACATGATAGAGGTATATAAAATAATGAGTGGAGTGGAACAGGTGGATGTGAAGCGTCTGTTCACGCTTTCCAAAAATACTAGGACTAGGGAGCATGCGATGAAACTATAGTGTAGTAAATTTAAAACAAATCGGAGGAAAGTTTTCTTCACCCAACGCGTAATTAAACTCTGGAATTCATTGCCGGAAAATGTGGTGAAGGCGGTTAGCTTAGCAGAGTTTTAAAAGGGGTTGGACGGTTTCCTAAAGGACAAGTCCATAAACCGCTACTAAATGGACTTGGGAAAAATCCAAAATTCCAGGAATAACATGTATAGAATGTTTGGGAAGCTTGCCAGGTGCCCTTGGCCTGGATTGGCCGCTGTCGTGGACAAGATGCTGGGCTCGATGGACCCTTGGTCTTTTCCCAGTATGGCATTACTTATGTACTTATGTACTTATGTCCATCAAGCCCAGCACTCTGTCTCCGACAGCGGCCAATCCAGGCCCCAAGAACCTGGCAAAAACCCAGAATTTAATAACGATCAATGGACTTTTCCTTCAGGAATCTGTCCAGACCCCCTTTAAACTCAGCAAGGCCATCTGCCGTCACTACCTTCTCCGGCAGAGTCTAACCACACGCTGAGTAAAGAAAAACTTTCTCAAATTTGTTTTAAACCTACCACATTCTAATTTCATCTTGTGTCCCCTAGTTCTATTATTGTTAGAAAGCGTAAACAAACGCTTCACATCTGTCCGCTCTACCCCACTCATTATTTTGTACACCTCTATCATATCACCCCTCAGCTGCCTTTTCTCCAGGCGAAAGAGTCCTAGCCGTCTTAACCTCTCCTCATAAGGTAGTCGTCCCATCCCTTTTATCATTTTCGTCGCCCTTCTCTGCACCTTCTCCAATTCCTTTATATCTTTTTTGAGATGAGGCAACCAGAACTGAACACAATACTCCAGGTGCGGTCGCACCATGGAGCGATATAACGGCATTATAACATCCTCATGCTTGTTTTCCATCCCTTTTCTAATAATACTCAACATTCTATTCGCCTTCTTAGCCGCCGCCGCAGCACATTGAGCGGAAGATTTCAACGTTCTATCCACGATGACTCCCAGATCCCGTTCTCGGTCCGTAACTCCTAAAGCGGAACCTTGTATGACATAGCCGTAATTCGGGTTCCTCCTTCCCACGTGCATCACTTTGCACTTGTCAACGTTGAACTTCATCTGCCATTTGGACGCCCAATCCCCCAGTCTCACGAGGTCAGGCACTTATTATACATTATCAACAAAAACTAGCTTGTGGGAAGGGCAAAATCTGTATGCTAAATGCAGGGGCCCTGCCCAGCATCTGCCCTGCGTTTACCACAGATGGCAGCACATACCACACAGGCACTGGGTTATATGCAGTAGCAGACTGCGTAGGAGCACTCGTGCTATCTGCGGGCCCCACAGCAAGAAAGAAAGAAAGAAAAAGAAAGAAAGACTTTGGTGGCATACCCTTCATTCTGATTCCCCCAACATAAAGCCCCCCCCCCCCATTACAATCCCCTAGTAGGGAAGGGTGCCTCTAATGGTAGTATTGCAAGACTCCTGTTAAGGGGCATCAGCACCATTTTGGATCCTGATGCAGTCCCAGGTGAGAGCAGAGGGGGGACCATTCCCACCTTTGGCCACTGGAGCACCAGTATGACCTCCTGCTAGGGATTGAAGGAATTTGGAGATGGAGTTGGTTGGGGTCTGAGGGGGGCGAGGATTGCTTTCAGGAGCAAGGTTTGTGTTGGGGGCGCATCTGAGGTGTGCGCCATTGCAACTGTTTTCCATTGACTGGACACATTACCAGATTGCCGATTGCATGGCTGCACTTTCATGCCTCATCTTGAGGTGGCGTTAGATGCAGCCACACTATCAGCAGTCATGACTGCTTCAGTGATGTGCAGAATAGTTGTCGCAATGTGGTATATCGATGGCATTCATTTCATTTCTATTTTTAAAATGTGTGCTTATTTAATGCTATTATTTTTTTGTGACTTCCTACACAATGGTTCGATAATTCTGTTTGTCATAAATGTATGTTACGTATGTGAAACAGCATAAAACACAGCTACTGATCTATACATTACAATTTCAGTGTGGCTTTTAACTGCTCAGATGTTCTGTCAATGACATAATTGTGGTTGTTTTACAAGCTCTATTCATGTTTAGGACGTCTGAAAACCAGCATTTAGATGTCCATATTGCATGGGTGTCCAAATCCCTTTATCCCATTGGTATTCAATTTTTATTGAATACCAAACGTAAAACACTAGTCACCATAATGACAGAAACAGTTCTAATAATTTTCTTTGATTCCCCTACACCAACACATCTAAAACACCGTCCAGTCCCATAGTCACATAAACTGAGAGACCATTGCCCATTAGACACAGCATATACTGCTGAACCCCCTCCAGCCTGCACACGGAGGATAGCCAAACAGTACAGCATACCAAACTATGAAGACAACAAAGTGGCAGGTCCCATACTGACTTAATCCCACTCCCCTTTCCCTCCCCTTCCTTATTTACTCCTATGCTTGACAATCCTGGAGAAGTACTAAGAACCACAGAGATGGGGAGAGGGAGAGATGCAAGACTCACAGGGGAAACGGGGAGAGAGAAAGAGAGAGATTGGATTAGAGGAGGGAAAGAGAGGGGGGGGGGGGGAATGCTTGATCAAAGGGAGATATGTGGCCCTGAGGTGAAGTGAGAAGGGGTGGTGTGGGAAGGAAAGTGCCAAAAGAAACAGGGGTGAATATGGGGAGAGATGACGATATAGGAAAGAGATGCTGGGTAGGGAGGAACCGTAGAGACAAGGACACAGAAGGTCAATAGTGAACAGGGAGAGGGTAGGGACAGTTGAACACAAAGAGATAGTACTAGAAAGGGGAGCAATAGGGACACAGAGGGGCAATGTTGTAAAAAAGCAGAGATGAGGACATGATCAATGCTGGAAAAGGGGGAAGGGGGAAGATAGCGACACCAAGAGGGCAGATGCTGGAAAAGGGGGAGAAGGGGACCCAGACAAGGTAGATGATGAACATGAGGGTAGGATAGGGAGAAGGACACAGAATGGAGATATTGGACAGTATAAATAGGGGTGCAGAGGGAAGAAGGATGGTGGATATGAAGAAAGAAGAAATGTCAGTGGACAGGAAACCCTGAAAAGACAAAAGAAACAGAGAAAAACAGACACTGGGACCAAAGCAAATAGAAAAGTAAATCGTTCAAACACCAAAGGTATATTAATTGGAAAATAACAAGTTTTTGAAAATGCAAATCTTAATAATATTTCAATTCTTGACTGTCGGTGGTCAGAGATTCTCTGGTCATATCATCTATTGCTTCAATTCAACCTAAAATGAACTAAATTTACTAAGAAAAAAAGAGCATCAAGAATGCAATATGAAAGCAGAGGGAAAACTGATCCACATCAATTGTGGGATAATTTTAAATCAGGCTGGGTCTGCAATAACTGTTAACGTTTTATAGATAAATGGAAGATTTTTAGCAGGGACGTTTTGGATAATATTGTGCCTGCACACCAAAACGAAAATGAATAGACAAAGCAACAAATGGTTTGATGGAGAACTATTAAAATTAAAACAATACTGCAGACGACTGGAATGTGCTTGGCAGAAAGACAAGACAGATGAGAATTAAAAGAGATGGAGAGATGCAATTTGTGGTTATAAAACTTTGTTAAAAACAAAAAAAAAAGGTTTTGTATTGCAACTTAATAGGAACAACTACTCCAGATTTTAAAATTTTTTGTTTCAGATTTTGAATTCACTTACAAATATACACCATGTACAGGCTCATATATCAGACAAACTACCCAGTGCCTCTCAATTTGCAGAATTTTAAAAAAAAAATGATATTCTGGATATTAGAACCCAGTTTGATGAAATGGAAATGTGCTTAACCTGGGGGTTCTTTTACTAAGCTGCAGCAAAAAGGGCCCTATGCTCATGGACATTTTTGCAAGTACTATGGCCCTTTTTAGTGCAGTGGGTAAAAAAAGGCTGAAAATAGCCATGCGGTAAGATGTTTATTGTAATTTTTTGCCCACATAATTTTTTCAGTAGTAGATCAAGGTAAGTTACATTCAGGTATTCTGGATATTTCCCTGTCCCAGGAGGTCTCACAATCTAAGTTTGTACCTGAGGCAATGGAGGGTTAAGTGACTTGCCCGTGATCACAAGGAGCAGCAAATGGATTTAAACTGGCCACCTCTGGATTACAAGAGCGGTGCTCTAACCACCAGGCCACTCCTCCACTCAGCAGCATTCCATGTAGAATCACCAATAATAGCAACATTCCATGTAGAATCTCAAATAGTAGCAACGTTCAGTGTTCCACTGCACTAACCACTAGGCTACTCCTCCACTAGCAACATTCCATGTAGAAGCCTGCCCTTGCAGATCAGCTGCGCAGGCTTCTGTTTCTGTGAGTCTGACGTCCTGCACATAAGTGCAGGACGTCAGACTCACAGAAACAGAAGCCTGCGCAGCTGCATTGCTGATCTGCAAGGGCAGGCTTCTACATAGAATGTTGCTAGTGGAATAGTAACATTAACATTCCATGTAGAATCTCAAATAGTAGCAACAGAATCTCAATAGTAGCAACATTCCATATAGAATCTCCAATAGTAGCAACAGCAACAGTCCATGTAGAATCTCGACTAGTAGCAACATTCCATGTAAAATCTCAGATAGTAGCAATAGAATCTCAAATAATTTATTTGGATTTTGCTCACACCTTTTTCAGTAGTAGCTCAAGGTGAGTTACATTCAGGTACTCTGGATATTTCTCTGTCCCAGGAGGGCTCACAATCTAATTTTGTACCTGACGCAATGGAGAGTTAAGTGACTTACCCATGATCACAAGAAGCAGCAGTGGGCACCCATTTACCATGGAGAGTTAAGTGACTTACCCATGATCACAAGAAGCAGCAGTGGGCACCCATTTACCACGGCACCCATTTACCACGGCTTTGTAAAAGGACCCATTAGTGAAGGAAAACAGGTATTTCCAGTGGCGTAGCAAGGGCAGGGCAGTGGGGGCGGTCCGCCCCGGGTGCACGCTGTTGAAGGGTGCAGAGAGCAGCTGCGCGCCTGTCGGTTCCGCTGGTTCCCTGCTCCCTCTGCCCCAGAACAGGTTGCTTCCTGTTCCGGGGCAGAGGGAGCAGGGAGCCAGCGGAGCCGACAGGCACGCGGCTGCTCTCTGCACCCTCCAGGAGCCAAGAATGCACCCGGGGGGGGGGGGGTGATGCGCTGTGGAGAGGGGTGTCATTGCGCCAGGGGGGGGCTTGATGCACCGGGGAGGGGATGTCATTGTGTTGGGGGGGTGTCGTGCTACATCCTGGGAGGACGGACGCCGCTGCACCCGGGGGGGGGGGGGGGGGGGGTTCGCAGCGATGATCCGCCCTGGGTGGCAGCCGACCTAGGATCACCACTCGGTACTTCTTCAAGTTGATCTTTTTTTGCCTTCAACCTCTTTGACCACAACATTTTGTTGATGATCCTACAGGAAATTGGGATAGTAGGTCGTGTATATAGTTGGTTCCAGGGTTTCTTAAATAAGGGCCCTGTTTACTAAGCCATGCTACAGGCACGCTAGTGTTTTTAGTGCACGCTAAAAATTAGTGTGCGCTAATGCTAGAGACAGCCATAGGAATATATGGGTATCTCTAGCATTAGCATATGCTAAATTTTAGCGTGCGCTAAAAATGCTAGCGTACCTTAGTAAACAGATCTTACAGAGTTAAGATGAGCTTTTTGGATAGCTGAAAAAAATCCTTGTGGGATGCCTCAGGGCTCACCACTGTACCCATTACTTTTTAATGTTATTCTAAGTACTTCAGGATTAGAATTTGAGAAAAATGGTTTTATAACTTTTATTTACGCAGAAGACATTTCAATTTTAATTCCTCTTGTTTTTCAGAATCTGAATTATCAAAGGTTCAGAAGGCAATAAAACTAATAGAAACGTGGATGTATAGACATAAGTTGTGTTAATGTTACTCTGAGTTGAAGTTGAATATGGGTAAAACAAAGTTTTTTATGTGTTGAAATAAATCCAATTTGGCTCTATCAATTATCTTTATTAATCAAACAGAATAAAAACTGTCATCTTCTATTAACATTTCAGGGTTTCATTTAGATAAGATTTTAACCCTAGAACCACAAATACTTTTTTTAATATGGAAAACGTTTTTGCTCCTTAGAAAACTCGGGCAAATATGTACATTAAAAAAAAAAAGAACAATTTTAAAATACTAGTACAATCAATGATATTGAGCCAACTCAACTATTACAACAAAACAGCTACTTAAAAAAATTCAAACCATACAAAACTCAGCCCTTCATTTGATTTTTCTCTTTGAAAATATCTCAGTTTTATGTAAGCCTACTTTGGATTCCAATGGAGGTGAGAATTTTATTTAAATTATCATGTTTCCTCTATAAAGCTCTCTACGGTCTTGTTCCAACTTATTTTCATGAGCGTTTTAAATTAACAGAATGCATTAAGAACCATAAGAAAAAGAATTATAACTTTTTCTATTTTCCATCTCCTAAAGGTACAAAAAGATTAAAACTATTTGAATATCTACTTGCCTTTCAAGCTGCAAAAATTAGTCAAGGAGATCTCTGTTATGTTTATGAAATCTATTTCTTACAAGGAATTTAAGCAAAAGATGAAGATGTTTCTTTTAAAGAAATATGTTTTAACTTCCATATCATACATTTATTTTTGATTGTTTAGCATTTGTGAAGCACTGATTATTATTATTAACTATATTATCTTCCTGGATATAGCCAGCTTTTTAAGGGGTCCTTTTGCTCAGGTACACTAACAGATTTACCCCTGGATTCTATGTAGTGCACCTACATAGGAACATAACATAGTAAATGATGGCAGATAAAGACCTGTATTGGTCCATCCAGTCTGCCCAACAAGATAATGTCATTTTACGTGGTATGCAATACTTTATATGTATACCTGAGTTTAATTTGTCCTTGCCATTTTCAGGGCACAGACCGTAGAAGTCTACTCAGCACTGTTCTAAAGTTCTGAAGCTAATTTTGGAGCCCATTAAAATTTACACTCCAACCCATCCATATCTATTCAGTCACGGTCAGGGCGTAGACCATAGAAGTCTGCCCAGCACTGGTCCATTCCTTCGAAACAGGATTCCTTTATGTTTATCCCACGCATATTTGAATTCCATTGCCGATTTCATCTCCACCACCTCCCGCAAGAGGGCATTCTATGTATCCACCACCGTCTCCGTGAAAAAAATACTTCCTGACATTACTCCTGAGTCTTCCCCCCCCTGCAACCTCAATTCATGCCCTCTAGTTCTACCGCCTTCCCGTCTCCGGGAAAGGTTTATTTGCTGATTAATACCTTTCAAATATTTGATTGTCTGTATCATGTCACCCTTGTTTCTCCTTTCCTCCGAGCTATACATGTTCGGTCAACAAGTCTGTCCTTGTATGGTTTGCAAAGCAAATCCCGTATCATTTTTGTAGCTTTTCCTTGCACTGCTTCTAGTCTTTTTACATCTATAGCAAGATACGGCCTCCAAAACTGAACACAATACTCCAAGTGGGCATCACCAACAACTACTACTACTTAACATTTCTAGAGCGCTACTAGGGTTACGCAGCGCTGTACAATTTAACAAAGAGAGGCAGTCCCTGCTCAAAGAGCTTACAATCTAATAGACAAGAGAACGGTCGGTCCGATAGGGGCAGTCAAATTGGGGCAGTCTGGGTTCACTGAACGGTAAGGGTTAGGTGCCGAACGCAGCATTGAAGAGGTGGGCTTTAAGTAAAGAAGACAGGCAGGGAGGGGGCTTGGCGTAAGGGCTCAGGAAGGTTGTTCCAAGCATAGGGTGAGGCGAGGCAGAATGAGTGGAGCCTGGATTTGGCGGTGGTGGAGAAGGGTACTGAGAGGAGGGATTTATCCTGTGAACGGAGGTTACGGGCGGGAACGTAAGGGGAGATGAGGGTAGAAAGATAGTGAGGGGCAGCAGACTGAGTGCATTTGTAGGTAAGAAGGAGAAGCTTGAATTGAATGCGGTATCTGATCGGAAGCCAGTGAAGTGACCTGAGGAGAGGGGTGATATGAGTATATCGGTTCTGGCGGAATATGAGACAACTTGTATGGGTGTCTCTAGCATTAGCTAATAACGCGGCTTAGTAAACAGGGCCCCTCGTGCGTGGGAAAGTCCCGTGCTACTGATACCGCAGGTCACTTTTTACTGCAGGTGATTTGCTTTTTCATACCCTTTCCAAGCTGTTTTCCAAAATATTTAAGATTTGCAAACTTTGACCTATGGTAAGGTGCAGTGGCGTTCCTGGGGGGGCTGACACCCGGGGCGGATCGCTGATGCGCCCCGACCCCCGGGTGCAACGCCCCCCACCCCGGAACAGCGCGACGCCCCCCCGGCGAAAGAACCCCCCGTGTGCAGCGCGATCCCCCGACGAAAGAACCCCCCGGGTGCATGCCGGTGGGGGGGTGCCGCGTGCCTGCCGGCTCTTCGTTTTCATGCTCCCTTTGCCCCGGAACAGGAAGTAACCTGTTCCGGGGCAGAGGGAGCATGAAAACAAAGAGCCGGCAGGCGCACGACACCCCCCCCACCGGCGTGCACCAGGGGCGGACCGCCCCCACCGCCCCCCCCCCCCTTGGTACGCCACTGGTAAGATGTAAACCAAATGATAAATGTTTAACCTCATGCTATTGGTGTTTACATTCATGAAATAATAGATTTCTTAATTAACAATTTCATTCATTGCCCTCAAAAATTCTTTCCTGGTTGGAAATTATTCTTAAGAATAAATAAATATTCTGTAAAAAAAAAAAAATAATTAGGTGGTGCAAGCACAAATGCTGCTGAAATTCAAAATGAAGTGAGATACAAACAGTGGATCCCTAGAAGGCAATAGGATTTCACCAAGCAGAGCACACATCAGCTCAAAACACCAGTGAAACCATTTGTGTGTTACAGGTACAACCCCAATAATGCAAGCATGGGGAAATCATGTGATGTGGTACCCATCAAAGAGCCTTCTCCAGAGTAGTCCCCACAATCTGGGATACACTCCCAGACTCCTGCTTCAAGAAAGACTCTTCTCCCAAGTCTTTAATGGAAGAAGCAACTAACTAGCTAGTTACACACACAAATGGACTAAACACCAGCTTTGCATGCTGTTGCAGGACTTGCTTATAAGACCATAAGATAGCTATACTGGGTCAGACCAATCGTCCATCTAGTCCAGTATCCTGTTTTCCAAACAGTGGCCAAGCCAGGTCACAAGTACCTGGCAGAAACCCAAATTATGGCAACATTCCATGTAGACTCCCAAAGAATAGCAAGATTCCGGAATCCTAAAGAGTGACAAGATTTCATGCAGAATCTCAAAGAGTAGCAACATTCCATGTAGAACCCCAAAGAATAGCAAGATTCTGGAATCCTAAAGAGTGACAAGATTCCATGCAGAATCTCAGAGCAGCAACATTCCATACTACAAACCCCAGGACAAGTAGTTGCTTCCCATGACTGTCTCAATAGCAGACTATGATAACATACGAGTAGCCATACTGAGTCAGACCAATGGTCCATCTAGCCCAATATCCTGTTTTCCAAACTGTGGCCAAGCCAGGTTACAAGCACCTGCCAGAAACCCAATTAGCAGCAACATTCCATTCTAACAATCCCAGGGCAAGCAGTTCCTTTCCCATGTCTGTGTCAATAGCAGACTACGGACTTTTTCCTCCAGGAATTTGTCCAAACCTTTTTTTAAACCCAGGTACACTAACCATTGTTACCACATTCTCTGGCAAAGAGTTCCAGAGCTTAACTATTCGTTGAGTGAAAAAATATTTCCTCCTATTTGTTTTAAAAGTATTTCCATGTAACTTCCTTGAGTTTCCCCTAGTCTTTGTACTTTTGGAACGAGTAAATAATCAATTTACTTCTACTTGTTCTACACCACTCAGGATTTTTTAGACTTCAATCATATCTCCCCTCAGCCAGTTGATGTCATGTATCTAGATTTTCAGAAAGCTTTTGATAAAGTTCCTCATGAGAGACTCCTGAAAAAATTAAAGATTCGTGGTATAGGAGGCAGTGTTCTGGTATGGATTCGGAATTGGTTACTGGACAGAAAACAGAGGGTAGGGTTAAATGGTCATTTCTCTCAGTGGAGGGTGAAAAGTGGAGAGCTGCAAGGATCTGTATTGGGACCAGTGCTATTTCACATATTTAGAAATGATATGGAAATTGGAACAAAGAGTGAGGTGATCAAATGCAGATGATACAAAACTATTCAAGGCTGTTAAAACACTGTGAAATATTGCAGGAAGACCTTAGGAATTTGGAAGACTGGGAATCCAAATGGCAGATGAAATTTAATGTGCACAAATGCAAGGTGATTTTTTTATTACATTTGTACCCCGTGCTTTCCCACTCATGGCAGGCTCAATGCAGCTTACATGGGGCAATGGAGAGTTAAGTGACTTGCCCAAAGTCACAAGGAGCTACCTGTGCCTGAAGTGGGAATCGAACTCAGTTCCACAATTCCCCAGGACCAAAGTTCACCCCCCCTAACCACTAGGCCACTCCTCCACTAATAATCCAGATTATAGTTGTCTGATGCTAGGGTATAGATTGGGGGTCAGTGCTTAAGCAAAAGATCTGGATGTTGTTGTAGATAATACGCTGAAATCTTCTGCTCAGTGTGCGGCAGCAGCCAAAAAAGCAAACAGGATGCTGGGAATTTTTAGGAAAGGGATGGTGAATAAGACCAAAAATACTATAATGCCTTTGTATCGCTCCATGGCAATCTATTTTGGCGGTGGCACAACAGCTGGCCGGAACCGTATTTTCGAAAAAGATGGCCGGCCATCTTTTTTTCGATAATACGGTTTAGCCCGGCCAAATGCCAGAGTTCGCCGGGTTTGAGATCGCCGGTTTTGTTTTTCAGCGATAATGGAAAAAAATGCCGGCGATCTCAAACCCGGCGAAATCCAAGGCATTTGGTCATGGGAGGAGCCAGCATTTGTAGTGCACTGGTCCCCCTGACATGCCAGGACACCAACCGGGCACCCTAGGGGGCACTTCTAAAAATGTTTAAAAAATACACAAATAGCTCCCAGGTGCATAGCTCCCTTACCTTGGGTGCTGAGCCCCTCAAATCCCCCCCAAAACCAACTCCCCACAACTCTACACCACTACCATAGTGCTTATGGGTGAAGGGGGCACCTACATGTGGGTACAGTGGGTTTGGGGGGGGGGTTTGAAGGGCTCAACACTTAGCACCATAAGTGTAACAGGTGGGGGGGGGGGGGGGAATGGACCTGGGTCTGCCTGCCTGAAGTGCACTGCACCCATTAAAAACTGCTCCAGGGACTTGCATACTGCTGTCAGGGAGCTGGGTATGACATTTGAGGCTGGCATACAGACTGGTAAAAAAAGTTTTTTATTTTTATTTTTTTAGTGTGGGAGGGGGTTGGTGACCACTGAGGGACTACAGGGAGGTCATCCCCCATTCCCTCCGGTGGTCATCTGGTCAGTTCGGGCACCTTTTTGAGGCTTGGTCGTGAAAATAAAAGGACCAAGTAAACCCGGCGAAACACTGCTTAACGCCGCTTTTATTTTTTCCATTATCCGCGAAAGCCGGCCATCTGGTAGCCACGCCCATGCCCGCCCATGTCCCGCCTTCGCTACGCCACTGACACGCCCCCTTGAACTTTTGCCGGCGCGGCGACGGGAAAGCGGCGATGGTGTCAAGAAAGCCGCTTTCGATTATACCAATTTCACCGCTTTTGAGAGATCGCCGGCCATCTCCCGATTTATGTCGGAAGATCGCCGGCGATCACTTTCGAAAATAAGCCTGACAGTGTAGTAATATAGTATTCTTGGGCCTCCACCCAAATTAAGCATACAATTTCTGGGCACCATATATAGAATCCGGGGGATAATGAGTACCAAGACAGAAAGAAGGAGAAGTTTTTTTTTCACATGATTATGATTGCCCCCAGCTTCTTTATCAGTATTTGAAAGGTTGAGTGAAATTGTTGACATTTAGAGACATGGTAAATAAATATCCAGCGTTTATAAGAACAGATAAATTAAAAGCTATTTTACAAATCAATACAATGAATGTGAAAGCTTTCTCTGTTTAGAAATTCAGAATTGCATTAGACAGATCTCCTTCTCTGTAAGGCTATGTCTGGGACCCCGAAAGTATGAGTGTATACTGGAAGACTTGATTTAAAAGCTTCTTTTTTTTGTTCATGCAATGTGGATTAGAGGAGTTAAATGCAAACATTGTATATCAGAAGGGTTGCATTATATTTCTTTATATGACATTTAAGATTTTAATTTATCTCACTACTTTGTAGCAGCTCCTGAACATTTTCTCAAAGGATTTGCTTAGTTACCATTAGAGTTAAATATGTATGATGTTTTTGCCTAGTACAAATGATAGCTGTGTTTCTGGATATGACTGGTCATTATGAACAAAAGGCAATTATAGTCATTTGGAATGACATTTATATGGATATTGTGAGAAATTCACGTGTGCTATTTGAAGCATCAACCAGTGCCAACTTTGCATTAGAAAAATCTGAAATATGCCAGTTACCTTTTCACTAAAAGTTGCTATAGAGGAAGTGTGTCTGGAAAAAGAGAGCAGATGAAGAAGATATATTGGGTGTGATTTTAAGTCAACAACGAATGGGTCAGAGTCGCCTATGTTGGGAGTTCAATCAAGCACCCATTTTGAGGCTATTTTATAAAACCATATAGATGCTTATTTGGGTCTATAAAATAGTTTCACAAAGCCTTCAACAATTGCAGCTAAAATTAACCTGTGTACATTTACACCTGCTTAAGAATAGGGATTAAAGTGCAGGGGTGAATTTCATGAGTTAGTACATATTTTATAACTTTCTTGGGTAATTTGTGACTCCTTCCATACAAACATCTACATTCCAAACATGTGTAAATATTGGGTTGCATAAAAAAAAATGCCTTCTTGTCACCATTTGTACTTTTACACACATAAACTGTTGAGTTCGCGTGCAAAAATTCCTTTAAAGAAATACCCCCAAAGATGCTAACATTTCCATATATGGAAGCTTGACCTCTAGTAGTAATACTGTGATATTACCACCAGAGATCTTGGCAGCCATATTGGACCCAGGTGGCCATTAGGCTAGAGCAAATGGGCAATGCTCTTGACCCACTACCCACCTGGGACCCTGATAAGCTTGGGTAGTGAGTCACGGACTGAAGGGTTTGGTGCCTTCTGGACCAACATTTATTTTGGAGGGTCTTCAGCACTGGGGGAGGAATCCCTGAGAGAGGCCCCCCACATGTTGGCCTTGCACCCACATGTTGGGGCCTCCTGAGGGGAGTGTGACCCTGGTGATGGTTGCTGGGGTTTAGGTGATGGTTGTTGGGGTTTAGGTGATGGGAGGACTTGCTGTTATCGATCAGGTAATGGCAGGGGATTGGCCTGGTGTTGGATCAAGTGATTATAGGAGGGGTTGAATGCTATCAGGGGCTGGGTGATGGCAGAGGGTTGACATGGTGGGGGTAGGAATGGTCAGGGGTCAAGTAATGGTGGGGAGTTTGACATGTGTCCAGGGTTAGGTGATGGCTGGTGGGGGGGGGAGTGGAATGGTATCTGATAAGATTGGGGAAGCAGGAAGGAGTAGGGCTTTGATGGGGGAGCATGCTGATGCTGGTATCAGGGAGCAGCGATTTTAGAAAGCTGCTCCTATGTCTATGTGGGAAGGGGAAGTATGCTTTCTCCAGCTGGGACATGCAACCCTACTCCTATTTTTCAAGAGGCTTTATGTTTGCAGACCTTCTTGTAAATCAGAATGCAAATTCCACATATTCTGGTAAAATGTCAAAAAAGACTGTTTTAAAGGTTTTTTTTTTTCTGAGTATAGCGAGTCACTCCGACGTGCTGCTACTTTGTACCTTTGGTACCACCGTCCTTGTTCACTGATTAGTACCATTTCCCTTTTTTGTGCATTGAATTTATAGATGCACGGTCTTTTTAAAGACCTTTTTTTAAAAGCAGTCTTTTTTTTGTCATTTTACCAGAAGACTACTGAAGCAGGCACGTCATATGCCGAAACATGGAGCCATGTCAAGTCTAGAGCTTTGACATCAATTATAATGTGAATTATTGGACTTTCAGCAGATTTACTTTAATGCACATTATTGGACTTTTATTCTATGCGCATACAGTGGTGGAAATAAGTATTTGATCCCTTGCTGATTTTGTAAGTTTGCCCACTGACAAAGACATGAGCAGCCCATAATTGAAGGGTAGGTTATTGGTAACAGTGAGAGATAGCACATCACAAATTAAATCCGGAAAATCACATTGTGGAAAGTATATGAATTTATTTGCATTCTGCAGAGGGAAATAAGTATTTAATCCCTCTGGCAAACAAGACCTAATACTTGGTGGCAAAACCCTTGTTGGCAAGCACAGCGGTCAGACGTCTTCTGTAGTTGATGATGAGGTTTGCACACATGTCAGGAGGAATTTTGGTCCACTCCTCTTTGCAGATCATCTCTAAATCATTAAGAGTTCTGGGCTGTCGCTTGGCAACTCGCAGCTTCAGCTCCCTCCATAAGTTTTCAATGGGATTAAGGTCTGGTGACTGGCTAGGCCACTCCATGACCCTAATGTGCTTCTTCCTGAGCCACTCCTTTGTTGCCTTGGCTGTATGTTTTGGGTCATTGTCGTGCTGGAAGACCCAGCCACGACCCATTTTTAAGGCCCTGGCGGAGGGAAGGAGGTTGTCACTCAGAATTGTACGGTACATGGCCCCATCCATTCTCCCATTGATGCGGTGAAGTAGTCCTGTGCCCTTAGCAGAGAAACACCCCCAAAACATAACATTTCCACCTCCATGCTTGACAGTGGGGACGGTGTTCTTTGGGTCATAGGCAGCATTTCTCTTCCTCCAAACACGGCGAGTTGAGTTCATGCCAAAGAGCTCAATTTTTGTCTCATCTGACCACAGCACCTTCTCCCAATCACTCTCGGCATCATCCAGGTGTTCACTGGCAAACTTCAGACGGGCCGTCACATGTGCCTTCCGGAGCAGGGGGACCTTGCGGGCACTGCAGGATTGCAATCCGTTATGTCGTAATGTGTTACCAATGGTTTTCGTGGTGACAGTGGTCCCAGCTGCCTTGAGATCATTGACAAGTTCCCCCCTTGTAGTTGTAGGCTGATTTCTAACCTTCCTCATGATCAAGGATACCCCACGAGGTGAGATTTTGCGTGGAGCCCCAGATCTTTGTCGATTGACAGTCATTTTGTACTTCTTCCATTTTCTTACTATGGCACCAACAGTTGTCTCCTTCTCGCCCAGCGTCTTACTGATGGTTTTGTAGCCCATTCCAGCCTTGTGCAGGTGTATGATCTTGTCCCTGACATCCTTAGACAGCTCCTTGCTCTTGGCCATTTTGTAGAGGTTAGAGTCTGACTGATTCACTGAGTCTGTGGACAGGTGTCTTTCATACAGGTGACCATTGCCGACAGCTGTCTGTCATGCAGGTAACGAGTTGATTTGGAGCATCTACCTGGTCTGTAGGGGCCAGATCTCTTACTGGTTGGTGGGGGATCAAATACTTATTTCCCTCTGCAGAATGCAAATAAATTCATATACTTTCCACAATGTGATTTTCCGGATTTAATTTGTGATGTGCTATCTCTCACTGTTACCAATAACCTACCCTTCAATTATGGGCTGCTCATGTCTTTGTCAGTGGGCAAACTTACAAAATCAGCAAGGGATCAAATACTTATTTCCACCACTGTATATCTCCTTCTTTTGAATGTTTATTTTATACTGTTTTTATACAAATTTTAAGTAATACATTTTAATTGTTTTGTCCCTGTGGTTTATCAAGCCTTCCTTTGTTCCCACTTTTTTTGTGTACCGTTGCTTGTCCTGTGGGACCTCTTCCAGCAATATCAATATGACGGTCCACTAGCTCTGCTCCTTGGTTCTAAGCAGGTAGCTTTGATTCCTTCGAAGCCAACACCTACAGAAGGTGATCCCTCCACAAGAGAAACGAAAGCCAAACAAACGAACAGTGGATCCAAAAAACTCCTCTCACAGATGGTGTTTCTTGAACAAGGTCTTTATTCAAATCATCTGTGAGCGGAGCTTTGATTCCTTAACTATCTAGAATTAAACTCCATTAATCACGCCATCTCCCCCCTTCATTTTTTGGCAGGTAGGTCTTTACCATTCTTCCAGGAGAATGCTCCCATGTATTACATTCTTTAAGAATGAAACCCTTCCAAGCAGCTATGCTCGCTGCCTCTGTTTATTTCTTAGACCACTCCAAGCTGATGAAAGCAACACTCCTCTTATTTCAATCGATGACAATGCCTGCAGACCTGAAGTTGGAATTTCCAATTCCAAGCTCATCCAGAGAATTTCTCCCTTCCGCGAGAATATTCCAAGTGGTTGAGTGACCTTGTGCCAAAAAAAACGAAAAGAAAAGAAAAGAAAAGAAAGGATGTTAATTGCACTAATAGAACCATGAGACAGAGTTTGAGATTAGAATATTGCATTTTGCAATTTCTATTACCGGTCTCAGCTCTACATGTCCTTTTTTATCAGCACTACGGATGTGTATTTGAAATGACAACTGCATGGCATTCATATCTTTCTAACCTGAAACAGATTTTCTAGTGTTATTAAATTTGTTATTTTTTTTCTTTGCTATTATTGCTAATCATTGCCAGGCATAAGCCAATCTTGCTAGAAAGCATCTGTCTTCCAAGGTGAGCTATTCTGTCTTTGAGAGTGGGCCTGTAGCCTGCCTAATGCTGGCTGAGTCTTATATTTCTGGTAATTTCAGTAGTTCTTGTTTCCTGGGTATGTCTGCCCTACCTTTGCTGTTTCTGCTGGTTTTCTTGTCCAGTCGTGCAATTGGTTGACGGAGTCCCAAAATAAAAGGTCTGATAGAAGGAGTCAGATAAATTTGAATGCTCAGAGAAGCTTAAGCAGAGCTGCTACGTTACTCAGGGACCCTCTTACTAAACCATGTAAGCGCCTGTGCACGCCCAACACGTGTCAATTTGGAGTTACCGCCCGGCTGCCACGTGGCTCGTGTGGTAATTTCATTTTTGGTGCACGTCTGCTACGCGCGTCCGAAAAATATTTTTTTGTTTTCTGATGTGCGCCAGCTACGCGCATCAGGTGGCATTTTGACGTGCATAGTCCAGTTTTCAGGATAACCACAATGAATATGCATGCGTCACCTGCATTGTATGCAAATTTGTCTCATGGATATTATTATTTATTTATTTATTTGCTGCATTTGTATCCCACATTTTCCCACCTATTTGCAGGCACAATGTGGCTTACATTGTGTCACAATGGCGATCGCCATTAACGGAATGATAAGTACAGATTCAGTGTGGGTATCATCAAAACCTGACTGGCTAGCTGTTTCCTGAGGACTGGGTTGAGAACCCCCGGATTAGAATGATGACTGATACTGAGATGGTGTTCCTGAGGAACTAGGTCAACATCATGAAGCCATTGTCTGCTGTAGCTGATATTCTGCAAACTGAAAATGAGTGCTACATTGGACGGGTGATCCCCGTGATAAAGGGAATTCAGTCAAAATCACAGGGATTGGCTGATGCTTTCAACTTGGATAATCGCATAACTTGGACAACAGTCTTCCAAAAATGAGCTGACATGGCCGTGTTTCAGCGCACAGCGCCTGTGTCGGGGGTCATTACAGTTATGATGTCTAAATGTGCAGAGTAGCGAGGCTTGCGCCTTTGCGCAAGTATAAAAATGAAAAAGCTGTCCCTTAATGCTTCAAACAGCGAGTCACTGTTCAAAGCATTAAGGGACAGCAAATTTAGACATTACAAGTACAACAACCCCTGACATAGGCGCTGTGCCCCGAAACACGGAAGACTGTTATCCGAGTTATGTGATTAAAGGAACTTTGTCCTGATTCTGAAGGCTCTCGCTGCTTTCCTTTGCCATTTGTACCTTGTCTTGTACTTTGAACTCTCTCTGTAATGTGCTGTTAATTCTCCTTATTGACAGAACCACAGTGTTTCTTTTGTGTAACATGTTTTCTATAGACAGTAGGATACACAATCCACAGGGTACACAATCCCACCCGCCTCTCCAGAGTTGTTTCATGGTTTTGAGCTTTCAGATTCGGACTAACCGAAGTGCCCAGGAGACCATTGTGTGCAGGAAGGGCTGTGCATGCTCAGAAATTTACAATAAAGTTCTGAGCTCTGGGGGAACTGTTCTGTCTCAGTATCGTCAGATGATGTCACCCACTTGTGTGCCTTATCAATCCTGCTATCTATGGGAAACCTCCATTACAGAGAAGCAACATTGCTTTTCTTCCCTTTACCTAAGCACACAACTGGGAATACCTTCTCTCAATATTGCTAAACGTTTGTGGGTCCAGAGTGTGTAGATTTTTAACTTCAGCGAAGCCAGTTCATGTGGTTAAAATGATATGAATAGCCAATGTCATGTGACAAGAGTTGATCTCGCTTAAGTTCCTGTCCAGTACAGATAAAATTGCTCCTCAAATTCCCCCAAATGATCTCTCAGAAATATTAACCCTGTTTTCTTTATGTTCCTTTTATGCAATTTTTTTTAAAACCAGTGGATTCTATACGAATAAGTGCTATTCACAAACTCACCACCACCTTATTGGAATATTTCATGGCAAGAGATAACATTTCAACACTTACGTCTGACTTTAACTTGTTTGCAAAAGTGAGAGATAAGGTTGAGACCTGGAAATGTGATCCAAGAAGGTGTTTTAGCTACATCAGAGAGTGTGACATTTGGATTCTGTAAAACCCAACCATGCTAAGGAAATGGCTAATAAATGAAATACGGGAAAAGCTGCTAGGCAGTCATTAATTAAGAGGCCAAACTGCAAAATCTAGCGAATTTCAACAGGATGTCATTGATGCACCAAAGTGCACAATGCAAAGAATAAAATTGAAATGCAAATCTATTGAAAGTGATACACCAAAGACCCACAAGCACCAGCGCCCACTTGGTGTACACTTATGTATTTGGCACAGGTACTCGGCACTGTGATCCTCATTTGAACAATATGGGCTGCTCTCTTTCTCCGTTCTCCCTTAAGCACTAGCAGTTTGTGTGTGGGCTGTGTGTGGGTAGCAAAATATACAGACTGGGAAAGGCTCTTAAAGTTGAAGGCAGAAGAAATTGGCAGAAAAAAAAAGTTGCACGGGTCATGTGGCAACAAAGAATCTTAAACACCCATAATAAAATTAAATTAAAAATCATGCCTTTTTTTTTTCAAAATGCAATTTTTAATGCTGTTAACTTTACTTAAATCAATGAAATCTCCTTCTTTTTTTTTTTGGTTTTAATTATAAATAAGTTCTTGTCGTGTTGTTAGTCAATGTCCCCCGGTGTTAGGTATATTGTACACAGTCTGCACAATTTAATCCTGCTAATAACAACATCTAATTACCAGATCTGTAAAACTCTAATGTTAAATGAACGAAGATATTTCAGCACAACTATATTAGATTTTCACAGTTGAATTTATATTGCAATGTTTAGCAGCTTCCTAAGTTATCATTATTAAACTATAATTACCTAATTTAAAGTCAAACTTTCTGACCCTCAATGAGAATCAGATGTTCCTTTCAAACTGAAGCGCTTCTGCGCCTGCCTGCTGCTTTTCCTGCTCTGCCATCTTATGAAATGAAACAGTGAAATTTACTGCAGGTGCTGGCATCTAAGGCTGAAATAATTCCTGTTCTCTGTTTAATATATGCAATAGGATGTTGAGGTCAGACCCATTTGGAAGATAAAATTCATTGTCTAAAACAGTATACAATAGACATAGGGGACTTGATATAACACCTTTCTGTGGTATTTTGCAACTAGATTCAAGGCTGTTTACATATATACAGGTACTTATTTGTATCTGGGACAATGGAGGGTTAAGTGACTTGCCCAGAGTCACAAGAAGCTGTAATGGGAATCAAACCCAGTTCCCCAAGATCAAAGTCCGTTGCACTAACCACTAGGCTACTCCTCCACTCCGTAAGAGTAGCCATACTGGGTCAGACCAGCAGCTTCAAGCAGTAGCCAATCCAGGTCACAAGTACCTGGCAGAAACCCAATTAGTAGTGCCATTCTATGCCACGAATCCCAGGGCAAGCAATAGCTTCCCCCATCTCCATCTCATTAATATATGGACTTTTCCTCCAGAAACTCGTCCAAACCTTTTTTAAACCCAGATACGCTAACTGCCATTACCACATTCTCCAGCAATGAGTTCCAAAGGTTATTTTCGAAAGAGAAGGACGCCCATCTTTCGACACAAATCGCAAGATGGGCGTCCTTCTAACAGGGTCGCCAAATCGGCATAATCGAAGGCCAATTTTGGGCATCCTCAACTGTTTTCTGTCGCGGGGACAACCAAAGTTCACGGGGGCGTGTCAGAGCCATAGCGAGGGCAGGACTGGGGCGCGCTTAACACATAGGCGTCCTCGACCAATAATGGAAAAAAGAAGGGTGTCCCTGACGAACATTTGGATGACTTTACCTGGTCCTTTTCTTACGACCAAGCCACAAAAATGTGCCCTAAATGACCAGATGACCACCGGAGGGAATCGGGGATGACCTCCCCTTACTCGCCCAGTGGTCACTAACCCCCTCCCACCCTCAAAAAAATATATTTTAAAAATATTTTTTGGCAGCCTCTATGCCAGCCTCAAATATCATACTCAGGTCCATCGCAGCAGTATGCAGATACCTGGAGCAGTTTTAGTGGGTGCAGTGCACTTCAGACAGGCAGACCTAGGCCCATCCCCCCCACCTGTTACACTTGTGGTGGTAAATGTGAGCCCTCCAAATCCCACCAGAAACCCACTGTACCCATATCTAGGTGCCCCCCTTCACCCATAAGGGCTATGGTAGTGGTGTACAGTTGTGGGTAGTGGGTTTTGAGGGGGTTTGGGGGGGGGGCTCAGCACACACGGTTAGGGAGCTATGCATTTGGGAGCAATTTCTGAAGTCCACTGCAGTGCCCCCTTGGGTGCCCAGTTGGTGTCCTGGCATGTGAGGGGGACCAGTGCACTACGAATGCTGGCTCCTCCCACAACCAAATGACTTAGATTTGGTCGTTTCTGAGATGGTTGCCTTGGTTTCCATTATCGCCGAAAACCAGGGACAACCATCTCTAAGGTCAACCTAAATTTCGTGATTTGGGCATCCCCGACCATATTATCGAAATGAAAAATGGGCGTCCATCTTGTTTTGATAATATGGGTTGCACCGCCCCTTCACGGGGAGGTCCTGCGAGGACGTCCTCAGAAAAACTTGGGCGTCCCTTTCGATTATGCCCCTCAAAATGTTCTAAAAGTATTTCCATGCAATTTCATTGGGTGTCCCTTAGTCTTTGTACGTTTTGAATGAGTGGAAAATCGATAAACCTCCACCCGTTCCACACCACTCGGAATGTTGTTGATCTCAATCATATCCCCCCACAGTTGTCTCTTTTCCAAGCTGCCCTAACCTCTTTAGCCTTTCCTCATTTGGGAGCAGTTCCCTCCCCTCTATCAGTTTGGTCGCTCTTCTTTGAACCTTTTCTAATTCCACTATATCTTTTTTGAGATACGGCGACCAGAATTGAACACTTTTGAAGACTTTTAAATGTTCCTTGTGTAGCCCCAGGACCTCACCCTATCTGCCCCAGTGACTGTGTAAGTTCTTCAAGACACAAGCCCCATATAGGTTTCTAGAGTATGTGCTCTGGATGAGACAGTTTGAGAGACAGAGATTTGTACCTGCTAAAGTATGTATGGTTGGTATCAGATGAGACTGCTGCTTGCTGAGCAGTGATAAACCCCCCTTTACACTAAAAAAAATTCACTAGACAAATAGTGGTCAAAAAAAATCTGCTTTATTAGGATGTACTTAACAGTGCGATATCGTTTCAAGTTTATTAACAAGCTTGATATACTGCCCAAGAGAAAATCTATCAAGGCGGTTCCAATACAAAAACCATGTGTATAGAAGAAATTAAACAACCAGGTTACCCTTTTAGTCAGATGTTAAAGCATTCCAAGTAGTTTCAAACACAAAGAAACCATTCCCTTGTAGCGTTAGTATAGGACTGCAGTGCAGTCCTAGACCAAGTTATGCAACAACAAATAGCTTGTTGTCAAACGGACTAAATTATAAAAATAAAAACAGGAAAATCATTCTGTAGGGTGTCTACACAGTCCAGTTGATGGTCATAATGAGATTTTGGAGATTTCTAGCTGTCCTATGCAATTCCTTAAGCGCTCCAATAATGAATAAATCTTTACGTTTCAATCTGGCTTCAGAATGGCCCATAGTGTTGAAATTTCCTTGCTAACCACTGTTAATGTGACTCAGCAAAGGTTAGATCAACGTGCACACTTCTATACAATAATTCATGACATTGATAAATAGGCTTGCATCATTCAAGTGTCCTTTTACTAAGCAGCAGTAGGGCTTCCTTGTGGATAGCACACGCCAAATCGACCCTACCACCGGGGTAGCGTGGGCACCCAGCGGCAGTTGCAAAGTTGACGTGCATAGTTTCCCATTGTAGCTGTTGTGTAGCTACATGGGGCCACGGGGGCCTGGGTCCCCATAGATTTGGCCCTTGACCCCCCTGCTGATGACCCACCGTTGCTTACCTTTGCTGGCGGGGGACCCCCAACCCCCGCCAGCCAAGGTCCTCTTCTTCCTTCGTTCTGTTTCTGAGTCTGATGTCTTGCATGTTGTATGTGCAGGATGTCAGAAACAGAACGAAGCCTTGCGCAAGAAGAAGAGGACCTCGAATGCGGGGGTTGGGGTCCCCCGTCAGCAAAGGTAGACGGTGGGGGAGGGTTGGCAGCGGGAGGGGGGTCGAGAAGGTCATCGGCAGGGGGAGGTCAAAGTTGGTGGCGGCGGCGGCGGGGGGGGGGCTAAAATGTGCCCCCTCACCTCGGGCTCTGGACCCCCCTCTCGCCAAAGTCTGGCTATGCCCCTGCATGGTAGAAAATAATTTTCTATTTTTTACCACAGGGCATTCCCAGCGGTAATCAGCAGCACGGCGAGATTGCCGCGCACTGCCTGTTTACCACACGAGTAGCACCTGAGCCCTTACTGCCTTCTAACTAGGTGGCAGTAAGGGCTCAGGCAGTAAATAGCCACATGCTAATTTTAATATTAGCAGACGGCCATTTACTGCCCCATTTTTAATTTTTTTATATTTTTATTGAATTTTTCGAAAATACCTCAATCAAAAGAAGAAAAATAGAAAGAAAAGAAAGCAACATGTACTATATTGCAATACAATGATATACATTAAGCTGAGTTCAAACCGTGGTCTATATAGCTAAGCCGTGGATAAAAGAAAGAGGTCCAGGGATTTCCATTTCTGAGGACCATTATTGGGTCCGGGTATAACGTTTATTGACATTTGCTCATATTTTTTTGTATAATAAGATCCAATTCCACCCAAGGATAACATTAACTGGAGAATTATCTTTCCAGTGCGATATTATTAATTTCAACGCAACAGAGACTAAGAAGTCAAATAATAGTTTATCGTTCTCTGTGGTAAAAAAAAAATGGCCCAGCAGGTGCCAATTTCATGCGCCATACTAGCACAGGCCACTTTTTACTGTGGCTTAGTAAAAGGGCCCCTAGGCGTTTTAGCTACTATAATGATTAAGCGGGGGGGGGGGGGGGGGGGGGGTTGGCACTGACTTTTTGGGTAGAAAAAACAACAAAACGGAAGAATACAAAAGAACCAGGCTCAAAAAATATATGAAAAGCCAAATTTATTTGCACAGGACCCTACACGGTCCGTGTTTCGGCCAGAAAGGCCTTCCTCAGGGGTCTATAAATTGGCTTATACAAATATTCATATATGTATCCAAAAATACATTCAAATTCGGACAGATTTGCTGCTCTTGTCCACGCTGATGCATAAGCTGTGTGAACGGGAGAATTGGACTCTTTGTTGTTTTTTACTGACTTTTTGGGTGCCATTTACTGAATCTCACTCTGTATGTCCAATTTTATACATTAGATATATAAAGAATATTTAGGGTGTGGGAATATATAATCGTCAGATACTACCAAATCACAATAAATTTCCAGTAAATGAAAATGTTAAAGTATCCAACAGTAATACCGTTGTGCGTATCTGAAGGAAAACAGGCCTCACAGAGCTACTAGATCATGACAATCAATCGGAGCTTAAATGGGTCTATACAGATCCTCTGTTCATCATTGGCCCAAAAACCTTCTGTAGTGTGTGGTGTTTAAAGTATCCTTCACACAATTTAAACATGATTCTCAATTTTAGATTTGACTCAAGTTGTCACACTGTATCAAAATCACTCTACACGGTAAACAGTGAATATATAATGTTTGAAAGGACGCTTATCTTTCAAACTGCCAGCACTAGGGAATTCCACGATTCTAACTCGTTCTTTCTCTCCCTCGCCCCAAGCCAACGATGGCCAGCGTTTCGTCTAGCTGCTTCAGGGTCTTGGTGGCGGGACTGCTTTGGAATCGGTCTTTAATGCTGTCTTCTCGTGCCTCTTTTCCTTCAGATACGCACAACGGTATTACTGTTGGATACTTTAACATTTTCATTGAGTGGAAATTTATTGTGATTTGGTAGCATCTACCAATTTTATACATTGCCATTTATATTTGAATACATTGGCACTTATTAGGTAGCCCCAAGGAGTAGGGAAGGGACGCGGTGCAATCAATCCAGGCGGGACACCAAAAGCTGAGTAGATAACATCTTTATTGCTAATGACCAGATATAAAAGAGTCAACATGGTTCTATGTTTTGGCAAATGGTATGCCTGCCTCAGGAGTCAACGTTTCTGTGTCAATTGTGGATATATTTTCAATTGCGCAATCTTGTAGCTGGAAAGCTACTTTTGCTAAATCGTCCAGTGACACCTCAAAAAGCAAAGCACCAAGAATATCTCTTAAAGCTTAAATCTGCCCATTACATTGTAAGTGCTGCTACTTATGGGCACTAAAGTTTCAAGTGATACCACTTTTTTTTAATGCATTTTTGTAAAATGATTGAATATTCTACCACCTACAGTATTTTTTTACCTCACTCTTATATGTATTTTACAGAAGGTTCCATGTTCAGTGAGCCTTTTGCAAAATAAAGGGGTCCTTTTACTAAGGTGCGCTGATAGAATGGCCTGCGGTAGTGTAGACGCGTGTTTTGGGCCTGCGCAGAATATTTTTTTTCTGCCACATGTCCATTTTGGGTCTGAGACCTTACCGCCAGCTATTGACACTAGCGGTAAAGAATCCAGGCGGTAATGACCTACGCGCACCAAATGCTACTTGGCGCACGTCCATTACACGTGCCTGAAAGAAAAAATATTTTTCAGACGCGCATATCGGATGTGCGCCAAAAATGAAACTACCGCAAGAGCCGTGTGGTAGTCGGGCGCTAACTCCATTTTGGCGCATGTTGGGCATGCGTTGACGCTAACGCGGCTTAGTAAAAGGGCCCCAAAGTGCACGATTGGAAGATCCCTACTCGGGTGTCTCATTCCAGACCTGGATGACCTGTTCATCATTGGGCCTCATATGAATCAGGACAGCGAGATGATACACATCTAATTTCTTATCTGTTTATCAATAGGAAGAATCTTTCTTAGTGAAAAGCTAAGAACTCCCCAACGTCTGGCAAAAGTATGCATCCTGATTATAGCAATGAAAGCGGCGAAGACTGCGGCTGCATGTGCCGGTGGCTATAGGTTTCATGTCTTTCTACTCCATGAGAATTTTGGGGGAACATCTGTATACGTCAATTTGAAGACCCCTGAGGAAGGCCTTTTCGGCCGAAACACGGACCATGTAGGGTCCCAATAGAACTTCTTTTGGTGCTCTTACCATCTGTGGTTTCAATCTGGTCTTTTTGGGTTTCTTCCGCTTTTCTTGTTGGTTTGTGCGTTTTTGCGGGAGATTTGGACTCTCTTTTTGTTTCCCTGTTCATCATTGGGCCTCATATGAATCAGGACAGCGAGATGATACACATCTAATTTCTTATCTGTTTATCAATAGGAAGAATCTTTCTTAGTGAAACGCTAAGAACTCCCCAACGTCTGGCAAAAGTATGCATCCCGATTATAGCAATGAAAGGATAATAGAATGCATGTGTATCTATTATACATCAACCTGCACCATTCGTTTTTGGCAAGGTGGCATGGGCCTGGACAGCCCACAGCTGAACTGCAAAGTGGAAAAAAACAACCTACTAAACATTTTAACAGCCTTCTGTGGACAAAAACCAGGAGCACTGCATACAGTATTTCAGTGTGCATAAAATACCAACTTTCACGGTAAATTAAACACTATGGCCAAGAGAAGGAATATTAAAAAGCCATTTTGTAAAAAAAAAAAAAATGGAATTTCTTCAGCATCAAGCAGCCAAGGCTATGAGCAGTATAAAAGGAAGGTCGGCCGTGGTTAAGGTCTATTATTCTGTGGCCAGCAGACCTTACCGATTCCATCATTTGTGGCTGCTTTCAAAGAGGACTCTTAATAGCAGTCTGGCTAAAGCCTTAGTATTGTGGTTTTGTGGTCAGGTGGACCAGCTGAGACTCAGACTAGGCAGCTTTCAGCATGTTTTTTTTTTCTTTTTTTTTTAACAATGAGTCTATGCTTTTTTTTTTTCCTTATAAATGTGATGTCTGGTAAATGAGTCAAAACCCATATTCAGTTATACTCTATTTGCTGTACCTGCCGATCCATTTAGGTTGCATAAAGTACTTTCCCTTCTCACACTGTTTCACTGAACTAACGAGTGCACAATACCACAATCCTCTGTAATATCCATTACACAGTGTATTCCTGTGCCTGAAACACAGTGAGGAGGTCAGACAAGTTCTGCCTCTACATTTTGATGATTCCTTTCGTTATTGACTTTAGGAAGCTATAGCAGTCCTGAAACTTTCCCCACTCCTTGTTCTGTTTAAGGGACCGCTAGCCCCCTAGCAGCCCCTTCTGCTCGGGCTGGTCCATACTTTCACTTTGAAAATTATCTGTTAAGTGTATGTTTAATGCATAAGTTAGTCCTTGTTATTAAAATAACTTCCTAGTGACTGGACTTAGGGACCATGATTGTCTGGTTACCTTAATTTGGGCATTGTAAAATATAAGAGTAGCCATACTGGGTCAGACCAATGGTCCATCTAGCCCAGTATCCTGTTTCCAACAGTGGTCAAACCAGGTTACAAGTACCTGTCAGAAACCCAAATAATAGCAACATTCCGGAATCCCAAAGAGTAGCAACATTCCGGAATCCCAAAGGGTAGCAACATTCCATGCTACCAATCCCAGGGTAAGCAGTGGCTTCCCCCATGTCCACCTCAATAACAGACTATGGACTTTTCCTCCAGGTACTTGTCAAAACCTTTTTAAAACCCATTTAATGAGGACTAGTACTGCAATGACTCTACCTGACAAATATAATTATAATTATAAATATCCCTTGATATTTATAAATGAAAGCTTATAGCACTAGAGCTCAGCTGTGGCTTCCATTGAGCTAGAAGGTCTAAAGGAACAAGAAGAAACTGCTGCTAGATCTAAACGTTTGGTGGGGTCAGAGACAAACATAACGGGTGCGTGAACTACACATCTGCTTGGGTACTACCATGACCAAAAGGGGAGGTCTCTATTCAAGGAACGCTCACTCATAGGTTTTCAGAGGGGTCCTCCCACCTTTTCTAGGCTTTGTGGGTGTCTTATTTGCCCTGCAGTATTCTCCAGGTAGGCACTGATTTTATTTAGCGCTATCTCCCAGATTCTGTATATGGCGTCTAGTGTTCTGTGTCAAAATCCAAATGTGTTCTATAACAATGCATGTAACCGAGCTTCTCATTTCTCCCCCCCCCCCCCAAACCCACCTCCCCGCTCCCCCCGTTTTCTATTTCTGTTGATGGCTCTCTCATTCTCCCTGTCTCCTCAGCTGGAAACCTTGGGGTCATCTTTGACTCTTCTCTCTCCTTCTCTGCTCATATCCAGCAGATTGCCAAGACCTGTCGTTTCTTTCTTTACAACATCCGTAAAATCCGCCCCTTTCTTTCCGAGCACTCTACCAAAACCCTCATCCACACCCTTGTCACCTCTCGTTTAGACTACTGCAATCTGCTTCTTGCTGGCCTCCCACTTAGTCACCTCTCCCCTCTCCAGTCGGTTCAAAACTCTGCTGCCCGTCTCGTCTTCCGCCAGGGTCGCTTTACTCATACTACCCCTCTCCTCAAGACCCTTCACTGGCTCCCTATCCGTTTTCGCATCCTGTTCAAACTTCTTCTACTAACCTATAAATGTACTCACTCTGCTGCTCCCCAGTATCTCTCCACACTCGTCCATCCCTACACCCCTTCCCGTGCACTCCGCTCCATGGATAAATCCTTCTTATCTGTTCCCTTCTCCACTACTGCCAACTCCAGACTTCGCGCCTTCTGTCTCGCTGCACCCTACGCCTGGAATAAACTTCCTGAGCCCCTACGTCTTGCCCCATCCTTGGCCACCTTTAAATCTAGACTGAAAGCCCACCTCTTTAACATTGCTTTTGACTCGTAACCACTTGTAACCACTCGCCTCCACCTACCCTCCTCTCTTCCTTCCCGTTCACATTAATTGATTTGATTTGCTTACTTTATTTATTTTTTGTCTATTAGATTGTAAGCTCTTTGAGCAGGGACTGTCTTTCTTCTATGTTTGTGCAGCGCTGCATATGCCTTGTAGCGCTATAGAAATGCTAAATAGTAGTAGTAGTAGTAGGGTGGTGCTTGTTCCTCTATCTTTATAATGTGGACACTGGTTCAGGGGATGGCTGAAAGGCAAGCAGCAACTAGGGATGGGCACCCAGAAAGTTTTTGTTTCATGTACATGCTTTTTTTCATATGGAAATAAATGTCATTAGGACCAAGAACTATGTATGGGCTAGATTCTATATATGACCCCCCAAAAATTGGCACCGAAAAACCACACACAGCATGATTTTATAAACTATTCTTAAAGTCAGGCGTAATTTATAGAATATGCTCATGTGCCATGCTTACACCTAAAATTCAGGCGCACCCATTTAGGTCACCTAAAACCAGGCCTAAACACCTGCGCCTAAGTTAGATGCAGATCGGCTGTATTCCATAATAGTGCCCGTTTACGGAGGCGCGTAGGCACCTATGCACGTCCAATGAGCGTCAATTTGGAACTACCGCACGGCTACCATGTGCCCCGGGTGGTAATTCCATTTTTTACGTGGGTCCGATATATGCGGCAGAAAATATTTTTTATTTTCTACCACGTGGTGCTAAGCAGGTGGTAATCGGCAGTGTACGCAGGCTAACAATTACCGCCCGGTTAACACGTGAAACCTTACCGCTAAGTCAGTGGGTGACGGTAAGGTCTCAGGCCCAAAATGGACATTCACCAGTTTTTATTTAACATGGCACTTTTGTAGAGTTTTTTTTTTCTTTTTTCATTATTTGCAGATCATGCACTAACCCTTAATTCTATAAAAGTCACCAAAAATTGCACGTGTGCCCAATTTGCACCTGCAATTTAACTAATGTTAGCTAATTAGTGCCAATAATTGGCTTTTTAACAAACAATTATTGGCACTAATTAGATTTAATTAGAAATTTACGTGCATAAATTTAGGTGCAGGATCCGCAGCTAAATTTTATGTGAGTAAAAAAAAAGGGGGCGCAGAAATGGAAGGGTCATAGACCGAATGAGTGCGTTCGCAGCATTCACATCTTTGTTATAGAATAAGGGGGGATACACACCCAATTTAGGTGCATACATTTGCACCACATTTCAGTTGGTGCAAATGGCTGCGCCAAAAGTTTGACGTGATTCCCGGGCATAAGAGCTATTCTATAAACCATACCTAAACTTTAAGCGTGGCTTATATAATAGCACTTGTTTTGGCACTGATTTTATTTAGCGCTATCTCCCAGATTCTGTATATGGCGTCTAGTGTTCTGTGTCGAAATCCAAATGTGTTCTATAACAATGCATGTAACTTAATTGGCTTAACCGGCTAAGTGTGGAGTGGAGGAGTTGCCTAATGGTTAGAGTACCGGTCTTGCAATCCAGAGGTGGCCAGTTCAAATCCCACTGCAGCTCCCTGTGATCTTGGGCAAGTCACTTAACCCTCCATTGCCTCAGGTACAAACTTAGATTGTGAGCTCTCCTGGGACAGAGAAATATCCAGAGTACCTGAATGTAACTCACCTTGAGCTACTACTGAAAAAGGCGTGAGCAAAATCCAAATAAATTATTTGAGATTCTGTTGCTACTATCTGAGATTTTACATGGAATGTTGCTACTAGTTGAGATTTTAGATGGAATGTTCCTACTATTGAGATTCTGTTGCTACTATTGGAGATTCTACATGGAATGTTGCTATTCCACTAGCAACATTCCATGTAGAAGCCTCCCCTTGCAGATCAGCGTCACCGCTGCGCAGGCTTCTGTTTCTGTGAGTCGACGTCAGACTCGCAGAAACAGAAGCCTGCGCGGCTGATCTGCAAGGGCAGGCTTCTACATGGAATGTTGCTAGTGGAGGAGTAGCCTAGTGGTTAGAGCACCGGTCTTGAAATCGAGAGGTAGCTGGTTCAAATCACACTGCCACTCTTTGTGGTCTTGGACAAGTCGCTTAACCCTCCAATTGCCTCCGGTACAAGCTTAGATTGTGAGCCCTCCTGGGACAGAGAAATATCCAGTGTACCTGAATGTAACTCACCTTGAGCTGCTACTGAAAAAGGTGTGAACAAATCTAAGTAAATAAAATAATCAGTGTTGATAACAGGTCTTAATGAGTAACAATGAGCACTAATTGGCAATAATTAGAATTTATACACACAACTCACTAAGAATATTCTACAACACAGAACACCTAAATTCTAATGCACATAGCCAAAAAGTGGCGTGGAAATGGGCTTTTCACAGGCGCTGTTTAAGAATGTGCCTAAATCTACTCACCGATATTTACACCACGTTTCCCTTGGTGTAAATGGATGCGTGTAGCTTTAAGCGTTTTGATACCAATTAAGCATCTTCTATATGCCGCGCTTAAATATAGGTGCTGCTTTTAGAATACGCTTATGCAGAAATTTAATCCATGCAGAGTTTTCAGGTACCATATATAGAATCTGGTCCTATATAGAGAATTCACCCTCAAATGTTCCCATGAGTTAAGCAGTACCTGCAGAAAGTTACTGCGGGAGCAGTTAGAGCCGCCATGAACTGTGCTTTAACCAGTTAGCTCAGACCAATCGCAACACCGCTAGCTGATTAATGCTTCTGCACCCCATGCCCTGCCGATACCACGCCCCCTCAGAGAATAAAATTAAATAAAGCTTGATTTAATGGACAGAAACAGGAAATGTGCTTCAAAACAGTTCAACGTGTTTGTGCAATAGCCTGTGCTCATGAGCTGCGCGTTAAGGGCTTACCCCCAGATTCTATATAGTGCGCCTAGAGTGGAGTTGAACGGGTAGATGTGAAGCGTCTGTTTACGCTTTCCAAAAATACTAGGACTAGGGGGCATGCGATGAAGCTACAATGTAGTAAATTTAAAACGAATTGGAGAAAATGTTTCTTCACTCAACGTTATCAATAGATAGCACATTTGCTTATTTCCGATCTGAGGAAGAAGGGCGACCTTCGAAAGCTAATCAAGAAATGTATTAAGTTATGTCCAATAAAGAAGGTATCATCTTATTTTCTTTTCCATGTTTTATTTTGTTTGATTTCTATTGATAACCTTAAGAGTGGACTAACACGGCTACCACACTCCTTCACTCAACGTGTAATTAAACTCTGGAATTTGTTGCCAGAGAATGTGGTAAAGGCGGATAGCTTAGCGGAGTTTTAAAAAAGTTTGGATGGCTTCCTAAAGGAAAAGTCCATAGACCATTATTAAATGGACTTGGGGAAAATCCACTATTTCTGGGATAAGCAGTATAAAATATTTTGTATATTTTGGGGATCTTGCCTGGTATTTGTGACCTGGATTGGCCACTGTTGGAAACAGGATGCTGGGCTTGATGGACCTTTGGTCTTTCCCAGTATGGCAATACTTATGTACTTATGTAGAGTTACGCTTGGTTCTGTGTATATATCTAGGTGTAATCTATAACTATGCATGTAGATTAATTGTTTTAACAAGCTGTTAATTGTTAACAGCTCTTAACGAGCACTAATTGGCAAAAATTAGAATTTACGCGTGTATATTGCTAAGTGTATTCTGTAATGTACTGTACCTAAATTCTAACGTGCGCAGGTAAAAAGGGGCATGCTTAGGGGCATGGAAATGGGCATTTTGTGGGTATTCCTAAATCTACACATGTTGTTATAAAATATGGGCTAGTGCGTGTAAATCTACACACAGCTTTTCTGAATACCATGCTTAGATTTACAATCAGTATTTAGAATACGCTTAAGCGTGATTGCCTAACCTGCATTAATTTTAGGCACCATATGTAGAATTGGGCCCTTAATGGCCTTTATTAAAAGGACCCTTAAGTGATGATGGGTGAAGAGCAGGGGTGCTCAACTCAGTACTTGGGACTCAATGTGGAAACTTAAAAGAGTGAAACCGTTCTTTCCGAGGGCAATATTTTGCAATCGGGTACAATCAATGGTCCTTAGCCATGCCGACTATTGTAACGGAATTTATGCCGGATGCAAAGAAAATCTTATAAAGAAGCTTCAGACTGCTCAAAATACGGCAGCCAGGCTTGCATTTGGGAGACCGCGATTTGATAGGGCTAAACCCCTTCGTGAAAAATTACATTGGCTACCAATTAGAGAACGTATTACTTTTAAAATTTGTACCCTGGTCCATAAAATTATATACGGTGATACCACTGAATATATGTTTTGACCTCATAGACCTACCAATCAGAAACTCAATCAGATCATCACGCTCTTATTTAAGTCTCCGCCACCCTAGTTGCAAAGTATTCAAATACAAATCAGTTCATGGATCCAGCTTCTCATACAGTGGTGGAAATAAGTATTTGATCCCTTGCTGATTTTGTAAGTTTGCCCACTGACAAAGACATGAGCAGCCCATAATTGAAGGGTAGGTTATTGGTAACAGTGAGAGATAGCACATCACAAATTAAATCCGGAAAATCACATTGTGGAAAGTATATGAATTTATTTGCATTCTGCAGAGGGAAATAAGTATTTGATCCCCCACCAACCAGTAAGAGATCTGGCCCCTACAGACCAGGTAGATGCTCCAAATCAACTCGTTACCTGCATGACAGACAGCTGTCGGCAATGGTCACCTGTATGAAAGACACCTGTCCACAGACTCAGTGAATCAGTCAGACTCTAACCTCTACAAAATGGCCAAGAGCAAGGAGCTGTCTAAGGATGTCAGGGACAAGATCATACACCTGCACAAGGCTGGAATGGGCTACAAAACCATCAGTAAGACGCTGGGCGAGAAGGAGACAACTGTTGGTGCCATAGTAAGAAAATGGAAGAAGTACAAAATGACTGTCAATCGACAAAGATCTGGGGCTCCACGCAAAATCTCACCTCGTGGGGTATCCTTGATCATGAGGAAGGTTAGAAATCAGCCTACAACTACAAGGGGGGAACTTGTCAATGATCTCAAGGCAGCTGGGACCACTGTCACCACGAAAACCATTGGTAACACATTACGACATAACGGATTGCAATCCTGCAGTGCCCGCAAGGTCCCCCTGCTCCGGAAGGCACATGTGACGGCCCGTCTGAAGTTTGCCAGTGAACACCTGGATGATGCCGAGAGTGATTGGGAGAAGGTGCTGTGGTCAGATGAGACAAAAATTGAGCTCTTTGGCATGAACTCAACTCGCCGTGTTTGGAGGAAGAGAAATGCTGCCTATGACCCAAAGAACACCGTCCCCACTGTCAAGCATGGAGGTGGAAATGTTATGTTTTGGGGGTGTTTCTCTGCTAAGGGCACAGGACTACTTCACCGCATCAATGGGAGAATGGATGGGGCCATGTACCGTACAATTCTGAGTGACAACCTCCTTCCCTCCGCCAGGGCCTTAAAAATGGGTCGTGGCTGGGTCTTCCAGCACGACAATGACCCAAAACATACAGCCAAGGCAACAAAGGAGTGGCTCAGGAAGAAGCACATTAGGGTCATGGAGTGGCCTAGCCAGTCACCAGACCTTAATCCCATTGAAAACTTATGGAGGGAGCTGAAGCTGCGAGTTGCCAAGCGACAGCCCAGAACTCTTAATGATTTAGAGATGATCTGCAAAGAGGAGTGGACCAAAATTCCTCCTGACATGTGTGCAAACCTCATCATCAACTACAGAAGACGTCTGACCGCTGTGCTTGCCAACAAGGGTTTTGCCACCAAGTATTAGGTCTTGTTTGCCAGAGGGATTAAATACTTATTTCCCTCTGCAGAATGCAAATAAATTCATATACTTTCCACAATGTGATTTTCCGGATTTAATTTGTGATGTGCTATCTCTCACTGTTGCCAATAACCTACCCTTCAATTATGGGCTGCTCATGTCTTTGTCAGTGGGCAAACTTACAAAATCAGCAAGTGATCAAATACTTATTTCCACCACTGTATATAAGTACACAACTCTGGAATGCACTCCCAAAAACCGTGAAAACTACTTCAACTTCCGGAAATCACTAAAGACTTACCTGTTCGAAAAGGCATATCCTAAGGACCCAACTTAATTACCTGAATCCAGCAATTCAAAGAAACCCAGATTTGTTGTGAACTTAATGAACTTTATATAACTTCCCTCTCTATGTTTCTCTATTGTGTCTGTACATATCTATTTCATTTAAAATAACATCACTCTATATTTGTTTCTTCACCGGAGGAGGCTTTCGCCCCACGGCGCTATGTAAGCCACATTGAGCCTGCAAATAGGTGGGAAAATGTGGGGTACAAATATATCAAATAAATAAATAAATCTAGTCAGTCAGGTTTTCAGGATATCCACAATCAGTATGCAGTGGCGTTCCGTGCTTGGCTGACACCCGGGGCGGATCGCCGCTGCGTGCACCCCCCGGGTGCAGTGCAACATGGTGAACCCCCCCCCCCAGCGTGGCACGGCACCCCCCCTGGCGTGGACCCCCCGACTCAGCGCCTCTCACTCCCCCCCCACCGACAGTCCCCACCTGCCTACTAGCTGAGCTCCGTGCACGGCACCTCGAATCTGCAGCGCTGCTGACTGTAAAAGAAGAAAAACGTCTCGTCGTTGGCCCTTCACTCACTGTGTCCCGCCCTCGAGGAAATAGGAAGTTACATCAGAGGGTGGGACTCAGTGAGTGAAGGGCCAACGACGAGACGGTTTTCTTCTTTTACAGTCAGCAGCGCTGCAGATTCGAGGTGGTAGGCAGGTGTGGGGGACTGTCGGGAGGGAGTGAGAGGCGCTGCACTGGGGGGTCCACACCAGGGGGGGGGTGCTGTGCCACGCCGGGGGGGGGGTGGACGGAGCACCCCCCACCCGTTGACACCCGGGGCGAACCGCCCCCCCCCCCTTGGTACGCCACTGTGAGTATGCATGAAATAGATTTGTATACATTGAAGGCAGTGCATGCAAATTATCGTTTGCATATTCATCGTGGGTATCTTGAAAACCTGTCTGCCTGTGCGTATCCCAAGGAATGGGTTGAGAACCCCTGGTCTACGGTAATATCACTTCATTGGCTTCCGATCAGATATCGCATACAATTCAAGCTCCTCCTCCTTACCTACAAATGCACTCAGTCTGCGGCTCCTCACTACCTCTCCACCCTCATCTCCCCCTATGTTCCCACCCGCAACCTCCGCTCACAGGACAAAGCCCTTCTCTCAGTACCCTTCTCCACCACTGCCAACTCCAGGCTCCGCTCATTCTGCCTTGCCTCACCCTACGCCTGGAACAATCTTCCTTTACCCATACGCCATGCCCCCTCCCTACCCATCTTCAAATCTCTGCTTAAAACTCATCTTTTCAATGCTGCCTTCGGCGCCTAACCGCTCGAGAAATATAAAATGCCCCAATCTATCCACCCTATCAGATTAACTGTTCACTCGTCCTCTAGATTGTTCACTTGTCTTTAGATTGTTCTCTTGTCTTTTAGATTGTAAGCTCTTTGAGCAGGGACTGTCCTTCTATGTTTAAATTGTACAGCGCTGCGTAACCCTAGTAGCGCTTTAGAAATGTTAGTTAGTAGTAGTAGTAAACCCTTTTCATTCAATATTGAGCTTCTGATTTTGAAGAGTCAGTAAGCAGCACCAGGTCTTCCGCCCCCAGTTACAGACATTGAGATAAATCCTAAGTAACAATGGATTATGCTTCTGCAACAGAGGACGCACAGACAATTCTTGTGCATCCCCCAAAATGGAATGAAACAAATGCTTCCTTGGTTATTTGCAAGATCTTCTCTTATCCTTTTAACGAATGCAGCACAAGTTACAAGAAACGCAGAGAAAAGAGAATTGCGATTTTTTTTTTTGTTTTAGATTATTTATGAAACATAGCTTGGACTTCAGATAGGCACAGTGCCGGGCAAAATGTCAGTGATTCTTTTGTTTTTGCATCTGGTCTGTCGAATTATACCAAGCCAGCCCAGTAAATAATACTTCAATCGTCTGTCTGTGTCGGAGACAGACAGAAGGTACATTTGGATTGAGTCCAAACACCACAAGGGCCACTCATAGTCAGTGTCCAATTACTGCTTACTTGACTATAAAAACAGGTTGTTGTTGGGGGTTTTGTGTGTGTTTTTTTTTTTGAGAGCTAATTTAAGAATGCGATATGAGACCGCTGTCTTCTACTGAGAAAACTCTACATGAGCTGCCACAGCGTGTGAACCAACAGGCATCACTGTGCGGATATATTTAAGAAAAGGTGTTATTATTTAACAATGGTAACCAGGAGGAAATGAATTGTGTTTTGAGAGGGAGTGACAAACGTTGCTTAGATTATGAGAGTTTTCCCTGGCGGTTTCACTGCAGCCTGTCCTGAAAATGTCTCCTTCGTTGACTCTCAAGCAGTCTGAGGATTCCTTAGCTTCCAGGTTACCAGAACGTACTTTGTTCTAATAGCCCAAATTTCTGATAGCAAACAAACCTAGGGCCCCTTCTACTAAGCCGTGTAAGCGTCTAAGCGCGCCCAATGCACGCCAAAATGGACTTACCGCCTGACTACCGCGTGGCTCTTGCAGTAATTTCATTTTTGGCGCACGTCCATTACGCACATCTGAAAAATACTTTTCATTTTCTGGCGCACGTAGCAGATATGCGCCAAGTGGCATCTGATACGCATAGGTCCTTACCGCCCAAATTCTTTACCGCTAGGTCTGTGGCAGGCGATAAGGTCAGAGACCCAAAATGGACGTGCGGCAATTTTGATTTTGCCGCACATCCATTTTGTGGGGGGGGGGGAGGCCTTTTTTACAGGCACGCTGAAAAATAATTCTGCGCACACCCAAAACCCACGCCTACACTACCGCAGGCCACTTTTTACCATGGCTTAGTAAAAGGACCCCCCTAGGCAGATGTGGGAGGGTAAGGAAGAGGATGATTTCTATAATCACGATATACCAACTTGAATAGCACCTTCTGGGACCAGATACAGGGCAGACGGAGTCCGTGCAAACTTTTCTTTTTCTATCATTCTCACTATAAAAATCTGTATGCCCATTTTTGACTTGTAAGAACTCTGCTGTTCCCTAGCCGGTTGGCAATACCTACCTGGCAAATAGCCAGGGCTTTTTTGTGACAGTCAAGTACATATCCATTTCTTTAAATATTTAGCCTATGTGTTCAGACAGGTGAAAAGCCAATGTATCTATTCATGGCATCGCCTACGAGGATAGATGACTCACTACTGTACCAGTTGCAGTTATTGGGAAGTGAATTACGTGGTGTGAAGGCTGTTAATATAGAAGGGATTGGTATTTTTATTTGTTGTTAATTAGATAGACTGTGACCTTTTTCTCCCTAGTGAGAGAGGGGCAGTTTGAAATCAGTGCTATTAATGTAATTTTTTAATGCTGATATATTTTAATTAGGAATGGAATCATTATTTTTATTACCTTTTATTGTTTTTCTATGTATTTTTTATAATTATCTATTATTTTTATGATGACATAAAACACGTTAAGTATGGATTTTACCCATAGAAAAGCGGAACCTAAACTGAGATTTTATTACATTAGATTAGGCCGTACATACAGACCACTCACGTCATAAATTCAGAAAAGACAGTTAAGTCCTTCGTAATCTACTGTATATTTTTTTATACTAAAAAGGCCACCTAAAAGACTTTCTGTCTTTTCCTGACTTCCCAACAGATTCCTTCTGAGTACAGCCACTACAATTGATTACTGTCCCCACCTGCATTCACAGAGCAAATGGACAGCAAAGATGTTTCCTGATGGATGTCCAACTCTTGACCTCTCGAGGGCCCGCAAACAAGTCTGGTTTCCCAGGATAGCCAAAATATGCAAATTAATTGTGTTCTTATTTAAATTAGAGCATTCATGTGCGGGTGGGATTCATTCAAACTCATCCCATAAAAACAGGGCAGTTGGCAGCTTTCAAGTGATGGAGTTATTGAACCATACATTCAGCATTTCCTGCTCATGGGTGGGTGCCCGTCCTGTGGCCCTGTACCTCCCTGTCAGACCTAGGAACATCTCCAGAAAGGCAATCCCATTAAATATGGCTGTAATGATCCATTTTAGCAAATGTACGCTTGCAGCGTTCAGCCTGGCTCAAATTCAACAAAATGAACAGCTTTTAGCATCCAACCACATTCCTCTTTGAAAAGGGTTAAAGTAAATATATTGTATTGTTGTTTTGACTTTTGGAAACATGAGGCAATTTCAGATTTGAACATTTGGTTTCAATAAATTAAGACTGAAGTCTTTTTTTTATGTTCTTCAGTGAAATGGGAATATCTAAAAAGACAATTTCGTTGGCATTTTTAAAATTTCATTACAGATCAGTGGCTTTTAGGAATGCATTATGCTATTCATAATTTTCAAACTTTTACCTTCCACGTATCGAGGAGACCTTTGCATCAGTCAATTAGGTGGGGGAAACAGAAAACTAAAACTAGTCCAATTAAAAAAGAAAAAAGAAAGCTTGGAGGTTTTGAACCTTTTATAAAATGCATATGGGGCCCTTTTAGAAAGCGTCGGAAAGCCCAACACGGTCTTACCGCATGCTAATCTGGAGCTACTGCTGGCCCAATGTGGGCACCGATGGTAGTTCCAGCCCCAGCATGCACCATTTCCCACGCTAGGGAGAATCGACCCATATTGTTTAGTGCGGCGCTAACTCAGCAGTAATCAGGCAGCGCCACAGACTACCTTGGTACCGCCGGTTAGCATGGGAGCCCTTACTGCCACCCAGGGCCGCTGAGAGACTAGGCCGGGGCCCCACCCCTTACTGCCACCCCCTGAGATAGCGGTAAGGGTTCCTGCGCTAAACTGGCGGTAACCAGGTAGCGCATGGTGCTGCCTGATTACCGCTTTGCGTCACTTTAAAAATTACAGCCCTAGTTTCCCCAGCAGCGGGAGATGGAACTCACTGGGGCTGGAAATACCGCTGGCGCCCGCAATGGGCCAGTGGTAGCTCCAGATTAGCGTGTGGTAAGCCTGCGTTGGGCTTACCACCGCTTTGCAACCTCAATCTGATCCAGCATAGATTTTCTTATGTTTTAGGGGTCCTTTTACTAAGGTGCGCTGAAAAATGGGCTGGGCTAGTGAAGAAATGGCAGCACGGTTATGGATCAAGGGATGTTGTTAAAGGTGAAGGCCGACCAAACTAACAGACCAGACTGTAGTTAGAATGTTATGTACACGGGAGTTCAGGAAACAGAACATGAGGTAATAGATAAAGTAGCAGGGAGTTTTTGGCTGTACAACAGAAGAGAAAAAGTTGATAAGTGAAAAGAATGAATTAATGTTTTATGACAGGCCTTTGTGTAGAAACGGCATATAAGCAGCAGCCTGATTAGTAAATGTTTGAGACAGTCTCAGCCAGTACTTTTGTATAAGCAGAACTGTACTCCTATGAGAAAATGTATTTTAATTCTGTATGCTCTATTGGTAAGTTAATAAATTACTTTTCTCATACGTGGCCTGGTCTTTTATCATTCCAATCTTTTCCCGGGATACGTATGAATATTGGGATGGTGGTAAAAAGACCTAAATCTGAATTACACTAGTGTAAGCATGTGTTTTGGGCAGGTGCAGATCCACTTTTCAGCGCACTTGTAAAAAAACGCCTTTTTTTAAATTTGTTGCCAAAAATGGCTGTTTGGCAAAATAAAAATTGGCACGCGCCCATTTTGGGTCTGAGACCTTAACACCACCCACTGGCTTAGTGGTAAGATCTCATGCGGTAACCGTACGGTCATCGTCTATGCGTGCAGAATGATTACCGCCTGGTTTCCGCCACGCGCAGGAAAAGAAAAATTCTTTTCTGGCGCACGTAGCGGACATGCATAAAAAAATGAAATTACTGCCCCGGGCCACGCAGTAGCTGGGCGGTAACTCCAAACTGACGCACGTAGGACGCGCGCATGCACCTACGCGGCTTAGTAAAAGGGCCCCTTAATCTCTTATCAATGAAATATTTAATTTTTTAAAGTTATTTTTTTTTCTTCCGAGGACAAACAGAATCAGTGTCTTCAGTAGCCTATGTTGCTTATTTCCTTACAGATGAGTTGCAATCCACAAAGAATGATTCTTAAAAACACCTGTAAATATTGGAAATTATGGGTACTGCAACAGTGCATAATTTCATCTATTCTTGTAGAAATTAGTGTTTTGAGTGGTTAGTACTTATGTGCAATTAGGTATGAGCTGCCTTCTTTGTTGGAGAGCACACTTTAGTGGAATAAGACTAAAGATAATAATTTATCGTATGTTACCAAAGCGTCATTGAGAATCTGACTCCAAAGTCCTAATTAACTAGCATTAGCAATCCAGTAGGTCTTGCAGCAGGATAGATCAAAATTACAAATGGCTCTATCTCTGCCCATAAACCTGTGCTCACCACCTGAAAAACAAACAAAATAGGGACAAAAATGAATTAAAGACTGTGATGCTAACATATGCCATTTTTCAGTATGAGCTTAATAATTCAATTGAATTATTTCCATAAAGGACGAAGTATTCTGAAGCCCTGCAAAGTGCTTGACTCGTCCCTTTGCAAACATCTTAGCTAGCAATTTAATATTTGCTTTAAACGTTTAAGTTGGTGTGGTGCGATGCAAAATATGAGAAGGGGGGGAACTTACAGCATATTTCCATAAATTAAATTAATAATTTGAGTTAATACAATGCCAGTGATGATATTAACAGCAGGTTAATCAGGACAAATATCAGAGCAGGTTAGTGGACCGTTTCATAGATATTGTGCGTAGTAAATGTGTCAGCATGCACTTTCCTACATGCTGATGTGGTCTGACAAATGAAATCTGCAATGAGATTGACTGGCGGGAGGGCAGTTTGTAATCTCGTAAATGGGTAATTATTGGCAGGTGTGGTAAAAACAGTGTTATGACCAGCCATTAAGATCACCTACATACAAATATCAATAGAAATGTTCCCTGTCATGACCACATTAAGGCATTTTGTATCAAGATTTGCATAGACATTTTGAAACCCTCAGCAAGGCTTTGCATCCATTCTATTGGAAGATCCTTTTCGAAAGGAAACTCCTTACCGCGTTTCCCTTTGAAGATGAAGGCTGGTGCATAATATGACATAGATTAAAGCTTGAGCCACAAATCGATTTTGCAAATGCAATTACCATATATACTTTCCCTCCCCTAACTCCACCCCACTGAGTTTTTCCAACAGGCGGACCTTTGTACAGGTGCTGAAGATGTCTGCCGGCTTCCACTCCCTGATCTCTGGGTCCTAGCAGCAGCACCATTTTGGCCTCCTTTCATTACAAACAATGGTGCCACATCAGGAGCCCCAGCGCTCCCTAATCTATCATCTACCGCAGTGAACTTCTGAAGGAGTGTCCTTTCCACACCAACAACCTGTCTCAGCCTCAGCACTCCTCTATTCATCAACAGCAGAGCATGGGAGCTTGGCTGGAGGCAGTGAACCCCAACGTGGGGTCAACACAGAATCCGAAGCGCTGGTAGACTCCACCTGCATCAACATCACCTCTGGGGGCTCGAGATGCATCTGAAGAGAACGCTCGTATTGCAGATAAAGGTTGAGATAAACGTGTTCAAGGACCAACTGCAGCAGGAGATAGATCACAGAAGTAAATGAAAAAGGTAAAAAGATTTAACTACAAATAAGTGGATCCCTGCAGATAAAGAAGAGATAATATACTGCTGCTACAGACTCTATTTTTAAATCAAGAGAGTATACAAAGCAAGTCTGAAAAAACTGGAAGAAAAAGGCTACTACTACACAGTGGCGTAGCCACAGGTGGGCCTGGGTGGGCCAGGGCCCATCCACTTAGGGGTCAGGCCCACCCAACAGCAGCACATGTTTAGCGGTAGCTGGTGGAGATCCCAAGCTCTACCAGCTGAAGACTTCCCCCTGATGGTAACGAAAACGCTACTCTCCACAATACTGGCGTCTGTGTATGTTCAGTTTTCAGCGCATGCCTGCTGCAGACTGCCAAGGTGGAAAGAAGCATTTTCCTGCCAGCTGAGATGTCTTTTGGTGGTGGTGGGGGAGAACATTTGGTGCCCACCCACTTCTTGCCTAGGCCCACCCAAAATCTGTTGTCTGGCTACGCCCCTGCTACTACATCTGAACTCCAGAAGGAAGCTCTGTTTGGCACAATGGAAGTACTACGGTGAGTGTTACCAATGAATTTGAGAAACTGAGGTTATATTTAACATACCCTGGCTAAAATGTGCATGGTATTTTGCAAAAGAGCCCCTTTTGAAGACATTGTCTATGATTAAGAATATTCCGCCATGTCCAAAATAGATACAAATCTAATCTAATCAGCAGTTTGTATACCGCACAAATCCCAGCTGGAGGTTCAAGGCAGTTTACATAAGAGGATCAGGTCAAGAATGGGTGAATTGGAAAAAGGAAGAAGAGAAGGGTAGGTGGACATTATTGGCAGATAAAGACCTGAACGGTCCATGCAGTCTGCCCAACAGTCACACTCATGATCCATTCATGATTAAATACTTGATCCTGCTCTTCCTTTGCCATTTCTAGGACACAGACTGTAGAAGGCCACCCGCCACTGTCCTTACTTTCCCAACTAACTACCACTTTCCAAATCATTAAAAACCAACCTGTTCAAGAAGGCATATCCTAATGATCCAACTTAAACACCTGAACCCTGCAACACAATGAAACTAATGCTAGAACTGGACAAAACTTAACTCTTCCTCCTTGATTACCTAATGTGTTCTCACTTGTGAACTTTAACACACTACCACTCTGTATCTGTCATACCAGAATTGGCGATCGCCATCACGGTACTATGTAAGCCACATTGAGCCTGCAAATAGGTGGGAAAATGTGGGATACAAATACAACAAATAAAATAAATACAAATAAATACAAATATGGCAGGTTGTACCTCCATAATAAGTAAATATCAATATAGCCAGTTATATAGATATTCAATTCATCTGTCTTTAGAAAGATAGATAGATATATTTTTTGGAGACCATCAGAGGGAATAGATATTAGTTACATTTTTTTCTAACCAATAACTTCTGACCCAAATTATCATCGGTCCACTTTTTGCAATTTTTAACAATGATTTGGACATCCTATAAAGTCTCCTAAGCAATCTTCAATTTAGGAAATGCGAAACTTACCTTAAATAATCTGCTTCAGCTATAAAGTCCCATCCAGACAATCACAGGAGACTATTACTCCAACATGCCGCGTGTTTCGAAAACTGCATCAGGGAGGTCTCCAACACTTTAGATTCCGCACATCTTTCATTACTGTTTGCACATTTTGGAGAATCATTGCATGCAAATATCTCATGAATATTCACTATGGATGTCCTGAAAACCACAGAGATAATAAGGTGGTTGCTTAGGTCTTGAGTGAGTACCACTGGTTTGCCTTGCATGCAGGTGTAAATTAGAACACAACTTTGTTACAATAAGCAAGGAATAATTGGAAATCAGTTCAAAGTTTAAACTTGTTTTGTGATTACTGAAATCTTTTGCTGAGTGATTTACTTGACCTTCGAACAAAAGCCAACAACTGCTACTCATGTATTCATATCCTTTTGTCCTCCTAGACAAAATATCTTCTGTTTCAGGTTTGACATAGGTACACAAATGCCATGACCCTGGCAGGCAGTTCTTTGAATGAATATTTTCCTCTTTCCTGAAACGACAAGCCCACTCTTCTCCTTCATTCTCTTAAAGGCACTGCATTTCTTTGGAAAGATGCTAACAGCTTACAAGGTTCCGTTCAAAATTGTCAAGAATTTTAACAGTAGATAACCATTGAACACATTTTCATAAGAACTTGAGGGCCCCTTTTACAAAGGTGACTTGAAAAATGGCCTGCAGTAGTGCAGACGCGTGTTTCGGGCGCGCACAGAATCATTTTTCAGTGCACCTGTAAAAAAATGCCTTTTTAAAGTTTTTGCCAAAAATGGATGAGCGGCAAAATGAAAATTGCCATGTGTCCATTTTGGGTCTGGGGCCTTACCGCCAGCCATTGACCTAGCAGTAAAGTCTCACTAAATGGGCGATAACGACCTACGAACATTAAATGCCACTTGGCGTGTGTCCAATATGCACGTCCGAAAATAAAAATTATTTTTCAGACACGTGAATTGGATGCGTGCCAAAAATGAAATAACCACAAGAGCCATGTGGTAGCCGAGCGGTAACTCCATTTTGACGCATGTTGGGCGCACGTAGATGATTACGCATCTTAGTAAAAGGGCCCCTGAATACATTTTTATTTGATAATTGAGAATGATTTGATTTGATTGGTTTAATTTTATATTTTAGATTCTTTATTTTATTGCTTGTATTACAAACTTGACTGTAAACTGCAGTGAACCCAGGAGGGGATATATCGGTATATAAGAGTTATATTGACATTGACATTTGAGACTAACATATTAATACCATCTCATATCTCTACATTTCTTCTCCAAATTTCATGGTCAGTTGAGAACCTCAGTTTCTTCCTCAGCATTTAGTAAAATAGTAGATACAACAGATAATGGCTGGCATAGCCCATCCTGTCTGGATGTTCTGGCAGCCAAGATAATAATATCACAGCTCTCAGATGATAAACTTAAATGTTTGATTTCTGCAATACATTTTTCACCATTTTAAGGTTCTGGGCAGTGTTAATTGCTCACTGAAGGTGCCCTGTGGGATGTGAAAAATATGAGAAATAGCATCAGTAAGAATATTTTGACCACTTTCTTCAAACTCATGTATAATGGAAGCTTCTGATATTTAACTTTTCTTTTTCATGAAAAGTAAGTATGATTATGAAATTACTTACAAGAGGGAAGAGCAGCTTTCCTATTAATTGAGAAAAACCTGCACACCTGCTCTATAGGGATGGACAGTCCAAAAATATTACAGAATGTAATCAGTGGGGGCAATTCAATCTGATAATTTTACAACCCTGCGCCGGAATTCTCTTCAAACACAAATATAGGAAATGGGTAAACTTGTATATATTTTATTCAAACATCATTTAATATATATTCATATAAATTCTCATAAAACTTGTCTTCAGCTCTGTATGGATGTGCACGTGCTTTCATTAGCATGCACTTAGTTCATTAACACATCTTAAAACATTTAGGGCTACATTCTATACATGGCACTGGAAAAATCTGCATTGAAAAAAATACAGCTAGGTGAAGTATGCCTACATTTAGGTGTACTTTATAGAATAAGCCTAAATTTCCACGCGGATTATAGAATACACCGAGCAAAGGAGATTGGTGTAAATCCCGACGCCTAAATTAGGCACAGTTCGGGTGTATTCTATAACAACGCACATAGATTTGAGAAATGCCCATGACCCACCCATTCCACGCCCATGGCCATGCCCCCTTTTCATCTACGTGACTTAGAATTTTTGTGCAGTTCCGCATATCTGATGGTACTTTGATGATAGGTGTCTGATCTTTCATCAGCTGGTTCAGAAACTGAAGACACAATGTTGGTGGCAAGAACGGTCATCTCTGGATGGATTTCTCCATCAGAGTCAGGGTCTATAAGCTCCAAGAAGTTATCCATAGCTGGAGACATGTAGCCAGGCTTTAGAAGACAATCTGGTCCTGATAAACACATGGTTTTCATTAGATGGGATGCTGGCACAGCTCTGATGGCACAGTCTACAGAATTTTGGTTAGTTGGCATGTAATTCCACTGTTCTGGTTGACTTCTGTATACACTCAACTCTATTGCTGACATACACGTAAAATCTCCTGTTTTGTTTATAGCCCGGAATATAAATAAGTAGTAGTAGTAGAATGACTTTACTGTCAGTGTAGAAATTGACTGTGTCTATTTGAATGTCCATTTCACTTAATATCATCTCTGATATCTCTACTGCCAGCCCTGCTCCATACAATTCTAAGTGTAGAATGGTATGATTGGGTTGTGGTGCTAACTTGGCTTTACCAAAGATGAATCCTACATGAGATAGCCCATCGGCATCTGTAGCTTTCAAGTAGGCCACTGCAGCTATGGCTTTTCAGAAGCATCTGAGAAGATGCAGTTCTCTTTGTGACAGGGAGTACTGAGTGTTGCAGGGATGTAAGTGCATGGGGTGTGCAGTTGTTCATGAGTCTTTAGAGAATCTTTCCATTTCTACCATTCTTGTCATAGTTCTGGTGGCAGTGGGACATCCCATTCATCAATACTTTGGGAAAGCTCCCTCAGTAGGGATCTTCCTTGAATGGTAACTGGAGCCACAAACCCCAGACTATTGACTTTGGACAAGACATGGTTTCTCTTGGGTGGAGACTTGAAAGGAAAAAAAAACATCTCTTTTTAGATCCCAATGTAATCCAAGGCTTCTCTGAAGTGGAGGGGTGTCTACTCTTAGATCTAATCCTTTAAATCTTTGCCATGATCCTCAACAGGAAATGCTCTCATTACTTCTGGACTGCTGGAGGCAATTTTATGAAGTCTCAGATTCGCCTCTGCCTGCATGGTGTCTCCTACAGTAGGTAAAGACTTCAAACCATTGTCAATGTAAGTGTCTTTCAATGAAGCATCTGGCATCCATGACAAATGCTGAATATGGGCAGAGAAGGAGAGAGAGGAGTCGAAGATGACCCCAAGGTTACGAGCTGATGAGACAGGGAGGATGAGAGGTTGCTTTAGGGGGATAGATAAGAAGCTCAGTCTTGGTCATGTTTAGTTTCAGATGACGGTGAAACATCCAGGCAGCAATGTCAGACAGGCAGGCTGATACTTTGGCCTGAATTCCTGCTGAGATTTCTGGTGTGGAGAGGTAGATCTGGGAGTCATCAGCGTAAAGGTGGTACTGAAGACCATGGAATGAGATCAGAGTACCAAGGGGAGAAGTATAGATGGAGAAAAGAAGAGGTCCCAGGACAAATCCCTCAGGTACACCAACTGACAGTGTGATAGAAGTGGAGGAGGATCCACCAGAGCATACACTGAAAGTACGATGGGAGAGATAAGAAGAAAACCAGGAAAGTCCATCGTAACACCACAATAACTGCAGCGATTTAGTAGAAGGGTTTCTTAGTAACTTGGCTGGGATGCCCTCTCAAAGGAGGTGGCGAAGAAAAAAAACTGTGACGAAATTCAAAAAGGTGTAGGATGAACACAGAGGATCTCTAATTAGAAAATGAATGATAAAATAAAACAAAACTTAAATGGTTGCATGTGTGTTTGCATGTTGAGTGGCGCTTAGATGGCAACTCGGCCTGTGAAGAATTAAGGCCAGTGCTGGGCAAGCTTCTACTATTTGGGTCCCATACATGGCAGTCGATATAGGATGGGATTTTGAGAGGGCTTCAACGGAAACTGCAGTCATTTGGAACGCGAGGACTATGTCCCGCAAATAACAAGACGGATTTGGATAGGCTGGAGTGGGCTTTGATGGCAACTTCAGTAGTTGGAACCTAAGGTTCTATGGTCTATGTCCCAGAAATGCCAAAGAGAGACAATGATCAAGTGACCAAGAACTGAGTTCGATTCCCACTTCAGGCACAGGCAGCTCCTTGTGACTCTGGGCAAGTCACTTAACCCTTCATTGCCCCATGTAAGCCGCATAAAGCGCAGGGTACAAATGTAACAAAAATAAAATAGATACTATTGGAGATTCTACATGGAATGTTGCTACTATTGGAGATTCTACATGGAATGTTGCTATTCCACTAGCAACATTCCATGTAGAAGCCTGCGCGGGTGATCTGCAAGTGGAATAGCAACATTCCATATAGAATCTCAAATAGTAGCAACAGTGGAGGAGTGGCCTAGTGGTTAGGGTGGTGGACTTTGGCCCTGAGGAGCTGAGTTTGATTCCCACTTCAGGCACAGGCAGCTCCTTGTGACTCTGGGCAAGTCACTTAACCCTCCATTGCCCCATGTAAGCTGCATTGAGCCTGCCATGAGTGGGAAAGTGCCGGGTGCAAATGTAACACAAAAAAATAAAAAATATCATATTCAACGTTGGTTTAATCATGACTTGATAATCAGTGTGACTGTTGGACAGACTAGATGGACCATTCCAGTCTTACCATGTTACTATTAACGTGTTGATGTACAAAATCACAAATGGGGCATTCATTCAGTCACCCATACTAGTTGTAAACCAACTCAGAAAAAAATGAATGAATGATATGCATCAATAATATAATGTAATATTCCTAAAAATTCAAAAAAGTGGAGGAAAACAACTCAGAAATAATCTTATCTATTGCGGATGATTGTAGTCAAATCAGACATCCTGATGTGTAATCATTGGCCAAAAACCTCCACAGACATTTTATTAAACCATTTTTTTTTCTTAATTTTAACTTATCTGAAACTTTTTGTTAAAAAAAACAACAACACTTTAACACAAAGTTAGGTATATATTTCAAAGTGCTTATCTTTACAGGTCCCTAAGGGGTTCCCGTTCCACCATAAGGTTTCTTCAGGGGAATTTGCATGCTTATAATAGTTTTGTATCTTTGCAGCTCATTCTATTCTATACGAAATATTTTATATTTCAACATGAAACAGAATGAGCTGCAAAGATACTAGGCTATTATAAGCACGCAAATTTCCCTGAAGGAGCCTTATGGTGGAATGTGTGTTGTTGCACATTAATGTAGGTTACCATAATCTGAGTTATGTCCTTAGTAAGTAAATAGACCCTTTGAGAATAATGGGGATTATATTAACCACATGCAATAAACTGCCTTTCCGTTGTAATAACTGCATAGCACTAAACGAGGCCTTTCAATTGTGATAACTCATGAGACAGGGATGTAGCCACTGAAAAGGAGGAGTGGCCTAGTGGTTAGGGTGGTGGACTTTGGTCCTGGGGAACTGAGGAACTGAGTTCAATTCCCACTTCAGGCACAGGCAGCTCCTTGTGACTCTGGGCAAGTCACTTAAGCCTCCATTGCCCCATGTAAGCCGCATTGAGCCTGCCATGAGTGGGAAAGCGCAGGGTGCAAACGTAACAAAAATAAAATAGATACTATTGGAGATTCTACATGGAATGTTGCTACTATTGGAGATTCTAGCAACATTCCATGTAGAAGGCTGGGCAGGCTTCTGTTTCTGTGAGTCTGACGTCCTGCACATACGTGCAGGACGTCAGACTCACAGAAGCAGAAGCCTGCGCGGCCACGTTGGTGATCTACAAGGGCCAACTTCTACATGGAATGTTGCTAGTGGAATAGCAACATCCATGTAGAATCTCAAATAGTAGCAACAGTGGAGGAGTGGCCTAGTGGTTAGGGTGGTGGACTTTGGTCCTGAGGAACTGAGTTTGATTCCCACTTCAGGCAGCTCCTTGTGACTCTGGGCAAGTCACTTAACCCTCCATTGCCCCATGTAAGCCACATTGAGCCTGCCATGAGTGGGAAAGCGCGGGGTACAAATGTAACAACAACAAAAAAAAAGGTGTGCCCTAAACTGAAATCTAATGACCTTATGGCCAAGATACTGTAGGGTAAATTTTTAAAATATCCAGGAATGTAAGATAGTCGAAAGAGAAACGATCAGACCCTCAAAACAAACATAAAAGGGCTTTAACAGAGATAAGCAGATAGCAGTTGGTTTAGCTTCATTACAAAAGAACAGTAGCTATTGTGCAAAATCAACAAGTACTAATTTGTTCGCCTGATATATGCCTAACAAAAATGCCAGAGTCATTAGCTGAATATATCTGGTTATTAGCATTGCATAAGGCATGAATGCAAATGCAGCACTTTGTAGTCTCGCTGTGGCACAAAACGCATGCATTAACTTCGAAAATATCTCTAATTTCCAGCTGGAAGAATCCAAACAAAAATATGATATATCTTTACACTAGAACAGTGACATCAAATGATTCCTCTCATTTCTTTTTCTTTTCTTTTTTTTTTTTATTCAAAGTTTATAAGAACTCCTTACAAGACATACAGTATTATTTAAACGCCAAGTAAGGTGACGGCATTGAAATATAAATAAAAAGGACAGCAATATCAAAATAAGAAACTTCCCCCCACCCCCACAGAAAGCCCCCAAGTTAAAGGGAGAAGATCCATCAGAAAAATCTAGGGAAGCTACCCAAAACAGAAATAAAAAGTAAAATAAATACTTGTCAACATCAGAAACAGCTCATACAAACCATAACCTCTCCACCCACCTCACTGAAACTAACACGTCCTTGTGATCCTGGGCAAGTCAATTAGGGGCCTTTTTACTAGACTGCTGTAAAAGGGGCCCTGCTTTGTCAGCGGCATTTACCACAGCGGGGGGGGGGGGGGGGGGGGGGGGGGGAAATAACCAAAAATGAAATGACCATGTGGTAAGTTTACACTTGTATGTAGCAAAGAGAGGGAACCAAGTACAAAAAAAAGACCAAGCACAAAAAAACAGCACAAAGGGCCTTTAAAAACAAAAGGGAAGACAATTTTTTCATTAAAAAAAATGCTTGAATAGTGAATTTTGATTGAAGAAAGACCCGACACGGGCCGTGTTTCGGTGCCACCGCACCTGTGTCAGGGGTCACACCAGTGACAAAGGAGGATTCAATCGACCAATTTCAAAAGGCTGAATCTTTCCAAAATTCTATGTGATATATTCTCTCCGAATGAAATGTAGTGCAAAGCTCACACAGCAGCAGCATAAATCGATTTATGCACTACATTTCATTCGGAGGGAATATATCACACAGAATTTTGGAAAGCATCAGCCTTTTGAAATTGGTCTATTGAATCCTCCTTTGTCATTGGTGTGACCCCTGACGCAGGTGCGGTGGCACCGAAACACGGCCCGTGTTGAGTCTTTCTTCAATCAAAATTCACTATTAAAGGATTTTTTAATGAAAAAATTGTCTTCCCTTTTGTTTTTAAAGGCCCTTTGTGCTGTTTTTTTGTGCTTTGTAAGTTTACACTTGCCATAGGGCCATTTCGGTTGGGGAGCACTTACCATCACCCATTGAGGTGGCAGTAAGGGCACCCGCGCTAACCCGCTGGCAACCGAGCAGTGCATAATGCTCAGAGCTTTTTTTGAGGGGGTACTTGGGGGTACTGAGTACCGGCACCTTTTCCACTGTCTGCTAAAATTGACCCATGGTCCCCCAAGTTTTAATGCAAGAGCTCAGGCTCTACACACCAATTCTGCCTTGTCATAGATTCTATTACTGGTTGCAGGGGGCCTGGCTATTGTGGGGTGGGTCCCTCAGTGATCACCCCACCCCTGAAGAGTGGCCTGGCATTTGAGTACTGGCACCTTTTTTGCTAGAAAAAATGCACTGGTAATGCTCCCAATTACTGCTGGGTAACCCCCTACAGAAATATTTTTTCAATATTTCCGCTAGCGCCGGAAATGGTATGCGCTGGGGTGGAACTAGTGCCGGCACCCGCGTTGGGCTGGCGTTAGTTCCAGGTTGCTGCGCAGCAACCACATAGTAAAAGGGCCCCTTAACCCTCTATTGCCCCAGATACAAAAACTTAGATTATGAGCCCACTAGCGACAAAGCACCTGCATATAATAAATGGAACCTGCTTTGATTGTACCATAGAAAGGTGGCATGTCAAATCCATGACCTTTATAGACTTAAATTCCTGCTGAACTTTTGTTTAAAAAGCATTTATTTTGAGCACTCTATTTACCATATGTGAGATCATAGCTACATTACTTGCAATCACATTACAGAAAGAAAGAATACAAAGAGTAGCCCCATGTCAGCTCTACTCTCAAAATGGCTGCCATGACCTCTTGCAGCAATCTCGTGAGATTGCCACTAGAGGTCATGGCAGCCATTTTGAGAGTAAAGACAGCATGTACAGGAGTGATCTGAAGAAGGGTTACCTTTGAAAGCTAATCAAAAAAATTAGTCCAATAAAAGAGGATCATCTTATTTTCTTTTCTCTCCTTTGTTTTATTTCTATTTATCACCTTTAAAAGTGAACTAACATGGCTACATCACTTTACTCATGCTTAGGGCTACACTCTATATATGGCACCTAAAAAATCCACACAGTAAAGATTTCCGCCTAATCATATTCTATAAGCAGTGCCTAGATTTAGGCACGGTATATAGAATACGCTTAGCTGGAAATTCGAATGCCTAAAACAATGCGCATCCAATTAGGCCAATGAAAATGTGGTCAAAATCCCTGCACGTAGATTTACGCACACTGGGCCATATTCTCTAACTGCATGCGTATATTTTGGAATGCCTAGAAAATGCCTATTTCCCCGCCCGTAGCCACACCCCTTTTGAACTGTGTGCTTTAGGCACGGTTCATTACAGAATATGCTTAGCGAGTTGTGTGTGTAAATTCTAATTATTGCCAATTAGTGCTCATTATTGCTTGTTAAGTGCTGTTATCAATGCTGATTAGCTTGTTAAGTTACACGTGTTGTTATAGAATATGCCTGGATTTTGGCGCTGATCTCTAGGCTTGCTATATAGAATCTGGGGGTTAGTGCACAAAATTGCATGCACAAGTTATAGAATAAAGTCAGTTGCACATATAATCCCTATTATTCTCATAGGGTTTATTTACTTACTAAGGACATAACTCAGATTATTTATTTATTTATTTATTTATTTATTTGTTGCATTTGTATCCGACATTTTCCCACCTATTTGCAGGCTCAATGTGGCTTACATAATACCACAGTGACAGTCGTCAATTCCGGATCTGAGAAATCAAAGTGGTATCGCATGTAAATGATAGGGTATGTTACAAAGTGGTATTGCATTAATGTTCATGGATGATAGAGTAAATTACACTATGCCGCATTGGCGATTGCCATTTTCGCATCTGAGAAATACAAAGTGGTATAGCATTGTAATTCGCAGATGATAGAGTAGATTACAAGGTGGTGTTGCATTACAGTTCATAGATGATAGAGTAAATTATAGGGTAGTTAGACAGTCAAATATAGAAAGTTCATTTCCGGTATGGGAAATAAAGTGGTGGTGCATAACGCGTTACGTGTATCTGAATAAGTGAGGTAGTCCGGTGTAGGGAGTTCAGCTTTGTTTAGTTTGTTGAAATTTTGTTGTCTGGTATTTATGATGTATCCTTGTGGTTTGCCTTTTTGAACAGGTTGGTTTTCAGTAGTTTTCGGAAGATTACGGTAACCTACATTAATGTGCAACAACACACATTCCACCATAAGGTTTCTTCAGGGGAATTTGCATGCTTATAATAGTCTAGAAGAATAATTAGCTGTTAACTGGCATGAATGACCAAGTATTGGCTATTATTGGTCTTAATGACTGCTGTTTGACAATAATTAGCAGTTATGGGAGTAACTGCCATTAGTCGGTATTCTATTATTTATTTAAATTTTTTTTTTATTTTTTGCTCACACCTTTTTCAGTAGTAGCTCCAGGTGAGTTACATTCAGGTACTCTGGATATTTCTCTGTCCCAGGGGGGCTCACAATCTAAGTCTGTACCTGAGGCAATGGAGGGTTAAGTGACTTGCCCAAGATCATAAGGACCAGCAGTGGGATTTGAACTGGCCACCTCTGGATTGCAAGACTGGTGCTCTAACCACTAGGCCACTCCACTAGCAACAGTTTACTTATTTGTTGTACAGTATTTGTCTCCCACATTTTCCCACCTATTTGCAGGCTCAATGTGGCATGTAGAATCTCAAATAGTAGCAACAGAATCTCAGATAGTACCAACATTCCATGTAGAATCTCAAATATTTATTTATTTATTTAGACTGTGCTCACACCTTTTTCAGTAGTAGCTCAAAATGAGTTACATTCAGGTACACTGGGCATTTCTCTGTCCCAGGAGGGCTCACAATCTAAGTTTGTACCTGAGGCAATGTCTAGCACTTGGTGTAAATGCCGACCCCTAACTTACACGTGGACATGTATAACACGGCTCATACATTTTAGAAATTTTAGAAACACCCATGACCCACCCATGGAGGTGGCCCCTTTTCAACTCTGCGACATAGAATTTTATGCACATCACGTTATAGAATAATTGCTTACTCCTCACTGGCCTCCCACTTAGCCATCTATCCCCCCTTCAATCTGTTCAGAACTCTGCTGCACGTCTCATATTCCGCCAGAACCGATATACTCATATCACCCCTCTCCTCAGGTCACTTCACTGACTTCCGATCAGATACCGCATTCAATTCAAGCTTCTCCTTCTTACCTACAAATGCACTCAGTCTGCTGCCCCTCACTATCTTTCTACCCTCATCTCCCCTTACGTTCCCGCCCGTAACCTCCGTTCACAGGATAAATCCCTCCTCTCAGTACCCTTCTCCACCACCACCAACTCCAGGCTCCGCTCATTCTGCCTCGCCTCACCCTTTGCTTGGAACAACCTTCCTGAGCCCTTACGCCAAGCCCCCTCCCTGCCCGACTTCAAGTCTTTGCTTAAAGCCCAACTCTTCAATGCTGCGTTCGGCACCTAACCCTTACCGTTCAGTGAATCCAGACTGCCCCAATTTGATTGCCCCTATCGGACCGACCGTTCACTTGTCTATTAGATTGTAAGCTCTTTGAGCAGGGACTGTCTCTCTTTGTTAAATTGTACAGCGCTGCGTAACCCTAGTAGCGCTCTAGAAATGTTAAGTAGTAGTAGTAATACACTGGATATTTCTCTGTCCCAGGAGGGCTCACAATCTAAGTTTATACCTGAGGGAATGAAGGTTTAAGTGATTTGCCCAAGATCACAAGGAGCAGCAGTGGGATTTGAACTGGCCACCTCTGGATTGCAAGACCAGTGCTCTAACCACTAGGCCACTCCTCCAGTCTTATAAATTGCATGCACAAAATCCATTGCATGCAACAGCAAGGGAGGCATAGACATGGGAGGGCCTGGGCATGCCTAGCATTTGCTCGCACAGAGTACAGAATACTAGTTGTTACATGTCTAACTGCCTACAATTAGGTGCAAGTATTTACACAAGCCGTTGAGCTAGCATAAGTGCACACATCTAAAGTTAGGAGTGCAACTGTGGACTTATACTAGTATTCTATATCAGGAATTGCACATTCAGATACCATTATAGAATCATGCATTCATCATGCAGGAAAAAACTCTATGCCAATTGTGAAGAAACAGTGTATTTTAAGCATGTAAAATGCACTGGATATTTTACTGTGTTCTGTACTGAAGTGTATCAAACTCCCTGAGCCCGTACACCAGGCCCCCTCCCTGCCCATCTTCAAGTCCTTGCACAAAGCCCACCTCTTCAATGTCGCTTTCGGCACCTAACCACTACACCTCTACTCAGGAAATTTAGACTGTCCCAACTTGACATTTCGTCCTTTAGATTGTAAGCTCCTTTGAGCAGGGACCGTCCTTCTTTGTTAATTTGTACAGCGCTGCGTAAACCTAGTAGCACTCTAGAAATGTTAAGTAGTAGTAGTAGTAGTATTTCTCCTTTGGCCAGTGTCTATAGAAAGTGTCTGTAGTGATGTAACTGGTTTTTATTTGAAACTTGACTATTCTGGGCTCTGATTGGCATGGAATTTTAAAAATTACCCAGTAGTGCTGACTGTTGCTTCAGTCTTGGCCTGGAAGAAGAAAGAGACAGATCTTTTTGCTAAGGTTCTGTGAACAATTATATGATCTGATCTTCCAAGATACTGTTTAGACAGTATATAGATGTTTTTGGGGTCCTTTTACTAAGCTACGTAGGTGCCTATGCATACCGAACGCACGCCAAATTGGAGTTACCGCTCGGTTACCACGTGGCCCTTGCGGTAATTTCAATTTTGGCACGCAGCCCCTACGCGCATCTGAAAAATATTTTTTCTTTTCTGGCACACGTAACAGACGCGCGCCAAGTGGCATCTGACACGCGTAGGTCATTACCGCCCAAATTCTTTACCACTAGGTCTATGGCTGGCGATAAGGTCTCAGACCCAAAATCGATGCACGGCAATTTTGATTTTGCCACACATCCATTTTCGGCAAACATTTTAAAAAGGCCTTTTTTACAGGCACACTGAAAAATGGATCGGTGCACACCCAAAACCCGTGCCTACACTACTACAAGCTGTTTTTCAGCGTGCCTTTGTAAAAGAACCCTTTAGTTAGTTTTCTAAAATTGATCCATTTTTCAGTTACCTGTTATTGTTTGCCAATTGCACTATTTTGTTCCACTGTTCCATATTTTTAAGAGAATAAACACAATTGTTTGTTCGTTCTGCCTGTCTGGACTGATAAAGAATCCTGGTGCTTTGTGTGTTGGGTCTGTGAGTGAATTATGGGAACTGTGGGACCACTGGGAATGTGGCCACAGTAACCTAGAAATCACTGGGGATAATTTGAGAGCGGGAGACTCATCCAGAGGCGGTTGTGACCCAGGCTGTGGAAGGAGGGTGCTAGTGTACAGCACAAGTAGCAGGTGCAGACTGACCTGAGCTGTGCAGAGGATAGTCTCTCTAAGTAGCCGCGGGGTAACCCCAGGCAGGTGGCTAGGTGTTTCGTGACACCAATTCATCTACACAGTTGTTACTGCTAAAAGAATAGGAACGCACAGCTACAACAAGAGGGTGCAATTATAAGACAATTGATTAACATGGGTAAAATGTTATTTTACCTTTATAAATTGTCTTCACGTTGGTACTTTAAGCAGGATATTTATCCAGAGCTTACAGAAATGTATACTAATATAGAATCATCTTGTCTCTATGTATTTTGTTTAAATATTGCCTTGTAGGTATCTGGCAAGATCTCAAAACATTCTTAGCACAAATTGTCTTTGGTCAATAAATACCAAAACTGAAGTGTCCAAGAGAACATTTATAAAGCAAACGATGCAAATATACCAGTAAATCAGAACAGGAATGCATCAGGTATCCCAGCTGACAGTTATGCAAAAAGGTACAAAAAAATGTGAGACTTTTAACTGATGCCCTCACCATTGAGTCTCCCAGATTAATTGCATAAACAGAAGCAATTGACTTGGAAAGCATTTTCTCTGAACACCTATGTCACACTTTATCAATCACATCAAAGGCCATGTTACACCTTCTCTTTAACTCCCTACCTTGAGAGTTTCATCTTGTGCTTTCAAGAAATATAAATACACTATAAAGGAATAAATGTAGTTCCTTAATTCCTTGACCTTTACCGGGTTGAAATGAACCAGGGTAACTGTTCTAAAAAGAGATGCGTATGGAGTAATGTGTGAATTCTCAATTCTCTGAAAAATCCCTACCATGCTGTGCATCGTTGAGTTGATTGCATGCATCTTTGTGGCATATTCTTGGTAAGGCAGTGGGTAAAAGAGATGTTTTTTAAAAAGCATTCCTGATCCCTGGTCATTGGCGTTTAGATTTGCAAAAAAAAAAAAAAAAAACGTTTGATTGCATAGTTATTTGCAAAATCCCATATTTGAAAATAGAGGCAAACCATTCCACATACATGGAAATTCAGCTCATAACTGTATTGGATGAAACAGGAATTCAAGTAGGTTGTGATATTTGCATGGAACAACGATACAATGTCACATTTCATGTTACCATTACTTTCTTAATGCCATTAGATACGTGCAGCGCTGCGTATGCTTTGTAGCGCTATAGAAATGCTAAATAGTAGTAGTAGTAGTAGTGCTATAGTCCCTGCTTTGAGGACCCCACCGTCCAGTGAAGATACACAGACTAGAAATATATGAGGCTTAAGGAAATAAAAATATGGTGCCTAAAAAATCAGCATGGTAAAGATTTCCCCTAAGTATATTCTATAAGTGGCGCCTAGATTTAGGCGCAATATTTAGAATATGCCTAGTTGGAAATTCTAACGCCTGAAACAATGTGCATCCATTTAAGCCAACATAAACGTGGCCTAAGTCCCTGCACATTGATTATCATTAGAGAGAGAAAGTGTTGTATCTCACTGCAGCTGAACTTCAGCCCCTAGGGACAGAAGCGGGGTAGTCTCTCCGGAAAAACACAGGGTCCTGATGAGGTTGCCACATCCTGGACTACTTGTTAGCTCTTTTACAAGAGTAGATTCTACAGCCTTTACTAGTGTCAGTTTACTTGCGATTGTGCTCTGCAGTGGCGTACCTAGGGTAGTTGACACCCGGGGCCGGTCATTTTTTAACACCCCCCTCCAAAATCCAGTACTAGGCATGCCGAGAATACAAAACACTCAGGACCTATAGAGCAATTCTACCATACCATAAGCAGTCATTTCTATGAGTCACACAAGGAAAAGGAAAGCATCTTAAACACTACAGTGAGCACTAGAACATCAATTCACCTATTGTAAAATGAAACCAGACAGAATAGTACAGATCGTCGATCCTGCACAGTCAATGCCAACTGAAAGCCATGTCTTTTTCACAAACACAGATACACCCTAATCCACTATAAAATAAGTAATCATAAACTTTCTATTTAGACAAAAATTAAACTGAACCCCCGATGCCAGACTCTGCATACAATGCAACACCACAGAAACAGAAACTGTCCCCTAGTACTGTGCAAAATATAAAGACAGCAGATGTAAATTTGAAAAAAACTAACAAGTACCAACCACTTTACAAATTAACAAATAGAAATAAAACAAATATCATTTTATTGGACTAATACATCTAGCTTTCAGAGGCCAAAACCTTCTTCCTCAGATCAATACAGTATAGCGCTGTTACAGTGTCCTATCCTGACCTGAGGAAGGGGGTTTTGTTCTCTCGAACGTTAGTCAAAATGTATTAAAATTAGTCCAATAAAAAGATTACCTTATTTACATGTTCTATTATAAACATTTATTAACACAGCTACAATACTACTTTATCCTAAAGCAAAAAAAATAAAAATATATATTTTATTTATAGTTTGTTGTTTCTGGCTTCTGCTTTCTTCATCTTCTTTTCACTGTCTTCCTTCCATCCAGCATTCTTTCTCTGCCATCCAGTGTCTGCCCGCTCTGCTGTCCCCTCCATCCAATGTCTGCCCTCTCTCCCTGCCCCTTCCATGCACATCTGCCCTCTATCTCTGCCCCTTCCATCCACCATCTGCCTGTCTGCCCTCTCTCTCTCCCCTTTCCATTCACTGTCTGCCCTTTCTATCCCTTCCATCCACTGTCTGCCCTTTCTCTCTGCCCCTTCAATCCACCATTTGCCATCCCTCCCCCCCCCCCCCCCATCCATCCACCCATCCAAGATCTGTCCCCTCTCTCTCTCTCTCTGCCCCTTTTTTCAGCCCCCAGTTCCAGCCCCCCTTATCCCACCTGCCCTTAGTTCTAGCCCCAGCCCACATCTCCCACCTGCCCCCCTTTTAACCTCCAGTTTCAGCTCCACTCCCATCTGAGAAGCCCCCACTCCCCTTCTCCCATCTGAGCCCCCTCCCCACCCCCCTTCTCCCATCTGAAACCCCCCTCTCCCATCTGAGCCCCCGACCCGACCACCAGCTTCTTCCAGACAGGACAGCCCTCGTCTCCTGCCACCACCCTGCCTTTAAAGAAAAAGGTGTGAAGCGGCGTGGCAGGCAGCGCCTCGCGTCTGCCCTGCTTGTAAACGAAGTAAATCTCCATTCTCCTCCTCGTCGTCGGGCCTTCACTCACTGGGTCCCGCCCTCGCGGAAATAGGAAGTTACCTCAGAGGAGGGCGGGACCCAGTGAGTGAAGGCCCGATGAAGACGAGGAGGATGGAGATTTACTTCGTTTACAAGCAGGGCAGACGTGAGGCGCTGCCTGCCACGCCACTTCACATCTTTTTCTTTAAAGGCAGGTGGCAGGAGACAAGGGCTGACTGCAGCGCCAGCGGAGCACCCCCCCCCCCCACCCACTGACACTCGGGGCGGACCGCCCCCACCGCCCCGCCCTTGGTACGCCACTGGTGCTCTGATCAGTCTACATTTTTGTATATGTGCAGAGTTGAAAACCAGCGCTTTTGTCCAGAGTTTACTATTTGACCCCTGATGTAGGCGCTTGTACGCGCCGACACACAGACCGTGTCGGGTCCTTTTTTATCTGCATCAATAAAAGACTGTTGAACAATATCTCCAGTGGTGGATTCATCCTTGTTTAGCCTCTACTTTTGCCTACTCTACTTGTTAGCTCATCGTTTTTCTTTTTCTGTCTTTTGGGGTTTATTTTTTCCACAAGGTTTTTTTTTTTTTGCCTTGAAATGTTTCTTCATTTTATTGTCTTGTTATGTTTTGCTTTTAATGCACATTGAGGCCCTTTTTCTGCAGTGTGTTAAGTAGTTAAGGTGCAAATTAGAAAGTGCTGTTACCAGGGGTGGCACTGAAAAGCCCAGATACTCAATGCTAGTTGCCAGAAGCAGCCTGGCATTGATTATCCGGGTTGAAAGCCGGAAACGGGCAGTCAAAGTGCTGCCCACCGCTGGCTGGATATCAGGGGAAAGTTATAGAATATTACGTTGTGTGCTAAAATTCTACATTTCTTTGCTAACAATTACGCCTACCTTTATATGGCATAACTAAATGCTGATTTAACAGAATCTGGGTACAGTTATATCATTTGCACTCAGCGCCCAAATTTAGGCAGCTTTTAAAGCTTCGCCACCAAAATGTGTTTTTCCTGCTCGTTTTCGTTTGTTAAGGACATCAAAGACGTGAAATACGTCATCGACATTTCCCATGTCATTGCAAATGATAGCCAGTCCTGCGAGGACTCTGTGTTTGACGGTGAGTGTGTGTGTGTGCAAGGTAACTGTATAGGAGAGACTGCTTGTGAAACTGAAGCAGTATGGGAAAGTGAAAGACTGATTGCTTGGGAGGGATAGTGTCACGATGCAAGTGAATAACTGAACTGCCTTTCTTGCCCATCGTCTCTAACAGGCCCTATCGGATGGCAAATGCAGAATTACATATAGGTGTATAGTGCTGTTGTTGATATTGCTTTATACTGAGGTGCCCCACTCAACCTGGGAAACAGCTACAGTCAGACATTACATAAGTATTGCCATACTGGGAAAGACCAAAGGTCCATCAAGCCCAGCATCCTGGTTCCAACAGTGGCCAATCCAGATTACAAATACCTGGCAAGATCCCCAAAAAGTACAAAACATTTTATACTGCTTATCCCAGAAATAGTGGATTTTCCCCAAGTCCATTTAATAACTGTCTGTGGACTTTTCCTTTAGGAAGCCGTCCAAACCTTTTTTAAAACTCCGCTAAGCTAACCGCCTTTACCACATTCTCTGGCAACGAATTCCAGAGTTTAATTACACGTTGAGTGAAGAAACATTTTCTCCGATTCGTTTTAAATTTACTACATTGTAGCTTCATGGCATGCCCCCTAGTCCTAGTATTTTTGGAAAGCGTGTTCCTGTCTCTGATAAATAGAAGATTTCTGGACGAGGATGCCGTATGTTTTATTCATTTATCTTGTTTTTGAATCGTAAAGAACTCGTGGAGCCCTTTTACAAAGGCACGCCAAAAAGTGACCCGTGGTAGTGTAGGCGCGTGTATTGGACGCGTGCTGGACCATTCCTCCACCGCATCTTGGAAAAAGGGGGGGGGGGGGTTGGGCCGGGCAATGGATATGGAGCAAAATGAAAACCAGCATGTGTCAATTTATGACCTGAGTCCTTAACGCCACTATTGACTTAGTGATAAGCGCTCACACGTTACCCGCATGGTAACCGTCCAGCGTGCGTCAACTGCCGATTACCACCGGGAATGCCCCCGCAGTAGAGGCCCTTACACGCCTTTGTAAAAGGGCCCCCCCAGTGTTATTAACTCTTTTGTTGCTGTTGTTGTCCTTTAATAACGTCTTACTGATTCTTCACGTTACAGATTGTTCCTTCTTCTCCCGAATCTTAACTTATTGCTGTGTGGGGAAAACCTCTTCTTGCCCTTTGTTGCTCTGTTTTGTATCTCTTGGTATCGTTTAAGAGAGGAAGATAAAGCATGTTCCTCACCTTCCCCAAAGCTTGTAACTAATACCTTCCAAATACAATTTTCACCCTGGTCTCCTTCCCACTTTTGATCAGGTGCACAAGTTATCAAGTGTCCAGGCATAGTGCTACAGCAGAGAAATATTATGAGACCTTAATGGGATTGGGCAGTACATAATCCTGGGCTTCAGGCCAAGGTATTTATCACTGCTAAAGCCTATTTTGACAGTTAAATTTTTGTACTACAGTATTAGTCCTATTATACTGTAATGAGTAAAAAAAAAAACCCTGCATACAAACACAAGAAAAGCCATTCTGATCCAGACCAAAGTCCTGTGAGCACAGCATCCTGGATCTAATAGAGGCCCGGTACCTGTCAAATCCCCCCAAATTAGACCTGTTTCTCATTTCTCATTTTCAGGGATAAGCAACGCTTTTCCCAAGTCTATCCGACTAATTATTTTTCGTGGACTTTCCCTCCAGGAACTTATCCAAACATCCTTTGAACGCCGCTATGTTAGATTCCACATCCCGCAACAATAGGTTATGCAGCTTATGTGTGCACTGCATGGGAAAAACTACTTTTATTACGATTTCAGTCTACTAGTTGTTAATTTAATTGTTTGATCAAACAAGTTCACGCTTTCCAAAAATACTAGGACTAGGGGGCATGCGATGAAGCTACAATGTAGTAAATTTAAAACGAATCGGAGAAAATGTTTCTTCACTCAACGTGTAATTAAACTCTGGAATTCATTGCCAGAGAATGTGGTAAAGGTGGTTAGCTTAGCGGAGTTTTAAAAAGGTTTGGACGGCTTCCTAAAGGAAAAGTCCATAGACCGTTATTAAATGAACTTGGGGAAAATCCACTATTTCTGGGATCAGCAGTATAAAATGTTTTGTACTTTTTGGGGATCTTGCCAGGTATTTGTGACCTGGATTGGCCACTGTTGGAAACAGGATGCTGGGCTCGATGGACATTTGGTCTTTCCCAGTATGGCAATACGTATGTACTTATGAATGTTGTTTGCAATATTAAACAACTCCGTTCCACCCCACTCATAATTGCATACATTTCTATCCAATCCCCTCTGAGTCTCCTGTTTTCCAAGCTGAAGAGCTTTTACCTGTTGATGGGGAGATTCTATATATGGCACCTAAAACATTGGCACTGAAATCAGTGCCGACTAAGCGTATTCTATAAGCGGTGCCTAGATTTAGGTGCAAAATATATAGAATACGCTTAGCTGATATCTCAGCACCTAAAACTAAGCGTCTCCAACTACACCAACAAAAATGTGGTGTAAATTCTGCCACATAGATTATGGTGCACTGGGCCATATTCTATAATTATGCATGTAAATTTTGGAACGCCCACCTATAACCATTTCCTGGCATGTATTAGAAGTCAGGCACACTGCATTACATAATGTGCTTAGTGAGCTGTGTGTGTAAATTCTGATTAGTGCCAATTGATGCTCATTATTTTATTTATTTGGATTTTGCTCACACCTTTTCAGTAGTAGCTCAAGGTGAGTTACATTCAGGTACTCTGGATATTTCTCTGTCCCAGGAGGGCTCACAATCTAAGTTTGTACCTGAGGCAATGGAGGGTTAAGTGACTTGCCCAAGATCACAAGGAGCAGTAGTGGGATTTGACCCAGCCACCTCTAGATTGTAAGACCGGTGCTCTAACCACTAGGCCACTCCTCCACTAACAACATTCCAACCACTAGGCCACTCCTCCACTTGCAACATTCTGTGTAGAATCTCAAATAGTAGCAACAGAATCTCAGATAGTACCAACATTCCATGTAGAATCTCAAATATTTGTTTAATTAGATTTTGCTCACACCTGTTTCAGTAGTAGCTCAAGGTGAGTTACATTCAGGTACTCTGGATATTTCTCTGTCCCAGGAGGGCTCACAATCTAAGTTTGTACCTGAGGCAATGGAGGGTTAAGTGACTTGCCCAAGATCACAAGGAGCAGCAGTGGGATTTGAACCAGCCACCTCTGGATACCAAGCCCAGTGCTCTAACCACTAGGCCACTCCTCCACTTGTTAAGTGCTGTTATCAATGCTGATTAGCTTGTTAAGCCAATTAAATTACATGCTTTGTTATAAAATGTGCTTGGATTTCGGCACAGATCTCTAGGCAAGCTATATAGAATCCGGGGGTTAGTATCTTCCTAAGGGAGGTGTTGCATCCCCTTTAACATTTTGATTACCCTTCTCTAAATCTTTTCTAGTTCCTTTTTGAGATGAATCAACCAGAATTGCATATATTAATTTTTTTTTTTTTTTTTTTGGGGGGGGGGGCTTTCGCACCAGGGACTATACAGAGGGATTATGATATTCCTTAACATTCTAGTTACTTTTTTGAAAGCTGCAGAACATGGAGTTCAAAATTTCAGTGTATTGTGAGTGCCCATCTATGTAATAGTGATCATCACACGATACGGTTTGATATAAGGGCAAAGGCGGAGTGTGGACGCAAAAAACTCAAAGTACTGGATTTCAGACATACTGATTTTGATAAAATGGGGGAATACCTGAAGAAGGAGCTATTGGCATGGGAAGGCGCAGGAGAAGTGGAAAAATCAGTGGTTCACGCTAAAGCTGCTATAAATATGGCAACTGATCTTTATGCAAGGAAAGTAAACAAAAACAAGAGAAACAGGAAGCCTATATGGCTCTCCAAACAAGTAGATGAAAAAATTAAAGCAAAAGAGGCTTTGTTCAAGAAATGCATAAGAATGCAATGAGAGGATCACGGAAAAGATTATCGGATTAAACTCAAAGAAGCGAAGAGGGAAATATGGCTAACAAAAGCACAAGTGGAAGAAAAAAATGGCTAAAGATGTAAAGAGAGGTGGAAAGACCTTTCTCATATATATTGGAGAAAGGTGAAAAGATAGGAATGAAATTGCAAGACTGAAAGCCCTCAGCCCTCACCAAGTTGGGTTTTCAGGATTTTTCCAATGAATATGCATTTGTTGTACCCTTGTGAGTAATTTGAAAGAACGAGGCTATTGAGTTCCCGAGGCTATTGAGTTCCCGTAGGAGTTTGACGACGACTCAAAGATAAGAGACTATTAAGATAACAGTGTTAAGATAGTATTGTTTATGTATAGGAAGGATTTCTGTCGCTAGCAAACTGTTGGATTCACCCACAAGGTGTATGTAGTGTAATAATATAACAGCTATGGAACGTACTACCACGCAACTTGATGACTGCTTCAGTCGCAGCCCTACTGGTCGCGGGGGCGATGTTGGACTACTTCTCTTTCCCTACTCCAGATTTCAACCCCTTCTTCCACCTCAATCTCACTGTTTTTCCTCCTTTGAAGTCCACTCTATCCGCCTTTTCTCTCTTCTGCCTCTTCGAATAGCGGTCATTTATCGTCCCCCTGATAAGTCCCTTTCATCCTTTCTCAGTGACTTTGATGCCTGGCTTGCCGTCTTCCATGATCCTTCCTCCCCCTCTCTCATCCTTGGTGACTTTAATATTCCTGCTAATGATCCTTCCAACTCTTATATTTCCAAGTTACTCGCTTTAACATCCTCCTTTAATCTCCAACTATGCTCCTCATCCCCCACTCATCAAAATGGTCACTGTCTTGATCTCATCTTCTCCTCCAACTGTTCACCCTCTAGTTTCCTTGCCTCTGATCTTCCCCTCTCTGATCACCATCTTATAACTTTCACACTTAAATCTCCTCCCTCCCACGCCCGTCCTATCTTATCTAATTTATCTAGGAATCTTCACGATATTGACCCTTCATCTCTATCCTCCCATGTTTCAAACCTCCTCTCTACTGTGGCACCATTCACGTCTGTCAACGAGGCTGTTTCTTCTTACAACAATACTCTATCCTCTGCCTTAGACACACTTGTCTTTTAGATTGTACACTTGTCTCTAGATTTACACCTGTCTTTTAGATTGTAAGCTCCTTGAGCAGGGACTGTCCTTCCATGTTAAATTGTACAGCGCTACGTAACCCTAGTAGCGCTTTAGAAATGTTAAGTAGTAATAGTAGTAACTTGAAAACGGTCCATGAACTGGCCAATTTCCGCAAACTACTGAAAACTTATCTCTTCGACAAGATTTATCACAAAGATCAACACATGTAACTGTACAATCTTTAATATATATAGGAATGTCTTATAACGTCTTTTGCTGTAATACAATCATGTACTTCACCACCATGTAACCCTAACCCTCCATAACCAAATGTATATTCTTTTCTACTTCCAATATCCACGATGAATTGTAAGCCACATTGAGCCTGCGAAGAGGTGGGATAATGTGGGATACAAATGCAATAAATAAATAAACAAAGTGATGCGTGGTATGAATGTGTGATGAGTGAAGCAGGGAGGATAAGGGAGATTTTACTGATTTTTGAACTTAAGATGGCATAATTAATAAATAAATGTTATACAGTTAAAACAATTCAGACAACATACTGGGATTAGTCAATGAATATGCATGAGATCTATTTGTATACAATGGAGGCAGTACATACAAATTGATCTCATGCATAGTCATTGGGGAAATGGGAAATCCTGAAAACCTGACTTGATTGCAGACCTCAAGGGCCAAGGTTGGACAACCTTTGCCCACCATGCCCATGGCCACACCCCCTTTTCAACTATGTGACTTGGAATTTAGGGGAAAAAGAGCACAACTGGGCCTTCAAGACTGAGACAACAGGAGTCCTTTTATTGAGATCAAACCTGACACGGGCCGTGTTTCAGCATCAATAACGCCTGCCTCAGGGGTCTAGGTTAATTATCAAGATACGCAAGTGAGGTATTCAACTCCCCACCAGAAAAAAAATACATGAAACTTCTGTAAAGCGCCGGTCAATGAAGACCTGATCTAGTCCTACTCTCTGTTTCACATCTTTTAACCGGTTATCAATCCCATGATTTTAAGTTTCTGAAGAGTCTCTCATGAGGAACTTTATCAAATGTCTTCTAATAATCCATATTGTGCTATAGCAACTGGCTCACCTTTCCCCACATGCTTGTTTTACACCTTCAAAAAAATCTGGCTCTTGTGTCTACAGAGTGTGTAGATTCCGTGGAGGGGCATAATCGAACGGCGCCGGCCATCTACATGGGCGGCCATCTATATGGCCGGCGCCACAAACAGCGGTCCCGAACCGTATTATCAAAAAAGATGGCCAGCCATCTTTCGTTTCGATAATACGGTTCGGGCTGGCCAAATATCAGAGATGGCCGGGTTTCAGATGGCCGGCATCGGTTTTCGCCGATAATGGAAACCGAGGCCGGCCATCTCAAACCCGGCCAAATCCAAGGTATTTGGTCGTGGGAGGGGCCAGCATTTGTAGTGCACTGGTCCCCCTGACATGCCAGGATACCAACCGGGCACCCTAGGGGGCACTGCAGTGGACTTCACAAATTGCTCCCAGGTGCATAGCTCCCTTACCTTGGGTGCTGAGCCCCCCAAATCCCCCCAAAACCCACTCCCCACAACTGTACACTACTACTATAGCCCTTAGGGGTGAAGGGGGGCGCCTACATGTGGGTACAGTGAGTTTTGGGGGGATTGGAGGGCTCAACGCTTATCACCACAAGTGTAATAGGTAGGGGGGTGGACCTGGGTTCACCTACCTGAAGTGCACTGCACCCATTAAAAACTGCTCCAGGGACCTGCATACTGCTGTCATGGAGCTGGGTATGACATTTCAGGCTGGCATAGAGGCTGGCAAAAAAAATGATTTTTAATTTTTTTGGGGGGGTGGGAGGGGGTTGGTGATCATTGGGAAGTAAGGGGAGGTCATCCCCAATTCCCTGCAGTGGTCATCTGCTCAGTTGGGGCACTTTTTTGAGACTTGGTCCAAAAAATAAATGGACCAAGTGAAGCCAGCGAATTGCTCCTCAGAGCCGGCCTTCTTTTTTCCATAATCGGCCGAAGCCGGCCATCTGGTAACCACGCCCCCGTCCCGCCTTCCATACCCTGCCGAAACACCCCCTTGAACTTTGGCCGGCCCTGCGATGGAAAGCAGTTGAAGCCGACGAAAATCAGCTTTCGATTATACCGATTTTGCTGGCTTCAGGAGATGGCCGGCCATCTCCCGATTTGTGTCGGAAGATGGCTGGCCTTCTCGTTCGAAAATAAGCTGGATAGTGAACTAGAAAGAACGAGAAAAAGGAAGCATGTGAGAATGAAAAGGTGATAGAGCAGATACAGAAAGGAATTTCCCAAAAAGTATGGGACAGTACAAACAAGACATATTTTACTGGCAATATGGAGGAGTTTGGTCCAGAAAAGTTCCCTTGATTGGAACATTGCAAAGTTGGCGATTGTATAAATCTTAGATTCTGTTTCAAAGAAGATCGGAGCCACTTCTAACCTGCCTGTTCTGGACTCAACTGTGTTTACATGCTCTATCTTTAATTCTGCCTGTAATCCAATGTAGAAAATTCAGCTCTGGTCTCATTTATCTCCCAGGCACTCCAAATCAAAGAATATATAAGAAAAATAAGACACCTCCAAAGATCTGAATTGACCTCTCTGTGACTACGCGACATTTGCATATGAACAAAGAAGAATCAGACTCCATGGCAGGAACAGACCATAGGTCCTCCTAGTCTGCCTGGTTTCATTCCTGTTACAACTAGGGATGTGCTGTCATTTGCAACGACATATTCAATTTCAATGGCATATCTCATGTTGTTACATGTCAAAAAAAAATGAGCAGAAAACCAACACATTTTGTATTTTTTATTTACTGATAATAGTGCACATTCTTTACAAATACTTTAACTATTTGCACAGAAAGTGCACTATTTCCCAATAGTGAATGCATGCTCTGTTTAGGGTGGAATTCATCAAAGTTTTAGCACGCATTAAATGCTAAAAAAAACCCGTATGTATAAAATGGGCATTTTAACATTAGTGTGCACTCAGTTCATTAGCACATGCTAAAGCTTTGATGAATTCCCCCTTGGGGTGAATTCTATATACGGCACTGAAAAAAATTGGTGTGGAAAAAAGCATTATTCTATAAGCCATGCTTAAAGTTAGGCCCAGTTTACAAAATAGCACTTATGCCAGGGACTAGTGCCTAACTCTAGGCGCAGCCATTTCCACCAATTGAACAGTGGTGCAAATGTGTGTGCTTAAATTGGGCACATATTATACATACTCATAACAATGTGGGCCTTTTACAAAGGCACGCTAGCATTTTTAGCTCGCGCTAAAAATGTGGGCGCTAAATGCTAGAGACGCCTATATATTCCTATTGGCGTTTTTACAATTTAGCGTGCACTAATCATTAGCATGCACTAAAAAGGCTACTGCAGCTTTGTAAAAGACTCCCAAAGTGCTGCAAACACTAGGAATGCCCCGCCCCCACTTCCATTCCCCTTTTACTTACTCGTAATATTTAGGAGCAGATCCCGCGTCTAAACTTACACATGTAAGTTCCGATTAAATCTAATTAGTGCCGATAATTGCTTGTTAAAAAGCCAATTATTGATGCTAATTAGCTCATTATTCAATTAAATTGCACATGCAAATTTCAGTGATTTTTAAAATTATGGGGTTAGTGTGCACATGCGCACGCTATCAGGAAAGAGTTCACCACCATTTTTGAAGGAGTACATATTATTTGCAAAGAGGGTACATTTGTAATAACATCGCTTCCGTAATGACAAAATGGCCACGAATACCTGAATAATACCGTAATTCTTGCAAACATAATGAGAAACGATACGAAATGAAACATTTCCAGCTGCTATAAGTCCCAGTTGATCTAGGGCTTTTCCGCTCCCTTCATCATATCTAGGGATCTTGCGTGCGTTTCTCATGGCTTCTACTAGCTTTTGTTTTCACCACCTCTTCTGGATGGACCCCAGGCTTTCAGTAAATAAATATTTGAAATTATAACATCTTAAACATTCTGCAATGGCTATTACTGTGCATGCTTAAGCAAAGTTCAAATACATCAGGTAACTTGTAGTGAGTTTTTAAAAGCCAACTATAACATATTTCTTTGCAAGATAAATCTTTCATTATATGTACTACCCTACAAGTATAATACAATTTACAAATCAAATAATTAACATATTTTAGAGTGCCAATAAATCAATTCATTTGTGGTTTAGTCTATGGCTAAGTCATATATTTATGCCTCTGTTTTTACAAAGGGATGCTGTAATGGGCATAATTCACTTGAGCATGTTTTTGGCTGCAGCTCATCAACTCTGACCTTACTAGAAAGTTACTCACTAGATTTAATTATAGTAGGCAGGCTTCTCACTTCGCCAATGCCAACTGAAAATTGTATAATCAAATTTAAAAATAGCTGCTACTCAGGTAGCATTCATAGCCTTGGTATTGGGTGGGTGGGAGAGGAAGTCTCATCCATTATGCTATATACTTAAGGTGCCCCTTGTAGAGCATTCTAGAGCGTGCTGCAGACCACGTCAACCAATTAAATACAGTTATGAATTACAAAGAAGGCTGAGCTAAACAGGTCACAGGAGAGGGTTACAAATGAAGAAAACCCCTCCAATCCTTGGGAAGATGATTCGGTGCACTTTAGACCTAGTGAAAGTACATAAGTATTGCCACACTGGGACAGACCAAAGGTCCATCAAGCCCAGTATCCTGTTTCCAACAGTGGCCAATCCAGGTCACAAATACCTGGCAAGATCCCAGAAAAGCTCAATACATTTTATGATGCTTATCCCAGAAATAAGCAGTGGATTTTCCCAAGTCAGTTTAATAATGGTCTATGTACTTTGCTTTAGGAAGCCATCCAGACCCTTTTTAAACCCTGCTATGCTAACCGCCTTGACCACATTCTCTGGCAACGAATTCCAGAGATTAATTACACGTTGAGTGAAGAAAACTTTTCTCCAACTCGTATTAAATTTACTACTTTGTACCTTCATCGCATGCCCCCTAGTCCTAGTATATTTGGAAAGAGTAAGCAAATGATTCACGTCTGCCCGTTCCACTCCACTCATTATTTTATCTCCCCTCTGCCATCTCTTCTCCAAGTCTCAGAGAAGAAGACATAAAGTGGAAGAAACCATTTCTGACTGAGGTGGAAGCTCATTTAAAAAATGGCCAAGGCCTCACCTCTCCTCCCCTAAAAATATAAATATCAATCAGCCCAACTAGAGGGTTCTGTGATGGAGCCCTTGCCCTGCATTGCAGCAAGCATCCATCAGACCCTGGAGACCTACCCAAGGTGGCCTCTGTGTTAAGGAAATTTGAGCAACAACAGCTGAAGCCCTGAAACCCTTGGGCAGTCAGATGCATCCAGACAACTCGGACCCGACCTTTCCAATTGGAGATGATGTGCTTTTGCGAAAAGGATGCTGGCTCTCTGTATAACCCCCTGAGAGTTCAGCCTGTACATTTTATTAATATGGTTGATTTTGAGACTCAAGAGTACATGAATAAAACCGTTGTATGGAACACCACTATTCGGTAATTCACGTTCGAAAATATGTTCACTTTATTTTCTGCATGATTATTTAAGCATGTAGCAGTGATCAAGCTTGCTGATATCTCGTATGTGCACTGGCTGGATTTATATTACATAGTAACATAGTAACATAGTAGATGACGGCAGAAAAAGACCTGCACGGTCCATCCAGTCTGCCCAACAAGCAAGGGCGTAGCCAGAGACCCAATTTTGGGTGGGCCTGGGCCCAAGATGGGTGGGCAGAAGAATCCTGCCCCATCCCACAGGTGATTTGGTCTTCTCTCACCTGCATGCTATATGGTCTCTCAAAACATTCCCCCTCTCCCGCATATCTTTTAAATAGCAGATTTTCACTGGCAGTGAGCAGCAACTAATACACTCATGTTGGCCCCACAGCCTTCCACTGACACAACTTCCTGTTTCCGCATAGGCAGGAGTATCAGAGGGAAGGCTGTGGGGCTGGTGTGAGTAGTATGTATCAGCTGGTGCTCGCTGCAGGCGAAGATCTGCTATTTACAAGGTATGCAGGAGGGACAGTTGTTGGGAGTTTTCAACTGGTGGGACTTGCGAATCCCTGCAAGCCACATCATAGGTGTGCTGCTAGTGGGTGGGCCTGTGCCCAAAGTGGGTGGGCCTGGGCCCACCCAAGCCCACCCTTGGCTACGTCACTGCCAACAAGATAACTCATATTTGCTGCTTTTTGTGTATACCCTACTTTGATTTGTACCTGTGCTCTTCAGGGCACAGACTGTATAAGTCTGCCCCGCACTATCCCCGCCTCCCAACCACCAGCCCCACCTCCCAACCAGCTGTGAGGCTAAGAATTGAATTCAATAGAAAGAACATCATGCAGGCCAAAGCCGTTAGGGCTGGAATAATTGCTCATACAACAAAATGGCTACCTGCACTATTAAACATTAGATCCATTTTGCAACATCAGTTTTAAGCACCATCAGAAATTTGTGCTGCTTCTTTCTTTCCCATATTTTTTTTATATTTTTTGTTATATTTGTACCCTGCGCTTTCCCACTCATGGCAGGCTCAATGCGGCTTATATGGGGCAATGGAGGGTTAAGTGACTTGCCCAGAGTCACAAGGAGCTGCCTGTGCCTGAAGTGGGAATTGAACTCAGTTCCTCAGGACCAAAGTCCACCACCCTAACCACTAGGCCACTCCTCCACTAGCAACAGTCCATGTAGAAGTCGGCCCTTGCAGATCACCAATGTGGTCGCGCAGGCTTCTGCTTCTGTGAGTCTGACGTCCTGCATGAACATGCAGGACGTCAGACTCACAGAAACAGAAGCCTGCGCAGCCTTCTACATGGAATGTTGCTAGTGGAATAGCAACATTCCATGTAGAATCTCCAATAGTAGCAACATTCCATGTAGAATCTCCAATAGTATCTATTTTATTTTTGTTACATTTGTACCCTGCGCTTTCCCACTCATGGCAGGCTCAATGCAGCTTACATGGGGCAATGGAGGGTTAAGTGACTTGCCCAGAGTCACAAGGAGCTGCCTGTGCCTGAAGTGGGAATCGAACTCAGGTCCTCAAGACCAAACTCCACCACCCTAACCACTAGGCCACTCCTCCACAAATATACGACTGTAAATTGTTGGGTTGTATCGATCTGCAGAAATAATAATCCATGACTCCCTCCCCGCATCCACACACACCCATCACACAATATAAAAAATAAAATTAGTGGTAGCATGGAATGTGCAGATTTTATTGGGGAGGGGGGGGGGGGCGCGCTAGATTCAGAATCCTATGAAAGTCAGTTTTCAGTAGGGATGAGCACCCAGAATTTTTTTGCTTTTGTGTTCATTATTTTTTTTAAACCGTTGAATACAAATGCTGTTAAGAGTACATAATTGCCTAGATTCTATATATGGCGTCTGAAAAACCCTCACGGAAAAGAAATACACCTAGGCATATTCTCGAAAGTAAGCCTGATTTTTATAGAATCAGTTTAAATTTCCACACGGTTTATAGAATACGCCGAGCAGCTCTTCACGTGACCAAATTTAGTTGCGTCCCTTTAGGCCATGTTTTACTTGGTATAAATCCTGATGCCTAAGTTAGGCACAGAGGAGCCGATTCTATATATGGCGCCTAGATTTCCGCACAGAATACGTGCGTAACTTAATTGGTGTAACAAACCAATCAGCATTTTTAACAGCACTTAACATGCTATAATGAGCACTAATTGGCAATTGTCACAATCTATGTGTAGAAATCACTAACCACCTTATAATTGAAAGAGAAAAACGCCTAGATTTCGACCCAAATCGGGAGATAGACGTTTATCTCACAAAAACGAATAAATCGGTATAATGGAAAGCCGATTTTGGACATTTTCAACTGCACTCCATCGCGGAAGCGTACAAAGTTGACGGGGGCGTGTCGGAGGTGTGGCGAAGGTGGAACTGGGGCGTGGTTATCGGCCGAGGAGAGATGGACGCCTTTCACCGATAATGGAAAAAAAGTATGCGCTTGTAGCTAGAATTTAGGGCACTTTTCCTGGACCCTGTTTTTTCCACGAATAAGGCCCCAAAAAGTGCCCTAAATGACCAGATTACCCCCAGAGGGAATCGGGGATGACCTCCCCTGACTCCCCCAGTGGTCACTAACCCCCTCCCACCACAAAATATGCCGTTTCACAACTTTTTATTTTCACTCTCAAATGTCATACCCACCTCCCTGGCAGCAGTATGCAGGTCCCTGGAGCAGTTGTTAGGGGGTGCAGTGGACTTCAGACAGGTGGACCCAGGCCCATCCCCCCCATACCTGTTACAATTGTGCTGCTTAATGCTTAGTCGTGCAACCCCCCCAAACCCACTGTACCCACATGTAGGTGCCCCCCCTTCACCCCTTAGGGCTATAGTAATGGTGTAGACTTGTGGGCAGTGGGTTTTGAGGTGGATTTGGGGGGCTCAACACACAAGGGAAGGGTGCTATGCACCTGGGAGCTCTTTTACCTTTTTTTTTGTTTTTTTAAAAGTGCCCCCTAGGGTGCCGGGTTGGTGTCCTGGCATGTGAGGGGGACCAGTGCACTACGAATCCTGGCCCCTCCCACGAACAAATGCCTTGGATTTATTCGTTTTTGAGCTGAGCGCTTTCATTTTCCATTATCACTGAAAAACAAAAACGCCCAGCTCACAAATTGTCGAATAAAACATGGACGTCTATTTTTTTTCGAAAATACGGTTTGGTCCGCCCCTTCACGGACCCGTTCTCGGAGATAAACGCCCATGGAGATAGACGTTTTCGTTCAATTATGCCCCTCTAAGCGTATTCTATAATGAACTGTGCCTAAATTGTAAAGCGCACAGTTCAAAGTAAAAACGTGAAGTTTAAAGGGAGCATGTTTATAGGCATTTCCAAAAGTTTCATTCGTAATTACAGAATATAGGTCAATGCGCTTAAATCTACATGTGCGGATTTACCCCAGGTTTTTATTGACGTAAATGGGTGCATGTAGATTTAGGTACTATGGTACCAACTAAGCATATTCTATAAACTGCGCCTAAATCTTATAGAATACGCTTAGTTCCATGCAAATTTTTAGGCGCCATATATAGAATCTGGCCCAGAGCGGGTGTATTCTCTAATAATATACATACGTTGTAGAAACATCCACACCATGCCCATGGCCACAGCCCCTTTTCAACTATGTGACTTGGAATTTAGGGAAAAAAGAACACAACTGGGCCTTGAAGACTGAGACAACAGGAGTCCTTTTACTGAGATCAAACCTGACACGGGCCGTGTTTCGGCGTCAATAACGCCTGCCTCAGGGGTCTAGGTTAATTATCAAGATACGCAAGTGAGGTATTCAACTCCCCACTAGACAAAAATGAAACTTCTGTAAAGCGCCGTCGGTCAATGAAGACTGTCCAAGTAATTTGCAGAACTCCTGTGGAGCGCCGTCAGACAGTAAAACCCGCCAAAGTGAATTTAGGCACACCACGGTACAGAATACACTTAGCGAATTGTGGCATTTGGTCGTTTTTGACATGGCCATCTTTGGTTTCGAAAATCACCAAAAGTCAGAAACGTCCATGTCTAGGGACGTCCAAATCTAGGGACGGTGAAATTTAAGGATTTGGACATCCCTGACGGTATTTTCAAAATGAAAGATGGACATCCGTCTTGTTTAGAAAATACGGGTTTCCCCACCCCCGGATTTCGCCGTTTTGTAAGGATGTCCAGATCGCAACTTGGATGTCCCTTTCGAAAATGCCCCTCTATGTGTGCATACTTTTATCATCAAATGACATTTGATTGAAAAGACTACTCATCGTTAGCTTACAAATGGATCCAAGCAGCTAAGTAAGAACTTAGCCAGCTTGATCACAATCTTTGAAGGTTGCCTGGATTGAATTTAACATAGAAATGAAATTTAAGCCATTATTTAGACACATATCTAAACCAATGAGGAGATTGGTGGCTGAAGGTTGATGATATAAGTTTGTTTCATCAAATACCACCGCTGAAGTTCCCTTTATCTTGTTGGGCAGACTGGATGGACCGTGCAGGTCTTTTTCTGCCGTCATCTACTATGTTACTATGAAGTTCCCTTTCTCGTTAAAGGAAAAGTTTTACATAAGTTTATTGTGCCAACATTGTAGCCATATTTGTTAAATTAAATAGTAGGATTTATGCATGTATACCACATGCATATGTAAATACCAATTTCAGAAAGATCCATGCCACATAGGGGTTCCAAGAGAATGTGGTTTAGACATGGCCTGGGTGCATTAAAATCTGCATGTGTGTTCCCCCATTTACGAAAGGAACACATGTTGTCATAACCAAGAGGATGCCCGTTCCCAGAATCCGAGCCAGACTGGAGGGTTCCCCATATGAGAACAGCTTTTCCAGAAGCGGGAAGATCAGGAGAAAAGGAAACCATGGGTTGGAAGGGAGAGTAGGTCACTGTCGCCTAGAAAACCTATCCAAAGTAGAACTAATAAGGGATGAGGTTATGTACATGCAGATGCTCCTGGGTGCACGAGCAATATGCTATGGCTCCCAGCCAGACCTCAGTGGTAGATTTCCAGCCTAGGCTAGTTAGTTATTTTATGTATTTTTATTTTATTTATAGTCTGCCCTATATTCTACTACTGCTACTACTACTATTTAGCATTTCTATAGCGCTACAAAGCATACGCAGCGCTGCACAAACATAGAAGAAAGACAGTCCCTGGTCAAAGAGCTTACAATCTAATAGACAAAAAAATAAAGTAAGGAAATCAAATCAATTAATGTGTACAGGAAGGAGGAGAGGAGGGTAGGTGGAGGCGAGTGGTTACAAGTGGTTACGAGTCAAAAGCAATGTTAAAGAGGTGGGCTTTCAGTCTAGATTTAAAGGTGGCCAAGGATGGGGCAAGACGTAGGGGCTCAGGAAGTTTATTCCAGGCGTAGGGTGCAGTGAGACAGAAGGCGCGAAGTCTGGAGTTGGCAGTAGTGGAGAAGAGAACAGATAAGAAGGATTTATCCATGGAGCGGAGTGCACGGGAAGGGGTGTAGGGATGGACGAGTGTGGAGAGATACTGGGGAGCAGCAAGGAAGAGAACAAATAACATATTCAACAACAAATCAAGACATACTCCCAATGAAACATCAGTCTCATCCTCCTATATCCCTAAAATAACCAGATGTTAGTCAATTTCCCGGTCCTTGCATGTCTACGGTCAACGCACACTCCCAAAGGCACCTGTAAGTAATCAAGAGTTTAACTGTCTCTTAAATGCAGTGGCATCAACTAAAAGTCTGAAAGAATCCCGAAGATAGTTCCACTCGTGTGTTCCTGCAATGGAAAAAGTTCATCTCCTGGTTACCTCAAAGGGAACCTTTCTTAAGGAGCATAGTCAAATATAAAGCACCCTCCGACCGCAAAGGCCTATGAGGTCTGTACATTTTCAAGACATCTGTGAGAGAATAGGGAGCATCCTGTTTTAATGCTGTATAAATTAACAGTAACACTTTGTATTTGTCACTGACAATTCAACTCTTTATCAACTAGAGTGAAATGTTGGAAATAAGGTACAATATAGCAGCAATTGAAATGAAGCATTTTGAGAAATCTGGAGGGTTTGGTGACATTTCATCACCTGACACTCCATCACTGAGAAACTTAGGGGTCCTTTTACAAAGGCACGCTGAAAATGGCTTGCAGTAGTGTAGGTGTGGGTTTTGGGTGCGCACCAATCCATTTTTTAGCGCTCCTATAAAATAGGCCTTTTTTTGCCGAAAATGGACGTGCGGCAAAATGAAAATTGTGGTGCACCCATTTTGGGTCTGAGACCTTACCTGGCCTGGTGGTAAAGACTCACACGGTAACCGGGCAGTAATATTTTTCAGATGCGCGTATCGGATGCGCGCCAAAAATGAAATTACTGCAAGAGCCATGTAGTCTGGTGGTAACTCCATTTTAGCGCACGTTGGGCGCGCGTAGACACGCGGTTTAGTAAAAAGGGCCCCTATATCACCTGGCACTACATCTCTGAGACACTTCATCACGTCGGACATTTCATCACTTGACACTTCATTATCTATTGAAGCTAAATGTATTCAAGTTATATGCACAGAAAACATTAATGGGGAGGGGCATACCAGCACACACCCGCCCTGTTCTTTTACGTCAAATATGAGCCTCATGAAAATTTTATGTGCAAGAACTTTTAGTGAGGCTCATATTTAGGTGAAAAATAACAGGTGTGGATGTGCGCCGGTATGCCCCCCCTGTTTGAAAATACTGCTACACAGGGGCAGAGGAATATTGTTTTGGTTAGTGGAACCAGCCCTTTCCTCAAGCTCTTGAGTTGTTGTCACGCCATATTGAGAAAAACGTTGATAGGGTTATGGCTCCATTCTATTCCATTGCCCATTCAAATTCAGAAGTAACAGTTGATCAACACTCACTTAGCTTGTTTGATATTTCAGCAAGACGCTACAAAACCCCTTTTTTTTTATAGCTTCTGCTTCACAGAGTCAACCTTGAATTCTTTGAATGTGGATTAAGCAGGGTGTCATTAGCTAAGAAAATGAAATGCACCATTGTCAAATGCTGAAGGTTCTAAATACCTATGAATCTAGTCTACTAAAGATTGTCAAATAATGCGGTACTTTTGTAGTTGACCTCTTCTGAAATAAACAAGGAATAGTATTTTTTTTTACAATGTGGCATTAGAGAACAAATGGAAAGAATCAGAAATAGAGATGAGACCAGTATAGGAGAAGTAATAAATGGATAAAGTAAAAAGGGTAACAGAAGATATATTTGAGGTAGTAAACTGGTGTATATTTCGGGAGAGTAGGGCACTGAAAGAAAGCAGCCTAAAAAAAGAGAAGCGGAGGGAATCAGATGAACTGAAATCATCCAGAGACATGATAAAAATTTAGGGGTCCCTTTACCAAGCTGCGGTAAAAGGGGGCTTGTGCTGGCATGAGCATCTGTTTTTGACCCGTGCGCTGAGGCCCCTTTTTACCACAGCGGGTAAAAGGCTGTCTTTTTTTTTTTTAAGAAATAGTCATGCGGCAAGTGAACCACTTGCCACATGGCCATTTTGGGGAAAGCACTTACCGCCACCCATTGAAGTGGTGGAAGGGCTCCTACGCTAAACCGGCACTAACTGGGCAGCGTTCGGCACTACCCGATTACCACCAGATAAACACCAGCGCTACAAAAATAAAGTGGCACACACTGGAGGTGGGAACTACCGCCAGGCTGCTGCAGTAGTTCTGGATTAGCAAGTAGTAAGCCCGCATTGGGCTTACCACCGCTTCATAAAAGACCCCCTAAAAAAGGACTCAGGTGCATAGTTATCAACATGGGCTACTATTAAGACATATTCCCCTAAATTCTATATATATTGTGATTTAATTTTCGCTCGGAAAATCGAAGCATATTCTGTAATAATACATGTAACTTAATTGGTTAACCAGCTAATCAGTGCGGTCAATTGGATGTTAACAAGCAATTATCAGCACTAATTGTCATTAATTATAATTTACACACTCAACTCGCTAAGCGTATTCTAAAACAACATGGTCCGTGTAAATTCCAACTCACATAGTTGAAAAGGGGGCATGGTTATGGGCGTGGAATGGGAATTTCTAAAATCTATGTGCATTACCTAAATCTACACTACCCAAGCTGCAAAGTTCTTAAATACAAATCAACTTACGCATCCAGTTTTTCCTACATAAGCACACAACTGTGGAACGCATTACCAAAAGCCTTGAAAACAACGTATGACCACCAAAACTTCCGGAAATCACTAAAGGCTAACCCCGCAGATCCAACTTAAATGCCTGATCTCTACAACACAACAAAAGTAAAGTACATAATGGACATAACACAAATCTTCCATTGACTGTTCCACATGAACTTTATCTTACCATAACATCACTTTGTATTTGTTCACACCGGATGCAGTAACAGGAGTTAGCGTATCTGGGTCTAAAAAAGGTTTGGACAAGTTCCTGGAGGAAAAGTCCATGGTCTGCTATTGAGACAGATGTGGGGAAGCAGTTGCTTGCCCTGGGATTTGTATTATGGAATGTTGCTACTAATTGAGTTTCTGCCAGGTACTTGTGATGTGGATTGGCCACTGTTAGGATACTGGACTAGATGGACCATTGGCATGGCCCAGTATGGCTATTCTTATGTTCTTAAGTTCTTAACTTGGAGCATAATTATCGTGGAGGGGCATAATCGAAAGGAACGCTCAAGTTTTCCTCGTATTATCGAAACAAGATGGGCGGCCAACATGAGTGGAAAACATGAAAAAGGACCTACGGAAGCTAGAAGAATGGTCTAAGGTTTGGCAATTAAAATTCAATGCGAAGAAATGCAAAGTGATGCACTTAGGGAGTAGAAATCCACAGGAGACGTATGTGTTAGGCGGGGAGAGTCTGATAGGTACAGGCGGAGAGAGGGATCTTGGGGTGATAGTATCTGAGGATTTGAAGGCGACGAAACAGTGTGACAAGGCGGTGGCCGAAGCTAGAAGGTTGTTAGGCTGTATAAAGAGAGGTGTGACCAGCAGAAGAAAGGGAGTGTTGATGCCCCTGTATAAGTCGTTGGTGAGGCCCCACCTGGAGTATTGTGTTCAGTTTTGGAGGCCATATCTTGTTAAGGATATTAAAAAAATTGAAGCGGTGCAAAGAAAAGCTACGAGAATGGTATGGGATTTGCGTTACAAGACGTATGAGGAGAGACTTGCTGAACTAAACATGTATACTCTGGAGGCAAGGAGAAACAGGGGTGATATGATACAGACTTTCAAATATTTGAAAGGTATTAATCCGCAAATGAACCTTTTCCGGAGATGGGAAGGTGGTAGAACGAGAGGACATGAAATGAGATTGAAGGGGGGCAGACTCAAGAAAAATGTCAGGAAGTATTTTTTCACGGAGAGAGTAGTGGATGCTTGGAATGCCCTCCCGCAGGAGGTGGTGGAAATGAAAATGGTAACGGAATTCAAACATGCGTGGGATAAGCATAAAGTAATCCTGTGCCGAAGGAATGGATCCTCGGGAGCTCAGTCAAGATCAGGAGGCGGGGCTGGTGGTTGGGAGGCGGGGATAGGGCTGGGCAGACTTATACGGTCTGTGCCAAAGCCGGTGGTGGGAAGCGGGACTGGTGGTTGGGAGGCGGGGATAGTGCTGGACAGACTTGTACGGTCTGTGCCAGAGCCAGTGGTTGGGAGGCAGGGCTGGTGGTTGGGAGGTGAGGATAGTGCTGGGCAGACTTATACGGTCTGTACCTGTGCCAGAGCCAGTGGTTGGGAGGCGGGGATAGTGCTGGGCAGACTTATATGGTCTGTGCCCTGAAGAGCACAGGTACAAATCAAAGTAGGGTATACACAAAAAGCTGCAAATATGAGTTATCTTGTTGGGCAGACTGGATGGACCGTGCAGGTCTTTTCTGCCATCATCTACTATGTTACTATGTTACTATGTTAATACGGTCGGGGACGCCCAAATCAGCAAATTTAGGTCGACCTTAGAGATGGTCATCCCCAGGACTTGGTTGTTTCTGATTTTTAGCGATAATGGAAAGCGAGGACGCCCATCTCAGAAATTACCAAATCCAAGCCATTGGATCGTGGGAGGAGCCAGCATTCGAAGTGCACTGGTCCCACTAAAGGAAAAAGCCCTTCCCTTACCGATCCCTTAACGATTTGGAAAGAAAAGGGCATGCATTAAGGAAATCACTTGCAAATGAGCTGCTCGCTGTTAGCTCATTTGCACACAATTTCCTTCCTAAGGAGGGGAATCCAGTGCAGAGCAGCCAAGCGTTATGCGTGGTTGCTCTGTGCATGCCAAAGATGGCTTCATACATGCAGACAAGCTGCGTGTATAATAACCGTCTACAACCTTAGAAAAACACAAGTCCAGGTGAAAACGTCCAAGTACTCGTCAGGGATGTCTTTTTTTTTTTTAAGAGTATGGGTGAAGGACATCCTTCGCTATGCCTCCGTCCCTGTGACAGCAGTTGAGGACGTCCAAAATGTGGATGTTTCTGTGAGAAGGATGTCTATGCCTTTGCTATGCCTCTGACACATCCTTTATTTATTTGGATTTTGGATCACAAGTAACAGTAGTGGGATTTGAACTAGCTACCTCTGGATTGCAAGACCAGTGCTCTAACCACTAAGCCTACACTCCACTCCCTTAAAATTTAGCTGTCCCTGTGGGGGGGGGGGGGGGGCAGTTCAGGATGTCCAAAATGTTTGAAAGAAGGAAGTCCACGCCTTCGTTATGCCTCCGCTGACACACACATACCTCCCCCCCAGGGACCTGCATACTGCCCCCCCCCCCCCCATAGGGATGGCCAAATTTCAAGGGAGTGGGGTGGAGGAGTGGCATAGTGGTTAGATCATTCTTCTTGCAATCCAGAGGTGGCTAGTTCAAATCCCACTGTTGCTACTTGTGATCCAAAATCTAAATAATTAAAGGGGGTGTCAGAGGCATAGCAAAGGCATGGACATCCTTCCCACAGAAACATCCACATTTTGGACAGAGGCATGGGAAGGACATCCTCAACTGCCGTCGCACGGACACATGAATAGCAAAGGACATCCTTCACCCAAACACAGAAAAAAAACAAGACAAAATTTTTTGAAGTTATTTTTTTCAGGGTGGAAGGTGGTTAGTGACCACTGGGGGAGTCAGGGGAGATAATCCCTGATTCCCTCCGGTGGTCATCTGGTCTTTTAAGGCACATTTTTGTGGCTTGGTCATAAAAAAAAGGGCGAAGTAAAGTCAGCCAAGTGTTTGTCAGGAATGCCCTTCTTTTTTCCATTATCGCTTGAGGACGCCGTGTTAAGCATGCCTCAGCCCCGCCTTTGCTACACCTCCGACACGCCCCCGGGAACTTTGGTCGTCCCCGCGACGGAAAGCAGTTGGGGACGCCCAAAATCGGCTTTCGATTATGCTGATTTGGGCGACCCTGAGAGAAGGACACACATCTCCCGATTTGTGTCAAAAGATGGGCGCCCTTCTCAGTGGGCCACCATTAAGATATGTTATTTTACCACTAACTTATGCTATTTTAGCACAGATCCCATTTTATGCAATGAGACCTAGTTACTAATAACTAGGTTTAATAGTAAAATTGTCTTGACAATAGCACCTGTTGATAATTCCCCCCTCCCCCCCCCCCCCCCCCCCAGTGTCAGAATTTGAATTAACTGAAAACAAAAAATGTGATTGTGCTTGAACTGTGCTCAAGAATAGGAAATACAGCATAAGGAGGGCCGGTGGATGGAGAATGCTAGAAGCTAAGTAGGTTGCTTAGGAGTTTTATACTACCACAACCAGAAACACCAAAGATATGAGAGAAGGTGGGTGTTTAGGAGCAGAAGACAGCCTTGATTACCAGTGGCGTAGCAAGGGCGGGGCGGTGGGGGCGGTCCGCCCCGGGTGTCAATGGGTGGGGGGGTGCATCCGTACACACACACCCCCGGCGCAGCGCCTCCCCCCCCCCGACACGGTCCCCACCTGCCTATGAGCTCCATCCATCTGCAGTGCTGCTGTAAAGAAGAAATCGCTTTGTCGGCCCTTCCCTCACTCACTGTGTCCCGCCCTTGAGGAAATAGGAAGTTACGTCAGAGGGCGGGACACAGTGAGTGAGGGAAGGGCCGACGAAGCGATTTCTTCTTTACAGCAGCGCTGCAGATGGATGGAGCTCGTAGGCAGGTGGGGACCGTGTCGGGGTGGCGCTATGCCGGTGGGGGGGGGGTCCACGCCGGTGGGGGGGTGTCATGTTGGTCTGCACCTGGGGGGGGGGTGCAGCGGCGATCCGCCCCGGGTGGCAGCCGCCCCCGCTACGCCACTGTTGATTACTGAACCTTCTGGGAAAATCCAAGTCTCCTTGAGCCCAACAATATGGAGACCTTACGATAAAAATACCTCTCTGCTAACAGTGGATTTGTTGACAACAGAGCTGCAATTTTCACACCTCATCCTACTTTCTATAGCATGAATAGTTTTCTTCAAAATGCTTTTGTCGAAAGTGTGCTATGGTATAATTTATTAGTATGGAGCAAAAGTGGTGCATTAAGGCTGTGCTTTCTGTGTCAGGATGCAAAATATTTCCCCAATCAGCAGGCAGGTAAGCAATATAATATGACAAGGGATGTGATACAGAGATATAACAGCTTTTCTTAAGGGTGACCTGTGAAGGATGAGGTGAAGCTACAGAAGGTGCAATTTTATACCAAGATAGAATGTGATGAAATCTGATTATACATGTATGCATAAAAGAAAGCAGCTGTAGACAGAAGACAAATGCTTTGCCATAAAATGTCAATATTTTTCTACAGAGTTCTCTGTCATGTCTACTTTTTAGACAGAATATTTTGTTATGAATTTGACTAAGCTGCAGCACCATTCTTTGGGCAAGGGCAGTCTACTGGGGGTGCACCTCAGAGGGTTTCTCTATAGCTCCCTGCAGTGATGCACTTTTGGGATGTCATTGTATTGCTGCAGTAGGTACATGAAACATGGATCCTCAGAAGCTTAGCCGAGATTGGGTGGCAGAGCCGGTGGTGGGAGGCGGGGCTAGTGGTTGGGAGGCGGGGCTAGTGCTGGGCAGACTTATACGGTCTGTGCCCTGAAGAGGACAGGTACAAATCAAGGTCAGGTATACACAAAAAGTAGCACATATGAGTTTATCTTGTTGGGCAGACTGGATGGACCGTGCAGGTCTTTTTCTGCCGTCATCTACTATGTTACGTATGTTACTATGTTAGACTGTCTTGCTGAATATATCCATGGGGTATTCAGTCATGCAGCTACCGTGGATGTGCCCACGTGGGATTCAATCTACATTTTATTTAGTTATTTAGATTTTGCTCACACCTTTTTCAGTAGTAGCTCAAGGCAGGGGCGTATCTGGACTCCGGCGGTAGGGGGGGCCAGAGCCAGAGGGAGGGGGCACATTTTAGCCCCCCCCCCCCGCCGCCGCCCCCCCCCACCGCCGAGCCCCCACCGCCACCAATGTGACTCTCTCCACCCCCCTCCCGCCGCCAACCCTCCCCCGCTGCCGTTCTTACTTTTGCTGGCGGGGGACCCCAACCCCCGCCAGCCGAGGTGTGCTTCCACCTGCCGCTGCCGTAAAAACATCTTCTTCAGCCGGCGGGGGACCCCAAACCCCCGCCAGCCGCCCCGCGGTGTTTGAAATTCATCTTCGGCCTCCGTGGCCGTGCTGCTGTGATAGGCGCTGTTGAAATCCACTTCGGAGTCTGACGTCGCAGCACGTACAACGTACAACGACGTCAGACTCCGAAGTGGATTTCAACAGCGCCTATCACAGCAGCACGGCCACGGAGGCCGAAGATGAATTTCAAACACCGCGGGGCGGCTGGCGGGGGTTTGGGGTCCCCCGCCGGCTGAAGAAGATGTTTTTACGGCAGCGGCAGGTGGAAGCACACCTCGGCTGGCGGGGGTTGGGGTCCCCCGCCAGCAAAAGTAAGAACGGCAGCGGGGGAGAGTTGATGGCGGTAGGGGGGTCCAGGGCAAAATCTGCGGGGGCCCAGGCCCCTCAGGCCCCACGCAGATACGCCCCTGGCTCAAGGTGAGTTACATTCAGGTACTCTGGATATTTCTCTGTCCCAGGAGGGCTCACAATCTAAGTTTGTACCTGAGGCAATGGAGGGTTAAGTGACTTGCCCAAGATCACAAGGTGCAGTGCAACCATCTGTTGGCATTCACCATGTATTATTACAGTAGATGAGCACATAGGGGCTTCACATTGGGATGAGGTGGCTGTACCCACAAGGAGAGGGATTATAGTGGCATTCCCTGTATCTTACCTTTGGTAGACCTGTGGCCTTGTTAGGCCATGAACCATCTTTTGTGAACCAAACAACATGGATTCTGCATAACGTCTTGGCACAGCTGTGATAGCTGACTTCAGCCAAGGACATGTTGTTTTCTTGAATTTGATCTCTGCTTTATCTCAAGGGAAGTTGCAGAATAGAGAGGTACAGAGGAACATAGAGCCTCCAGTATCTTGTATGAAGCTGTGTAGGAGCGAGTTTCACAGAAAGCCTGGGATGAGGTCATGTTTGTTGTTTACCTCATGGCAAGTCATCCAGGACTACTACTGATAAGGTGGTCTTTCCGTGAGCCCAGAGGCCCCTCATTGTGGTGACGATATGATACCTGCTGGACAGAAGTATATGGTTTCTGATTGGTCCTGGATCGTCACCTGTGAACCCTGTGGGCAGGGCCGATGCTGGATTTGGGAGAGAGAAGAGAAGATCTGATGCTGTATGCACCTTCTGAGGAGAGACTAAATTGCCAGTACACCTATGTTTCTTTGTGCTAGGTTCAGCACAAGGACAAATTCAGGAGCTGAATCATGGCTTCCAACACACTGTGTATCCAGCTGCTTTGCAGAGCAAGGATATCAGACAAAAACCTGATAACAGGGATTCTGGAACCAGCTTGAGTCCTGAAAAGGAACAAATTCACCACCCCATCTGGAGGCTGAAGCTATGGACCACAAAGGTGAGAAAAAGGGCAGTAGAAAGGGATTTTCCTCTATGGTCCAGGGTTAGCCAATTTTGCTCTTTGCTAGCAAAAGATTGGTTATGACTCAAGCATATGGTCTAGCTTAATATAGCTGCTGAGTTGGTGATTTCTTCTCAGGATAGTATTGTTAGTTGTGTAATCATAGATAGATAGATAGATAGATAGATAGATAGATATTATTGTAGCTTTAGGGGGGTTATCCTGATTTATGATTATCTGGACCACCCTCTGTAGAGGATAGTCCAGATAATCGGTGTTCTACTGTAGTTGGTAAACACCTACAAGTTCCTTGGAATCTAGGTGATAGACACCATGGCTTTGCAGGGACGATGTTATCAGTTATTAAACAGTTCTTTCCTCCTTCTGCCTGCTATGGTTTTTTTGGGGGGGTTTGCCGGGTTCTTGAAGCCTGGATTGGCCGCTGTCAGAGACAGGATGCTGAGCTTGATGGACCCTTGGTCTTTTCCCAGTATGGTGGTGCTTATGTACTTATGAACTTATTAAGTAGCAGGATGCCTGAATATCACAGCAGTAACCCTGAATAAATCCTTTCTCATTTTTCCCTGGCGTACACAGGAATTGGAAGGCTCCCCAAACCTACCCACTGTAACAAGCTAGCAACTGGGTTTTGGGTCTGTTACTTGTCCCTTGGTCTTTGAATCCTTGCTCCTTCAGCAAATTTCTCTTGTGCCAACTCGTGGGAGTGTGGCAGACTGATCCTGTTTTTAGAATTTCTGCATCAGGCTGGGCTGGAGGAATCTCCTTCTTAGCATGGGTCAAAAGTGGGAGATGAAACCCAAGACAAATTTGGCGGGCAAGAAGGGAGCTTATAACACATAGGGGGAGGTTACTGCTGCCACCAATCCCTTCCCCCAAATTACCATAAACCCTCCTACCCTTCCTTCCGTTTCCAGAGGCTTCTACCCTATTCCCCTAGTTCTCTACATCTCTGGAAACTTCTAGGGTGAACATTGTATTTTCCTGACAGGTGCAGAAACAGCAAGTCCACAGAGAGCCACAACAGAAGCTAGCGCCAAACTATCTGCTGAATGATAGCGGCCTAGAGATGTGCTGAAATAAAATACAGGGTAGCCTTTTCTTATTGGCTGTCAAGGCTACAAAGGCCGGCAATGGAAGCACTAACTTTTAATGAACTGATAAACTGTGCACAGCATAGAGAATTCCAAACAGCACAAACTGCTGTAGAAATTCTCATGATGTTACACCTGCCATATTGTCTTGGCTGAAATAAATACCCATAGAAAAAAAAAACAGGTGGCAAATTTTTTTTTCAAAGCAAAACTACCCATTTACTATCACTTGGATTACTGGTGCAAGCTCCACCTGTAAAACCTGTGGGCAGAGTTTTTACCTATGCAGACAGTTTTATTACATCCTTAAGCACTGTACATACAGTGGTAAAAGCTTCCATGGTTTCACCACTCTTGAGAAAAAATACCCCTCATGTTCAAGGTGGTGACATCTAGTACCCCTTAGCCTTAGAAGTTGCTCAGTGCTATAGAATTAGTAAGCAGGAGCAGCAAACATTCTCGTTTGCATTTCACTAAAATAAAAACTATTTTATCTGACTGTAAGTTTATGTTTGCATTTGTTGTGTATCAGCAAGGCAGAAAATTAGAAACACACAAACAGAATTAGATGAACTAATGTCTTTAGTCAAGCTGTCTAACTAGTGGCAAGTCAATACCGTGTGGAACACAATGCTAGGTCCCACAGGATACCAATGAATTAGAAAAATAAACACACAAAGTCCTAGAGCAAACAGAACAGGAATGGCCCGTAATAATACTGAACACGAAAGATTAATAGTGGTACTCGTTTCGTGTCCACACAATATTGCTATGAATCACTGCTGGTTTTCTGCCAGGTTATGCCAGGTCGCTGACCTGGAACCTTTTTCAACTGTGACAAATTGCTTCCTTTCCCCCCTCACAGCTGGGGGGGGGGGGGGGGGGGGGAGGAGGCTGCTAGCACTGGTTGCCACTGGTATCAAGACATTTGTCTGCAGTAGACCACATGCCGGCAGTTTTGTATGTGTGGCGTGTGGAGTACTAATCTCGTGTTAGAGTCGGGGATTGAGAAAGAGGGAAAGCCAGGGTTCATATCACCCTTTCACACCTGATGTTCCTTATGACTGTAAGGGGTATGTTTACTAAGGTGCGTTAGTGTTTTTAACGCGCCTGTAAATTTAAGGCGCGTTAAACGCTAATGCGCCTGTACATGTCTATGGGTGTGTTAGCGTTTAATGCGCGTACAGCATTTACGCACATTAAAAGCGCTAACGTGCCCATAGCGCCTCTTAGTAAACATAGCCCTAAGTCACTTCACCCTCAACTGCCATAGATTTCAGCTGCCTTTGCCTTGGGAAGGAAGTACTCTTCCTGAGCTGTAATTTTGCCTTAAGCTTGGATTTGAAGAAGGTGAATAATAAAATCCAAAAGCATGAACAAGTGCATATTATCCTTGGGATTCTATATATTACTACTATAAATCACTTCTATAGCGCTACCAGTCGTACGCAGCGCTTTACAATTGAATATGAAGAAGACAGTCCCTGCTCAAAAGAGCTTACAATCTAAATCAGGACAAACAGACAGGACCAAAAAGGATAAGGGAAGGACAGACAGAAGGACACATAAGGATAAGATAAAAGTTACAAGTCAGGAGTCAATAGAAATCAAACAAAATAAAACATGGAAAAGAAAATAAGATGATACCTTTTTTTTATTGGACATAACTTAATACATTTCTTGAGTTATGTCCAATAAAAAAAGGTATCATCTTATTTTCTTTTCCATGTTTTATTTTGTTTGATTTCTATTGATAACCTTAAGAGTGGACTAACACGGCTACCACACTCCTCTACTTAAGTCAGAAGTCGAAAGCAGCATCAAACAGGTAGGCCTTTAGCCTGGATTTGAAGGCAGCCAGGGATGGAGCTAGACGTAACGGCTCAGGAAGCCTATTCCAGGCATAAGGTGCGGTGAGATAGAAGGAGCGGAGTCTGGAGTTAGCGATGGAGGAGAAGGGTGCAATTAGGAGAGATTTGCCTAGTGAACGGAGTTCTAGGGAAGGAGTGTAGGGAGGGATGAGGGTGGAGAGGTAGTGAGCCTTAATTTCCACGCAGAAATCAAAGTGTGTTCTATAACAAAGTGCATAACTTAAATTGGTTAACTAGTTAATCAACGCTGTTAATTGGGCGTTTACAAGCAATTATCTGCACTACCTGGCATTAAGACACGCATTTCAGGATTTACGCCGCGTAAAACATGGCGTGCATGGTCACGACTACATTTTGTCATGTGGAGAGGCACTCGACGTTATTCTATATACCGTGTGGAAATTTAAGCCTATTCTATAAAATTTAGGCATACTTTACAGAATACGCCTAGCTGGGGTTTTTTTCACATGGAATTTTCAGGCGCCCTATTCTAGCCCTATAGGGCTAACAGATGAAAAATAAGCCATATGTAAAACTGTGTGCAAGGGGACAGACATGGGCTCCCTATTTCCATTGCAGTGGCACATGCATTTTGCTATCTTCCCCGTCCCTCAGCTGCAGCACTGTTGCTGCGCACCTTGCACTGGCTTCCTCTTAAAGTATGAGGTGCATTTAAGCAGTGGCATAGGAAGGGGGCGGTGGGGCGGTCCGCCCCGGGTGCACGCCACTGGGAGGGTGTTGGCTCCGCTGGTTCACTGCTCTCTCTGCCCCGGAACAGGTTACTTCCTGTTCCAGGGCAGAGAGAGCAGGGAACCAGCGGAGCCGACGCAGCTCCCAGCAATGTGCACTCGGGGCGGAGCGGCCCTCCCGCCCGTCCCCTTTGGTAAGAATGCGCTCGGGGGGTGCGTGCGTGTGCCGAGGGGGGGTGCGCCGTGCTGCACCCGGGGGGGTGCGCAGCGGCGAAGCGCCCTGGGTGTCAGCCACCCTCGCTACGGCACTGCATTTAAGCTTCTGACGCTCACTGCAAAAAGCATTTATGTCTGCAGCACATTATTTTCACTGCCATGCTGAGCTCAGTCCGCAGTCTCGTACTGTTCTTTCTGCCCCTTGTACACAGTGCATAAGATCACATTTTCCAGGACTCTCTGCGTTGTGCTAAAGTTAATTCCTCGTGCTGCAGGGTAGAACTTGCATTCCCTGAGGTTTAAATATCTCCAGGTTTGTTTATCTTTGGTTCATCTAATAATTTTGATTTTCACTGCTTTTCATATCAGTTTACTAAAGACAAGTTGCAGAAAGCGCCATGTGAAGAAGTAAAACAGTAATGATATTAAACTGATGGAAATGGGTTAACATAATCACTCTGTGACATAAGCAGATTATGGCTGCCAGATGTGGTTGTAATTACCTGCCTACTTTGTGGATAATCATGCAAAAGGCTGGCAGGAGAAGGTTCATGTAATTAAGAAAGGACCAATACAGAACAGTATAAGTGATTGTGCATTGCAGAGGAACTATTTTTGCAGTTCACTTCCATTAGTAAGGGGAGAGTGATGTCCAGTTGTTAGTGTATGTTCAGGTAGTTAGGTCACCTTAAAGAATTTAGGGGGTCTTTTACAAAGCGGTGGTAAGCCCAATGCAGGCTTCCTGCGTGCTAAAACGGAACTGCGGCCAGCCCAATGCAGCCACCAGTGGAAGTTCCAGCTGCAGCATGCGCCATTTCCAGTGCTCCGGAAATCTTTTTCCTTAGTGTGGTGCTACATCTGCACGCAGCTGTGGAACGCGCTACCAAATGCTATAAAGATAACACACGACCTATTAACTTTCCGGAAACTTCTGAAGACCAACCTGTTCAAAAAGACTTATAACACGAATACTTCACAAAAGACTTAAAATCTATTACGTATCAGATCAAGCCAACATTGACTTCTCCAATCTGGTTACTTTAATTTACTTTAATAATATTGAATGTTTTAACATATCCTATTCTATTCTTATGTACCTGTTATGAATCATTTACCTATTTCTCCCAATTCATTCGATGTTTATTATCATATCTAAATCTATGCGATATTTTCATGTGCCTTGATTGTAACACCTTTTTGTATTTATCATTCCGTTAATGGTGATCACCATTGCGGCATAATGTAAGCCACATTGAGCCTGCAAATAGGTGGGAAAATGTGGGATACAAATGCAGCAAGGGGGCTGATGCACAAAGCTTACCTAGTTTGCAACATTTGCTTTAGACCAGCTGTAGCCTGTCATTAAGGATTTGGACGTCCCTAGACATGGACATTTCTGACTTTTGGCGATTTTCGAAACCAAAGACGTCCATGTCAAAAATGTCCTAAAGCAAGCCATTTGGGCATGGGAGGAGCCAGCATTTCTGGTGCCCTGGTCCCCCTGACATGCCAGGACACCAGCCGGGCACCCTAGGGGGCACTGCAGTGGACTTCATAAAATGCTCCCAGGAGCATAGCTCCCTTACCTTGTGTGCTGAACCCTCCAAAACCCACTACCCACAACTGTACACCACTACCATAGGCCTTACAGGTGAAGGGGGGCACCTATATATGGGTACAGTGGGTTTGTGGTGGGTTTTGCAGAGCTCACTGTTTCCTCCACAAATGTAACAGGTAGGGGGGGATATGGGCCTGGGTCCGCCTGTCTGAAGTGCACTGCAGTACCGACTAAAACTGCTCCAGGGACCTGCATACTGCTGTCATGGACCTGAGTAAGAAAAACAGGTCCGGGTGAAAACGTCCAAGTGTTCGTCACGGACATCCTTGTTTTTTTCGATTATGGGTCAAAGACGTCCAAGTGTTAGGCACGCCCAAGTCCTGCCTTTGCTACGCCTCCGACGTGCCCCCTTGAACTTTGGACGTCCTTGCAACAGACGTCAGCTAGAGACGTCCAAAATCGGGTTTCGATTATACCGATTTGGACGTCCCTGGGAGAAGGACGTCCACCTTCCATTTTATGTGGAAAGATGGCCGTCCTTCTCTTTCGAAAATGAGCCCAATAGTGTTCTTTTTTCCACTACTGATGCAATTTCACCTCTAATTGTTAAATTTAAACCAATTAAACATCAGGTTTCACTAGAGAACTTTCTGATTTAAAAAACTGTCATAAATTAGAACATCAATGGAGAAAAAATAAAGATGTAACTGCTAGACAAAAATGGAAAAAGCCTTTTAATCAATATAAATCTGCGTTATAGTCTGCTAAACATGCTTATTATGTTTTTCAAATCAAAGATAACTTTTGGACCAGAAAAAACTTTTTAGTCTGTTTTGTAAATTGACCACCGTTAACAAAGATATTGACGATATGCAGTCCTGTTCTACTACTGATAATTTAGCACTTTATTTCTCAGATAAAATTAGGAAAATTCGAGAGTTCTTCCACCTGGGCCTGGAGACAGTTTTTACTTTTTCATCCTATCAAGATTGTAACAGCTGTCCTGTCAACTTTTGCTGAACTTTCAGTTTATAAAACCAAAACTTTGTTGAAGAAGTTATCAAAGTCCAACTGTTTGTTGGACAGCTGTGCTTCATATTTAATGGTAGATATACTATCTTAGTTAGTGGATTGGCTCACTTCTTTCCTAAATGATTATTTACAAAATTGAATCTTTCCGTCTATGTTAGATGATATGAGCAACTACCGCCCTATAGCCAACCTTCCATTCCTAAACAAGATTACGGAGACTATTATTCAGTCTCAATTTCAAGACTTCTTAACTAAAACAAATATACTTCACCCAAACCAAACCGGATTCTGACAACACTATAGCACAGAGACTGCTCTACTTGACATCACAACTTAATATTTATCGCACTCTAGACCAAAACGGTTCAGTGATACTTCTGTCTCTTGACTTCGAATTTCGTCTTGGTCAATCATACTTTACTTCTTCTAGACAAACTACAACAAATAGTTATCCGAGATTTAGCATTTGCTTGGTTTTCCTCTTATCTCTCTAACTGATCATATCAAGTCAAATTTTAAAACCAGGCATCAGCACAATTTTCAACATTTTCAGGAGTCCCACAAGGATCAATCTTATCTCCCATATTATTTAATATTCTTCTAGCTCCGTTTCTTACACTCTCCCAGTACATAGGCTTCACAGCCTATGTCTATGTGGATGACATTCAAGTACTTCACACTATAGATTATTCAAACACACATATGATTCAGGAAATTAACCATCACTTAAAGCAAATCTCTGACTGGCTGCACCAGAATAAACTGATTCTTAACACAAATAAGTCAAGCTGTGTCCTTTTCTCAAATTGCTCTCATGCATGTCTATCACAGCCCATTTTCTTGGTGCATCCATTGTTCCTCAGTCATCAAATACAAAAAACCTAGGTGTCATTTTAGATGAATCGCTTTCCTTCTGATCACAAAAAAGCTATGTCATTAAACAATGCTTCTATAGACTCCGTCAAATATGATCTATTCATTCTTTCATTGATCCACCAGTGGTAAATATACTCATTCACTCCTTTGTCATCAGCAAACTTGATTATTGCGATTCATTGTCTTACAACCACTGACATGAGGCGCCTACAAACAGTGCAAAATACTGCAATTAAACTCATCACTGGGATAAGCAAATTCAACTATGTTACCCCACTTCTGAAAGCAGCCCACTGGTTTCCTCTACCCCATTGTTTCATCTGCAAAATTCTGCTTTTGGTCTTTAAAGTTATCATGTCCGATGAACCACCATATCTTTCTCACATGTTAATTCTATATTCTGATTCAAGATCATTGCAATCATCATCCCAAAACTTTTTAGTGGTTCCATCTATTTGAGAAATAATCCATCAACACACTAGGAAGGCAATGTTCTCAGTCCAAGGCCCTGATCACCAGAAGAAACTTCCTCAATCTCTTTGACATCAATCATCCTCCAAAACTTCAAAACGAATCTTAAAACTTTCCTTTTCTCTGATGTGTTCTCTTCACCCCCTTTGCAGTCCACAGAGGTGAGCGTGTCAGACCTGGCAAACTAGATATTACCCCTCCCCTTACTATCTTCCTTCTTTCTAGCCTATCGAAATTGCAGTTCCTCCCCGCCCTCTCTTCTCCAGGCTTCTTTTTTTCTTCTCTCTATTCTGTAACTTTTTTTTTAGAGTGTTAGCCACCTAGACATACTGTTGATGGGAGGGATAGTACATTCTAAAATAAACTTGAAACTCGATCTGGAAAATTATTGACCTGTGGACTGCATTCCTTTACTGGCAAAGTTTCTGGAACCCTTTGTAGCAGAACTATTATCAGATTTTCTTAAACCAATTTTGACTGTTTGTATCTTCTACAGTTTGGATTTCATCCATTCCATTCAACAGAGGCAGTATTGTTAGCTGTTACATCAGAAGCCAAATCATTGTTTGCACATGGTAAGGTCACATTATTCCTGCAGTTCGATCTTACTGCGGCCTTCGACACAGTAGACCATGATATTTTGCTATATAAATTGAGCCTTTTGGGTCTTGCAGGTAACGTGCTGTCTTGGACTAAGGAATTTTTGACGCATAGGTGTTATCAAGTTAAAATGAAAAACACTTTTTCTTCTTACTTGTCTCTTGATATTGAAAAAGTTTCAAAGTATTAGGGGTTCTCCTTGGTCCCACAAGATAATTCAATGGCAAAAAATCAGTCTTCTTCAAATTTCATTTGTTGAAATCTATTTGATCTATTTTTTTTCTTCGGTAGAACATTTTGCAGTGTTGGTACAGTCTCTGAGTCTGTCCTATTTAGACTACTGCAATAGATTGTACTGTTTTTGGTTCATCTATCTTGCTGTCTTGTTTACAAATTATACAGAATACCGCAGCCAGATTGACTTTTAGTGAAAAGAAAAAGAAAAGATAAGATCGTGCAACTCCTTGCCTGGTTCAATTGCATTGGCTTCCAGTCAAGGTCAGAGTATTTTTTAAGCTGGCTACCTGTCTATAAAATATCTGATGGCTATAGTCATGACTATTTAGTACGGTTGGTTGCTTTTCCATTTACTTCATTTTTCTCTAGATCAGGAATGACCCGTCTTCTCTATTTTCCTCCGTTAGTTGCCACTAGAACTTTCTCTTCCTTATCAAGCAGTTTTGGTGTTCTTTACCTGTTTCTTTTAGAATACTAGCAACATATTTAAGCTTTCATAAACATTTGAAAACTTGGTTCAGAAATTATATAGTTCATTTTGTTTTATTCGATTTTTATTTTTAAATTTAATAGTTTTATTCAATTTTCTTTTTTTCATTTATTAGTTTGTATCCCACTTTGAATCATTAGTTGGGAGTTGGCAGGTTATAAGAATCACACTACAATCATAATCACAGCGTTCCAAAAAAAACACTAACCACACCACAGGTTGAATATCATCCTTTATGTGTGCAAACTGCTTTGCAGATACATGAACCCCCAAATTATTTTTTTTAATTTTATTTATTCAATTTAACAATATATTCACAAGATAAACTATTGTTACAAGAAAATCAGCACAGTAACAAATAAAGAAGGAAAAAAAATCAGATACAAACTGATATTAAGCTTTTTGAGACCACAACTAATCAGGGAGAGGGGGGTAACGATAAATAAAAGACACTTAAATACCAATTAAATATTTAAATATAAATCACAATAAAGGCTTAGGGCCCTTTTTACTAAGTGGCAGTAAGCCCAATCCGGGCTTACCGCTCGCTAAACACAGTGGTGTGCTGGAGCGGGCTCTCACGGGCTCGCGAGAGCCGTTTGTTAAGTTTTTAAGAATTTTGGGAGCCGGTTGTTAAAGTAGGCCTCCCCATGGCTACTTTAACAACTGACTCCCAAAATGTGGGCTTGGGCCCCCTCCTGAATTCTCTTTTACTTTGCTGGCAGTGATGCTGGCCCCACCAGCCAAGTAAATAGACTGCTGCTGCTCCCTGTTTCTGACTCTGAGCATCAGGCTGGGACTTTTCATGCAAGCGCAAGAAGGTTCCATCATGCAGCTCAGAGCCAGAAACAAGCAGCAGAGAACGGTGGCAGTCCATTTATTGGCTGGTGGGGCTCGGCACAAGCGTGCCTGCACAAGGGAGGGGAGAGAGAGGCATGTATTCCCCCCCCCCCCCCCCCCCAAATTTCAGGGCTGGCTATGCCCGGAGAGAGAGAGCCCGTTGTTAAAAATTTACCAGCACACCCCTGGCTAAACAGGAAGTACCGCTGGAAGCTGCAAATTAGAAGAAAAACAGACTACACAGAATGGTTCCCTGAGAAGAGACAAAGAGAGAACAAGAAAGGAGAGAAGCCTGGTCAGAGAGAAGAAAATGAAAAAATACACAATGAAGGGTTTTCTCTTCCATAAATGGAGTTCAATCGTTATAATTTATTACGGGAATGTCCCCAGCCACCTTCACCCACGCTTCTGCACTTAAGACAGTCCATCACTGCCAATCCAGAGGAACAGGAGGAATCCAAAGTGAAAAGTCAAAGCCAATGCATTCATTTGTGCGTGATGCACTTATCTTCCCGGCCAACTCGGTCTATCCCTTCCTCCACAAGCAGCTGCCAGATCTTGATAGCTCATCATTAGGCCTATTTGTTTTTTTTAAAAGAGGTCTTTTCTAGTAGTAGTTGCGTCATATCCGGCGCAACAAAAATATATTTAGTTTTGTAGCACCGGAGTGTACCTGGCGGTAATCGGGCAGTGCCGTGCGCTGCCCGGTTACTGCCAGGTTAGCATGGGAGCCCTTACCGCCACCTCAATGGGTGGCGGTAAGAGCTCCCCTGAAATGTCCACATGGCAAGTGCTGTACTTGCCACATGGCCATTTCCTGCAGGAAAGAGAGACTTGCCTTTTACCTGCTGCGGTAAAAGGGAGCTAACACATTAGCGCAGGCCCCCTTTTGCCACAGCTTGGTAATAGGGGCCCTAAGGGTCCTGTTTACTAAGCCTCACTAGAGGCGCGTTAGCTTTTTTAGCGCGCACTACCCATTAGTATGCACTAACTGCGTAGGCGCCCACAATATTCTTTTGGGTGTCTACAAAATAAGCAAGCGCTAATTTTGCGCACTCGCTAAAAAGGCTAACACAGCTTAGTAAACAGGGCCCTTAGCATGAAATCCCATCATTATTAACATTATACTCCAACATATTTTTTATGTGATCTTTTTTTTCAAATCCGAAAAGACCTTCAATTGCTCAGGAGCATAAAAAATATATATTTAATCCCCCCATATCGGATCAGGCATTTACAAGGATAAGTCAACAAGAAGGTTGCACCAAGATTCAAAGTTTCCTGTCTCATTGACAAAAAAAAAAATTTTCCTCCGTTCCTGAGTTGTTTTTGTAACATCAGGATAAATCCAGATTTTTTTTTTGTCCACCAAAAGGAGTTTGCGAATGCTTAAGGTAAAGTCTTAAAATCGCATTTTTAAGTCTTGCTCAAACACAAAAGAAACAAGCAACGAAGCCCTCTCAGTAGTATCTTCAGTATGAACTCCCAAATTTTAACTACTCCTCAATACCTTATGCCTGTACTCTAGCACCTGCAGGTGTTCCTCATTTACATCTTATTGACACTGGTCTGTAATGCACGTGATAAGCACCATGCGGCTTTACTAAGCCGCATAAGCATCTACATGCCTAATAAGCACACAACTGTGGAACGCATTACCAAAAGCCTTGAAAACGACGTATGACCACCTAAACTTCCGGAACTCACTAAAAACCAACCTATTTAAAAAGGCATACCCTACCGATCCAACTTAAATGCCTAATCTCTGTAACACAACCAAACTAAAGCACGTAATGGACATAACACAACTCTTCCGTTCTCCAATTCCCTAATGTGGCTGTACCACATGAACTTGATCTTACCACAAGAAACAAAAAGCGGGGAGGAAAGTCCTCACACAAAACAACAGCAATGAAAACAAAAAAGTGTGGACAAGTTGAGGAGGAAATCCAAAATATTTACTTTATTGGTGATCAAATAACGACCCGACACGGCCGTGTTTCGGCATCAAAGCCTGCATTAGGGGTCAAACAAATCTTCTTAGGTTGTCGTTTGATAAAAAAAACCAAAGAAAATATGGCATAAAAACTTCCTTAAAATGTAAGAATTGTGAAGTCAACTATGGAGCGCCTCTACGGCAATACACAGTACTATTGACATAATTTCTTTGTATTGCCGTACATGCGCTCCATAGTTGACTTCACAATTCTTTCATTTTAAGGAAGTTCCTATGCCATATTTTCTTTGTTTTTTTATCAAGCGACAACCTAAGAAGATTTGTTTGACCCCTGATGCAGGCTTAGATGCCGAAACATGGCCTTGATCTTACCACAATATCACCCTGTATTTGTTCACACCGGAGCCTGCAAAGGCCTCTCCGGTACTATGTAAGCCACACTGAGCCTACAAATAGGTGGGAAAATGTGGGATACAAATGTAACAAATAATAATAAAAATAATGTGCGCCAAAATGGAGTTACCGCATGACCCTTGCAGTAATTTAATTTTCGGCGTGCGTCCGCTATGTGCGCCCGAGAAATACGCTCTCTAAGTGGCATTTGGTGCGCATAGGTCATTGCTGCCTGATTACCGCACGACACTTTACCGCTAGGTCAATGGCTGGGCGGTAAGGTCTCAGACCCAAAATGGATGCGCAGCAATTTTCATTTTGCCGCACGTCCATTTTCGGCAAAAGTTTTTAAAAGGCCTTTATTACAGGCGCGCAGAAAAATGGATTGGCGCGCACCTAAAACTCGAGCCTACACTACCGCAAGCCACTTTTCAGTGCACCTTTGTAAAAGGACCCCTAAGTTGGTTAGAAAAAATGTATCTTATGGGGAAAATGAAGTAGATGCTAATAAAATTTAATGCCAGTCCACCTGATGGCAGGAGATCAGTTGTAGGTTTTCCAAGGATCTGGGTGTCATCGTTGATAATACACTGAAACCTTCTGCTCAGTGTGCTGCTGCGGCTAGGAAAGCGAATAGAATGTAGGGTATTATTAGGGAAGGTATGGAGAACAGATGTGAGGATGTTATAATGCCGTTGTATCGCTCCATGGTGCAACCGCACCTTGAGTATTGTGTTCAATTCTGGTCGCCGCATCTCAAGAAAGATATAGTAGAACTGGAAAAGGTGCAGCAAAGGGCGACAAAAATGATAGCGGGGATGGGACGACTTCCCTATGAAGAAAGACTAAGGAGGGTAGGGCTTTTCAGCTTGGAGAAGAGACGGCTGAGAGGAGACATGATAGAGGTATATAAAATAATGAGTGGAGTGGAACAGGTGGATGTGAAGCGTCTGTTCACGCTTTCCAAAAATACTAGGACTAGGGAACATGCGATGAAACTACAGTGTAGTAAATTTAAAACAAATAGGAGAAATTTTTTCTTCACCCAACGCATAATTAAACTCTGGAATTCGTTGCTGGAGAACGTAGTGAAGGCGGTTAGCTTGGCAGAGTTTAAAAAGGGGTTGGACGGTTTCCTAAAGGACAAGTCCATAGACCGCTACTAAATGGACTTGGGGGGAAAAATTCACAATTTCGGGAGTAACTTGTATAAAATGTTTGTACGTTTGGGAAGCTTGCCAGGTGCCCTTGACCTGGATTAGCCGCTGTCGGGGACAGGATGCTGGGCTCGATGGACCCTTGGTCTTTTCCCAGTGCGGCATTACTTATGTACTTATGTCCTCTACGTGGCTCACGTTTATTACATAGAGCAGTGATTTAACCTATTGTGATGTCATAGTGGCTCATTCCACCAATAAGAGCCAACCTCATTAGTGATGTCACAATGGCTTGATTGTATAGAATGTTTGTATGTTTGGGAAGCTTGCCAGGTGCCCTTGACCTGGGTTGGCCGCTGTCGGGGACAGGATGCTGGGCTCGATGGACTTTTGGTCTTTTCCCAGTATGGCATTACTTATGTACTTATGTAAGGATCTAAAGTAAAGTTCTGAAGCTACAACACAGAATCCAAAACCTCTGCTTGAGCTTGCCAGGGAGTTTGAAATTCATTTGAAAGTGTATAGCTAGCCTGAAAATCACAAATCCTCCTCATTCTTCAAATCTGAAGGGAACTCCAAAGATTTTCCATTCAACTTGTTTTGAGAGCTTCACACATTTTCCACCAATTGCAACAGCAAACATGCAGAATCATAATTTTCTGTCTGCTAATTTGAATAAACAGCTTCCCAGTACAGAACAAAGAAGCATGGTCAGTGTTCTGTACTTTTTGTAATTTCTTTTAACCCTGAAGCATTTCTTCAAGTCATCATGATTATGAAAACTTTACGCCTGCTACCTTCAGAACTCGAACACTAATTGCAAACAGTTCTGTTGGTCAGAACTTCAAATTCCAGCCACATGGCTATTTCTCATACCAAACAAAATTCTGAAACAACATAAAGTGCTGATGAGAGTGATAACGTTTCTAAATATGACAGGGAATAATGAGAAAGATTAAGGGGTCCTTTAACTAAGCTGCAGCAAAAAGGGGCCTGCGCTGGCATCAGAATGCGGTTTTTACGCACACTGAGGCACCCTTTTACCGCAGCGAGTAAAAGGCTGGGGTTTATTTTAAAGAAATGGTCATGCGGCAAGTGAAGCATTTCAGGGGGGAGCATTTACTGCCACCCACTGAAGTGGCACTAAGGGCTCCCGTGCTAACCTGGTAATAACCGGGCAGCGCATGGCACTGCCCAATTAACACCGGGTAAACACTGGCGCTACAAAAATTAAAATATTTTGGTAGTGCCGGAAATCGTGCGCGCTGGAGGTGGGAACTACTGCCGGGCTGCAGCAAGAGGTAAGCCTACATTGGGAATGCCACTGCTTAGTGAAAGGCCCCTGAAGGACTTAACCGTGGAAAGTCCTGCAATAAATCTGAGATTAGCACCTGCAGACTGCGTGCTAAAAAATATTTTCGTTTTTCTGGCAGAGGGGGCATGTCAGGGGTGGATAATGGGCATGCCAGCACTGATCAGTTAACATGATTAGTGCAAGGAGGTTTTATGACAGGAGACAGCATGACATCAACGCTCAGCTGCCAAATTGTGTGACCCCAAACATTCGCAGATGCTATTGACCGATATACTCATATCACCCCTCTCCTCAAGTCACTTCACTGGCTTCCGATCAGATACCGCATACAGTTCAAGCTTCTCCTACTAACCTACAAATGCACTCGATCTGCAGCCCCTCCTTACCTCTCTACCCTCATTTCCCCTTACGTCCCTACCCGTAACCTCCGCTCTCAAGACAAATCCCTCCTTTCAGTACCCTTCTCCACCACTGCCAACTCTAGGCTCCGCCCTTTCTGCCTCGCCTCACCCCATGCTTGGAACAAATTCCCTCAGCACATACGCCAGGCCCCCTCCCTACCCATCTTCAAATCATTGCTCAAAGCCCACCTCTTCAATGTCGCCTTCGGCACCTAATCACAACACCTCTACTCAGGAAATCGAGACTACCCCAACTTGACATTTCGTCCTTTAGATTGTAAGCTCTTCTGAGCAGGGACCGTCCTTAGTTATTAATTTGTACAGTGCTGCGTAACCCTAGTAGCGCTCTAGAAATGTTAAGTAGTAGTAGTAGTATTGAAAACAATAGCAAACTTATGAGGTTTATGACTGCCTATTTTTTTTTATTTAACAGCTTTTTTATTTATTTAAAAGTTTCACATCTGTAACCTGAGGGGGGGGGGTTATATCTTGGGGGGGTCCTGGGACATGAGCTGCAGTCCTGTCGCAGATGTAGGTGTTCCGGAGCATCAGACTTGTTTTTGGAGCAGCAGGAGTCTCGAATTTTGTAGGGGGCGGCTTTAAGAAAGGCCTCAGTTCTGCCACGGCTCACCCCCCCCCCCAGGACCCCCCACCACTGAGGTAAAAAAAAAACCCTTGGGTTATATATGGGAAGCTTTCAAATAAACAAAAAAGATGTCAAATTAAACAAAAAAAACCACATAGACAGTCATAAATCTCACAAGTTTGCTATTGTTTTCAATAACGTCTTCGAATGTTTGGGGTCACACAATATGGCGGCAAGCTCCGCCCACTGGCTTCAGTCCACAGAATGGGCCAGATAGGCTCATGCCATCTCCTATCATAAAACCACCTTGGATTAGCATGTGAGCACTTACTGCCTGGAAAGTAGATGTTGGTAAGTGCTCATGTGCTAATTTGTTTTAATGGCCACATGATAATGGGCCACAATCTAGGTGCGTAGATATAATACGCTGAGCGCTATTTCTATAACGGCATTTTAGGCTGGTGATTCAGATTACAGTTAGTGCCAAAGAAAATATTGAAATCACTGCAAATTACGCAAAACTCAGTAGCACGAGTTATATATGGCTTGTCAAGATCTGAACATATATCACCAGTACCTATGCAGTTACACTGGTTGCCTGCGGAATTTAAAATCCGATACGAAATCTTATTGCTCATGTTTAAAGTGCTTAAAGATAATATTGCACCTGTTATTTCCGCAAGTCTGCATATACATCAGCCAACACAATCCCTACATTAGATACATTAAAAGCAGGAAACCGGCCAAAGAGTCGGTTGGGCCGCTGGACGAAAATGGTGTTAAAGGGGCGATCAAGGAGGACAAAGCCGTAGCGGAGAAATTAAACGAATTCTTTGCTTCGGTCTTCACCGAGGAGGATTTGGGGGGGACACCGGTGCCGGAAAGAATATTTGAAGCGGGGGAATCGGAGAAACTAAACAAATTCTCTGTAACCTTGGAGGATGTAATGGGTCAGTTCAGCAAGCTGAAGAGTAGTAAATCACCGGGACCTGATGGTATTCATCCCAGAGTATTAATAGAACTAAAAAATGAACTTGCGGAGCTACTGTTAGAAATATGCAATCTGTCCCTAAAATCGAGTGTAATACCGGAAGACTGGAGGGTAGCCAATGTTACTCCGATTTTTAAGAAGGGTTCCAGAGGAGATCCGGGAAATTATAGACCGGTGAGTCTGACGTCGGTGCCGGGCAAGATGGTGGAGGCTATTATTAAGAATAAAATTGCAGAGCATATACAAAAACATGGACTGATGAGACAAAGTCAGCTCGGATTTAGTGAAGGGAAGTCTTGCCTCACCAATCTAATGCATTTTTTTGAGGGGGTAAGCAAACATGTGGACAATGGGGAGCCGGTTGATATTGTATATCTGGATTTTCAGAAGGCGTTTGACAAAGTGCCGCACGAAAGACTCCTGAAGAAATTGCAGAGTCATGGAATCGGAGGTAGGGTATTATTATGGATTAAGAACTGGTTGAAAGATAGGAAGCAGAGAGTAGGATTGCGTGGCCAGTATTCTCAGTGGAGGAGGGTAGTTAGTGGGGTCCCGCAGGGGTCTGTGCTGGGTCCGTTGCTTTTTAATGTATTTATAAATGACCTAGAGATGGGAATAACTAGTGAGGTAATTAAATTCGCCGATGACACAAAATTATTCAGGGTCGTCAAGTCGCAGGAGGAATGTGAACGATTACAGGAGGACCTTGCGAGACTGGGAGAATGGGCGTGCAAGTGGCAGATGAAGTTCAATGTTGACAAGTGCAAAGTGATGCATGTGGGTAAGAGGAACCCGAATTATAGCTACGTCTTGCAAGGTTCCGCGTTAGGAGTTACGGATCAAGAAAGGGATCTGGGTGTCGTCGTCGATGATACGCTGAAACCTTCTGCTCAGTGTGCTGCTGCGGCTAGGAAAGCGAATAGAATGTTGGGTGTTATTAAGAAGGGTATGGAGTCCAGGTGTGCGGATGTTATAATGCCGTTGTATCGCTCCATGGTGCGACCGCACCTGGAGTATTGTGTTCAGTACTGGTCTCCGTATCTCAAAAAAGATATAGTAGAATTGGAAAAGGTACAGCGAAGGGCGACGAAAATGATAGTGGGGATGGGACGACTTTCCTATGAAGAGAGGCTGAGAAGGCTAGGGCTTTTCAGCTTGGAGAAGAGACGGCTGAGGGGAGATATGATAGAAGTGTATAAAATAATGAGTGGAATGGATCGGGTGGATGTGAAGCGACTGTTCACGCTATCCAAAAATACTAGGACTAGAGGGCATGAGTTGAAGCTACAGTGTGGTAAATTTAAAACGAATCGGAGAAAATTTTTCTTCACCCAACGTGTAATTAGACTCTGGAATTCATTGCCGGAGAACGTGGTACGGGCGGTTAGCTTGACGGAGTTTAAAAAGGGGTTAGATAGATTCCTAAAGGACAAGGCCATAGACCGCTATTAAATGGACTGGAAAAATTCCTCATTTTTAGGTACAACTTGTCTGGAATGTTTTTACGTTTGGGGAGCGTGCCAGGTGCCCTTGACCTGGATTGGCCACTGTCGGTGACAGGATGCTGGGCTAGATGGACCTTTGGTCTTTCCCAGTATGGCACTACTTATGTACTTATGTACATTCATAGCGAATATGCAACAATGTGAAAATTGAAAAGGATTTAGTATTGTGTTATGTGATATATTATTAAAGGAGTATTTTGCATTACAAACGGTTGTTTTATTCATACATCTGACATAGAAGTTGAAGAGAATAGGAGAGAGTGGGGAGCCTTGTTGGTCCCCATATTTAATGGGCCATGAATTGGAGCGGGATTGTTTCTGTTTAAGTTGAATGGATCTGTGTTTGAGAATTCTGTTAACCAGTTGAGTACCTGCCTCTGACTCCCATCTCAGTGAGCATCGTTAAGAGGGTTTCATGGTTGACCAAGTCGAAAGCTACTGATAAGTCAAATTGCATAACAAAAATTTGCTAGTCTTTTTCCAGTAGTAGGTGGAGTTCAGAGAGTAGGCCTGCTATCACTGTTTCTGTGCTGTATAGGGATTGGAATTTGGGTTGCATAGGGTCCAGCAATTGGTGCTGGTTCATGCTGGGCGGTAATTATTGAGGATACTCCTATCAAGTTACTCCCCTTTAAGTAGTGGAGATGGTATGATTCTACCCAGTTCTTTGGGAAAATTCTCTCTGGTCTATCCGTATGATTATTGATTCCACCCAGTTCTTTGGGAACATTTTCTCTGGTCTATCCATATGATTATGTTTGTTGTTATCTTAGGTGGGGCTGATTTGAGGAGGTTGGCCCTGCAAGGATTCAGGGGCAAGATCCTTTTGCAAACATAGTTATTGTAGATTGAAGATCCTGAGGATTTGTATCTGCAAAGGTAGTCCATTGATGGTCTACTGGGCAGTTGCCTTCTACAGGTTTATTTATTGGATTCCATGGTTTCTCTGGGATGGAATTTAATAGTTTAGTTTCCTTTTCTTAGAAGAAATCCAGAAATCCCTCTGCAGTCAAACTGGTTCCTGAGCTTGGATGAGTTCGCTTTGTCAGGGATTTGACTAGTTGAAATAGGGAGCATGTGGAGTTTCCATTTTCAGTGATCCTCTGGAACTAGTATTTTTGTTTCTCTGATTTTATCTTTTCTTTGTATACTCTGATTTGCACTCTCCATGCTTCTTTGCTTTGGGGGTTCTGAGTTTTCATCAGTGCGCATAGGCGCCTACGCGGCTTAGTAAACGGCCCCTAAGCTTGCTGTAATTCTTTATCTTTTGTTAACCATTAGATCTTTTGGGGTTGGGCAGTATATAAATATATTGTTGTTGTTACTATTATTATTATTATTATTAGTTTTCAATGTATTTATATTTTGATGGGGTCCAATGTGCATATTTGCTTAGGGCTCATCAAAGAGCAAGTGGTGATGATGGTGATGAGGAGGAGGAGGAGGAGAAGGAGGGATGGAGAGCAGAAGAAGGAGGAAGATAAATGCCTTCAAACTGCCTTCCTTCTTCTCCTAAAAGTATCAGCCTATGTCTTACCAGCTCATTGTCACCCATTGCAATTTATCGGTTGGAAAAATCTTTCTAAGCCATGATTTTCAAGTGCTGTTTAATGTGAGGTACTAAGGCAGAGCGCCTGCCAAAAATTACACTTTTCAGAATGAGAAAGAAAATCTTGAATTGCACAAATAAATATGAGTCATTTGAGCCTGAGTAAATCATGCTCACATCTATAGAAGTCATTCTCTTCTTTTTCTTTCCTGTTTTTTTTTTTCAAATTGGGCATACAATGCACATCCCAATTAGCACATAAGAAATCTGTTACAAAAGCACATAACACCCACTTCGGCATTGTTTTTATTAAATTAGGCCTTTGTGTGGAAGCATTGATGGTTTATGCTATCATTCACTTGACTTCCCTCATTTTATGGCAATCTACATCAGTATATAAAAATCAAAATTGACATAAATTGTTATGTGTAGTAATGTGGCAAATTGCAAAGTGGGATAATGTGCTATCTAGTGTCACAGGAGCATAAAACTTTATTATCAGTTCAGCTCATGGGCAGATAATGTTCTCAATGTTTGCAGCTCCATTCTATCCAAAATATGTTCATTCATTTCCTCTCATTTTAATGTTTTCAGTGTAAAACTAAGCACATATATTCTTTCCACTAGCAATCGATTCATTAGAAGTTGTTCAGTCACACACCGACACTGAGCCCGAGATTCAGTGGCGGTATCCATAGACAGGGCAGCTGATGGAATTTTGGACTGATTATTCTATTTTATATGACTCTCAGAGGGTCCTTTTACTAAGGTGCACTTAAAAATGGACTGCGCTTGTTTAGGTGCGTGTGTTGGATGCATTTTTCAGCGCACCTGTAAAAAAATGCCCTCTTTTTTTGCCAAAAAATGGACATGCAGCAAAATGAAAATTGGTACATGTCCATTTGGGGTCTGAGACCTTACTGCCGCCCATTGGCTTAGTGGTAAGGTCTCATGCATTAACCAGGTGGTAAGCATCAATGCTCGTACAATGCCGATTACTGCCTAGTTAGCACCACGTGCCGGAAAATAAAAATACGCTCTTCTGCTTAGTGTGCGGCGGTGGCCAAAAAGCAAACAGGATGCTAGGAATTATTAGGGAAAGGACAGTAAAGACCGAGGATACTGTAATGGCTCTGTATCAGTCCATGGTGGAATCTCACTTTGAGACCTCAGTCATATTTCCCGTCAGCCGTCTCTTTTCCATGCTGAAGTGCCCTAAACTCTTTAGCCTTTTCTCATATGAGAGGAGTTCCATCCCCTTTATCATTTTGGTTGCTCTTCTTTCAACCATTTCTAATTCCCCAACAAAGAAAGAATACATTTTAAGATCAACACAATGACCCACAAGATCATCCACGGCGAATCCCCTGGCTACATGAATGAATTGATCGACCTCCCTGCTAGAAACAGATCTATTTGTTCACGAACTTATCTTAACCTACACCTTCCCAATTGTAGAGGAATTAAATACAAGACCTACTACGCATCCAGTTTCTCCTTTTTGGGCAGCCAGCTTTGGAACGCTCTACCCAGACCAATCCGATTAATAAACGACTTCTTGCCCTTTAGAAAAATGCTGAAAGCTCATCTCTTTAAGCAGGGGTGTGCTGGTAATTTTTAACAACAGGCTTTTTCTCCGGACGTAGCCAGCTCTGCAGTTGGAAGGGCCAGGGGTGGCCGGGGGGGGGGGGGGGGGGGGGAAGGCAACACTTGCCTCTCTCTCCTCCCTCCCTTCATGTGGGCAATAAATGGACTGCCACCACTCCCAACGTCTTGCTCTGAGAAACATGCTGGAACTTCTCTCACATGCTGGAGAAGTCCCAGCCTGCTGCCCAGAGCAGGAAACAAGGAGCGGGGAGCAGCAGTAGTCTATTTACTTGGCTGGCAGGGCTCAGCATCCCCACCAGCAAAGTAAAAGATAACTCAGCAGGGGGCCCAAGCCCACATTTTGGGAGCCAGTTGTTAAAGTAGCCATGGAAAGCCCTACTTTAACAACCGGCTCCCAAAATTCTTAAAAACTTAACAACCGGCTCTTGCGAGCCTGTGAGAGCCTGCTCCAGCACACCACTGTCTTTAAGCAAGCCTACCCAAATGCCCCAACCTAATTTCGCCAACTTCCACCCCCAATTCTGTTCTGACTTAAATACCAACCTCCCATCCTTCTCTTTCCATATCTCCTTAATTTTATCCCTCCTTACCCTTTCTCCCAAATTACACTATCCTATCCCGTCTACCCTCTTTTATCCTAGTCATATATTATCTAGCTCAACTTATCATACACTACTAAGCCCAACTTTACATTGTTTTCTACTGTTTTATTAAAATTCTATTAACTTTGTATTTCAAATTACTATGTAAGCCACATTGAGCCTGCATTATGTGGGAAAGCACGGGGTACAAATGTAATAATAATAATAATAATCTTTTTTGAGATACGGCGACCAGAACCAAACACAGTGCTCAAAATGTATCACGTAAGCCAGTGACCACTGTGCTGGCTGAATATACTTAGATCCTATAAACACTATCTTGAAACTCCTGTCCATCTCCTCATTTCTCTCTTTTTAATATGCATTTTTATCTCTCCTTCCCTCGCTTCTTTTGGGAGGTCAATACTTACTGCAGTGTCGGGAAATTAATGTTTTCCACCAAGCTTTTTATCCTGCATGCCTCTCCAGAACGTTTACTATGTTATATACATCCTGTGTGTACAACAAAACCATTTGAAGCTTCCAAAACTGCATCATACAGTCTATTTTAACATTTTCATTGCTAAACTGCAGCATGCATTGATTTTGTTCATTGCCCAGAGCCTTTCTGTCTTTCTAAAAGGATGTATTTTATTAGAGACATCTTTCTTGTCAAGCTGATCTCTGGTTATTCTTTACTGAGTACAAAATTGATGGACTGAAGTGGCCACTCACCTGTCTTTTCAGATCGTATCTCAGTGATTCCATTATTGTCAATTTTGAAATAGTGATGGAAAGCTACAGATGCACCACATAATAATCCACTGATATCTTACTAGCGCTGTTGTTTATTTGAAGTAGTAGTAGTAAATTTAAAATGAATCAAAGAAAATGTTTCTTCACTCAACGTGTAATTAAACTCTGGAATTCGTTGCCAGAGAATGTGGTAAAGGCGGTTAGCTTAGCGGAGTTTTAAAAAAGGTTTGGCCGGCTTCCTAAAGGAAAAGTCCATAGACCGTTATTAAATGAACTTGGGGAAAATCCACTATTTCTGGGATAAGCAGTATAAAATGTTTTGTACATTTTTGGGATCTTGCCGGGTATTTGTGACCTGGATTGGCCACTGTTGGAAACAGGATGCTGGGCTCGATGGACCTCTGGTCTTTCCCAGTATGGCAATACTTATGTACTTATGTAATTGACCAGTGCATCTTGTTTCATTGTTCATCTATTTCACTTAACAAAAGACCTGGTCAAATGTAAGTATTAGTATTAATTATACAATGGGGTCAGTGTTCACAGTCATCAGATTAAGGAGCCCTTTGACCAAACGGTTCAGAGGTCTAGCTAGGTGGGGCACAGGGGGGCAGTTGCTCCCCCAAAAGGATTTCAATGCGAAGTCCTGTTCCCTCTAAGCTGCATGTAGTGGCCACGAACCTGCCTCACTTCCATTACGCCTCTCTGCTGCTCCAGCCCAGTGTCAACAGCAGAAAACAAATGACAGCTTCTATCACGGGGCCGCACTGTGTAGACTCGTGGCTGCCAGACTCTACCCGTGTGCGCAACACTTCTCCCTCATCCTCCCCTGCCCTGGTCCGACAAACCTTATTTAAATGTTGGCAGTGGCAGCCAACACACGCTGCCTGATCTGACCCGGAGCTTTTTCTCTGTCTCACCCCGCCCCTGCGTAAACAGGATGTTGCATCAGAGGTGCAGGGAGCAGTAGAAGAAAACCTCAGGGTTGGCATATGCCAGCAAAATGAGGTTTGTCGGGCTGGGGAGGGAGGAGGTTGAGGGAGAACTGCTGCACACGCGGGCGGGTGGGTGGGAAGGAGGGGGCTGAGGGGAGAAGAGCAAGAGGTCTGAGGGAAGGCTGAGGAGAGAAGTCGGACTGGGGTGGGAAGAAAGGGAAAGGAAGTTAAAGGCCATGCTACAACCTTTTCAAACGTAAAAAAAATACCTAAAATAAGCTGTGTGTGTGTGTGCTGGATGGAAGGAGGGATCAAGGGGACAGACCTGGAAGAAAGGGTCAAAGAGAAGGGACAGCCACTGGATGGCAGGAGAGAGCAAGGGAAGAGATGCTGGAAGGAAGGGTCAGCGAGAAGGGATAGCTGCTGGATAGAAGGAGGAAGAGAGGGGGCAGACACTAGAAGAAAGGGTCAGAGAAGGGACAAGTGCTGGATAGAAGGAGGGGGGTGAGAGCAAGGGGAGAGATGCTGGAAGGAAGGGGCAGAGAGAAGTAACAGGCACTGAATAGAAGGAAGGAGAGAGGGGGAAGACACTGGAAGGAAGAATCAGAGAGCAGGGACAGCCACTGAATGGAAGGAAAGAGCAAGGGGTGAGATGCTGGAAAGAAGGGTCAGAGAGAAGGGACAGGTGCTGGATAGGAGGAAGATAGGGGGAGAGAGAGCAAAGGGAGAGACGCTGGATAGAAGGAGGGGGTGAGAGCAAGGGGAGAGACGCTGGAAAGAAGGGTCAGAATGAAGGAACAGGTGCTGGATAGAAGGAGGGAGAGAAGGGGCAGACACTGGAAGGAAGGGTCAAAGAGAAGGGACAGCCACTGGATGGAAGGAGAGAGTAAGGGGAGAGACGCTGGAAAGAAGGGTCAGAGAGAAGGGATAGGTGCTGGATAGAAGGAACAGAGAGAAGGGACAAGCGCTGGAATGAAGAGTCAGAGCAAAGGGTTAGAGAGGGGGCGATGCTGTATGGAAGGGTTTAGGTCTCTAAAGGGGTTAAATGAGGGCAGATGCTGACTTGGAAGAGGAGGAAGAGATAATGCTAGATAGGTAGGAAGGAAAAAGGAATATTGTAGGATGCTAGACATGGGGTGAGTAGGAAGACAGAGGAGATGGTCGTCAAGGGGAAGTAAGAAAACAAAGAGGGGTACTGGACATAGGGCACAGAAGGAGGTATGCTGGACATGGGAGGAGCAGGGATATAGGCGAGATGCTGGCATGGAAAGGGGAGAGGGACATGGAAGGATGCTGGATACGGGAGGGAGTAGGATAACAGGGAGAAATGCTGGATGGAGGTGAAGAAAGAGGACACCCTGGACGGGGGGGGGGGGGGGGGGGGGGGACAAAAGAGAAAGAGATGATGTGGTCAGAGGAGTGAAAATAGAGAGGGGGTGCTGTATAGAAGGGAGGAAAGAGAAAGAGAAGGTGCTGGAATAAAACTAGGGAATAATAGGATGAAGAATGGGAGGCTGGGTGAGGGACATGAAAACTTGTAGTTAGATGTGGTTAAAAATAAGTACGATTGAAGACTAAATAGTAAGAATGAATGAAGTCTGAGTAGATAGAGAGATAGAAAAATAAACGAAGGAAAGCTGAAAGGAAAAGATCAAAGTCAGAGATGGATAAAGGAGAGGAAGTGAAGAAGACGGGAAGGGAGAAAGGCAGCAGATGAACTGGAAATCTTGTAATGAAAGTTAAGAAAAGTCAGAGGAAAGCAGACAATGAAGACTGGGACAAACATGATTGGAAAAAAATCAAAACAACCAGACAACTAAGGTAGAAAGAAGATTTTTATTGTTAATTCACTGAATTGAAAATGTTAGATTTACAGTAAGTTTGCATTGCTTTATTTATATTTTGCAGAGTGGAGGGTGCTGTTTCTCTGTCTCTAACGTTGCTCTACATGCAGAGTGTGGTTTATTGGGGTTTATGTTTAATTTTTGTCTATGCATTCATATTTTAAGGTTGTGGTCACTTATTCTGTACTTGGCAAAGGTCTATTTGTGTTCAGTGTTTGTGACCAAGGCATGGAGTTTCTATTTAAGCATGTGTAATAATTCAGCTTGTTCAGCTTCGCAACAGGCATATTGATGTTCTAGTTCCCACTGCAATATTTTCTGTGTTGTATTTTCTTTATGTTACTTCTGTAAATTAATGGCGTTATGGTAAAGTAGATTATATAGGTTCTGAGAGACTTTTTTAGGCTTTGTATTACAGGTACAGTGAAGTCTTGATAATCTGACCATCTGGCTTGTCCAATAAGTACATAAGCACCGCCACACTGGGAAAAGACCAAAGGTACATCAATCCCAGCACTCTGTCTCCGACAGCGGCCAATCCAGGCCCGAAGAACCTGGCAAAAACCCAAAATTTAATAACGATCAATGGACTTTTCCTTCAGGAATCTGTTCAGACCCCCTTTAAACTCAGCAAGGCCAGCTGCCGTCACTACCTTCTCCGGCAATGAGTTCCAGAGTCTAACTACGCGCTGAGTAAAGAAAAACGTTCTCCAATTTGTTTTAAACCTACCACATTGTAGTTTCATCTTGTGTCCCCTGGTTCTATTATTGTTAGAAAGTGTAAACAAACACTTTTCGTCTGTCTGCTCTACCCCACTCATTATTTTGTAGACCTCTATCATATCACCCCCTCAGCCGCCTTTTCCCCAGGCTAAAGAGTCCTAGCCGTCTTAACCTCTCCTCATAGGATGTCATTGTAGCTTTTTTCCCCACTTTCCTGGTGTCTCTTTCACTGGAAGGGCAACACCTACATCTGGCTTTGCTACTGAGACACTGCTTTCGCTGCAGCATTTGAAATGCACATATTCTATGCATTTTCAAAGTATTCTTTGTAATCCGACTTTTTACTTATCTGACAATGGGTCAGGCTGTTTATGTTGGATAATCGAGACTCTACTGTACTCCGCAATATGCTTGAAACAATATGCTTTGTTCTCTGTGCCTTGGCAGAGTACAAGAGTGTTCCTGGAACGTTGCTACCAATTGGATTTCTGCCAGGTACTTGTGACCTGGATTGGCCACTGTTGGAAGCAGGATATTGGGCTAGATCAGTGTTTTCCCAAGTCCAGTCCTGGAGTACCTCTTGCCAGTCAGGTTTTCAGGATATCCACAGTGAATATGCGTGAACCTAATTAGCATACACTGCCTCCGTTATATGCAAATCTCTTTCACGCATAGTCATTGTGGGTATCCTGAAAACCTGACAGGCAGCGGGTACTCCGGGACCGGACTTGGGGAAACACTGGGCTAGATGGACCATGGGTCTGACCCAGTATGGCTATTCTTATGTCCTGCTGCTGGTGTGGCCAGAATCGTGGCTGAAGTGTGGAGTGCTGGAGCTGCAGGAGCACAGCAGAAAGGCCAGCTCTAGTGGTACCAGTGCCGCACTTTTCAGTCATGATCCTGACAACACTAGCAGCAGAAACACAGTATGAATTGACAGAGTATGAATTGCAGCCGTGTGCTAAAGAGCCAACGTGGGGTGAGGAGGCTCTAACTTAAAAGAGTGTGAATGGTAATTGACTGCAAATAATTCGCTTCATAGTTCAGGAAAAATTCAGTGAAAAAAAATGTCATGGCAATTCATAACATTGTGTTACTGAGCCTATATACTTATATGGAAGCTGCCACTGTGATTATTAGCTAACTAACGGTGTCAAAAAGTAACATAAATCTTTCTAACGTGTAATACGGGAAGTATATACATGGTTGTACCATTTCCTGTGGTTTCCAACTTGACTTCCACTAGTCCATTTGTGTGATCACTGCTGGTGAATACTTTACAAAAGTCTAATCCCCCTGACCTTAAAGCCTAGCTACGCCTCTGACCAAACTGCAGTGATAAGTGGCATTAGCATGCTCTTATGTGAGTCATTCCCACGCGCTAAGGCTATTTTTACTGCAGGGGTAAAATGGCTGATTTTCCTATTTCTCTTACTAATGAAGGAATGAATCCTGTTTAGAAGGAATGGATCCACGGAATCTTAGCAGAGATTGGGTGGCAACGCTGGTAATTGGGAGGCAAAACCGATGCTGGGCAGACTTCTACGGTCTATGCCCTGATCGTGACTGAATAGATATTGATGCCCTTGAGTGCAGTAAAGTTTAAGGGGCTTTGACATTAGCTTCAGAACTTTTAGTACAAGAACAGTGTTAGGGAAGCTTGCCAGGTGCCCTTGGCCTGGCTTGGCCGCTGTCGTGGACAGGATGCTGGGCTCGATGGACCCTTGGTCTTTTCCCAGTGTGGCGTTACTTATGTACTTATGTACTTAGGCAGACTTCTATGGTCTGTGCCCTGAGAATGGCAAGGACAAATCAAACTCCGGTATACATATAAAGTATCGCATTCCATGTAAAATGAGTTTATCACTGGATGGACCGTACAGGTCTTTATCTGATGTCATTTACTATGTTACTCTTTGGGGTTCTACATGGAATGTTGCTACTAATTGGGATTCCAGAATCTTGTAACTCTTTAGGATTCCAGAATCTTCAGAACTTTTAGTACAAGAACAGTGCTGGGCAGACTTCTACGGTCTGTGCCCTGATAATGGCAAGGACAAATCAAACTCCGGTATACATATAAAGTATTGCATATAAAGTATCACACCCCAGATTACACCCTCCCTATCTTAGACAGCCTGAAAATACTCGGCATTACAATCGACCGTAACCTTACACTAGAGAGCCAAGTGAAATCCACAACCAAGAAAATGTTTCACTCATTGTGGAAACTCAAATGCGTGAAACCATTGTTCCCGAGGGAAACATTTCACAACTTGATACAATCAATGGTACTAAGCCATGTAGAGTACTGCAATGGAATTTATGTGGAATGCAAAGAACAAATCATAAAGAAACTTCAGCCCGATCAAAACACGGCAGCCAGGCTTATATTTGGAAAAACGTGATTCGAAAGCACTAAACCCCTCTGTGAAAAACTGCACTGGCTCCCAATCAAAGAACTTATTGCTTTCAAAATCTGCTCCCTGGTTCATAAAATTATCTATGGTGAAGCCCCGGGATATGTGACAGACCTCATAGACCTACCAACCAGAAACACAACCGGATCAACACGAACGTATCTAAATCTCCACTACCCAAGCTGCAAAGGACTCAAATACAAATCAACTTATGCATCCAGTTTTTCCTATATAAGCACACAACTATGGAATGCATTACCAAAAGCCGTGAAAACAACGTATGACCACCTAAACTTCCGGAAATCACTAAAAACTTACCTGTTAAAAAAGGCATACCCTACTGATCCAACTTAAATGCCTGAACTCTGCAACACAACAAAACTAAAGTACGTAATGGACATAACTCAACTCTTCCGTTCTACGATTCCCTAATGAGTCTGTTCCACATGAACCTTATTCGACCACAACATCACTTTGTATTTGTTCATACCGGAGTTGGCGAACACCTTTCCGGTACTATGTAAGCCACATTGAGCCTGCAAATAGGTGGGAAAATGTGGGATACAAATGTAACAAACAAATAAATAAATATAAATGAGTTTATCTTGTTGGGCAGACTGGATGAACCGTACAGTCTTTATCTGCAGTCATTTACTATGTTACTATGTAATGGCCATGTGCTAATTTTCCCATTAGCACATGGCCATTAGCACAGGAGCCCCTGCCACCACCCATTATGTAGAGGGTACAGGCTCATGCTCTAAGCACACACTAAATGGCTAGCATGTGGCTAGGCTAACCAATTAGTGCAGAATACACCCACTCTCTTGCCCCCAAACCTAATCCAGTGCTAAAAAAATAAGTTATTTTTTAGCATTTGGGTAGCGCACACTGATCCCCAAATTACTGTAGGACACCTGAACACGCCCCACGGTAAGGCATTTTTTGCTGCGGTAAGCATGCGTTGGTGCTTCCTGCAGCTTGGTAAAAGGGCCCCTAAATTAAAAGTTGGCTTCACTTACATAGTAACGTAGTAAATGACGGCAGATAAAGACCAGAACGGTCCATCCAGTCTGCCCAACAAGAAGAATTGTCATGACTGTCCTCTCTTTTAGGACTGGGATTAAGCATAGTAAATGCCAGTCTATTATTCTTAATCCCAGTCCTAAGAGAGAGTGTACACGTTTCAACAGAGGACAGTCATGACAATTCTTCTTGTTGGGCAGACCATGTATTCAATGCTGCTATCCAAATAGATGCTGCCATTATCCACTTCCTAGCCAAATATCTCTGCAATCGGGATAAATTTTAGGGCCTTTTTTACTCTTTTGCTAACCAAATCCACAATTATCTAGATCATATTGAGCCATTTAGCAACATAAACAGCATGATAATATTGATAATTTTAAAATTATTTTAATAGTATCATGCTGTTTAAGTTGCTAAATACTACTACTACTACTTAACATTTCTAGAGCGCTACTAGGGTTACGCAGCGCTGTACAGATTAACATAAATTGACATAAAGGACAGTTCCTGCTCCAAGGAGTTTACAATCTAAAGGGCGAAATGTCAAGTAGGGGCAGTCCAGGCTTCTTGAATAGAGGTATGATGGTTAGGTGCCGAAGGCGACATTGAAGAGGTGGGTTTTGAGCAAGGCTTTGAAGATGGGCAGGGAGGGGGCCTGGCGTATGGGCTCAGGGAGTTTATTTTAGGCATGGGGTGAGGTGAGGCAGAAAGGGTGGAGCCTGGAGTTGGCGGTGGTGGAGAAGGGTACCAACAGGAGGGATTTGTCTTGAGAACGGAGGTTACGGGTAGGAATGTAAGGGGAGATGAGGGTAGAGAGGTAGGGAGGGGCTGTAGATCGAGTGCATTTGTAGATTAAAAGGAGAAGCTTAAACTGTATGCGGTACCTGATCGGAAGCCAGTGAAGTGACTTGAGGAGAGGGGTGATATGAGTGTACCGGTTCAGGTGGAAGATAAGACGTGCAGCAGAGTTTTGAATGGACTGAAGGGGGGATAGGTGGCAAATTGGGAGGCCAGTGAGGAGTAGGTTGCAGTAGTCGAGAGGTAATGAGAGAATGGATGAGAGTTCGGGTGGTGTGCTCAGACAGGAATGGGCGAATTTTGCTGATGTTATAGAGGAAGAAGCGACAGGTCTTGGCTATCTGCTGGATATGCGCAGAGAAGGAGAGGGAGGAGTCAAAGATGACCCCGAGGTTGCGGGCAGATGAGACGGGGACGATGAGGGTGTTATCAACAGAGATAGAGAGTGGAGGGAGAGGAGAAGTGGGTGTGGGAGGGAAGACAATAAGCTTGGTCTTGGCCATGTTCAGTTTCAAGTGGCGGTTGGACATCCAGGTTAAATGGTGGCCAACTCCCCTAGTCATAGAATTTTGATGACTAGGGGAGTTGGCCACCCTGCGACCAACACATAACGCCCTTTAAAAATCAGCCCACGCATGTATTTCTGGCAATGATATGGTAGGGGCCAATATACAGAGGCTCATTTTCAAAGCACATAGACTTACAAAGTTATTATGAGGTTCATTTTGGAAAGAGAAAAACATCCATAAAGTGTCGTAAAGTACAATTTGGACAGATGTCTTCTCAAAACATCCAAATCAGTATTTTCAAAACCTGTTTTGCAGACTTCTGTCCATGCATTTCGTCTACAGTGCATCCAAATCCAAAGGGGGTGTGTTGGGGCATTTCAAAGGTGGGATTAGGGTGTGCCTAACACTTGAACGTTTTACAACCATAATGGGAAAAAAAAAAAAACGTCTAAGGCAAAATCTTCAATGTTTTGGTCTAGACTTGTTTTTCTAATGAAAAAGATACAAAAAGGTACCCTAAAATAATGACCAAATGACCACTGAAGGATTCAGGGATGACCCCCCTTACTCCCCCAGTGGTCACTGACCCCCCCCCCTCCCACCCCACCCCCAAAATGTGAATAAAAATAGTACTCATCAGCTTCTATGAGAGCCTCAGATGTTATAGCCAGGTCCATTAGAGCAGCATCCAGGTCCCTGGAGTATTCTAGTGGTGGGTGCAGTGCACTGTAGACAGGTAGACCCAGGCCCATACCTACCTTTACCTCACTTATGGTGGAAACTGTGAGCCCTCCACGACTCACCAGAAACTCACTGTACCCAGATATAGGTGCCGCATTCACTCATAAGGGCTTTTGTAGTGGTGTACAGTTGGGGGTAGGGGGGTTTTGGATGGGTTTTGTAGGGCTCAGCAGACAAGATAAGGGAGCATCGGTGAGATGTGAGCATTTATATGAAATCCACAGCAGTGCCCCCTAGGGTGCCCCATTACTTTCCTGGACTGTCTGGGGGACCAGTCTACTAAAAATGCTGACCCCTTGGCTTGATTTTGTGCATTTTTTTTTTTAGCTTGTGTGAGGTTTTTCTTTGAAAATGGCCTAAAAAGATACATACAAAAAGTAAAAAATCTTGTTCAAAATGGTATTTTCTTGAAAAAATAAAAAAACAGATAGTCATTTTTCTTTTTTCGAAAATGGGTATATTTTCTATTCCAATTTGATACATTTAGCAGAAGACGTTTAAAGTCCAACTTAGACACACTATCGAAAATGCCCCTCCTTGTAACTTTGTAAGTCTATATGCTTGGAAAATGAGCACCATAGTATATCACTGTAACTCTACTGTGCCAAGGATAGGTGGACAACAGGAATGCATGCTATTATTTATTTTGTTGGGAACAGGGCAGGACTAGGATTTATCTAGGACACTGAGCAAGCTCTTCGCCAGACTTCACACACTTCACGCAATCATGGAGACCACACCAGTTCTTTTGCTGAAACCAGAACTTTTACTGTTCCTCAGTTGATGAGGGTAGAGCTTCAACCATTTCAACACAGATGGCCAATTATTTAAAATAGCTTTCTCCTTTCCTCCAATAAAGCACAATAATTACAAACAGCTTTTCCTTATTCTCCTTGTTACTCAAACTATTCACAAGTGTGGTGAGGGCTTGGCTTGCACAGTTCACTTGCTTAACTGTTATCAAAAGTCAGTTAGTGACTAATCACTTGCAGGATCCTTGGTATCTAGGTGATAGACAATGTGGCTCTGCAGCAAGGCTGTTTCGTTTGTTAAACAGATCTTTTCTCGTCCTACATGCTATAGTTAAAAGTTGCAGGATACCTGGATGTCACAGCAGGTACCCTGAATGAATCCTTTCTCCTCCTTCCCTGGACTGCACTGCACAGCAGTGGCATAGCCATGGGTGGGCCCAGATGGGCATAGGCCCATCCAGTTCGGGCACAGGCCCACCCAAAATTCTTGCATCTTTGTTATGGCTGGTTGGGATCTCCAAGCCCTACCAGCTGGAAGAGGTTCTTCACAGGCAAGAACAGGTCATTCCCCTACTTCCTTCAGCCAGTGGTACAGTTCATGCATTGCAGCCGCACCCCCCCCCCCCCCCCAACCGCACATCTTTGGTTCAGTTTTTGTGTATGCTTGAAAACTGAGCATGTGCAAGAGGGAAGAGACCAGTGCAACTGTGCTCTGGCTGCTGGAGGGATTCTTCCAGCTGGTGAGGCTTGGGGATCCCCGCCAGCTCAGGTATTTTATTTGTTGGGGGTTGTTGGTGCAGAGGCAGGGGTGGGGTCCGAAAGCGCAGGGGGGAGGGGAAATTGTGTACCCACCCACTTTGGGCCCATGCCCACCCAAAATACCATGTCCGGCTACGCCTCTGCTACACAGGGGTGGAAAGGTTCCCTATACCTATCCACTACACAAGCCAGCAACCGGGTTTCGGGTCTCTTACTTGGCCCTTGAATCCTTGCACCTTTAACAAGTGCCTATTAGTGCCAACTCAGATTATGTCAGGCTGATTATGCATTCAGATCACTGCACCAGGCTGGTCACAAGGAATCTCCCTCTTAGCATGGGTGTAAGGCAGAAGATGGAACAAATCTGGTGGGCAAAACAGGGAGCTTATAACACACTAGGAAAAAATGCCCGTTTCTGAGCGGAATGAAACGGGCGCTAGCAAGGGGCCCCCTCCCTTCGTCCCTCGAAGCTACTTGCCTTGTTCGCCCTCCCTCCGTCCCTCGAAGCTACTTGCGTTGTTCGCCCTCCCTCCGTCCCTCGAAGCTACTTGCTGCCTTGTTCGCTGTGGGCCGTTTCGGCCCTCGAGTGTCAATAGCTCCGCCCTCGACGTCATGACGTTTTGACGCGAGGGCGGTGCAGACACTCCAGGGCACACCGGATATCTCGGGCGCCTCAACTTCCGTGGAGGCTTCAGAACATTGGGGTTGTCTTTTATATATATAGATATGGGGGAGGTAATTGCTGCAATCAGACCCTTCCCCAAATTATCATAAACTATTCAAACCCTTCCTTTAGTTTCCAGAGGCTTCCACCTTCTCTTGAAGCTTCTAATGTGAACTTGTGACTTCCTGACAGGTGTTGGAACAGGAAAAAACAACAGATTCACAGAAAGGCCACAAATGAAGCTAGTTCCAAGCTGTCTATCTGCTGAGAGATAGAAGCCTAGAGATGAGAGCTGGGATAAACTGCAGGCAGCTTCTTCCTATTGGCTATTAGGGCTGCCATAGACCAGCAATGGAAGCACTAACTTAATGGACTGACTGAACTGTGCACAGCATAGAGAATTTAAACCACCTCAAACAGCTGTTAAAATTCTCATAGTGTTACATTACCATATAACAAGGAAGTTATTCTCCAGAAAACCTGATTCTTCCAATCTCATTGGATCAGGGTTTTCAAGAGTGCAGGCAAATTCACTTGTGAATACTTTCAGATGGACTTGTAGCTCCTCTGGTCAAGTGTGGAAAATGATATACCCACCTCAAATAATTGTAGCCAATATTCCAAAGTACTTATGGGGTGGCCAGTGGTTACAGACTGTATAAGTCTGAATGGGGTGGGGTTAAAAAAGTGTTTAATGTCAGTGCTTATATGCATAACTTTTGGCTATATAACTTGTTGGATGACCAAAGTTGTGCAATGTGTTTAAAATTGGGGTAAGGTTTGGGACAGGCTGGGGAGAAGGCTTAAAAGTATCTATAGAGTGGCCATATTTAGCTAATATATGCAAAAAGAGCCCCACCCTGGGGAGAGACAATGAGGGGACAGTGCTGCAGTGGGTGACTGAAGAGAAGCTTCAGTGCCTGGGAGACAAGAGAGCAGGATTTCTTGAAGCTGGGAACCAGTCCAGTGGTTGAGACAGGAGGGATCAAACTATAACAGGGAACAAGGAGTTAAGTGTTTGGGGTTGAAGTTACACTCAGCCCAGAGTTATCTATGAGTCATCCTGAGTGGTGTGGAAAAGGGAGAGGGGTCTGATGAGGTTTGGAAGTCTATGGGAACAAGGGCACAGAGAATACCCTGGTCAGGATAGTGTAGGGGAGGAAGGGTTATTAGAGTAGCAGAAACCTCATAGCTATTTCAAGTGATGACAAAATGGTGTTTGTTCCAGTTACGTGGTACTCAGCAGGGGAAGAGCTAGTGGAAATGCCAAACCCCTATAGTTAATTTAAACTGTGAAAAGAAATGGTGTTTAACCTTGGGTTTGTGAGTTAGCACAATGGGAGAAGAGTCAGTTAATAAGAAATACCCCATAGCTACTTGGATGGTTGGAAAGGAATGTGATTTAATCATTATTATTATTATTATAAATGATATTGGGGAAAAAGTCCCACTGATTGCTTGTTTGGAAAGTGAACTGTGCTTAGAGTTGTGGGAAAACCTGGCCTAGACTGTGAGTTTGAGCCAGGTCAGGCAGGAAAGGGAATGTACCTAGCGCTTCCACCAGCTGCCTTCCAGGTGCTTTGGAGGTCTTGAAGTCCATCTGCATATCTTCTCAACCTTTTCCGGGATGACTCCCAGATCCACCCCGAACCACCCAGGGCCTCTTTATGCAAAATATTTTCTCTCTGCAGGTTTTGTTTTCTTTCTGCTATTCACAATGACTCCAGTACAATTTCTTTTCTTGATACTGTCCCTTACCAATCTCTTTCTCCATCTGAAACTACTGTATATCTCAGGACCACATTGCCCACCTTCTGCTTTCATCACCTCACCATCCATTTTGTCTTCTCCCTTCTTCTCAGCTCTCGTGCTTCAACATTTTCTTCCTTTCATTCAACCATCTCCATTCTGTCTGAGTGCACCTTATCTTCATCACTGTTGTCATGCCTCTCCTACTCTTCTCTGTACTTTCTTGATCCTTCTCCTGATCTCTGCTGGGGATATCAATCCAAATCCTGGTCCTACAAATCAGCTCTCACCCTACTCATGCAGGTCACACCGCAATGTCTCCAACCTAATTTCTGTTTCTTTCCTCCCCTCCCCCCTTCTTCTCTGCCTTTGTCATATACCCTGTGGAATGCCCGCTCTGTCTCCAACAAGCTTTCCTACATCTGTGACCTCTTTATCTCATGTACTCTCCATCTGCTGGCACTAACTGATACTTGGCTTTGCCCTGAAGACTCTGCTTCAGCTGCCCCTATGTTATGGGAAAAAAGATGACCTTTTCTCCTTTAACCTTGTCAGGTTGGCCGAAGAGGTGGTGTTGGGCTATTACTCTCACCCTATTGTAGATTCCAACCTCTTCTTCCACATCAATCTCACTGCTATTCTTCCTTCCTTCTAAGCCCACTTCATCAGTCTATTCACTCCTCTACCTAACTGACTTTGAATCCTGGCTTTCCTTCTTTCTCAAACCCTCATCTTCTCTCATTCTTGGGGATTTTAACATTCATGTTTCTTGCTTTAACATCATCCTTCGATCTTCAGCTGTGTTCCACTACCCCTACTCACAAGAATGGCCACTATCTTGATCTTGTCTTCTTTTCCAACTGCCCACTCTCCAATTTCTGTACCTCAGTTCTTCCCCTCTCTGACCATCATCTGATAACCTTTACACTTAAACTCTGTCCCCACCAGTCCCGTCCAATCTCCACATATACATTTATGAATCTTCAAGCTATTGATATTGCACACTCTCCACCAGTGTTTTATCTCTCTTCTCAGCCACTATCCAAATCATTTTCGAAAGTGATCGCCGGCCATTTTCCAACATAAATCGGGAGATGGCCGGCGATCTCGGAAAAGCGGCCAAATCGGTATAATCGAAAGCCGCTTTTTTTACATCATCGCCGCTTTCCCGTTGCGTCACCGGCCAAAGTTCAAAGGGGCGTGTCGGCGGCGAAGTGAAGGCGGGACATGGGCGGGCATGGGCATGGCTACCAGATGGCTGGCTTTCGGCGATAATGGGAAAAAAAACGGCGATAAGCAGTATATCGCCGGGTTTACCTGGTCCTTTTATTTTCATGACCAAGCCTCAAAAAGTTGCACCAAATGACCAGATGACCACTGGAGGGAATGGGGGATGACCTCCCCATACTCCCCCAGTGGTCACCAACCCCCTCCCATACTAAAAAAATAAAACTAAAAACCTTTTATGCCAGCCTGTATGCCAGCCTCAAATGCCGTACCCACCTCCATGACAGCAGAATGTGATGTATCCTCCGACAGCCTTTCCCTGGTTGCGATGTGGCTCTCAGGTAAGTGTGACGCCTTTTCTGTTAGGTGCCCTGCAGAGTCACATTAGCAATGCATTCTGGTGGGTGTAGGGTACTGGGCTCTACTCCCATGGTGCTTTTCCCCCCTGCTAACTGGGTCAGAGTGTGCCCTGTTTTGTTTCCGGTAGTCCATGAGGTCTATGTTAAACTGTACAGCGCTGCATAACCCTAGTAGCACTTTAGAAATGTTAAGTAGTAGTAGTGGCCATTTTTGTAAGCCAGTTTTAGATCCCTTTCATGTGTTACCACGTTAGAGAACGTTCTTACCTTGAATGTGGCTGAAAGAGGGCATTGTACACCATTCTGCCAGCTCTGACCTACTGCTAATCTCAGTAACAGGGAGACTCTTTGCCAGTGGGGCACAACCTCTAATCTGCAGTTAACTGTGAGTAAACGTGCTTATTCAAATAAAGGACTTTTTCAAAGAGATTAGTCTTCAGGTGTCACCTGGTGTGCCAAGGTTATACAGCAGCAACATGTCCTAGAGGCCTGCGTGTATGCAGGTCCCTGGAGCACGTTTAGTGGGTACCCCAGTGCACTTAAGGCAGGCGGACCCAGGCCCATCCCCCCTACCTGTAACACTTGTGCTGGTAATGGAAGCCCTACAAAACCCACTGTACCCACATGTACTTGCCCCCTTCACCCCTAAGAGCTTTGGTAGTGTTGTACATTTGTGGGTAGTGGGGTTTGGGGGGTGTTGGGGGGCTCAGCACCCAAAGTAAGGGAGCTATGCATGTGGGAGGTTTTTCTGAAGTCCACCGCACTGACCCCTAGGGTGCCCAGCTGGTGTCCTGGCATGTCAGGGGGACCAGTGTGCTACAAATGCTGGCTCCTCCCATGACCAAATGCCTTGGATTTCGCCGGGTTGGAGATGGCCGGCATTTTTTCCCATTATCGCTGAAAAACAAACCCGGCCATCTCAAACCCAGCGAACTCCAAGGCATTTGGCCAGGCTAAACCGTATTATCGAAAAAAAAGATGGCCGACCATCTTTTTCGATAATACGGTTCCAGCCAGCTGTTGCGCCGCCGCCAACATAGATCGCCAGCGATCTATTTGGCCAGCGACGTTTGGTTATGCCCCTCCACGTTATCCAAGTCTGTCAATGAGGCTGTCTCTTCCTATAATGCTATTCTCTCCTCTGCTCTGGATACCCTCACTCCTCCCATTCCCCATTCTGTAAGGTGTGCCAAACCCCAACCTTAGCTTATCTCTAGAATCCTCTACCTACGTTCCTGTTCCCAATCTGCTGAACGCCTTTGGCTGAAATCCTGTGCCCATGTTCACTTCATACATTTCAAATTCTTGCTGACCTCCTTCCAGTCTGCTTTTTGACTTTCCAAACAGGACTACTACATTCACTTGACAAACTCTCTTGGCTCAAACCCTCAACGTCTCTTTGCCACACTAACTCTCTCCTTAAAGTGCCTTCACTTCCAACCTCTCCTTCACAAGATTAACCTTGAGTTCTCAAACCAGTCTTCATCTCTCCTTCCCCCAGTCCTTTCTGTCAACCCTCCTTCAACCCCTGCCTCCTTTTCTTCCTTTCCTGAAATCACTGAAGAGGAAACTGCATATTATCTTTCCTCGTCCAAACTGACTACCTGTTCCTCTGATCCTGTTTCCACCCATCTAGTCAGCACTATCTCAACTACTGTCATCCCTTCTATCTGTCATATCCTCAATCTTTCACTTTCCACTGCAACTTTTCCTGATGCCTTCAAACATGCTGTAGCTACACCACTTCTCAAAAAAACCTTCATTGCATCCTACCTGCCCTTCTAACTATCACCTCATCTCCCTCCTCCCTTTCCTATCAAAGATACTTGAACGTGCTGTTGTCCGCCATTGTCTTGATTTTCTTTCATCTGAAACTATTCTTGATCCACTTCAATCTGGCTTTCACCCTCTACATTCAAGTGAAACAGCTCTTGCTAAAGTCTCCAATGGCCTGATTTTGGCCAGATCCAAAAGTCTCTGTTCTATCCTCATCCTTCTCAACCTATATGCTGCTTTTGACACTGTTGATCACCGCCTACTCCTTGATAATACTGTCCTCACTTGAATTTCAGGGCTCTGTTCTTTACTGGTTTTCTTATCTTTCTCATCACACTTTTAGTGTATGCTCTGATGGATTCTCCTCCACTTCTATCCCGCTCAATTGGTGTACCTCGGGGCTCTGTCTTGAGACCTCTTCTTTTCTCCATCTATACTTCCTCACTTGGTGCTCTGATCTCCACCCATGGTTTTCAGTATCACATTTATGCTGATGACTCCCAGATCTTCCTCTCCACACCAAATATTTCAGCAGGAATCCAAGTCTCAGCCTGCCTGTCTGACGTTGGTGCCTGGATGTCTTACCTCCATCTGAAACTAAACATGGCCAAGATTGAACTTCTTATCTTTCCCTCTAAACCCACCTCTCCTCACCCATTTTCTATCTCTGTGGATAACATCTTCCCTGTCTCATCAGCTCATAACTGTGGGGTCATCTTTGACTCCTCTCTCTCTGCACATATTTTATTTATTTATTTATTTTATTGCATTTGTATCCCACATTTTCCCACCTCTTTGCGGGCTCAGTGTGGCTTACAATACATTGTTAATGATGGAAATACAATTTGTTACAGTACTGTTATGGTTACATAGTGAGGAGTTATGTGAAGGCAAAGTGAAAATCAAAATATCATTTGGGAAAATAGAACAGTGGAATGTATCAATGGGGAAATGATAGGGCGATAGAATGTAATTTTGGAAGTAGAACAGTGGAATGTATCAATGGACAAAATATCATTTGTGGATAGAACAATGCAGTGTATCGATGGGGAAATGATAGGGCGATAGAACAATAGCAAGAGAGCATTAGGGTATAGCAATTTTATCTGAGGGTACAGTTTTAGGTGTGGTGAAAGTACGGGGAAGAGAATTCAGAAGAGAGTGTATTGATGCATTTTTATTAGTGTGTATGGAATTCATGTGTTCTGATCCTTGCAATAGATTTTTTCGAAGAGATGAGTCTTCAGTAGTTTGCGGAAGTCGGTTAGTTCGTAGGTCATTTTCAGGTTGCGTGGTAGTGTATTCCAGTAGTGCGTGCTCATATAAGGGAAGGTTGATGCATGCAGTACTTTGTATTTTATACCTTTGCACTTCGGGAAGTGGAGATTGAGGAAAGTTTAGGATGATCTTTTAGCGTTTCTGGGTGGTAGGTCTATTAAGTCAGACATGTATGCAGGGGCTTCACCGTGAATGATTTTGTGAACATATCCAACAGACTTCTAAAACCTGTTTCTTTCACCAAAATTTTCCCTTCTTTTCTGAGCACACAACCAAAACCCTTATCCATACTCTTATCACCTCTCGCTTAGACTACTGCAACTTGCTTCACACAGGTCTCCCACTAAGCCATCTCTCTCCTCTTCAATCTGTTCAAAACTCTGCTGCACGACATATTCTGCCAGCGTCGTTATGCTCATATTAGCCCTCTCCTCATGTCACTTTATTGGCTCCCTATCCATTTCCAGATACAATTCAAACTCCTCTTATTAACTTACAAGTGCATTCACTCTGCTGCTCCTCAGTACCTCTCCACTTTTATCTCTCCCTACATTCCTCCCCGGGAACTCTGTTCATCGGGTAAATCTCTCTTATCTGTACCCTTCTCCTCCACTGCCAACTCCAGACTTTGTTCCTTTTATCTTGCTACACCGTATGCCTGGAATAGACTTCCTGTATCAGTAAATCAAGCTCCAGCTCTGGCCATCTTCAAATCTAGGCTAAAGTTAGGTACAAGTATGAAGCACACTAAGGACTAGATTCTAAATATCAATATCAATATCTAAAAAATCGGTACCAAATCAAAATACGCCTAGGCATATTCTATAAAGTATTCCTAAATTTAGGTGTAGTTTATAGAATAAGCCTAAATTTCCATGCGGTTTATATAATGTGCTGAGCACTCATCCTCGTGACTAAATTTACGCCAATAAAATTATGTGCGGACCAGGTGTATTCTATAACCATGTGCAATTTGAGAAACTCCCACAACCTCCCGTTTCACACCCATGGCCATGCCCCCTTTTCACAGCGGGTTTAGCTCTCACCGGTGTCAGCTAAATGCACTGTGATTGGCGGAGAGAGATCTGGAGGGGGGCATAATCGAAAAGGACATCCAAATAGTTTTTTTATTTGGACGTCCTCACAGAAGAACACCCATCACAAAAAATCTGGGGAAAAACGTCCAATTGCTCGTCAGGGCCGTCCTTTTTTTAATGTTTCAGTGAAGGACGACCATGTTATGCGTCCTCGCACATCCCGATGCCGGCGGTGGTAATTTGCAACTCTCACCCCCCCCCCCATCGCCCCCAGAGCCGCGCGTTCCTAGCAAGGAGGGTCTGCACGGTCAGCCGCAATCCACCCCCTTCTTCTGAGAATGGGGGGGCAGGGATCACCGGCTGTACCGGCGGCTGCAGCTTGCGCTCTGGCCCGCAGCTCTAACAAGTGCTCATCAGGGACATCCTTTTTGGACGTCATTGGCATGGGCAGAGAAGCCAGCATAACGCTTGGCTGCTCTGCGCATACTCGACCGGCCGACTGGCCGACTGTTTTCCAAGGAAATAGAGAATGCAAGTGAGCTACAACGAGCAGCTCATTTGCATTCCATTTCCTTGATGGATGACCGTTCCCTACCGATTCGATATGGAGTCAGTAAGGGAACGGCTCTTCTGAGAACTTTAGTGCATCTAGCCCTAAGTCACCTGCAGGGTACAAAAAGATGCTCTGACTGAGCAGCTGACCAATGGAGGGATTAAGGTATGATCCCTCATGAATTTCCCAGTGGTTGCTGTCTCCCTCCCTCTCCTCTGAAAGTGAAACTAGAAGAGAATCCTATGCTCTATGACACCATCAGGTGTTATGGGCATTCTGAGCAAAGCAGTGAGCAGTGTGCAGCGGGGGATAAGAAAGCAAATAGAATGTTAGGAATTATTAGAAAAGGAATGGAAAACAAAACTGCGAACACTCCATGGTGTGACCACACCCCAAATACTCTGTGGAATTCTGATCATCGTATCTCAAAAAGGATATAATGGAATTAGAATACAGAGAAGGATCACAAAGATGATAAAGGGGATGGGATGACTTACCTATGAGGGAAGGCTAAAGTAGCGAGGGCTGTTTAGCTTGGAGAAGAGATGGCTAAGGGGAGATATGATAGAGATCTGTAAAATAATGAGTGGATTGGAATGGGTGGACATTAATTGCTTCTTTACTCTTTCCAAATATACTAGGACTAGGGGGCACGCAATGAAGCTATTAAGTAGTAAATTTAAAACAAATCAGAAAAAAAGTTTCTTCACTCAACATGGAACTAAACTCTGGAACTCGATGCCAGAGAATGTGGTAAAAGCAGTTAGCACAGCAGGATTTAAAAAAGGTTTGGATCATCATTATTAAGATGGACATGGGGAAAATCCACTGCTTATATTCTAGGATATGCAGCATAAAATCTATTTTACTGTTTTGGGATCTTGCCGGGTACTTGTGACCTGGATTGGCCACTGTTGGAAACAGGATGCTGGGCTTGATGGACCTTCAGTCTGTCCCAGCATGGCAACACTTATATTCTTTCACATGCCCTGGTGGTCTAGAGGTCATCCAGACAGAAGCAATCCCCTGTCACTCCTGCCCATACCAGCTCCAGCCTCAAAATGGCTTCCGCAACCTCTATCAGCACTCTTGCGGCAATATGATAGTACAGGAGAGACTGCCACTAGAGGTCAAGGAGTCATTTTGAGGCTGGAGCAAGCATGGACAGGAGTAACAAGGGATTGCTGCTGCCTGGAAGACCACTAAACCAGCAGTGCATGTGGAGGTAGGCCTGGGGGGCCCTACAGGGAGTGGAGGTGGGGTGGGGCATGCTTCTAGGAGAAGGTGTTGATCTTGGTGGCAGAGGCCAGAAGGGGTACTACACTTGCAAGAGGATTGGGGTGTGGGTTGGCTTGTGTTCATTTGGAGGAGGAAGGGAGGAGCAATATTCGTCTGGAAGGTATGCAGGTGCCGGTTGATATCTGCTGCCAGATGCTGCATAGCTAAGTGCCCAAATAGTGCATTTTTTATGCATTCCTAGCTTTGAATATTGACCCCTTGGTGCCCACATTTTGTCCACACCCATCCTGTTGGAATATCAATGATATGCTTTGATGTCCCCATGCATACCTCCTACCCACCCCCATCCTCCCACCCTGTCAGACTGTCATAGTAATGCTTGAGTGTTTTCGCTTGTATGCGCTGTCAGCTGGCACATTTGCTTGTTTCCGATCTGGCGAGGAGGGGCAACCTTCGAAAGCTAATCAAGAAATGTATTAAGTTATGTCCAATAAAAAAGGTATCATCTTATTTTCTTTTCCATGTTTTGTTTTGTTTGATTTCTATTGATAATGTAGTTGCAAAAACCACAGAAAGGCACTATATCAAGTCCCATTAACAAGATTCCAGGCAGAATCTCAAAGAGTAGCAACATTCCATATAGAACCCCAAAGAATAGCAAGATTCCGGAATCCCAAAGAGTGGAGGAATAGCCTAGTGTTTAGTACAGTGGAACATGGAATGTTTCGACTATTAGAGGTTCTGGAATGTTGCTATTATTTGAGATTCTACATGGAATGTTGCCATTATCCTTTTATCTTGCTGCACCATGTGCCTGGAATAGACTTCCTGAGCCGGTACGTCAAGCTCCATCTCTGGCCGTCTTCAAATCTAAGCTAAAAGCCCACCTTTTTGATGCTGCTTTTAACTCCTAACCCTTATTCACTTGTTCAGAACCCTTATTTTATCATCCTCACTTTAATATTCCCTTATCTCTTGTTTGTCCTGTTTGTCTGTCCTAATTAGATTGTAAGCTCCGCCGAGCAGGGACTGTCTCTTCATGTTCAAGTGTACAGCGCTGCGTACGTCTAGTAGCGCTATAGAAATGATGAGTAGTAGTAGTAGTAACCTGTTTATGGTAAGGTTTTCACAGCATGAGTAGTACTACACTTACACTCAATGAAAGAGTTAATTATTCGGGGAGACCCAATATTATCCCTTTCAGGATGCAGAAGGCAATGTGACCATACAATTATCAAAGCCCTACAAATAAACAAACCAAGGCACCAGGCTGACTGTTAAGGTCCAAGGTCAGGAAAGGGTCAAGAAAAAGATGCTAGCAATCTGCCAGCTTGTTATTTAATTGAACTGTGACTGTCATTGAATCCTGTGCATAATTGTCATATAAAAAAAAAAAAAGACTAACATCAACATGGTTTTTTTTTACACTAATGGTAACATTTGACATCATTAAGTCATAGCTGGGCACTGCCTGGATGACCAAGTCATGTCTTGGTTCATTTTCATATTAATTCAAGCAGTATAAAGTCAATGAAAGCAGCGCAGAACAGCTCTGATCAGTTAGAAGTCTGTGTCAAATACAACTATGTTCACTAAAATGCGGAAATGATCTGTTCCTAGCTGTTTTCCTGTTGTGTTTTCTTATTTTAATCAAAATACTATGTTGCCAGAAGCAGCTCAGCTAGAATCAAATTCTCTGTGCAAGCCAGTGACCAAGGTCAGCACTCAGGGCCAGGGGTCATTCAGCAATGCCTTAACCTCATGGCTTTTAACTTCCATTTTGCCCTGAGCTCCACCTGCTCCTTTCTTTCCAGAAACTCAGGTTCAAAAGTGTCATAACCTGTTTTGTTGACCACAATTTAAGCCAGGCTTCAAAGCCACTCGTTGTCAAGCAAGAAGCTGTTACAAGATGAAAAATGATAACACTCAAATGCAAGCCCCTTCCGTTGGCTCGCCGATCTTTTACAGAAAATAATTGATTCAGCAAAACAACCTTAGATTACTAAGACTTAACTGGAGATGCTTGCACTGATACACAGTCTCAATAAACATGGTTGATGGGTTTGGATACAACAGGATATAGGTTATTCATGATATCTGAAAAGTCACAGATAAGCTGGTCATCATTTTACGATAAGCATGACCAGCTGTGCAAAACTTGCAGCTCCACAAAAACCCTGGGCACAGCTTCAGTTTACTTTTGAATGTCGTCTGACAAACAGCAAGAGAAGAGTTGAAGCTATGGCTGTTCTGCTCCCAAATATTTCTTGAAAATAAAAGAAAAGAATGCAAACTCAACTGGACACAGTTACATACAGGTAAGTATTGCCATGCTGGGACAGCCCAAAGGTCCATCAAGCCCAGCATCCTGTTTCCAACGGTGGCCAATTCAGGTCACAAATACCTGGCAGAAACCTAAATAATAGCAACATTCCATGTAGAACCCCAAAGAGTAGCAAGATTCTAGAATTCTAAAGAATAACAAGATTCCATACAGAATTTCAAAGTGTATAGCAACATTCCATTTAGAAACCAAAAGAGTAGCAAGATTCCATTCAAAATCCTAAGTACATAAGTGTTGCCATACTGGGACAGACCAAAGGTCCATCAAGCCCAGCATCCTGTTTACAACAGTGGCCAATCCAGGTCACAAATACCTGGCAAGATCCCCCCAAAAAAGTTCAAAACATTTTATGCTGCTTATCTCAGAAATAAGCAGTGGATGTTCCCCAAGTCTTTTTAATAATGATTTATGGACTTTTCCTTTAGGAAGCTGTCCAAACCTTTTTTAAACCCTGCTAAGCTAAACACCTTTACCACATTCTCTGGCAACAAGAGCGCACTACCTGATGAAGTGTGTTTGGACTGCTCACCTCCTCACTTCAGTGATCCAGAGCTGCAAATAGCCATTGGTTTAGCTATATAAGTGATTGTTTTTTTTCCCATTCTCTCTATATATCATTTAAAGAAAGGATCTGGATCATTCCTTTATTTTTTTTTTCTCAATATCTAAAGAAAACAATGTGCCATAATTTTCAAATTCTAGCAATTTCATCTCTTCCTCCTTCCCTGTTCACAATGGAGATAATTTTATACAGGATTTTTCACAAGTATATGCCAATATCAGGGCTGACCCAGCGGACTAGACATCTGCCTATAGTGGAGTGACACATTTGTGGCAATGTATCTATATTCAGCATCTCCCCATCCTCTTTCCCCCACCCCAAGGTGTTTAGTGGCTTCCCTTCCCTTTCTTACCCCCCTCTGTGGTGGCACCTGCATGTCTGTCAGCTTGCACATGCTTAAGACCTAACAGATTCCACCCTCTTCAAACCCAGAGGGTTTTGAGCATGTGAGGCAGGATATTTTGTTTCAGCAATGTGACTGTCATGCAAGTGCTGCAGTGGAAGAAGTAAGGAAGGGAAGGGAAGCCGCTGAACTTCTTGTGGACAGGATGAGGAGATGCTGGACATCATAATAGGGGAGTAGGAAAGGAGAGAGATACTGGACACCATGGGAAAGGGGGAGGGAAGGAGAAATGCTGAACACCATGGGGGGGGGGTAGGGAAAGGGAAATGATAAACACTAAAGGAGGGAGCAGTGGCGTACCAAGGGGGGGGGCGGTGGGGGCGGTCCGCCCCGGGTGCACACCGCTGGGGGGGGGGGGGTGCCGCGCGCCGGTCAGCTTCCTTCGTTTCCATGCTCCCTCTGCCCCGGAACAGGTTACTTCCTGTTCCGGGGCAGAGGGAGCATGGAAACGAAGGGAACTGACCGGCACGCGGCACCCCCCCCCCCAGCGGTGTGCACCCGGGGCGGACCGCCCCCACCGCCCCCCCCCCCTTGGTACGCCACTGGGGGGGAGAGATGCTGGCTACGGGAGGGAAGGGAAGATACTAGGTTGAGGGGGTAGAGGAGGGCCTTGAGCCTTCCTGGAGTTGAGGCAGCACACTCTTTAGGTTTGCCCAGGGTGTTGGTTACCCTTAGGGTGGCTCTGGCCATTATATGCATGTAAAAAATGCCTTTTTAAATTACTTCACACATTAAAGTGCATGCATTTTACCTGCACATGGCTTTACAGTAGAAACGTAAGGGGGAAGAGTTTTGGGTGGATTTTGGGGCAAGTTCCAATTTATGTGCATATTTTATCAAATATGGAGCAAGCGTAAATGTCCATAGCCTCAGTCTAGCTGCTTTTTCTGCAGGATTTGTCCTAGTATTGTATAAAGACAAATAGGTGCCTATGGGGCTCATTTTCAAAGCACTTAGCCCAGTGTTTCCCAAGTCTGGTCCTGGAGTACCCCCTTGCCAGTCAGGTTTTCAGGCTATCCACAATGAATATACATGAAAGAGATTTGCATATAATGGAGGCAGTGTATGCAAATCAAGTTCATGCATATTCATTGTGGATAGCCTGAAATCTGACTGGCAAGAGGTACTCCAGGACTGGACTTGGGAAACGCTGACTTAGACTTACAAAATTCTATAGGTTACTATGGAACCTTGTAAGTCTAAGTGCTTTGAAAATACGCCTCTATGTCTCTTCATATAATAAGCTAAAAATAGACATCTACTAGGCCTTCAGTTAGACAACCTGTTATAAAATTACCCTCACTGAGTAGGTTTACAGACTCTTTCTCTATCCCTCTCCTTTCAGATGTCTTTTTCCTCTTCCTATCTTATCCATCCTTCCAATCAGGACTATAGATATGGGAGGTACAGATACTACAGTAACAATGAGCACCTCTGTGAGAGAGATATGCAACAGGGGCGTAGCCAGACAACAGATTTTGGATGGGCACCGAGTGTTCTCCCTTCCCCCACACTACCACCAAAAACATATTCCATCTAGTGGAAAAACCTTCTTTCCACCTTGGCAGTCTACAGCAGGCATGTGCTGAAAACTGAGCATGCACGGGTGCCAGTATCGTGGAGAGTAGCGTTTTCGCTACAATTAGGGGGAAGTCTTCAGCTGGCAGAGTTTGGGATCCCCATCAGCTACCGCTAAATGTGTGCTACTGTTGGGCGGGCCTGAGCCCTAAGTGGGTGGCTCTGGCCCACCCAGGCCCACCTGTGGCTAAGCCACTGATATGCAACAGGACTATTATTAGACCAATATAGTTCCAATGCAGGGTGTTTATTAACAGTCAATCAACTTTGAACAATAAGAACAGTGACTTGACGCAGTCCTGTGTTTCGGTGCCACATGAGCCTGCCTCAGGAGTCAAGTAACCCCACTGTTTTTGTGTTGGGTTTTTTTTTTCCATCCGTTTAGTTGCTTGGGGACTCTCATGGTTTTTTTTGTTGACAGGACTACTGTTGTCACTATGTGACAAAATACAAGGGATATCAAAAGTGACTTGATGGCTCTGGAAGAGAAGGTAAAGCAGATGGGTGCACAGGTGGGATTCTCCTTGATCCTCGCACTCAAAGGTAAAGGCCGAGGCCAAGATCCTAGAGGTAAAAGCATGGCTGCAAAGATGATATCATCATGAACATGTTGGGCTCCTGGACTATGGGATGGCTTCCCAAGGACTGCTGAGTAGAGATGGTGACCACAGATCGGCTAACCTACTGAGGGGAGCTTTAAACTAGGACTTAGTCAGGGATGGGTGAACAAAGTTTCCAGGTAAATAAAAGCCCTCAGGTAAGTAAAACATTAAGCAGTTGTATAAGCAAGGGGGGAAAGAGCTGTAATGGAAGAGGCTGACTTGGATATAGTAGCAGTCACAGAGAACCATAACTAGGATATAGCTATAATCGATTCAGGAAAGATGGGGTTGGAAGAAAGAGAAGCATGGTGATGGTATGTATGAAAAATAATATTAAAGCCACAGAACTGCAGGGCTTAAAAAGTAAGAAGGAGACACCACGGGTTCATCTGGAAAGAGGGGGAACATCTATTTCCATTGCTTTGATATATAGACCTTCCCCATAGGCAGAAGAAATAGAGGAATAATTAAAGATATTAAAAATATTGCTATAGAGGATTTCAATTTGCCAGGTGATGATTAGGGCATCCTGACTTTGATGTTGCCTAAAAGGTAACAAGATTTCTTTTAATCTCACTGGACTATTTTAATGATTCATAATGTTGTCATAAAAAATGAAATTGTTTGCAATATCTATAATGCAAATGTAATGTTTTTTTGTGCAGCATAGTGATAAAAAAAAATGTAATCCTTGCAGGAAGTGGAAGTTGTTTCTTAGTCTTGTTGCTATGACATAAGTGAACAGTTATGATTTCTTTTAAAAAATTTTAATAAGCTAATGTGGTGCCAAAAAAACTTTTGTTCAAAAATGTGTTGCTCAAATTTTTAGAATTCTCACACAAATAAAATATAGGTATCATTTGGCCTATGTGACAAATTGTATGTGATTTGTGTGCATTTGTTTTATATTTGTGATTTTAATTTTATTATACAAGTTTACATATGTCTTTTCTGTATTTGACTCCCAGCCGACAGAGGAAATTACATCTTGAAGATGAGTATTGAAATTAAGTTAAATGAATTTTAAAAAATGTTCTGAAATGTTATAATAAGCAGTAAGAGATTTTGACAGAAGTTGATTATCTCTATGATCGATGAGGAGGTGGGTGCATGAGTCTCACTGATTGAGAGTTTGGTTTCAGTGAGGGGTACCGCTGAAGTCTATAGATATGTTTAAAGTATGTACCCTAGTACATAAAATCATCCACGGCGAAGCCCCAGCTTACATGTCTGACCTGATTGACCTACCACCCAGGAATGCCAAGAAATCATCTCGCACATTCCTTAATCTTCACTTCCCAAACTGCAAAGGCCTAAAATATAAACTAATGCACGCATCAACCTTTTTCTATATGAGCACGCAATTCTGGAACGCATTGCCACGTAACCTAAAAGCGACCTATGAACTGACCAACTTCCGAAAACTGCTGAAGACCCATCTTTTCGACAAGACATACCACAATGACTAAAACATATGAAATCCCCACATATATCTAACAAGCATTATTAAAACCGCCTCATATTATATCTTTATCATATCTTCCATTACCATGCAACCCAAAATACTTCTGTAACACTAAATGTCAACTCTCCTCTCATTTCCACCATCCACAATATATTGTAAGCCACATTGAGCCTGCAAAGAGGTGGGATATTGCGGGATACAAATGCAATCAATAAATACAAAAATAATTATTTCAATATAACGGAAGCTGAAGTTTGATGTGATGTAATTGAATGAGCTTCCGATAAGTACAAAGTCTATTGTATATAGTTTTCTGTATTTGTTGCATAGATGTCATATGAGCCCTGATGCCACCCATTTGGGTGAAATGTGGCCATATCGGATGCAATTTCTAACCTGAAAAAACTTTGTTCAAGTTACTTCTGGTTCTTCAGATTCATGGTGGTGTTCTCTTTTGTGTTTAGCACAAGCTAAAAATGCTAGCATACCTTACTTAGTAAAAGACTCCCAAATAGCAGTCCTATCTTTGCCCACTATTAACTTAACTGGCCAGCGCTGAATATTCGCTTAACCGGTTAAGTTAGCGCCAGGCAAAAACATGGATATTCAATGCCTTTCACTGGAAATTGCCCAGCATTGAATTTCTGGGGTCTGCACCAACTGCGGCACTTATGTGGGCTGCCGCCCACTGGCTAAATATCGGATTAATAAATTTGATAGACCCTTCTTCAAGAAAAAAATACCCCAGTGTACATAAAGTACAGTACACGGCTAAAATATACAATAAATTATGCACATGAAATACACAAAAAAAGATTGCTTCCTGCAAGTATTCCATCAACAAAGTAGAGGAAAAGAAAAATAGGTAAAAATGTATAGTTCAGGCTGAAAAAATTAGTAAGATATTCTTAGCATATGCCCTCCCAAAGTGCTGTATCATTTCTAAACTATACAGAATGCGATAGTGTAGGGTGAAAGGTCATTTTAGCTATAGAATGAAAGGAATGGTCAGTGTCAAAGGTCTGAAGCAGAGAAATAGTACCTAAGAGGCCAGTGTCCTGCAGGGCATAAACTTGACCTCTTGGTGATCTGTAGCTGTCATGATGTCCTAGCAGTCATGGTCAGGTCCAAGTGAAACATCCTGACTGGCGTTTAGTGTTTCCATGGAAATGGCCTCCAGAGATTATTGACAAAGCTTCTCTGCATGCCTGAGTAGGCCTCTGGTCACTGGTGAAAGATATATTGATTATGCATTAGCCTGAAAGGTCTGACCAGTATTACAGGCTTTTAGAAAATGCATACCAACTCTCAGACATCATTAAGCATAGTATAATTTTGAATAAATACACGGAGTGGTTTTATTTTACCTTGCAACGATGGCATTCGGTCATAAATAGTACATGTTTATCTACTCCTACCCTAGCTGAGATAATATTTAACCATCTCTCTGTACTCAAGTACAACTTTCTTTAAATCAGTCACTTACTTTCTAATTCTTCCTACTGTCTTACCTATCTATATGTTACATCTTTGCTTTACCCTTCACTATCAATTATAATGCTGTATTAATTACGTGTTGTGTTGACACTGAGGGACATAATCTAACGGGGTGCCCAAGTTTTCATGAGGGCGTCCTCGCAGGACGGCCCTGCGAAGGGGCGGGGAAACCAGTATTATCGAAACAAGATGGGCATCCATCTTTCATTTCGATAATACGGTCGGGGACGCCCAAATCTCAACATTTAGGTCGACCTTAGAGATGGTCAACCTAAATATTGAGATGGTCGACCTTAGAGATACTTGTCCCCAGTTTTCGGCCATAATGGAAACCAAGGACACCCATCTCAAAAAAGACCAAATCCAAGTCCTTTGGTCATGGAAGGAGCCAGAATTCATAGTGCACTGGTCCCCCTGACATGCCAGGACACCAACCGGGCATCCTAGGGGGCACTGCAGTAGACTTCACAAATTGCTCCCAGATGCGTAGCTCCCTTACCTTGGGTACTGAGCCCCCCAAAACCCACTCCCCACAACTGCACACCACTACCATAGCCCTAAGGGGTGAAGGGGGGCACCTACATGTGGGTACAGTGGGTTTCGGGTGGGTTTTGGAGGGCTCACATTTACCACCACAAGTGTAACAGGTAGGGGGGGATGGGCCTGGGTCCACCTGGCTGAAGTGCACTGCACCCACTAAAACTGCTCCAGCATACTGCTGTCAGGGAGCTGGGTATGACGTTTGAGGCTGGAAAAAAAAAACGTAAGTTTTTCTTTTTTAGGGTGGGAGGGGGTTGGTGACCACTGGGGGAGTAAGGGGAGGTCATCCCCGATTCCCTCCGGTGATCATCTGGTCAGTTTGGGCACCTTTTCACGGCTTGGTCGCAAGAAAAAATGGACCAAGTAAAGTCAGCCAAGTGCTCGCCAGGGATGCCCTTCTTTTTTCCATTATCGGCCGAGGACGCCCATCTCTTAATCACACCCCAGCCCCGCCTTTGCTACGGTGCCGACACGCCCCCGTGAACTTTGGTTGGCCCCACAACAGGAAGCAGTTGAGGATGCCCAAAATCGGCTTTTGATTATGCCGATTTGGGCGACCCTGAGAGAAGGACACCTATCTCCCGATTTGTGTCGGAAGATGGGCGCCCTTCTCTTTCGAAAATAAGCCATACTTTGTATTGTTATTTGAATATTTTTACTGCTGTAATTGCCCATTGCTCATGTTTGACCTATTCTTACTGTAAACCACCTTGAGTGAATTCCTTCAAAAAGGCGGTAAATAAATCCTAATCCTATATAATAAAACGCACCTCCAACATTCTGAAGCTGACTGCATGGCTGAGGCATTCCTGCTCTCTGTATCCATCTCCTGAATTGACATCACGTACTTCCGTGTTCGTCACAAGCAGAAGTGATCAACCACACGAGGTTTCTCAGCTTCACAATGTTGGAGGTGCATTCTATTAAATAGGATTGGTCAGTTCCTTGAAGCACAGCCAGAGCTCAGCGTCCTGCACAGTAACGCTCAGACACCAGAGAGGGAGAGGGGGGGCCTGACACCAGAGAGGGGGGGCAGGTATCTCTGTCACACACACACTCTCTCTCTCACACACTCTCTCTCTCTCTCACAGTCAATGTCTTTCTCTCTCTCACTCTCACACACTGTCTCTCACACACACTATGTCTCACACTGTATCACATTCACTCTCTATGTGTCACACAGTCATTCACACACTCTCTTGGTCTCATACACTCAGTCTCACAGAGAGTCTGTGTCTCACACACACTCTCTCTGTCTCACACACTGTATCTGTGTGAAACACACACTCTGTCTCTCACACTGTGTCTCACATACACACTTGCACACACTCTCATTCTCACACACACACACTCTCTCTTACACACACATTCGCACCCAGACTCACTCTCTCTCTCTCTCTCTCACACACACACACTCGCACATTCACACTCTCTCTCTCACACACAGTCACTCTCACATACACTCTCTCAAACATACACCCTCCGAGGAAAACCTTGCTAGCGCTCGTTTCATTTGTGTCAGAAACGGGCCTTTTTTTACTAGTAAATAATAAATAAATAAAACACAACGAGTATAATCACAGAACGAGATTGCTTGAACACCACGTGCCATAGGAGCCAACTTTTGAAAATGATTGGGGGTGATGAATTTATGAACTCAACAGAAATTCCACCTCCTCCCAAGAAATGAAAAAGTAAGCATTGCAGACTATGAGCCAGACTGACCAGCCCTTATCCAAATGAAGTGCAGCAGGTAATGTGGACATGAGTAAAACGCATGTAGCCAAAGTAAGCTAAGGAAATGCTCAGGGGTCTTTTTATTTTTATTTATTGCATTTGTATCCCACATTTCCCCACCTCTTTGCAGGCTCAAAATGGATGTGTGCTGAAAAATGGCTTGCGGTAATGTAATATAGGCGTGGGTTTTGGGCGCGCCGATCCATTTTTTAGCGCGCCTGTAAAAAAGGCCTTTTTTTTGCCGAAAATGGACATCCATTTTGTGTCTGAGACCTTACCGCCTGCCATTAACCTAGCAGTAAAGACTCATGTGGTAACCAGATGGTAATGACCTACGTGTACCAAATGCCACTTGCTGCGCGTATCGGATGCGCACCAAAAATGAAATGATCACGAATGCCACTCGGTAGTCAGACGGTAACTCCATTTTGGCGCGCATAGACCCTTACGCGGCTTAGTAAAGGGCCCCTCAAAGTCCTGACAGTCTCTCCTTCCCCCTCATCCTCTGCAGCAAATCCACACCTTACTGTTTCTCTCCCCATTCACACCACACTTCCTTCCCTTCCTCAACAGCCAGTCCTCGCTGGTCTCTTCTTCTTCCCTAATCAGGCCAGCTACATCACCCTTTCACTTTCCCTATTTACTCAAATTCCCCTAATCTTTTTTTCTTAATTTCTCCTCCTCCGTACTCTCTCTGCAATTTTGAATTATCCCCCTCCTGCACAAGCAGCGTTTGAGTTTCATACTTGGGGGCAAGCCTGCTCAGCTCCTTATATCCTTTTAGCCTGCTCTGCTCCTCAGTTCTCCTTGACCCATCTTCTGTTTTCTTCCACTTCTCAGCAAGTTCCCACACACCTCTCCTTAGTCAGTTCCTCTTCCCTGCATGTTTGTCTCACCCATCCCTTCAATGCTCCCCACATCTCACTTTCTTATCCAAACAGTGGCCAAGTCAGGTCACAGGTACCTGGCAGAAATCTAAATCATGGTAACACTCCAAATCCCAGGGCAAGCAGTTGCTTCCCCATGTCTGTCTCTATAGCAGACTGTGGACTTTTCCTCCATGAACTTGTCCAAACCTTTTTTTTAAACCCAGATACACTAACCGCTGTTACCACGTCCTCCGGCAAAGAGTTCCAGAGCTTAACTATTCGTTGAGTGAAAAAATATTTCCTTCTATTTGTTTTAAAAGTATTGTCATGTAACTTCCTCGAGAGTCTCCTAGTCTTTGTACTTTCGGAACGAGTAAAAAATCGATTTACTTCTACTTGTTCTACACCACTCAGGATTTTGTAGACCTCAGTCATATCCCCTCTCATTCGTTTCCAAGCTGAAGAGCCCTATCCTCTTTAGCCTTTCTTCATATGAGAGAAGTTCCATCCCCTTTACCATTTTGGTCGCTCTTCTTTGAACCTTTTCTAACTGAGATACGGCGACCAGAACTGAACGCAGTACTCAAGGTGTGGACGCACCATGGAGTGATACAAAGTCATTACTGAATCTAGCCCCAACTGCCTAATGCACTTTAGTAAAAGGGCTCTGAAGGCAGCTGTGTGATTTTATTAAACAGACTAAAAATAGGAGCCTTCCTGCCCAATTAAACTAGGCAGGGGCGACCCAAGGCAATCTACTGCCTCAGGCAGGGATGAAATGGCCCCCCAGCATCTTGCCCAGTGGTGTGCTGGAGCAGGCTCTCACGGGCTCGCGAGAGCCGTTTGTTAAATTTTGAAGAATTTTGGGAGCCGGTTGTTAAAGTAGCCCCTCCATGACTACTTTAACCACTGGCTCCCAAAATGTGGGCTCGGGCCCCCACCTCAATTCTCTTTTACTTTGCTGGTGGGGATGCTGAGCTTCGCTGGCCAAGTGAATAGACTGCTGCTGCTCCCCGCTCCTGATTTCCAGCTCTGAGCAGCAGGCTGGAACTTCTACTGCATGTGCAAGAAGTCCCAGCTTGCTGCTCAGAGCCAGAGACAAGCAGTGGGGTGTGGTGGCAGTCCATAGCATGCCTATCTGAGGTGGAGAGAGACGGGCATGCGTTATCCCCCCCAGTCCACCCATGCCCCCCCCCCCCAAATTGCAGGGCTGTCTATGCCCAGAGAGAGAGCCCGTTGTTAAAAATTTACCAGCACACCCCTGATTCTTGCCTCTCCTGCCAACTCCTTCCCACTACCCCAGCCACGGTGTAGCACCTCTCCCCCCTCCCCCCAAGCCTACCTTAAGGGGTCTTTTACTAAAGAGTAGCTCAAGTTATCTGCAGCAGGGCCCATAGGAATAAAATGGGCCCTGCTGTAGATAACTCGAGCTAATCTTTAGTAAAAGACCCCCTTTATTTTTGTTGCTGCTGTTTTCAAAAGTCCGAGGCGGCAGCGATACTCATATGCTGCCCTGCTGCAGGCACCACCGTCTCTCTGTACTGCAGCCCACCTCCGAGGAAATAGGAAGCTATGCCAGAGTGGTGGGCCACAGTAGTACAAGAGACACCGGTGCTGGCAGGAGGGCAGTATATGGGGATCACTGCCAATGCCAACTTTTGAGATACAAAGAAAAGGAGGTAGGCTGTGGAAGGGAGTTCAGGAAGGAATGGAGCAAGATGCCGCTCCATAATTAGTACCGCATGAGTTGGCCTAATGGTAGGGCTGCCACTGAAACTAGATACCCCGTTATAAAATGATCCTCCACCTGTTCATATGCAATGAAACATACTGTGCATACGTGAACCAAAGCAAAGGAATTAAGGGAAATGATCCGTCAGTGGTAATTCTCATACATTTCATTCAATCAGGTTTTGGTTAATCTGTGTCCAGGTGTGAACTTTATTTTTGTCAAGTTTAAAACCTTCAGCAATGAGAGAGGTCCAATATGGTGCAGGAGAACCTAGTTGATCAAGGAAGCACAATGAAAGATTTTTCATTTTGAGGTTTTTTTGTTTTTTCTCATTTGGTTTATTTTGCTGCGTTTTGTTCAGTACTAAGGCGGTAAATTTAAATGGCAGAAATCCTGTCCTCTTGATATGCTTATAGATTTATACCCAAAAAGCCTGCACGTATATAAGTTTTACCCAAACTCAGAAAGATTTGGCAAAGCCCCTCATGAAAGGCTCCTGAGAAAATTAAAAAGACGTGGAGGGGCATAATCGAACGAAAACATCTATCTCCATGGGCGTTTATCTCCGAGAACGGGTCAGTGAAGGGGCGGACCGAACCGTATTTTCGAAAAAAAATAGACGACCATATTTTATTCGACAATTTGTGAGCTGGGCGTTTTTGTTTTTCAGCGATAATGGAAAATGAAAGCGCCCAGCTCAAAAACGAATAAATCCAAGGCATTTGTTCGTGGGAGGGGCCAGGAATCGTAGTGCACTGGTCCCCCCTCACATGCCAGGACACCAACCGGGCACCCTAGGGGGCACTTTTACAAAAACAAAAAAAAAAGGTAAAAGAGCTCCCAAGTGCATAGCACCCTTCCCTTGTGTGTTGAGCCCCCCAAATCCCCCTCAAAATCCACTGCCCATAAGTCTACACCATTACTATAGCCCTAAGGGGTGAAGGGGGGCACCTATATGTGGGTACAGTGGGTTTGGGGGGGTTGGACGACTAAGCATTAAGCAGCACAATTGTAACAGGAGGGAGGATGGGCCTGGGTCCACCTACCTGAAGTCCACTGCACCCCCTAACAACTGCTCCAGGGACCTGCATACTGCTGCCAGGGAGGTGGGTATGACATTTGAGGGTGAAAATAAAAAGTTGTGAAACATCATTTTTTTGTGGTGGGAGGGGGTTAGTGACCACTGGGGGAGTCAGAGGAAGTCATCCCCGATTCCCTCTGGTGGTAATCTGGTCATTTAGGGCACTTTTTGGGGCCCTATTCGTGAAAAAACAGGGTCCAGGAAAAGTGCCCTAAATTCTAGCTAAAAACGCATACTTTTTTTCTATTATCGGCGAAAGGCGCCCATCTCTGTTCGGGTGATAACCAAGCCCCAGACCCGCCTTTACCATGCCTCCGACACGCCCCCGTCAACTTTGTACGCTTCCGCGATGGAGTGCAGTTGAAAACGTCCAAGTTCGGCTTTCGATTATACCGCGTTATTCGTTTTTGTGAGATAAACGTCCATCTCCCGATTTAGGTCGGAACTTGGGCGTTTTTCTCGTTCGATTATAAGCAGGATAGGATAAGAGTCAATGTTCTGTTGTGGATTGGGAACTGGTTAAAAGTTATTGGAGGAAGGTGAATAGGGTGACATGCTGCAAGGATCTGTACTGGGACTGGTGCTTTTTAAACATACTGATAAATGATCTGGAAATAGGAATGACAAATCAGATAATCAGATTTGCAGAAAACAGGAGGTTGGTGCGCGCCGAATCCCGCGGTAGAAAATATTTTTTTATTTTCTACTTTGTGGGGTTGGGGAGGGGGGCATTTCTGGTGGTTATCGGCAGCATGGCCACATTGGCGTGCACGGCATGGTTACCACATGGGTAGCGCGTGAACCCTTACCGCTAAGTCAATGGCTGGTGGTAAGGGCTTAGGCAGTAAATAGGTGCACGCTAGTTTTAATTTTTGCGTTCCACCATTTTGAGCCCAGGTAGCTAAATCCTGCTATGTAGGTGGACTTGTATAGTACGTTTTTGCAGTTGGGCAGGTGAAGTAGTAGGTAACCTCTGGTTCCTGGGTTTGCATTTCTTGGTGATAGTTTGATCATGTCTAGCATGTAGTCCAGTGACATGCCAAACAGTATTTTGAAGATGATTGTGCTGGTTTTGAAAAATAGTCTGGCCTTGATCGGGAGCCAAAATAGCATTATGTGTAGTGGGGTTACTCTATCATATTTTGAGTTTTTGAATATCAATGTCACTGCTGTATTTTGGAATGTCTGCAATGATCATAGTAGGTTTTCTTTGCAGCCTACATATGCTGCATTACAGTAGTCTAGTTGGGACAATATCAGCGTCTGTACTATAAGATGGAATGACTGTCTGGAGAAATAGTCTCCGATTCTTCTCAGTTTCCATTGTGTTTTGAAGCATTTTGATGTGATTGTAGCAAATATCATCCCCGAGGTATTTGATTACATTGCCTGTCAAATATTATTAGTTGGGTGTGTCAGCTAGGGATTCGTCAGACTTTTTCGTGGTGGTTTTAGTCATATTTGTCAGGACACTTTCAACAGGTGAAAGTGAAAAAAACAGCTGATTTCTTGGGAAGAAGTAAAGTCTGGTGCAAGTCAAGGGTCTTCTACTTCAACACTTACCAATCAGCTCTAATTTGGAATTCTTTCCCATAGGAGCTCAGATTATGTCACATTCCCAACTATGACCTCTGGCATCTCCACAGTGCTGTGTGCCGTGGTTCCTTGGGCGGCGCATTCACGTTCTCTTCCTCCCTGTGCTTCCGCACCATCTTCTTTCCCCTTTGTTTCCGCGGAGTACTTGTTGCGATCCTGAATGCTACGTCCCGCCTCCTGCCCCGCTGGCATCTGGTGTCTCCGCAGCCTACCTCCTTGGCTCCTCCTCTCTTGTTGCTCCTACCCTATTGTCTGCTCCCTTTCCTGTTGCTCCATCCTGCTGCTCCACTCTTATTGGGCAGCCTGTTATTCTTTCCTCCTCCTCCCTGCCCTATGGCAGCTCTCCCTCTCTCAGCTAGCTGCTGCTGATGTCAGACGCCAGCACTATTTCAGCTGATCCTCCTTTCTCCCTGCTGCTTTGGCTTCTACTCTGGTAGATGGTTGTAAGCTCTGTTCTGTGGTCTTTCCTATTTACCCTTGTCTCTGCTTCTGCCTGCCTACTGACCCAGTGTCTGCCTTGACTACCCTCTGTGCCTGCTGCCTGCCTGTTGGCCCAGCATGTACCCTGACCTCACTTCGTGCCTGCTGCCTACCTCTTGCCCTCTGGGTTTCTACCTGGATCCTGACCCTTTCCAGCTCCTCTCGGCACCTGTTCCTCCTGGCCCCTGCTCCCATAAGTTCTGCCGGCCACCTGCACCTAGGGGCTCAACCTCTGGGGAATGGCGGTCATTGCAGGTGAAGTCTCAGGGTTGCCCGACCGCTGAGTTCGGACCTGGGGTCACCTCCTCTTCAGGGCATGCCAGGGTTCTACTCGGCACAAGGACTCACAAGCCTGACAGATTACAACCTGATTATATGAGGTTTCAAAAGAAACTGAAAAATTACTTGTTTCAAAAGTTTCTTTTAACCAAGTATTTTTTGCTTAGTAGATGTTGGGAGTTTTGGCTGATATGTAAATTATCATTAATTGTTCTATTTTCCTAGAGTTTTGTTCTAGCTTCTTTATTGTAATCCATATCGAGCCAATTTTACTGGGGAATAGCAGAATATAAAAAAGTTATGCTATTGTTATTTAACATTTCTTTACAACCACTTTGTGATGTCATCAAAAGGTTTAGAATATGTTATCATTTTTATGCTGATGGCATTATATTATATGCTCCATTTTCAGTGTCTGAGGAATGGATGAGAATCCAATGGCTGTTTTCAGGCCATAACGGTAGAATTCTTATGGATTAGTGATTAACTTACATAAAAGAGAAGCACTGATCGTAACTAATGATGCTCTCTTAAGTGGGATTTTGTTTTGTGCAGCTTAATGATGTGGTGCTCCCTCTGAGTACAGAGGTGAAATATCTCTGTGTTATAATTGACTCACAATTAACTATAAAGCAATATTTGAAGTCTTCTATTCAAAAAGCATTCTTTAAAATGAGATTTTTGCAACAGTTGAGACCTTTTTTTTTCCCCTCTGTGATGATTTTTGAATACTGCAAGCGCTTGTATTTCTTTGCTTTGATTAGGCTAATGCAATTTGGTGAGTCTCCAGAGTTTACCCTTAAGCCTTGTTCTTCCCCTCACGTCACGTGCATACTCATTTTAGTGAAACTGAGCATGTGCAACACTTCACGCAAGCTCAATTTCAATAAAACTAGTGCGCACGTGTTGCAACGTGAGGGGAAGAGCAGGGCAGGCAATGCGGCGGAGACCAGTACTGGACAAACGCGCAGCCAAGGTATGTGAGGAGGTGGTGGCGGTGGCGGTGGCGGCGGCGGCAGCTGCAGGGAGGCGGGTCAAAATGTGTCCCCCCACTATTGGGCTCTGGACCTGCTCCACGTCGAAGTCTGGCTACGCCACTGCTAGTTAGTATTCTATATGAAGTCATTGAGGTATGTAAGAGGCCACTTACATACGTAAATGACTAGAATACCATTATTTATATACTTTCTTATTGTTTATCATTTATTTAAGATTAATATACCACCTTATATGCAGAGCATGTCAAAGTGGTTTATAACGTATGGAATAATTAGAACTCCATACAGTGGCGTTCCTAGGGGGGCGGACACCCGGGGCGGCGCCCCACCCCCCCGGGTGCAGCGCCCCACCCCCCCCGATGCAGCGCAGACCCCCCCGGCGAACCCCCCCCCCCCCGGGTGCATGCCGCTGGGGGGGGTGCCGCAGCGCGTGCCCGCTGCGAGTTTACTAACTTTGCTCGTTCGCTGCAGCTCCCTCTGCCCCGGAACAGGAAGTAACCTGTTCCGGGGCAGAGGGAGCTGCAGCGAACGAGAGAAGTTAGCGAACTCTCACAGCAGGCGCTCGCCGCAGCACCCCCCAGTGGCGTGCACCTGGGGCGGACCGCCTCCACCGCCCCCCCTTGGTACGCCACTTACTCCATAATATTAACAGGAAAGCGTCCACTCACTCAGAACATACATTCCATTTCATTTTTCTCAGTGTTTCGGACCCTGGAACAGTGACTCCAGGCCCGCCCGGCCCGCAGCATGCCTCGGCCAGTCAGCGATCAATAAATAAATGATAATTATAATGATACGACTCCTTTTAGCTCTAATTTTCAAAGGCAGTCTGAAACAAGTGACTTTTTAAAGCTGATCTGAATCGCGCATAAGTTGATCCTGCCCGTATAGGGAGGGGTAGGGCATTCCAAACGGGCGGTGCAAAAAAAAAAAAAAGCACTACACCTTGTGGATTTTCAGCTGGCCTTGGAGGGGCCAGGAAGCACCATCCTAAAATCATTTCTAGAAGAAAGAAAATGGGTAGAAATGTAAGGGAAGATAGGTAAGTTGGAATGCCGATAGGTAGGGCTCTGTGGATAAGAACTAGTATTTTAAATTTGATTCTACATTTAGGGGTGAATTCTCTATATAGAACTGAAAAAATCAGTGCTGAAAAAAGCACCATTCTATAAGCTACCTATGCTTAAAGTTTGGCACAGTTTACAGAATAGCGCTTACGCCCGGGAAACGTGTCTAACTTTAGGCATGCTGAAGCGGAGAGTAGAAACCGAAATCAACAATAAAACTAGGGCAGTGTTAGGGTAAGAAATATAGTGAGGCACTGACCAAAAAAAACCCACAGAAACCAATGTAGAGCACAGGAGACAGTATTGAAAAGAAAATGTATGGAACTTGAGCAGCGACACAGAGACAGAGTGAAGACGACACCTAAAAAACACAAAACTAGACAAAGCCACAGTCAAACCCCCGTGAAGAAAACCAGGATTAGAAAAAGACTTACCTGAGTCCAAAAAGCGTGCTCAATGGCAAAGACAAAACCAGCAAGTGAAAAAAACCCGCAAAAAAAGAAGCGTGAAAACTAAAAGTACCCGACACTGACGTGGACTTAAGTCATGTTACCAGCGCAACAAGAATAGACAGGCAGTGTATCCAATAGAAAGGAACCCATAAAAACTAGGCAAAAACAGAGAGGGCTGAAATGTATGAAAATAAAAATGTGTGAAGCGGTAATATCAGACATAGGACCAAAATGAACAGTTTGTAATGTAACCTCTAACATATTGATGAGAAATTACACTAAAGTGGTACATATACCATAAATTACATATATAAGTGTTATTAAAAACAATGAGAATCTTTAAGTTAAAATTACAGGTGTTCCCTTTACACAGCAATAACAATAATAAAAGTGATTAAAAAAAGATAAAAATAGAAATGAAGATAAAAATAAAAATAAAAACATATATCTGGATGACTTCTATAACAGTACAAAAAACAGAAGAAACCAGTCAGTCTTCGCAAAAAACACCAAAAAAGCAAAACAGCGAAGATGACAAACAAAAATAATCAAAAATTAAAAACAAGAAATAATCAAATTTGTATTTAAAAATACAAATACATAAAAAAATAAAAAATATGAAAAAGACGACACTTGTTTATAAAAAATTAAAACGCTTTATTAGCCAAAGGATAGCAGGGAAAAAGGGACTCGACACAGCTGTGTTTTGGCCGTACAGGCCTGCGTCAGGAGTCTTCTCACCGTGTACTGATTTTTAATTCTATCCAATTGTAAAGGGAATATGTGTGTCTCTTTTTAAACTGTAGCGTTAAATGATCCTTGGAACAAAGTGAAGCAAAAAGCATCAGAGCAGCGTCTCATCTCTGTAAAATAAAAAAATAAAAAAAGAAAGACAAATCTTTTTTTTTTTTGATTTTACAGAGACGAGACGCTGCTCTGATGCTTTTTGCTTCACTTTGTTCCAAGGATCATTTAACGCTACAGTTTAAAAAGAGACACACATATTCTCTTTACAATTGGATAGAATTAAAAATCAACACACGGTGAGAAGACTCCTGACGCAGGCCTGTACAGCCGAAACACAGCTGTGTCGAGTCCCTTTTTCCCTGCTATCCTTTGGCTAATAAAGTGTTTTAATTTTTTATAAACAAGTGTTGTCTTTTTCATATTTTTTATTTTTTTATGTATTTGTATTTTTAAATACAAATTTGATTTTTTCTTGTTTCTAATTTTTGATGATTTTTGTTTGTCATCTTCGCTGTTTTGCTTTTTCGACTTCTATAACATACAGGGATACAGAGTTAATGATCTGTGTTTCAAAAGCCAAATAGAGGCTCATAAAAAATGTATCAGTTCAATCTCTTTATTCAGGCCCTTTGAAAACACACATTCTAACTGGTAAATGGCACGTTGTTCTGCTCTCAATAAAGTCAAGTCAATGTCACCACCTCGACTGTTACTTTTGATAACTTGGAATACAAAAACTTTTATGTCATCAATATTATGTTTTGCATGGATCCAATGTTTAGGCATGGCCATTTGCAACAACTGAAACATGGTGCAAATCTTTGCACCTAAATTAAGGGCATTTTCCCCTTATTCTATCACTATGCATGTTAATTTTAGGAACATCCCCGTTCCGCCCATCACCCTCCCATTTCCACACCTCTTTTTTTTACTCATGCATAAAATTTAGGCATGGATTCCACGCCTAAATTTATACATGTATATTTCAATTAAATCTAATTAGTGCCAATAGTTGCCTGATAACAAGGCAATTAGCACTAATTAGCTTGTTATTCGATTAGGGCCCTGTTTACTAAGCCACACTGTAGGCGCGCTAATGTTTTTAATGTTATGTAAAGGAGCAGCAATTTCAGCAAAATCTTTCACAAATCTTCGATGGAAACTGGAAAAACATAAGAAACATTTTCACTTCTTTCTTAGATCATGGAAACTTCCATTCCTGTAGCACTCTGGTCTTTTCTGGATCTGTGGAAATGCCTTTATCTGATATGATATATCCTAAAAATTTGACTTCCTCACAGAGGAATTCACATTTAGCAAGCTTTAATTTTAACCCAACTTCTTTCAGCTTAATAAAAGCTTTTTGCAAGCTTTCTAAACAGGGCCGTGCCTAGGGTCTCCGGCGCCCCCCTGCAGTTGGCCTCTCCGGCGCCCCCCGCCCCCCCCCCCCCCGAAAACGAGCGCTACACTACCCGCGCTCTTCTCCCCAGATCCTTTTTTTTTGTTTAAATTTACCTCTCCGGCGCGTGGCAGCGTTAGTGAGAAGGAGGCGGCGCTCCCCCGCCCCGACGTGTCTTGACTTCGCTGTGTCCCGCCTTCTTCTGATGTCAGAAATGACGTCAGAAGAAGGCGGAACCGAGCGAAGGAAAGACACGTCGGGGCGGCCGGGGGAGCGCCGCCTCCTTCTCACTTACGCTGCCGCGCGCCGGAGAGGTAAATTTAAACAAAACAAAAAAAGGATCTGGGGAGAAGAGAGCGAGGTAAGCATGGTGCGGCGGGGCGCCCCCCAGAGGATGGCGCCCTCCTGCCATGCTTACCTCGCTTACCGCATCGGCACGGCCCTGTTTCTAAATGTTGTTCAAATGTTTTGGAATAAATCAAAAAATATCGTCAAGGTACAGAAGAAGTAGTTCAAACATACAGTCCCCAGGACCATTTCCATTAAACTCTCAAAGCTTGCTGGCACACTACAAAGTCCAAAAGGCACTGCTGTTTTCTTTATATCTTCTTCTGCCATGCCCATCTGGAAATATCCAGAAGTTAGGTCAAGGGAAGAAAACCACCTAGCTGAACCCAGAGCATCAAGAGATTCATCGATTCTCAGCAAAGAATAAGCATCCTTGATGGTAATTGAATTTACATGGAATTATAGCGTTCCATCCTTCTTTTTCAGGACTACAGCTGGGGACGCCAAGAAAGTATTACTTTTTCTGAGAATCCCTTTGTTTCCCAGCTCAAACATATGTTCGTGAATTTATTTATTGCATTTGTATCCCACATTTTCCCACCTCTTTGCAGGCTCAATGTGGCTTACAATACATCATGAATGTTAGAAATGTATAAGAGAAAATACATTTAGTATTATATAAGGATCTTGTTTAACATAATAATGATGAAATAAGATAGTACAGTGACAAGCAAATGCTGTAAGACAATTCTGGGTATATTTGTAGGAGTTCACATTTGTTGATCTTTGTGGTATGCCTTGTTAAAGAGATGGGTGTTCAGTAGTTTGCGGAAGTTAGTTAGTTCATAGATCGTTTTCAGGCTGTGCGGCAGCACGTTCCAGAATTGTGTGCTCGAGTAGGAAAAGGTAGAGGCATGCGTTGGTTTGTATTTTAGACCTTTACAGTTGAGGAAGTGAAGATTGAGGAATGATTTTAGCATCCCATGCAGATATTTTGCTGCACTTAAGCTACAGCTACTGACACACAGTGATAAGGCAATTTGAATAGAGGCTCCTTACCAGTATTTATTCCATGAAGAACTAAATCAGTATATCCAATATCATTATTATCAACAGAAAAAAACTGTCTTGTATTTTAAAAGCAGCTCCTTAAATTTTTTACACTGCTCTTTTGTCATATTGTCCCATTGTACCTCCACTGGGGTTATTTTCATATCTTCCATTTCTGGAATGACTGTTTGTATTTGCTCAGGTCTTTCTTTCATCAATTATTTCAGCCGATTTGTAAATCTCCGCCACTTGAGCTCGGGGTGGTAAATTACATCCTGCACACCTGAATTCATTATTCTTATGGGAATTATATCCTCCTTTTGCTTTACGAGAGCAGTTGCTATCATTAGATTGTTAGGTAGATTAATTGCTCTGATACCTGTAACCAGTGCATTATTTCTAGCAAAAAAGGTGCCGGTACTGAAATGCCAGACCATCCTTCAGGGATAGGGGTGATCACTGAAGGACCCACCCCACAATAGCCAGGCTCCCTGCAACCAGTCACAGAATCTATGACAAGGCAGAACTAGTGTGTAGAGCCTGAGTTCGTTCATTAAAACATGGGGACTATGGGTCAATTTTAGCAGACAATGGAAAAGGTGCCGGTACTCAGTACCCCCAAGTACCCCCTCAAAAAAAGCCCTGCCTGCAACTACCATATTGAATGCAGCCATTTTTTTGGACTTCTCCATATTTACCTTCTATTATTTTCTGTGTCAGTGCCGGAATCACGTGTTTTTGATTACCCAATGCTGTTACAAATCCTAACCTCTTATCCAGATCCTCCTCATCATAACCTCTCGCTGCATGAATAACTAACATTATCTTATTTATCTGTGAACTGGTAACGCTTTTATTCTTTTTTAGCGGAAGTAAATATTTTGGGGAAGAAATCTTCCATACGTTTAATAATATTCATTCCAATTAAACCAGTGGGCCTGGATGGGCCAGGGCCCACCCATTTAGGGCTCAGGCCCACCCATCAGTAGCACATGTTTAGCAGTAGCTGGTGGGGATCCCAAGTTCCGCCAGCTGAAGACTTCCCCCTGATGGTAACGAAAACGCTACTCTCCATGATACTGGCACCTGCACATGCTCAGTTTTCAGCTTAAGCTTGCTATAGACTGCCAAGGTGGAAAGAATTGTTTTCCCAGCCAGCTGAGATATTTTTTTCGTGGTGGTGGTGGGGGGGGGGGGGGAGAGAACATTTGGGGCCCACCCACTTCTTGCCCAGGCCCACCCAAAATGTGTTGTCTGGCTACGCCCCTGGTATGCTCTTCTTCAAAGGTTTCAGAATCCTGAAAATCCTTTACTACGAATATATACCGCCCAGGAATTGTCTTTCCCTCAAATTTTATTTCCACTTCAATACACCCTAGAACAGGAAAATAAGTACCATTTACTGCAACCAGTTTCATCCATTTAGCATCCTGTAGCTTCTCAGGGTGTTTGAAATTCTTGTAGAAATAACTGGCAAATAAAGTTGAAACAGCTGATCCAGTATCCACAGTACACACCTGGTAGTCACTCCATTTATTTCTAAATGTATTTAAGGCCTTTGTCCCACCGCCTTCTCCTTACAAACTTCCCACTCCTGTTAAGTTTGATCTTCACTTGCAGTTTGTGTTCTAACTGGCTGCTGGAGCACTCCTCTATCCCCATTTTTAGCTGTAACATTTCCTCCTGGAACTTCAGCGCTTGTACTAGGTCTTGACCCCTCCACCCTTTCTTTATTTAAAGGGATCAAATTTTCATTCCTCTTTTCTGATAAACATTTTCTTGCTATATGGCCTAGCTGATGACACCTGTAACACACAACATCTCCATTTCCATTCTGAGCTATAGGTCTTTGTAATGGGTTTTCTCTGAAATTCTGATATTGGCTTTCATTTTCTCTTCTTGAAAAAGAAATTTCTCTGTGAACGTCTCTGTCCCTATACCTTTGTCCCAGTAAGTCCTGCTGAAATCTTTCCATCTGTCCCAATCTTCAAGATATATCTCTAACCAAGGAAAAAATCTCCATTTGCCCAAATTTGCATGCCTAAATTTGGGCATGCTGTTGAAATGTGTACGCAGATTAATTGGTTATAGAGGTCTAACCATCAATAAATCAGGCATCAACAACCAATTATTGATGTTATTTGGCACTCATTAAAATCTGGCTGCACCCGGTTCTATAAGGCAGGATGCCAAATTTCCATAGCGCATATCCCAAAAGGGAGCATGGCTATGGGCGGGGCATGGGCTTCTCAGGGGTACTCTGAAATGTTACACACATAGGTGCAGCAAAAGGGGCCCTGTCTTAGCAGCGGTGGCTATGTTTGCCACATACCAAGGCCCCTTTTACCGCAGCAGGTGAAAAAGGCCAAAACAAAAATGGCCGTGCGGTGAGTTTGCTCTTGCCGCGTGGCCATTTTGGAGGAGCACTTACCACCACCCATTGAGGCACTGGCACTGTCCAATTACCGTTGTGTAACCCCTGCGCTTGAAAATCAGACCTGATTTTTTTGTAGCACACCGGGGGGGGGGGGGGGTGGAACTTCCGCCGGTGCCCACATTAGGCCTGCAGTAGTTCTGGTTTGGCGCACATCAAGCCCGTTGCCGCTCGCCAGCCCTTTAATAAAAGGGCCCTATAGTTATAGAATACCAATTAAACGTGCCTAACTTGAGGCCCAGCATTTATTTTATTTATTTATTTGTTACATTTGTATCCCACATTTTCCCACCTTTTTGCAGGCGCAATGTGGCTTACATGGTACCGTAATCGGCGTTAACCGATTTCGGTATGAACAAATACAAGTTGCGATTAATATCAAGGTGATATTATTATTATATTATATATAATGTAATTATTTACACCTGATTTCAGCAGACATAAGTCTGGTACCCAACGTTAGGAATAGGAATTGGCGCTACGCACTACTGTATAAAGGTCGCATCCATTTCTGTGCACCATTTTATTTATTTATTTGTTACATTTGTATCCCACATTTTCCCACATATTTGCAGGCTCAATGTGGCTTACATTGGTACCGTAGAGGCGTTCGCCAATTCTGGTATAAACAGTTACACAGTGATTTTATGGTAGAATAGGATTCATGTGGAGCAAACATGTCAGGGAATCATATTTATTTATTTATTTATTTATTTATTTATTTCTCACATTTGTATCCCACCTTTTCCCACTGATTGCAGGCTCAAAGTGGCTTACAAAAATATTGTAGTAAGTTACAATGCGAGAAGTACAATTTTTTCAAATTTAGCAGAATAAAAAATAACAGTTAAACAGCGATGGGTATTGAAGTAGGATATGAATAACAATTAATCAGTAGTAAATATGAAAGATAAGATGTAATTAGAGTCGATTGGATCGAATAATAGTAAGGGATAATTCTGATTATGTTGAACCTGGGGAGTAAGCCCTCTTGGACAATACTGTTTTCAATGATTTCCTAAAGTTTAGGTAGTTCTGGGTAGTTTTTGTTAATTTGGGTAAGGCGTTCCACAGTTGAGTGCCAATGTAAGTGAAGTTTGAGGCGTAAATTGATTTATACTTTAAGCCTGGGTAATGTAAGTTCAGATAAGATCACGATGAACTGGTTCTGTTCCTAGGTGGTAAATCAACCAATTCAAGCATGTATTCTGGTACCTCACCGTAGATTATTCTGTGGATTAATGTACTGTAGATTAAAGGCTATTCATTCTTTTATAGGGAGCCAATGCAGAATTTCTCTGAGTGGTTTTGCAGTTTTAAATTGAGATTTTCCAAATATCAGTCTTGCCGCAGTATTTTGGGCTGTTTGTAATTTTTTGAGCAGTGGTTCTTTGCATCCCGCATATATAGCGTTGCAGTAATCCATCTGGCTCAAGACCATGGATTGTATCAAATTGCGGAAGACTTCATGGGGAAAGAAAGATTTTATTCGCTTGAGTCTCCACATTGAATAGAGGAAGAGTTACGTTATGTCCATTACGTTCTTTGGTTTCGTCATGTTGCTGGGTTCCGGCGTTTAAGTAGGGTCGGTAGGGCATGCCTTTTTGAACAGGCACGTTTTTAGTGATTTCCGGAAGTTTAGGTGGTTATACGTTGTTTTCACGGCTTTTGGTAGTGCGTTCCATTGTTGTGTGCTTATGTAGGAAAAGCTGGATGCATAAGTTGATTTGTATTTGAGTCCTTATAGACTGGTCCCCATTTTCTGTTAAGGGGTAGTAGCTAAGTGGGGCATGGGCGGAGAATGGGTATGGAGAGTATACTTCAGTTAGCGCATGGCACATACTGTACATTAACTGACAATTGTGCATTTAACATCAGTCCACTTAGCTCCTCCACGTTAATTGCAACCAGAGTACTGTATGCTAATGGGCATTTTAATGGTGCCCAGTGTTTGCTGCATTAAATTTCCATTTACCATGCATTAATTTATTGTGTTAAGGTGCAGTAGCTGCAAAATCTAACAGTCTTCAGTAAAAGGTTCCCTATATGTCTTTATACTGGCACAGAATCCTGCAGAAATTATGTCCACATTGAAGGCCCTGACATCGAGCAGGTGTAAATTTGTAGTGTAAAGTCAGGGTATATACGTGTATTTTAAGAAAATATACATGTAAACAGTGATTCAGCCTGTGCTATGCCCAAACTCCTGAGCACATCTACTCACATATACACATCTCTGCACTGTGCTTTTAGGCATGACCTAAATTTGGGACCCTTTTACTAAAATACATTAAGAAATGGTCAGTGTGTTTCAGGGCCGTCAAGAGGAGGGGGGACGGGGGGGAGGGCAAAATTCCCTGGACTCGGCTTTCAAGGAAGACCCTACCCCAGCGATCAAAACAGGGGCGTAGCCAGACACCCAATTTTGGGTGGGCCTGGGCCCAAGATGGGTGGGCAGATGAACTCTGCCCTATCCCACAAGTGATTTGGTCTCTCCCTCTCTCGCCTTTATACCATATGGAGGGGCATAATTGAACGAAAACGCCTATCTCCATGGGCGTTTATCTCCGAGAACAGGTCCGTGAAGGGGCGGACCGAACCGTATTTTGGGAAACAATAGATGCCCATGTTTTATTCAACAATGTGTGAGCTGGGCGTTTTTGTTTTTCAGCGATAATGGAAAATGAAAGCGCCCAGCTCAAAAACGAATAAATCCAAGGCATTTGTTCGTGGGAGGGGCCAGGATTCGTAGTGCACTGGTCCCCCTCACATGCCAGGACATCAACCGGGCACCCTAGGGGGCACTTTTACAAAACCAAAAAAAAAGGTAAAAGAGCTCCCAGGTGCATAGCACCCTTCCCTTGGGTGTTGAGCCCCCCAAATCCCCCTCAAAACCCACTGCCCACAAGTCTACACCATTACTATAGCCCTAAGGGGTGAAGGGGGGCACCTACATGTGGGTACAGTGGGTTTGGGGGGGTTGGACGACTAATAAGCATTAAGCAGCACAATTGTAACAGGTAGGGGGGATGGGCCTGGGTCCACCTGCCTGAAGTCCACTGCACCCCCTAACAACTCCTCCAGTGACCTGCATACTGCTGTCAGGGAGCTGGGTATGACATTTGAGGGTGAAAATAAAAAGTTGAGAAACTTCATTTTTTTGTGGTGGGAGGGGGTTAGTGACCACTGGGGGAGTCAGGGGAGGTCATCCCCGATTCCCTCCAGTGGTCATCTGGTCATTTAGGGCACTTTTGGGGGCCTTATTCGTGAAAAAAACAGGGTCCAGGAAAAGTGTCCTAAATTCTAGCTAAAAACGCATACTTTTTTCCCATTATTGGTGAAATGCGCCCATCTCTGTTCGTCAGATAACCACGCCCCAGTTCCGCCTTCGCCACACCTCTGACACGCCCCCATCAACTTTGTCCGCATCCGCGACGGATTGCAGTTGAAAACGTCCAAAAATCGGCTTTCAATTATACCGCTTTATTCGTTTTTGTGAGATAAACGTCCATCTCCCGATTTAGGTCGGAACTTGGGCGTTTTTCTCGTTCGATTATAAGCAGGATGGTCTCTCAGACATCTCCCTAACCTTTTAAATAGCAGACTTTCACTGGCAGCGAGCAGCAACTAATACACACTGCTCATGTTTGCCCCACAGCCTTCCCTCTGATGCAACTTCCTGTTTCCATATAGGTGGGAATACATCAGAAGGAAGGCTGCAGGCGAAGATCTGCTATTTACAAGGTATGCAGGAGGGATAGTTGGGAGTTTTCAGCTGCTGGGGCTTAGGGATCCCTGCCAGCCACATCATAGGTGTGCTGCTACTGGGTGGGCCTAAGCCCAAAGTGGGTGGGCCTGGGCCCACCCTTGGCTACGCCACTGGATCAGTGCTTTATCAGTCACAGGTCCTTCTTCCTGCTGCATCCTGTCTATGCGGAAACAGGAAGTTACTTCACAGGATGCAAGATGTGGCAAGAAGAAAGACCTGTAGCCGGCAGAGTACTCTCTCTCTCTCATTCACTGCTGTGGGAGGGGGGTGGCAGGGGGAGCAGAGGCGGTAGGGAGCAGCAGCGGTGGTGGTGGGGAGAGGGCAGTGGCAGGGCCCTGAAGATTGTTTGCCCGGGGCCCGGCTTTGTCTCTCGGCAGTCCTGGCATGTTTTAATGTGGATTTTCCCCATAGGTCCTAAGCCCATTTTTAACGCAGCTCAAAAATAGGGCCTTTTTTTCTTTTTGCAGGGCCCTCGCTAATTTTTCCATTAGCACATGAGCATACCTGCCAAGTCTCCCGCATTCAGTGGAAGACTCCCGCTTTGGCGGGTCATCTCCCGCACTCCCGCCAAAGCGGGAAAGTCTCCCGCTGAATTCTTCTGCTGCCGCCGCTTCCCTAGTCTTTGTACGTTTTGAAAGATTAAACAATCATATTCCACCTCCCCCCTCCCAAACACACACATAAGCCATCTGCTCTTCCCCTAACATAAGTACATAAGTATTGCCATACTGGGAAAGACCAAAGGTCCATCAAGCCCAGCATCCTGTTTCCAACAGTGGCCAATCCAGATCAGAAATACCTGGCAAGATCCCCAAAAAGTGCAAAACATGTTATACTGCTTATCCCAGAAACAGTGGATTTTCCCCAAGTCCATTTAATAATGACATGGCACCTGAAAATTCCACTCAGAAAAAACACGCCTAGGTGTGCTCTCTAAAGTACACCTGTATGTTATAGAATAGGCTTAAATTTCCATGTGGTATATAGAATATACCGATCGCCACTCCATGTGACCAAATTTAGTTGCGGCCATTTACTCTATGTTTTGCTTGGCGTAAATCCTGATGCCTAAATTAGGCACAGAGTGGGTGAATTCTATAACAACATGCATACATTTTAGAAACACCCACGCCTAGCCCATGGCCACACCCATTTTCAACTATCCACCTTATAATCGAAAGAGAAAAACGCCTAGATTTCGACCCAAATCGGGAGATAGACGTTTATCTCACAAAAACGAATAAATCGGTATAATCGAAAGTCGATTTTGGACGTTTTCAACTGCACTCCGTCGCGGATGCGGACAAAGTTGATGGGGGCGTGTCAGAGGTGTGGCGAATGTGGAACTGGGGCGTGGTTATCGACCGAGGAGAGATGTACACGTTAGGGTGATAATCAAAAACATAAAGGCGTTTTTAGCGAACATTTAGGACACTTTTGTTGGACCCTTTTTTCACACGAACAGGTCCCAAAAAAATGCTCTAAATGACCAGATGACCATCGGAGGGAATCGGGGATGACCTCCCCTGACTCCCCCAGTGGTCACTAACCCCCTCCCACCACAAAAAAATGATGTTTCACAACTTTTTATTTTCACCCTCAAATGTCATACCCACCTCCCTGGCAGCAGTATGCAGGTCCCTGGAGCAGTTGTTAGGGGGTGCAGTGGACTTCAGGCAGGTGGACCCAGGCCCATCCCCCCCTACCTGTTACAATTGTGCTGCTTAATTCTTATTAGTCGTCCAACCCCCCCAAACCCACTGTACCCACATGTAGGTGCCCCCCTTCACCCCTTAGGGCTATAATAATGGTGTAGACTTGTGGGCAGTGGGTTTTGAGGGGGATTTGGGGAGCTCAACACACAAAGGAAGGGTGCTATGCACCTGGGAGCTCTTTTACCTTTTTTTTTGTTTTTGTAAAAGTGCCCCCTAGGGTGCCCGGTTGGTGTCCTGGCATGTGAGGGGGACCAGTGCACTACAAATCCTGGCCCCTCCCACGAACAAATGCATTGGATTTATTCGTTTTTGAGCTGGGCGCTTTCATTTTCCATTATCACTGAAAAACAAAAACGCCCAGCTCACAAATTGTCGAATAAAACATGGACGTCTATTTTTTTTCGAAAATACGGTTCGGTCCGCCCCTTCACGGACCCGTTCTCGGAGATAAACGCCCATGGAGACAGACGTTTTCGTTCGATTATGCCCCTCCACGTGACTTAGAATCAGGGGCCTAGCCAGACTTCGGTGGGAGGAGGTCCAGAGCCCGAGGTAAGGGGGCACACTTTAGCCCCCCCCTGCTGCAGCTGACCCCCCCCGCCGCCGTCACCGCCACCAACAACTTTGACCCCCCCCCTGCCGATGACCCTCTCGACCCCCCCCCCTCCCACCATCAACCCTCCTCCGCAGTCACCTACCTTTGCTGACGGGGGACCCCAACCCCCACCAGCCGAGGTCCTCTTCTTCCGGCACAAGGCTTCGTTCTGTTTCTGTGACGTCAGACTCACAGAAATAGAACGAAGCCTTGCGCCGGAAGAAGAGAACCTCGGCTGGTGAGGGTTGGGGTCCCCCGCCAGCAAAGGTAGGTGACTGCGACGGGGATGGGTTGGAGGCGGGAGGGGGGTCGAGAGGGTCATCGGCAGGGGTGTCCAGGGCCAAATCTGCGTGGGCCCAGGCCTCTGTGGCCCCACGTAGCTACGCCACTGCTTAGAATTTAAGCGCACCACATTACAGAATATGCTTAGCGAATTGTACGTGTAAATCTCAATGCCAATTAATGCTGATAATCGCTTAACATCCAATTGATAGCATTAATTAGCTAGTTAACCAATTAAGTTACACACATTGTTATATGGTTCAGATTTCCATGCAGGTTAAGGCAGAATATATGGAATCCTGTGGTTTGTGCATTTAAAAAGTTTACAAAACTGCATTCTTAATGCAGACACCAGGAACACCACCAGCCAGCTGCACACAGAAACTACACATCCCAAGGTACCATGATGATAAAATTATAATGGCTATAACCACTCCAAGAAAAAAAAGAAATAATAATTCACTGAGGGGTCCTTTTACTAAGGTGCACTGAAAAATGGTCTGTACTAATGTAGGCACGTGTTTTGGACGCGTGCAGATCCATTTTTCAGTGCACCTGTAAAACCACCTTTTTGGGCTGAAAATGGACGTGCGGCAGAATGAAAATTGCCGCATGTCCATTTTGGGTCAGAGACCTTACCGCCACCCCATTCTCTTAGCGGTAAAGTCTCACGCACTAACCGGGCGGGAATCATCAACGCGCGTACAATCCGATGACCGCCCGGTTAGCGCCGTGCACCAGAAAATAAAATATGGTTTCCGGCGCACGTAGTGGACGTGCATAAAAAACTAAATTACCACCCGGGCCACGTGGTAGCCAGGTAGTAGTTCTGAATTGGCGTGCATTGGGCGCATGTGGGCACCTACGTGGCTTTAGTAAAAGGACCCCTGAAACATTACAGTAAACTTGTGTTTTCACGCTTAGATAGCAGTGGTTTTAAACCGGCTGTGATAAGGACATTTTAGTGCATTTCCTTTCACGTTTTTCAAGTTTTATTAAGAGCTGATATTAATTCACACAGTGTTACTAATTAATCTTAAGGCTCATTCATAAATAATCCCTACTCTGCATCTGAAACAAAAAATGATACATAAAAGATTTGTGTCCTACTAGGTCAGACAGATGAGATGCCTGTCCTCAGACGAGAGGACACTCTTGGACACTAGACTCCCCCTTTCATTGATCCAGGGCTCGGCTCTGAGTGCCATAGTTTATAGCCAAAGACTTCTCAATAGCCCTGTCAGGAAGTCGATAGTGTGATAGATACCCAGGCAGCTGCTCCTGTCTCCAGCACTTTAACCAAGCTTTCACTTTGGCAGTTATTACTACTGCAATAAATTCTTTACTAAAACAAATAGGCTTTCTGTAAATTTATTAGTTCGGGCACTCCATTTTGCTTAATAAAACTGCTAGTTTATATGGCAATATTTTTGTTCATAAATATGATTTCATAAATTAAGCCTTAACTGGTCTAATAAATAGAGCAGAAGCATTTAGGAAGCATCGCACCGTACACTGAGAGTACTGTATCTGTGCAGTGCTCAACAAAATAGACCACATACACGAGGAAGCCACTGAAGGCATTTATGAAATAAAATACGATCATTATATACCATTTGTCATATTAGCGTTTAACACAGAAACCGAGAAATTGACAGCAAGCAAAGAGCCTTAAATCCATCCAGTCTCCTGGTTTCCTCGGTAAAGGACAGGGCCCTTGTTTCATTTCCAGCTTACGCTTTTCTTGCCGTTTAAGGTTTAATCATTGTAAAAATTTGTGTATTATGTTTTTATTTAAGCCAACATCTCCGACATTGATACTGCGTTAACCAAGTACATTACAGGGAAATAAGGCAAACAAATCCAGAAGAAGGCTGGTGCATCTGACTAGTAAGGCACATTATAAACTGAAATTATAAATATATCAAATGAAGGAAACAAATGCAGAACTGCATATTTAACACTATACCTATGTGGTTTTTTTTTAAATTGAGGAACTTCTAAACCTTCCAAAGAGGTTCTCATACATTCACCTATTAATGTCATTTCTGATGAGAGATAGAAGTCTCTCAACCAAAGCTATTATCTTACAGACCACGTCAATAGATTAGCACCTCAGGTTTCAGTGCCCCAGTGGCATGTGGTTAGCATCAATTCTATATTTATGTATTTGTTGCATTTGTATCCCACATTTTCCCACCTATTTGCAGGCTCAATGTGGCTTACATAGTACCGGAGAGGCATCTTGGCTTCAATATTCCGGTATAGAATATTAATATATTTTGGCTTTGGCACTTACTACTACTACTACTACTACTTAACATTTCTAGAGCGCTACTAGGGTTACGCAGCGCTGTACAAATTAACAAAGAAGGACGGTCCCTGCTCAAAGGAGCTTACAATCTAAAGAACGACATGTCAAGTTGGGGCAGTCTGGATTTCCTGAGTAGAGGTGTAGTGGTTAGGTGCCGAAGACGACATTGAAGAGGTGGGCTTTAAGCAGTGATTTGAAGATGGGCAGGGAGGGGGCCTGGCGTATGGGCTCGGGGAGTTTGTTCCACGCATGGGGTGAGGCGAGGCAGAAAGGGTGGAGCCTGGAGTTGGCGGTGGTGGAGAAGGGTACTGAAAGGAGGGATTTGTCTTGAGAGCGGAGGTTACGGGTAGGAACGTAAGGGGAGATGAGGGTAGAGAGGTAAGGAGGGGCTGCAGATGGAGTGCATTTGTAGGTTAGTAGCAGAAGCTTGAACTGAATGCGGTACCTGATCGGAAGCCAATGAAGTGACTTGAGGAGAGGGGTGATATGAGTGTATCAGTTCAGGCGGAAGATAAGACGTGCAGCAGAGTTCTGAACGGACTGAAGGGGGGATAGGTGGCTAAGTGGGAGACCAGTGAGGAGTAGGTTACAGTAGTCAAGGCGAGAGGTAATGAGAGAGTGGATGAGAGTTCGGGTGGTGTGCTCAGAGAGGAAAGGGCGAATTTTGCCAATGTTATAGAGGAAGAAGAGACAGGTCTTGGCTATCTGCTGGATATGCGCAAAGAAGGAGAGGGAGGAGTCAAAGATGACACCGAGGTTGCGGGCAGATGAGACGGGGACGATGAGGGTGTTATCAACCGAGATAGAGAGTGGAGGTAGAGGAGAAGTGGGTTTGGATGGGAAGACAAGAAGTTCGGTCTTGGCCATGTTCAGTTTCAGGTGGCGGTTGGATATCCAGGCAGCAATGTTGGATAAGCAGGCCGATACTTTGGCCTGGGTTTCCGCAGTGATGTCTGGTGTGGAGAGATAAAGCTGGGTGTCGTCAGCATAAAGATGATAGTGGAAGCCATGAGACGAGATCAGGGAGCCCAGGGAAGAGGTGTAGATTGAGAAAACAAGGGGTCCAAGGACAGAACCCTGAGGGACACCAACAGAGAGCGGGATAGGTGTGGAGGAAGAACCATGAGAGTGTACTCTGAAGGTACGATGGGAGAGATATTTAGGTACACGCTGTTATGCCAATGGCAGGTGGGTACACTAAGGGCCCCTTTTACCAAGCTGCGGCAAAAGGGGCTGGCACTGGCAGCGCATGTATTGAACGCGCAGGTCTATTTTCCAGTGTGCCTGAAAAAAAAGGCTTTTTTGGGCCGAAAATGGACATGCGGCAAAATAAAAATTGGCGTGCGTCCATTTTGGGCCTAAGACCTTACCGCCACCCATTGACTTAGCGGTAATGTCTCATGCGTTAACCGAGCGGTAATCGTCTGCATGCATACAATGCCGATTACCACCTGGTTAGCGCCGTGCGTCAGAAAATAAAATATATTTTCCAGCTCACATAGTGGATGCGCGTAAAAAATGAAATTACCGCCCACAGCACTTGGTAGCTGGGCGGTCATGGCCGTCAAGAGGGGGGGCAGGGGGGACAAAATTCCCCAGGCCCGGGCCTCCAAGGGAGGCCCGGCGTCGCAGTCCCACCCGCCCTCCCTCGTCGACCGTCTGCCACCTGGCCGAGCCTCCTGCATTGAAATCACAGCACCTCTCACCTCCGTGTGAAAGCGCTGCAGGCAGCAGGGCAGCAGATCGCCTCCCTTCGGGTCTCCTTCTCTCCTTGTGTCCCGCCCTCATCTGATGTAACTTCCGTGTGGGCGGGACACAAGGAGGGAAGGAGGGCCGAAGGGAGGCGATCTGCTGCCCTGTTGCCTGCAGCGCTTTCACACGGAGGTGAGAGGCACTGTGATTTCAATGCAGGGGGCCCGGCCCGGTGGCGGATGGAGGGGGGCGGGTGGAGGAGGGAGCGGCGGCAGCAACCTTGGGTGAGTGGAGAGGGAGCAGCGGTGGTGACCTCGGGGGGGGGGGGGCGGCCTTTCCCCGGGCTCGGCCCAGTCTCTCAGCGGCCCTGCGGGCAGTAGCTCCGAATTGGTATGCATTTGGCATGTAAAGGTGCCTATTCGGCTTAGTAAAAGGGTCCCCAAGTTCCTGCCAAGCTCCAGTCCTGCCTTGTCTCTGAGTTCCTGCCTTGCCTTTACCCTAGCCCTAGCTTGACTCTCTTGTCCCAGTCCTTGTCCTGCCTGTCTTGTCCTGCCTTGTCATGTCTGATTCTATCTAGCTCCTGCATGTTCAGTTTCATTAACACGAGCGTGAAAGCAGGACAGGTTGCCAGTAATGTAAGACCAGCGCGGGACAAACGCTTTAGCTGGCGGGGGTTGGGGACCCCCGCCAGCCAAGGTACCTTCCAACAGCAGTGGGGGGGGGGGGGGCAGCGGCGGTGGCGAGGAGACAAAACCGGCAGGGGGGGCAGAGGTGGCGGCGGGAGGGTGGCAGCAGGGAGGCGGGCCAAAATGTGCCCCCACCACCACCTTGGGCTCTGCCCCCCCCCCCTCCCATCGAGGTCTGGCTAGGCCCCTGACTTAAGTACTGAGTCTTCTCAGGTGTTAAGCAGGGATACACCTGGGTATCAGGTACCTCTTACAGCTCCTGTTATTCACCTCTTCCCTTAGTACCACCATGACCCTCTGTAACTGGAGTCCTCTTTTCACAGATCCCCCTTGAACTGTGGTCTCCTTCTGCCATGTTTCAGTATATAGCTGGATCGAGCCTTGCTAGCTCTGGCCGTCTTCAAATCTAAGCTAAAAGTCCAACTTTTTGATGCTGCTTTTAACTCCTAACCCTTATTCACTTGTTCAGAACCCTTATTTTATCATCTTGACTTTAATATTCCCTTATCTCTTATTTGTCCTGTTTGTCTGTCCTAATTAGATTGTAAGCTCTGTCAAGCAGGAACTGTCTCTTCATGTTCAAGTGTACAGCGCTGTGTACGTCTAGTAGCGCTATAGAAATAATAAGTAGTAGTAGTAGTCTTTGGGATTCTGGAATCTTGCTATTATTTGGGTTTCGGAATCTTGCTACTCTTTGGGATTCCGGAATCTTGCTACTCTTTGGTATTCCGGAATCTTGCTACCCTTTGTCCTTATCCCTCATTTGTCCTGTTTGTCTGTCTTGATTAGATTGTAAGCTCTGTCGAGCAATTCATGTCCTCTAGGTCTACCGCCTTCCCGTCTCCAAAAAAGGTTCATTTGCGGATTAATACCTTTCAAATGTTTGAATGTCGGTATCATGTCACCCTGTTTCTCCTTTCCTTCAAGGTATACATGTTCAGGTCAGCAAGTCTCTCCACGTACGGTTTGCAGTGCAAATCCCATACCATTTTTGTAGCTTTTCTTTGCACCACTTCCAGTCTTTTTACATCTTTAGCAAGATACGGCCTCCAAAACTAAACACAATACTCCAAGTGAGGCCTCACCAACGACTTGTAGAGGGGCATCAACAACTCCTTTCTTCTTCTGGTTATGCCCCTCTCTATGCAGCCTAGCATCCTTCTGGCCATGGCCATCACCTTCTCGCATTGTTTCTTCACCTTTAGATTCTCCGACACCAACACCCCAAGGTCTCTCTCCTGAGTCGAGCTTACTGATCTCTCCCCTCCTATCCGGTATGTCTCTAGTGCATCACTCTACACTTCTTGGCATTAAATTTTAACTGTTCTATACAACTGGAAGAACTGGTCAAAACTTTCTGAGTCTAACGTTAACTTACTACTAAACTTCAGAATTTAACAAATTGTTCAAAAAAATGAAAACAGAAAGTGACAAAAAGGAAATCATACACAGAAAAAAGTGTGTATTAATGTGCTCAGTCCGTACCCATTCCAACCATTATATCCCCAAAAGGAATATGTGGTAGTCTCACAGAGGGAACCATCATAGCACATTAGATGTTCCACCTCCTTATATAGTGTACGTACATACAACCGAATCATCAAAATCTCCTCTGACATTGAGCAATTACTAAGTTGTTAAACATTCAGTTCAATTTGTTAAATTCTGAGGTTTAGAGGTGAATTAAATTTTAACTGCCAGATCCTCAACCATTTTTCTAACGTTCGGAGATCCCTTCTCATCGTTTCTTTTCCCTCCAGGGTATCCACTCTATTGGCTTTTTTCGTGTCATCCGCAAAAAGGCACACCTTTCCTTCCAACCCTTCAGAAATAGAGTCAGGAGAAAGGATAGCTCTGTCAAAGTAGGAGTGTTTTGTTCTAAGAATTGCTCCACTAAGGGGTCCTTTTACTAAAGTGCGCCGAAATGTGCGCCTGCATTGGTGTAGACACATGTATTGGACGTTTGCAGGTCCATTTTTCAGCTCACCTGTAAAAAAGGTCGTTTTGGGAGGGGCTGAAAATGGACGTACAGCAAAATAAAAATTGACACGCATCCATTTTGGGCCTGAGACCTTACCATCACTTATTGACCTAACTGTAAGGTCTCACGCGTTACCCGGGCGGTAATGGTCTACACACATACAATGTCAATTACCGCCCAGTATATATTTTCTGGCGCGCTTAGTGGACACGCGTAAAAAATGAAATTACAACCCAGGCCACGCAGTAGCCGGGCAGCAGTTCAAAATTGATGCATGTAGGCGTATTCGCAGTTTAGTAAAAAGGTCCCTAGGTTCTTTGTAGGCAGTGAGAAAATGATAGTGCCTAGCGCACATTAGCACATAGCTACCAATTATTGATGCCTATGACCAGGGGCGTAGCCAGACCTCACGGCGGGAGGGGGCCAGAGCCCGAGGTTGGGGGCACATTTTAAGTGCCGCCATGCCGCCCCCCACCGCCTCACCTCCTCCCCTCCCCCCCCCCCCCCCCCCCCCCCCACTGCCTCGCCTCCTTGCCGCTTCCCCTCACCGCCTCATCACTCCTCTTCCAAAAACAAATACCTTTGCTGGCAGGAGTCCCCAACTCCTGCCAGCTGAAGCCTTCTTCAGCGCCGGTCTCCAGCGCAGCTGCAGTCGCTTCTAAAGGAGTGTCACCGTGCACAGGAGGAGCAAGAAGAAAGAAGAGCAGGGTAGTGAACGTGGCTGCACAGGAGACCGCTGAAGAAGGCTTCTGCTGGCAGGGGATGGGGACCCCCGCCAGCCAAACCAGGGGCCCAGAGGAAATTTGCGGGGGCCCAGGTCCCGTGGCCCCCCGTAGCTACACCCCTGCCTATGACACCTGCAAGTGCACCTGCAACAGTTTATCAAATTACCTCCTTATCATCCACCAATCTGGAAGAAAACCCCCAACCTCTCCAGATCATAACTTTACATGTACATACAGTGGTGGAAATAAGTATTTGATCCCTTGCTGATTTTGTAAGTTTGCCCACTGACAAAGACATGAGCAGCCCATAATTGAAGGGTAGGTTATTGGTAACAGTGAGAGATAGCACATCACAAATTAAATCCGGAAAATCACATTGTGGAAAGTATATGAATTTATTTGCATTCTGCAGAGGGAAATAAGTATTTGATCCCCCACCAACCAGTAAGAGATCTGGCCCCTACAGACCAGGTAGATGCTCCAAATCAACTCGTTACCTGCATGACAGACAGCTGTCGGCAATGGTCACCTGTATGAAAGACACCTGTCCACAGACTCAGTGAATCAGTCAGACTCTAACCTCTACAAAATGGCCAAGAGCAAGGAGCTGTCTAAGGATGTCAGGGACAAGATCATACACCTGCACAAGGCTGGAATGGGCTACAAAACCATCAGTAAGACGCTGGGCGAGAAGGAGACAACTGTTGGTGCCATAGTAAGAAAATGGAAGAAGTACAAAATGACTGTCAATCGACAAAGATCTGGGGCTCCACCAAAATCTCACCTCGTGGGGTATCCTTGATCATGAGGAAGGTTAGAAATCAGCCTACAACTACAAGGGGGGAACTTGTCAATGATCTCAAGGCAGCTGGGACCACTGTCACCACGAAAATCATTGGTAACACATTACGACATAACGGATTGCAATCCTGCAGTGCCCGCAAGGTCCCCCTGCTCCGGAAGGCACATGTGACGGCCCGTCTGAAGTTTGCCAGTGAACACCTGGATGATGCCGAGAGTGATTGGGAGAAGGTGCTGTGGTCAGATGAGACAAAAATTGAGCTCTTTGGCATGAACTCAACTCGCCGTGTTTGGAGGAAGAGAAATGCTGCCTATGACCCAAAGAACACCGTCCCCACTGTCAAGCATGGAGGTGGAAATGTTATGTTTTGGGGGTGTTTCTCTGCTAAGGGCACAGGACTACTTCACCGCATCAATGGGAGAATGGATGGGGCCATGTACCGTACAATTCTGAGTGACAACCTCCTTCCCTCCGCCAGGGCCTTAAAAATGGGTCGTGGCTGGGTCTTCCAGCACGACAATGACCCAAAACATACAGCCAAGGCAACAAAGGAGTGGCTCAGGAAGAAGCACATTAGGGTCATGGAGTGGCCTAGCCAGTCACCAGACCTTAATCCCATTGAAAACTTATGGAGGGAGCTGAAGCTGCGAGTTGCCAAGCGACAGCCCAGAACTCTTAATGATTTAGAGATGATCTGCAAAGAGGAGTGGACCAAAATTCCTCCTGACATGTGTGCAAACCTCATCATCAACTACAGAAGACGTCTGACCGCTGTGCTTGCCAACAAGGGTTTTGCCACCAAGTATTAGGTCTTGTTTGCCAGAGGGATTAAATACTTATTTCCCTCTGCAGAATGCAAATAAATTCATATACTTTCCACAATGTGATTTTCCGGATTTAATTTGTGATGTGCTATCTCTCACTGTTACTAATAACCTACCCTTCAATTATGGGCTGCTCATGTCTTTGTCAGTGGGCAAACTTACAAAATCAGCAAGGGATCAAATACTTATTTCCACCACTGTAGGCATGACCTTGTGGTTAGAGCCAAATTGACACCCAGAGGTGTCCCGTTCAAATCCCACTGCTGCTCCTTGTCATCTTGGGCAAGTCCCTTAACCCTCCATTGCCTCAGGTACAAACTTAGATTGTGAGCCCTCCAGGGACAGAGAAATATCCAGTGTACCTGAATGTAACTCACCTTAAGCTACTACTGAAAAAGATGTGAGCAAAATCCAAATAAATAAAATTTACACATCTTTAAACATGAACAAATCACACACATGCAAAGCCAACATTTAAAAAAAATCTTAGAAGGTTATCTGCTCTTCTACACACTTCCAAACATCATCATCTTTTTTCTGACCTAGTCAATTTAATAGGTTGTCTAGGATGCAAAAGGGACACCCAAGTTGAGTTGTTCACAATTTGCAGTATATTTTGCAAAAGGCTCTCTGAATGCAGAGCTTTTTGTAAAATATAGATAACACCATTTGGCAGAACATAAAGTAGGAGCAGCCATTTTACAAAAAAACAAAAACAAAAAAACATTTAAAAAATGGCAACACTCATAGTTTTGTATGTGTGAGCAGTAGTTTGGTACATACATGTGTAAATATGACATTTTACAAAACTCCAATTAAGTAGCAGAAGCCAATCTCCATTTTTTAAAAATGTTTTTATTTTCATTTGTATTTTTTGCTGCTTCAAGCGTTTTTAACACCAGAAGTGAACAAAATCCCCCCACACACACACTTCTCCAAATCCTGCATCCAAACGAGCAATTAGCTGACATCTTAAACAGCTCTCCTCTCACGTGCATAGACATTACTATAATTAGATGGCACACCAGGGCTGCCGAGAGACTGAACGGGGCCCGGGGCAGGGTCTCTGCCGCCCCGCCCCCCACAATTGTCATCTGCTGCAGCCCCCCAAATCGCTGCTGTCCACCCCCCCCCCCCCCCACACCACCACTGCCTAAATACCTTGGCTGGCGGGGATCCCAATGCCCCTGCCAGCAGACGACGTCTTCCTCCAGCGCTGACTGCCTGCCCCTGCAGCTGCTTTTCCTCTCAGGGCAGAGAGGAAAAGCAGCTGCTCAGCAATGGGCAGAAGCTCCGGGTCCTTCCCAGCCTCCAAGGGGGACCCGGTGCCGGAGTTTTCTCTCTCCTACTACTGTCGGGATGCGATCAACCTTGGATAGGGTTACCGTATGGCTCCAGAAAAGGTGGACAGATTGAACCAGTCTGGGTTTTACTTCCAATGGAAGCAAAACTCGGGCTGGATCAATGTTTCCTCCTTTTTCTGGATACTCAATACAATGTGGGAAAATCTACCTGGTTTGCAATCCCTATGTATAATGTAGGAATATTAATAAATGTGTTTTTTTTGGGACCTCAGTTTGGGCATTAAGAAAACAATTTCTTCTAATGTTGCTTAAGTGACCCCCCAGCTCGTCACTCTTCCACTTAATTATACATAATTTAGAATTCTTTATAGCATTTTAAATTAAATCTTATCTTTAAGCTTGCTTAAATCAGTAGTATAGTACTTAGCTTTTTCCGCAAGGATAGTGTCGGCTTCAGAGGGTTTTTAGTCCAACACGAATCATGTTTCGCCGTCAAGCGGCTTTATCAAGGATACCCCCCCCCCCCTTTTCTGGAGCCATATGGTAACCCTATCCTTGGAAGGTTTGCCCCCCCCCCCCCCCCTCAGCAGCGTTGTGGCACACACACACACATCAATAGATGGCACGTGCAACAACACTGAGGGGCAAAGTTATCAATGTGGGCTACCAAGAGATGTTATTTTACCAGTAACGCTATTTTAGTACAGGTCCGTTTTTTATGTAATGAGGCCTACTTACTAATAAAACAACATGTCTTAATGGTAGCCCACATTGATAACTTCCCCCTTAAAAATGCTTAGGGCATTGTTCTAGACAGTTACCATGTAATAAATGCTTTACTGCTCTTTAGGCACTTCAACCCCTTAGAATCTTTAAGATCTGAATGTTGTAGTACATAAGTACATAAGCACTGCCACGCTGGGAAAAGACCAAAGGTCCATCAAGCCCAGCACTCTGTCTCCGACAGCGGCCAATCCAGTCCCCAAGAACCTGGCAAAAACCCCAAATTTAATAATGATCAATGGACTTTTCCTTCAGGAATCTGTCCAGACCCCCTTTAAACTCAGCAAGGCCAGCTGCCGTCACTACCTTCTCCGGCAATGAGTTCCAGAGTCTAACCACGTGCTGAGTAAAGAAAAACTTTCTCCGATTTGTTTTAAACCTACCACATTCTAATTTCATCTTGTGTCCCCTGGTTCTATTATTGTTAGAAAGTGTAAACAAACGCTTCACATCTGTCCACTCTACCCCACTCATTATTTTGTAGACCTCTATCATATCACCCCTCAGCCGCCTTTTCTCCAGGCTAAAGAGTCCTAGCCGTCTTAACCTCTCCTCATAGGGTAGTCGTCCCATCCCTTTTATCATTTTTGTCGCCCTTCTCTGCACCTTCTCCAATTCCTTTATATCTTTTTTGAGATGAGGCGACCAGAACTGAACACAATACTCCAGGTGCGGTTGCACCATGGAGCGATATAACGGCATTATAACATCCTCATGCTTGTTTTCCATCCCTTTTCTAATAATACTCAACATTCTGTTCGCCTTCTTAGCTGCCGCAGCACACTGAGCTGAAGATTTCAACGTCCTATCCATTACTGAACAAGAGATCAACTTTTATGATACAGTCATTGCTATCACTGTATAATACCATGTTTCAAAGCAGATGCTGTCAGTTCGTGAATGTACAGTATCTCAAGGTCTGATACCTCTAGATCAGGGGCATATCTGGACTCTGGCAGTAGGGGGGCCAGGGCCAGAGGGAGGGGGCACATTTAGCCCCTCCCCTGGCACCACCGACGCCCCCCCCCCGCCATTGCCAGAGCCCCCCTGCCACCAACGACTCCCCCCCCCGCCATTGCCAGAGCCCCCCCTGCCACCAACGACTCTCTCCACCTCCTCTCCCGCCGCCAACCCTCCCCCGCTGACGTTGTTTACCTTTGCTGGCGGGGACCCCAACCCCCGCCAGCCGAGGTCTGCTTCCGCCTGCTTTTAAAAATAATTCTTCAGCTGGCGGGGGACCCCAACCCCCGCCAGCCGCCGAGGTCTTCAAAGTTCTTGTTCGTCGTCCTCCTCCGTGGCCATGCTGTACCCTGTTGATTCGGAGTCTGTCTGACGTCACACCACGTTGTACGCGCGTACAACGTGGTGTGACGTCAGACAGACTCCGAATCAACAGGGTACAGCATGGCCACGGAGGAGGACGACGAACAAGAACTTTGAAGACCTCGGCGGCTGGCGGGGGTTGGGGTCCCCCGCCAGCAAAGGTAAACAACATTAGCGGGGGAGGGTTGGCGGCGGGAGGGGGGCCAGGGCGAAATCTGCGGGGGCCCAGGCCCCTGTGGCCCCACGCAGATATGCCCCTGCTCTAGATATATATATTTTTTTTGCTTTGCTTAACTTTTGATAATATTTTAGCATAATAATCTCTTTTCTTGAAGTCTCACAGAATGTGTGTGTGTGTTTTACCCACTGGTCATGACTGGCTCTAATTAATTTCAAGGGTCAAAGATGAATTATTGGTTTGTCATAGTCAAGAACTGAATTATACATAACCAGGACAGCGTGTTGAAATGGTCAGTCATTCAATGAAAATTAAAGAAGCAAATTCAGATGGTAAAATAAATCATGTCTCTCTTCATGGAGAAAGTCAATTCACCTTGCATATGAAATTACGAGCTGCTGGGCAGGACTCAACTCCGAATAAAAGCAGCAGATGTGCTGTTTGGGGGAGGGGGAGGGGGAGAGAGAATAAAGAAAAGGAAGCAAGTTGAATGGCGATGACTTATTGGAAGTCCAAGTTGCATGTGTGTCCATGTTCCAGAGGTTGAAAGCATCCTGAATAAGATAACATCATCTGAAGCACACATTTTGTGCAATATATATATACTAGTAAAAAAGGCCCGTTTCTGACACAAATGAAACAGGCGCTAGCAAGGTTTTCCTCGGAGTGTATATGTTTGAGAGAGTGTATGTGAGAGTGACTGTGTGTGAGAGAGAGAGTGAATGTGCGAGTGTGTGTGTGTGAGAGAGAGTGAGTCTGAGTGCGAGTGTGTCTGTGAGAGAGTGTGTGTGTGAAAATGAGAGTGTGTGCAAGTGCGTATGTGAGACAAAGTGTGAGAGAGAGAATGTGTGTTTCACACAGATACAGTGTGTGCGAGAGAGAGAGTGTGTGTGTGAGACATAGACTCTCTGTGAGACTGAGTGTATGAGACCAAGAGAGTGTGTGAGTGACTGTGTGACACACAGAGAGTGAATGTGATACAGTGTGAGACATAGAGTGTGTGAGAGACTGTGTGTGAGAGTGAGAGAGAGAGAGAGAGAGAAAGACATTGACTGTGAGAGAGAGAGACTGTGTGTGTGTGTGTGACAGAGATACCTCCCCTCCCTCTCTCTGGTGTCAGCCCCCCCCCCCCTCTCTCTCTGGTTTCTGAGCGTTAATGGTCAGACGCTGAGCTCTGGCTGTGCTCAAGGAACTGACCAATCCTATTTAATAGAATGCACCTCCAACATTCTGAAGCCGAGAAACCTCGTGTGGTTGGTCACTTCTGCTTGTGACGAACCCGGAAGTATGTGATGTCAATTCTGGAGATGGATACAGAGAGCAGGAATGCCTCAGCCATGCAGTCAGCTTCAGAATGTTGGAGGTGCATTTTATTATATAGGAGATATATATATATATATATATATATATATATATACCTACGTTCAGGGCCGCCGAGAGACTGAGCCAGGCCTGGGTCAAGGCCGGCCCAGGGCGCCCCACCACCGCTGCCCCCCCCCCCCCCCCCGCCGCCACCCCTACCAATGTCGCCTCCCTCTCCTGCTCCCAGGCCGCCAGCGCTGCAGTCCCCGGTCTCACCTGCCCGCCCTCAGGCTCCGTCAATAGCCCCCCTCCGTCCGCCACCATGACCGGGCCCCCTGCATTCAAATCGGCAGCGCCTCACCTGCATGTGAAGGCGGCAGAGGGCCTCCCTTCGGGCCTTCCCTCACTGTGTCTGGCCCTCATCACTTCCTGTTTCCGCGAGGACAGGGCACAGTGAGGGAGGGCCCGAAGGGAAGCGATCTGCCGCCTTGACACAGAGGTGAGGCGCTGCCGATTTGAATGCAGGGGGCCCGGTCATGGTGGCGGACGGAGAAGGGCTATCGACAGAGCCGAGGGCGGGCAGGTGAGACTGGGGACTGCAGCCCCGGCGACCTGGGAGGAGCGGGATAAGGGAAGGGAAATGGGACTTGATATATTGCCTTTCTGAGGTTTTTGCAACTACATTCAAAGTGGTTTACATATGTTTAGGTACTTATTTTGTACCACGGGCAATGGAGGGTTAAGTGACTTGCCCAAAGTCACAAGGAGCTGCAGTGGGAATTGAACTCAGTTCCCCAGGATAAAAGTCCACTGCACTAATCACTAGGCTACTCCTCCACTACCCCGGCGCCAGGCCCCCCTTGGAGGCTTAGGCCCGGGGAATTTTGTCCCCCTTGCCCCCCCCCCCCCCTCTCAGCGGCCCTGCCTACGTTGATTCTTTACAGATTCTCACACCATCGTGGCATTGAATATCTGCTTTAGAGAAAAGCAAATCCCTCCATTGCCTCAGGTACAAACTTAGGGCTAGGTTACTAAGCAGAGCTATGGGTGCGTTAGTATTTTTAACGCACGTAAATGGTGTACGCACGTTAAATGCTAACACGCCCATAGAAATATATAGATGTGTTAGCATTTAATGCATCTTAAATTTACAGGCGCGTTAGAAACGCTAACACACCTTAGTAAACATACCCCTTAGGTGCCCTTTTACAGAGCGGCAGTAAGCCCAATGCGGGCTTAGTGCTCGCTCTTCTGAGACTCCTGCTAGCCCAAAGCGGGGCCCAGGGCAGAAACTGGGGAGGGGGCCCCAAAGCTGATCTTCAGTCTATGCCTTCTTCAGTTTGAGGCAGGTTTGAGAACTCCCTGTAGTATGGGGGCCCAGGGCAACTGCCCTGTTTGCCACCCCCTAACGGCAGCCCTGCGTGGGACACCCTTGTTCTCCCCACGGTAAGCCCTTTTTTGCAGTGGTAAGTAAAAGGACCCCAAATATAGGACTGATTTTTATACGTTTCTATTTATGTGATTAGCCTGACTGGTTAAATGCTGAATATCAGCACTTAACCAGCCAACTCCACCCCGGAATGCCCCCAAAATAGCCAGTTTTCAGTTCTTTGCTAATTGGTTATTTTCAGCTGCACAAACTGGTCAAGTACAGCTGAGAATTAGTGGTTAGCCCCAAACAGACGATTTAACTGGCCGGGAGCCATTTCTGACTGGTTAAATTGCTTTGAATATTGACCCCTCTGTTATAAAGGTGTTCTGTCCTCTGACAGCCTCGCACTAGTTTATAATGTGACGCTAAAATGTGTTTAATGCTTTTACTGTTATTCTCACTTCTAAGGATTTTCATTGCTGCAGCTCTCACTGCAAAGATACGTGAGCAATGCATTGTGTGTAATGTAGTTCACAGGCAGTGCAGCCACACTTGCCTGTCTGTATAAGAACTGTTACCACTGGTTTGTACTGCTGCCCAGACCTCCTCTCTTTCTTAGCCAAACTTGGCTCCTTTGTCTACCTGCCATCATTTCCTGGTCATTCTTACTATCTATGTCCTGAAAGGTCATCCTTTCTGTCCAATTGAGGGCCGTCCTCTTGGACCACCCTTGCCACCTGGTGGCAGGCTCTGTCCCCATTGGTCTTTACCTCCTCCTCCCTGGGCCTGTGTGAGCCTTCTTGATCTCCCTGTCGCTCTCACCATGAGGCATTCTCCATCTTGCTTCAGACAGCACTTGTCCTGCTGAAACTCCCTGGAACAAACTTGGTTGTTTACCTTTAATATATCCTCCTAATGAGATATTGTACTCTCCAGTCACCCAGCTCTGAGCTACTTCAACTATTTCTCACCTCTGCAATAAAGCTGCCTCTCTTCAGATTTCTACCTCCAACCAATGTTACAGCTCTCAGAATCACGGAGTCTCTGTGCCCTGGGGCAACACTTCTGAACATCTGACTGTGAGTAAATTACCTGTACTAATTCAATAAAGGAAACTTCAGAAAATAATAGAGACTTCAGGTGTGGGCTGGTGTGCCAAGGTTATACTTCAGGATATTGAGACTTTACAGTTAACAAGTCTTAAGAGGCTTGACAAAAGGTGCCCTCTTAAAGTGCACACAAAATGCTTGTGCACTTGTATACTCGCCTATTAATGTGTGTGCAATTGACACGTGCAAAACATGCTCTTAAATGCACACAGTGAGGGCAAAAACCCTGGAAAAAAGAAATAAAAATGGCTAAAATGTCTTTTAAAAAGAAAACTGATTTTTTTTTTGTTAGCCCTGTACGTCCCTGTAATTTAATTAATATATTGTGGAGATCTAATTTATTTGATCTTTTTGTATAGGAATATGTCTGTCTGCTACGTATTGTTTCAGTAAGCTTGCAACAATATGCACCCTTATAGCAAAAGAAGTATAAAAATGAGCCAGGAGTGTGCATGACACAGACTTTAGACAGATGTTCATTTTCATAGCTGCCAGAAACAGACCCTTAATTGCTTGCCAAAACACATGACAAAATGTGGAGGGTGGTAAAAAAAAAAAGATATTTACTAAGTCCTAGTTGAATTATCTCAAGGATCATTATTATCACTGGGAACCTTTTTAACATCATCCTCTTTAGGTTTGAGTCAATGGACAGTTGCAGTGAGCTACCTGATCTCAGGCAGCAAGGCACTGCCGGTGTCTGAGAGGCATGGACATATTGCATTCATAACAAGATTGTAATCCTCTTAAAATCTTCCCTATCAATATGCTTCTGTTACTGGTGGCTTTCCAACACAATGGGTGAAAAGCAAACACAGCTAACGAGCCAACTGCCAACTGTTTGTCTCTTATTCAAAGAGTGTGGGAGTTAATCTTCCCATGGTCCTTACATTTCGCTTAAACCATCTTGGTGATGCTGCTTGTTAGTGAACAGAAACACATGTTGCTCTTCATAATACTAAGCAGACAACATGCTGCTGAAGCTAGGAAGAGAACCATTGGCTTGGTACAAAAAAATTGTCCAGGTGCTTTGCAAGCCTGGAGATGACAGGAGGTAGCCTGACATACCCATGTTAACAATACTGTCATGCTAAACGTCAAGGGCAACCACCTCTACAGATATCAGTGAGCAGGAGGTACAGGTAATACCCTGTTTAGCATGCATTTGCAAGCTTATTGTGTTCAGAGTCAGAGAACACATTGTTACATGTGCTCGCCGGCTGTAATCATTGGGCAGGAGCAAACGTTGGTGCAGGTATGGCGCTATTGACCTCTAGAGCCTGCATTTGCTTCTGATCATCGGGGCATGAGAGAATTGGCCATTTTACCCTACCCTTTGTTTTCTATCCATCAACCAGTTCCTAATCCACATTGCCTCCTAACCTCATGGCTTTTTGATTTTCACAGGCTTCTCTTATGAGGGACTTTCTCAAATGCTTTCTGAAATTCTATCTATCTATCTATCTATCTATCTATCTATCTATCTATCTATCTATCTATCTATCTATTTATTACATTTATATCCCACAATTTCCCACCTATTTGCAGGCTCAATGTGGCTTACAAAGTACCGTAATGGCATTTGCCATTTCGGTTGATAACAAATACAAGTTTGTGTTGCGGTCAAATGAGGTAGGAGTGAATCGGGTGTGGTTATCCCACACCAGGGTACAATAAGGTTGTATACTGGGGGAGTTACATAGATGACATTTTTGTTATGGAATACTACTGGCTGAGTTATTTATTTATTTATTTATTTATTTGCATTTGTATCCCACATTTTCCCACCTATTTGCGGGCTCAGTGTGGCTTACAATACATTGTAAGTGATGGAAATACAATTAGTTGTAATGCGATTATGGATTACATTATGAAGAGTTATGGGAAGACAGAGTAAATTCAGGATCTCAATTGGGAGTAGATCAACGGAATATAACAGTGGTGAATTGAGAAGGGGACAGAACAGTGTCAGGGGGTCGTAAAGGTCTAACAATTTATCTGTGGGTAGGGTTTTAAGAGGGGTGAAGTTACGGGAGAAGAGAATTCAGAAGAGAGTGTATTGGTGCGTATCTATTAGTTACTCCAATTTGTGGAAGAACTTCAATCAGCTTATTTTTATCCACACGTTTATTCATATACTCATATACGTTTATTCATATACTCAATGAAATGAAGCAAATTGATGAGGCAAGACTTATCTTGGCTGAATCCATGCTGACTCTGTCCCATTAAACCATGTTTGTTCTATGTGTTCAGTGATTTTATTCTTTATAATAGTTTCCACTATTTTGCCTGGCATTGAAATCAGGCTTACCGGTCTGTAATTTCTCAGATCACCCCTGGATCTCTTTTTAAAAATCGGCGTTACATTGGCCACCCTATATCCAGTCCAGGTGATTTACTACTCATAAGTACATGTCATACTGGGACAAACCAAAGATCCATCAAGCCCCGCATCCTGTTTCCAACAGTGGCCAATCCAGGTCACAAGTACCAGGCAAGATCTCAAAAAGTACAATACATTTTATGCTGCAGAGACCAGAATTGAACACAATATTCGAGGTGTGGTCGCACCATGGAGCGATACAAAGGCATTATAATGTCCTCATTTTTGTTTTCCATTCCTTTCCTAATAATACCTAACATTCTATTTGCTTTCATAGCTACCGCTGCACACTGAGCAAAGGGTTTCAACATATCATCAACGATGAAGCCTAGATCCCTTTCCTGGTCAGTGACTTCTAATGTGGAACCTTGCATTACATAGCTACAGTTCGGGTTCCTCTTTCCCACATGCTTCACTTTGCACTTGCTCACATTAAACGTCATCTGCCATTTAGATGCCCAGTCTCCCAGTCTCGTAAGGTCCTCTTGTAATTTTTCACAATCTTCTTGTGATTTAACAACTTTGAGTAACTTTGTGTCGTCAGCAAATTTAATTACCTCACTAGTTACTCCCATCTCTAGATCATTCATAAATATGTTAAAAAGCAACGGTCCCAGCACAGACCCCTGGGGAACCCCACTATCAACCCTTCTCCATTGAGAATACTGACCATTTAACCCTACTCTCTGTTTTCTATCTTCTAAACAGTTTTTAATACACAATAGGACACTTCCTCCTATCCCATGACTCTCCAGTTTTCTCTGGAGTCTTTCATGAGGTACTTTGTCAAACGCCTTTTGAAAATCCAGATACACAATATCGACCGACTCACCTTTATCCACATGTTTGTTCACCCCTTCAAAGAAATGTAGTAGATTGGTGAGGCAAGATTTCCCTTCACTAAATCCATGTTGGCTTTGTCTCATTAATCCATGCTTTTCAATTTGCGCTGTAATTTTGTTCTTTATAATATTCTCTACCATTTTGCCTGGCACTGATGTCAGGTTCACCAGTCTATAATTTCCCGGATCTCCTCTGGAACCTTTTTTAAAAATCAGCGTTACATTGGCCACCCTCCAATCTTCCGGTACCATGCTTGATTTTAAAGATAAATTACATATTACTAACAATAGTTCTGCAAGGATTCCACATTGCTGTCTGTTTCATACAGAATTTTTGTTTTGTTTGACTAAATTCTCTCTTTAAAATACAGCAACACCCCCCACCTCCAATTTGATCCACCCTATCATTGTGATACAACGAATACTCTGGTAATACAGGGGCCATTTTACTAAGCCACGAAGGCGCCTACATGCACACATGTCAATCTAGAGCTACCGCCCGGCTACCATGTGGCCCGGGTGGCAATTCAAAATTTTACGCGCATCCACTATGTGCGTCTGAAAACATTTTTCATTTTCGAATTTGTGGCGCTAACTGGGCGGTAATCAGCAGTGTACGTGCGTTGAAGATTACCAACTGGTTAATGTGTGAGACCTAACTGCTAAGTGAATGGGTGGCAGCAAGGTCTCGGACCCAAAATGGACGTGCATCAATTTTTATTTTGCCGCACGTCTATTTTCGCCCCCCAAAAAGGCCTTTTTTACAGGCGCACTGAAAAATGGATCTGCGCGCATCCAAAACACGCGCCTACACTAGCACAGGCCATTTTTTCAGCACGCTTTTGTAAAAGGACCCCACAGTGTCCCATTGATTGTCCTCCTTCCACCAGGTCTCTGTGATACCGATTATATCTACCTCTTCATTTAGTGCTATATACTCTGACTCTCATCTTATTTTTTAAGCTTCTAGTATTTGGATACAGACACTTCTGAGTGTGTTTTTTTTTCTTGCCGCTTAGAAGTTGACAGGGATAATTTGCAACCTTTGCTCTGTTCTACCCTTAAACACTCCTGGCTTTCTTTCAGCTTTGTTGAAACGTCTCTGTTGGGATTCCCTAAATGTACTTATAATAGTATCGTTGAAGGATACCTCACTCCAAACTGTGCGCTCCTAGGTGACTGTTGGCTTCCTCCCACCCCCATTCTAATTTAAAAGCTGATCTATCTCCTAAAACTTAGACAACCAGAATCTAAAAAGATCAGATCTATCATGCGTCGTGCAGAATGAGTAGAATCTGAAACAAGCTGACACCAACCAAGATTATTCAAAGTTAAAGAAAAATTCGACACAACTAAATCGGAATCCAAAGAGCTATAATGTAAATTAAATCCCCTAAGATAGTAGTCTTAAGTGATAAAATCTTATGCACATTTAAAACTTCAAATAAAATAGAATAATCAAAATGTTGGATTATTTGTAGTAAATAATTAGCAGATCTTAGTACACACAGCTTCAGCTTTAGAAATGTTAATTTCTTTCTTCATCTCTCTCTCATTCACCCCTGAATAATTCACTGCTGAGTCACTTTAAAGTTGAAGTAACAAAACATCTGTTTACTCACAGTTTGCAGTTTGATTATAATCAGACAGGCTTATATATACATATTACTATACATTTGTATTATCAGCTCCTTCCATGTGCTTAGATGGTAATGGATGCTCACACCACCATAGATCCTCTCAGGTTAGGAGAGATCATGAGCTCCATGTGCTCCATGTGCTGCATCTGCAGTGTCTATCCCCCACAGGAAGTTGCATAGCTATGTGACCTCTCTAAGTAATTCACATCAGAGGTCACAGAGTAATCACAGAGAAATAATAGGTGACAGGCAATGCATGTAAAATACAATTACATTCCAACAAACCCCTTCTCATGCATAACTGTCATGCAATTATTTATTCATACAAAGTCCAAGCTTTATACGCAAATTCACAAAATGTTCTCTGGGTAACGGTTTGGTCATGATGTCAGCTGTCATCTCACTGGTGTGACAATAGTGTAGACTGATGACCCCTTCTTTCGCCAACTCTCGCACGTTGTGGTATTTCGTTGCGATGTGCTTGGTGCGTGACTGAACCTTGTCATTCTGTGACAGTCGGATGCAGCTCTGATTATCTTCCATTATCTGGATTGGTCTCTTTTCAGCTATTCCGAAATCCAGCAAAAGTTTTTCAATCCACATCAGTTCTCTGCACGCTTCCGATACAGCCACATATTCAGCTTCTGTAGAAGACAAACTCACAATACTTTGTTTATGACTGGCCCATGAAATGTGTACATTTCCATACATAAACACATATCCACTTGTGGATTTATAATCAGAATGATCCCCTGCCCAATCTGAATCACAGTAACATATTAGTTTTGGATTACTATTGGCTGAAATCTTTAATTTACAATCAATGGTACCCTTTAAATACCTTACCATCCTTTTAACTGCAGTCCAATCTGATTTGGTAGGTGAGCTGACCCTTCTGCTCAAAATTCCTACTGCATTTGCTATATCAGCCCTGTATGTGGTAGCTAGATATAAAAGCTTACCTATGGCTGATCTATATTGGATGTTATCTGGTAAAGGTTCTCTTACTGTTTCATCTTTCAGAAAATCAGTGATCATGGGAGTGCTTACAACTTGGGCATCTTGCATACCTAAACTTTCAATAAGCTCATTTATTTTCTGCTTCTGGCTTAGAAGATAAGAACCATCATTTTGTTTCTCAATTTCTATACCAAGATAGTATGACACATTACCAAGTTCTTTTATCTCAACATTGAGGTTTAAACACTTTACAATGTCCTTGTACTCTTGCTCACTTTTGCTTGCAATGAGCAGATCATCAACAAAAGCTAAAATGTATGCATATTGTCCATTTCTGCACCTAGTGTACAAGCATTTATCTGCTTCACCTTGCTTAAATCCTAAATTTGTCAATATTTCATGCAATTTTTCATTCCAACATTTTGCACTTTGCTTTAATCCATAAAGACCTTTGTTTAATTTACACACTAGCTGTCTTTGTTTTGTATTTATGAAACCTGTTGGTTGTTCCATGTACAAGTCTTCAGTTATATCTCCGTGAAGAAATGCTGTTTTCACATCAATGTGGTTGACTTGCATGCCTTTTGAGACTGCAATGCTCAGAAGTGTTCTGATTGTCGTGTGTTTCACTACAGGTGCAAACACTTCATCAAAATCTTCTCCATATTTTTGAAGATATCCCTTTGCCACTAATCTGGCTTTATACCTTTCCACTTTTCCTTGTGCATTCCTTTTTAACTTGAATACCCATTTGCATCCTATAGCTTTCTTGCCAGGAGGTAATTTTGTAAGAATCCAAGTATTATTTTTATCCAATGCATCAATTTCTTCTTGTGCAGCTTTATGCCATTCAGCAGCTTCTTCTGCTGGCATTTTCTCAATCTCATCCCATGTTAAGGGCTCTTGAGCTTCTGCTGACTTTGTTAGGTAAGACAGTCTTAGGGGTGGAACACCTTTGTTTTCCCTGGATGAGCGTCTGACAACAGGTTGGTCTGACCTTTCCGCATCCTCTAAATCTGAGAGTTCTTCTCCAATTGATTCCCCTTCTCCAACTGTACTGTCTTCTTCAATGATCCTTTCTGTGTCTGCTTCCTCTGCCTGTTCCTCGTTAGATACAGGTGAGTTGCTTTCAGACATCTGCCTTGGTATGGCATTTATATACACTGGCATGTCTATTATGGTTCTAGTTTCATATTCTGGATGATAAGGCTCATCTGGGATAATCCAGCCTTTATCAACCCTTTTGTTTTCATCAAAATATGTAACATGTCTTATGCCAACAATTCCAGTTTTCAGATTCAAAATTCTATATCCTTTGTGTCCTGGAGCATAGCCAACTAAAATGCCCCTTTCTGTTGTGGAATCCAGCTTATGCCTTCTTTGCTTTGGTTCATGAGCATATGCTGTACTCCCAAATGTTCTTATGTGTGACAGGTTTGGCTTCCTACCATGCCATGTCTCATGTGGTGTGCGCTCAGCGCCTTTAGTTGGCATTCTATTTTGTAGGTACACTGCTGTGAGAATGGCTTCCCCCCATAGTCTTTTAGGGAGATTGCTATCTGACAGCATACATCTGGTCATTTCCACAAGTGACCTAAATTTTCTCTCTGCAACAGAATTTTGCTCTGGTGTATAAGCTACTGTTGTGATATGTTGAATGCCTTCTTGTTCTAGAAATGTGCGCATGCTTTGTGAAGTGAACTCACCACCATTGTCGGTCTGAAGAACCTTTGGTTTTCTTTCAAATTTATTGCTCACCATGGCTACGTATTTCTTCAGCATGTCTGTGACTTGACTTTTCTCTTTCAGCAAATAGGCCACACAATATCTAGAGAAATCATCCAAGAATATTAGCACAAATCTGTTATTTCCCAATGATGGGATATTAAACGGTCCACATAAGTCACTGTGTATTAAGTCCAGCACTTTATTACTCCTATTTCCTGTGTATGCAGGAAATGAGGGTCTCACACCTTTTTGAGTAACACAGTCTATGCATTTCTCCATTTTACCAGCATCTGCACTTATCTGAATGCCGGTGGCTAGTTGCCCACTGTGAAGATCCTGGATCACCTTAGAATCACGATGTCCCAGGCGGCGGTGCCAGATTTCCAGACTACATTTACCATCATTCTTCCTTACTTGCGCCATATGTGAGGCTTCACCTGAAATGCTCAGTTTATAAACATCATTATGCATAAAAGCTTCAGCATACACTTCATCATTTTTAGAGATTGTGCACTTACTGTTTTCAAAATGAATCACAAATCCCTTCTTATCTAATGTAGATACACTAAGCATATTGCAAACTGCTTGGGGAATATACAAGACATCACTTACAGGAATTTCTTTAACTTCATTAGACACTTTGCATTTTAAGAATCCAATCCCTTTTGCTTGGATCTTAGCAGTCCCTGCGTTTGCAGTTTGAAGAATTCCTTCTTCTGGACACATTTCCTGAAAGAAATCCTTAGAATTGGTTAAATGGCATGTGCTCCCCGAATCCAAAATCCAAGTACTTTCATTTGAATTATTATTTACCATAGTCAAAGATTTTTCTGCCATTAGAAAACCCTTGTGTTTATCTTTGTCCTTCATACATTTCCTGGTTTGAAAATTCTTTAGTTCCATTGGCTTAGGTGAGCTAGAGGGAGTGTTTTGTGTTTCCTTACACCATTTAGATACATGTCCCTCCTTTCCACATGAGTAGCAAATCAGCTTGCCCTTGGGTGGAGTTTTCCCATAACTCCGCCTTCCTCTGTTCTTTGCCAAGAAATTTGTTTCATTTCTCTCTGACTGACTTTGAGAACACTTCTCCTCAGAATCATTTATTATGCATTCCTGCCTTAGTTTTGATGTTGCCTGTTCAAAAGATTGCCCTTCAATGGCCTCATTTACAGACCTAAAAACATCAAACTTCTTTGATAGTGAGGTAAAAAGAAATGCTCTTTTCAATGCATCACACATGGGAATTCCAGAAAGTTCTAGCTTTTGAAATGAAGACATAAGATGCATAATGTGATCATTACATTTACTTTTATCCCTTAATTTGGTTTCATTCAACTCTGCTAACCAAATTGGTTGCTGCTTTGCATATGTAGTTGCATACATAGTTCTCAGTTTATATAAAATGTCCTTTGGTGTATCTTTTCCCTCCACTAATATGGCTTGTTTCTCTGAGAGAGCTTCCAAAAGCATGCACTTCACATAATAGTTTGCATTGTCCCATTCAGCCATATTTTCAGCTGTTCTGTCTTGATCTAAGCATATATTTAATCTTTTTGCTCGAAGGAGACATATGAATCTTAATTCCCACTGCCGATAATTAAACTCAGTTAATTTAGGCACCTTGAGAGAGTAGAACAATGGTGAATTTCTTCCCTCAGCCATTTTCTTAGCCTTCTGTCTGCTGTGTGGGGGGAGAGAGAGACAGACTGAATCTTTCCTTTAAAACTTAAGAGAAAAATGTGGCCTTTTTTTCTGCCTGGTAATATTTCTCTTCTTTTTCAATTCCTGGACCCTGGGCCCATAACCCTTTTGTTGGATTATTTGTAGTAAATAATTAGCAGATCTTAGTACACACAGCTTCAGCTTTAGAAATGTTAATTTCTTTCTTCATCTCTCTCTCATTCACCCCTGAATAATTCACTGCTGAGTCACTTTAAAGTTGAAGTAACAAAACATCTGTTTACTCACAGTTTGCAGTTTGATTATAATCAGACAGGCTTATATATACATATTACTATACATTTGTATTATCAGCTCCTTCCATGTGCTTAGATGGTAATGGATGCTCACACCACCATAGATCCTCTCAGGTTAGGAGAGATCATGAGCTCCATGTGCTCCATGTGCTGCATCTGCAGTGTCTATCCCCCACAGGAAGTTGCATAGCTATGTGACCTCTCTAAGTAATTCACATCAGAGGTCACAGAGTAATCACAGAGAAATAATAGGTGACAGGCAATGCATGTAAAATACAATTACATTCCAACACAAAATACAAAACAACAGGAGCATGGTAACATAACAAAACATTAAACGTCACAGAAGTCAAATATAAAAATTCACAACGCTCAACCGAGGACAAGTCTTTCTTCGTAACATTTTTTTTTGTCAAGACCAGTAACCCACCACCTCTCCTGCCTACTCTAGGCTGAGAAAAATACTTATAATGTTTAGGACATAATTGATTTAAAATTACAGTATCTGACTCAGTTAACCAAGAATCTGTAATACAGAGTAACTGGTTGGCGTAAATTAATCAAATCATAAATAATATCAATCTTATTTTTTTACAGAACAGGCATTTATCAATAAGACCTAAATCGAGGAATACCCTGACATAGTACAAGTCAAAGGAGATGGATTTATAGTGATCAAATCATGACAGTGCCTATCCACACTTTTTTTGTTAAAGCTGACCATACCTACCCTGACCAATACAAACAAGAATTAAGGCTGGTGATTCAGGGGCCCTTTTACTAAGACGCATATGGGCAGCTATGCATGTACAACGTGTGTCAAATCAGAACTACCGCCTGGCTAACACGTACCCCATGCGGTTATTCAAATTTTTACGCGCATCCGATTAAAGCATGAGACCTTACCTCTAAGTCAACAGGTAGTGATAAGGTCTCAGGCCCAAAATGGCCGTGTGCCAATTTTTATCTTGCCGCACATCCATTTTCAGTCAAAATAAAAGGCCTTTTTTTGCAGGCTTGCTAAAAACTGAAGCCTGCGTGCGTCCAATACATGCGCCTACACCAACGCAGGCCATTGTTTTGGCGTGCCTTAGTAAAAGGGCCCCACAGTGTGGTAGCCAGGGCGAGAGTGTTCACCATTCACTTCTGTCCCTAGCAGCTCCATCTGGTAAAGGCTAGTCGACCACCTCTCATTGGGTTAAAAACAAAACTCAGAATATTCAGTCCCACTCTCTGTTACAGAAAATTTAAAAAAAAAAAAAGTCCATCTAAAGCAATTTCAAAGAGGCTTTATGATATGCCTGTCTTTTTCGCCCACACATGTTCTAAAATGTGTTACGGAATAAAGCAGAGAAGTTGGCTTCTCTACCAAAGGGTAACTCTTCCGAGTTCCAAGAACTGTGATAGAGCATACACAATCCGGTCTACAGCATTTCAAAAACGATATAATAGCCAAGATGAATAACAATTCTCTTTTTGTCGAGCCAAAACACTCACTTCCTCTAAAGAAACTTCACGCTGTTGCTACTTGTACAACTGTTCTACACTTCAACCGCATTGTCCAAATTTTCTCCTTAGCATTATGCTGCCTGTGAAGTAAAAACCCTCCACTTAATCAAAGTACAAGAAAGAAAAGGTAGCGTGGTTTTTTTTTTTTTTTTTGGTTGAAGCCAAGATAATTTAACTTTTAACAGAAAACACTCATCAAGTGAAAACATGCCTGTACCGGCATAAGGGCTATTCTGCATAAGACCAGAGATGACAGTTTATAGTTAAGAGTGTAAATGGACCTCCTAAACTCTGAAATGTGTGCTTGATATATAATGGATACCTGCCTGCTACAATTAATTATATTTTTCCTAACTTTAACATTGCCTGAAGGGTAAAAACATTTTTACTTGGTGAAATCCTTCATGCCACACTGTGAGTGAGGCAGATTTAATTGCCGTGATAAAACCACAAGAAAGACCAGGTTTACATTAAATCTATAACCGCATCTCGTGAAGAATAGCTTTAATCACCTTTGAAATGGTGACCACAAGATAATTAAAGGGAAAGTGTTCTCATTAGTAATTATCCAGGAGTATCAAATCTCAGTTTATCATGTAGTTCAGTTTCAAAAGATCCTGGCAGAGAATTTCTTTTCCTCTCTTGCTAAGCTTATGTATGTAATGCACCTAAAGGAAATGCTAAAATTCTGGTTGATGTGAAGAGCAGTACTACTGCGACCGTGTAGAATTGTGTAATGAATAAAAGGAATATATTTTACTATTTCACTAAACCAGGCTGGCAGTGGCGTAGCTACAGGGGGCCACGGGGGCCTGGGCCTCCTTTAAACTGGGTCTGCGCCCCTGGTTTGGCTGGCAGGGGTCTCCAACCCCCCCCCCCCCCCCCCACCCCCGCAAGTTGAAGCATTTTTTCCGGCGCTGGTCTCCAGCACTGCCATATTTTGTGCCTTGTTCTCTCTTCCCCTTACATCCGGCCAGTGGAGTACCAAGGGGGTCCGCCCCGGGTGCACGCCGCTGGGGGGGTGCAGCGCGCCTGTTGGCCGAGTCCGCTCGTTCCCTCCCTGCTGCTCCCTTTGTTCTGGGGCAGAAGAAGCAGCAGGGAACGAGTGGACTCGGAGCCGACAGGCGCGTGGCACCCCCCCCCCCCCCAGCAGGTAAAAATGCACCCGGGGGGGGGTGTAATTTCACCAGGGGGGTCGCGTTGCACCTGGGGGTGTAATTTCACCGGGGGGGCCGCATCGGTGATCCGCCCTGGGTGTCAGCCAGCCTAGGAACGCCACTGCACCCGGCACGCTTGTTTTAGTGAAAATGAGCAGGCTTGCGTGCTCAATTTCATTAAAACGAACATGCCGGACATAACGTGAGGGGAAGAGAGAGCAGGGCAGGAAATGCGGCGGTGCCAGAGACCAGCACTGGAAAATATGCTTCTGCTGGTGGAGGTTGGGGACCCCTGCCAGCCAAGGCATGTACGGCAGCAGTACTTCAGCTGGCGGGGTTTGGGAACCCCTGCCAGCCAAGATATGTGTAGCAGCAGCAGCGGTGGGGTGGGGGGCAGCAGGGCAGTGGTGGGTGGGGCCGGCAAGGCGGCGATGGGGGTGTGGCGGGGAGGTGGACCAAAATGTGCCCCCTCATTTTGTGCTCTGGCCCCTTCCCACTTCAAGGTCTGGCTGCGCCCCTGCAGGGTGGGCAACCTGCAGCCCACAGGCCAAAAGCTGTCTGTTACTGAATTTTATGCAGCCTGTGAACCCATGGGAAGTATACACCGAAAATGTCATTAACCAGAGTTTTGGCAAATTTAAATACTGTATTTCTCAAATATTTTCAGAATAGCCATTCTAGCAGTTTGTTTCGTCTTTAGTTAAATTTGTATTTGCTTATTTATTTTTCACAGAAGGTCTACGGAGCTCTGTGCATTTCTAGATCCAACATTATGTAATGTTGCATCTTGCTAGGGGTGGTAGTGACTACTACTACTATTTAGCATTTCTATAGCGCTACAAGGCATACACAGCGCTGCACAAACATAGAAGAAAGACAGTCCCTGCTCAAAGAGCTTACAATCTAATAGACAAAAAATAAATAAAGTAAGCAAATCAAATCAATTAATGTGAACGGGAAGGAAGAGAGGAGGGTAGGTGGAGGCGAGTGGTTACGAGTCAAAAGCAATGTTAAAGAGGTGGGCTTTCAGTCTAGATTTAAAGGTGGCCAAGGATGGGGCAAGACGTAGGGGCTCAGGAAGTTTATTCCAGGCGTAGGGTGCAATGAGACATCCATGTGGCTCTCTGTGTATAAAGGTTGCCCAGCCCTGCACTAAACTAAAAAGAGATCTTCGACCAACTACCTGCTTCCTCGACCCCTCTTACTGGATTAAGGTCATTGGCATAGATTTCAACGGCTCAGTCACAGTCCAAAATTTAAAAATATCACTGAGGGATCCTTTTCCAAAGGCGTGCTGGCGTTTTTAGCGTGTGTTAAATATGCATGTGCTAGAGACACCCTATATTCCTATGGGCATTTCTAGCATTTAGCATCTGCTAAAAACGCTAGCGTTTATGAAAGACCCCTTACTGTCCAAACTTACATACATTGTGGCAACTAATTATACATTTAGGATCAAATTCTATAAGTGGCGCCAAAAAAAAGCACGCTATCCCCCAGATTCTACGTATCGCACCAAGATTTCCGTGTGGAAATTGAAGCGTATTTCCCCAACAATGCACATAGTTTAATTAGTTGATTACCTAATCAGCACTAATAATTGGATGTTAACAAGCAACTATCAACACTAATTGGCATTAATTTACATGCACTACCCGCTAAGCATAATCTGCAAAGCGGTGTGCGTAAATTCTAATGCATGATGCCGAAAAGGGGGCATGGCGTGGGCACCAGTATTTACATCACGTTTTACTTGAGTTAGGTACTGTCACGACCACTTAGCATATTCTATATACCACATGGAAATTTAGGCTTATTCTATAAAGTACACCTAAATTAAGGCGTACTATATAGAATACGCTTTAGCGAATTTCATTTTGTCACCAAATTTTTAGGCATGATACATCAAATCTACAAGTAAACCCTGGCATGGATCCCCCTTATTCTATAACAGTGGCAAAGCTACTGGAGGCCTGGGACCCCCAAAATTGGCTCTGGGACCCCTGGTTTGGCTGACAGGGGGAACCCAACCCCCGCCAGCTCAAGCATTTATCCAGCGCTGGTCTTCGGCTCACTGCCACATTGCCTGCCCTGCTCTTCCCCTCACTTTGTGCGCAAGCTCGTTTTATTGGTATGTGAGGAGGCGGCGGGGGCAGGCGGGCCAAAAGGTTGCCCCTCGCCCCCCCACTTTGGGCTCTGGACCCCCCTCACATCGAGGTCTGGCTACACCACTGCTCTGTAACAGTGGAAATAAATTGCAGGAACACCCCTGATCCACCCATGACCCTCCTATGGTCATGCCCCCTTTTTGGAGTCACACATAAAATTTACAGGCAGATCCCGGCATGTAAATATGTGCACAGAAACTTAAATTCATCCCAATTAACACCGATAATGTGGGAAAAAAGAACCCGAATTATAGCTACGTCATGCAAGGTTCCACATTAGGAGTTACGGATCAAGAAAGGGATCTGGGTGTCGTCGTCAATAATACAATAAAACCTTCTGCTCAGTGTGCTGCTGCGGCTAGGAAAGCGAATAGAATGTTGGGTATTATTAGGAAAGGTATGGAAAACAGGTGTGAGGATGTTATAATGCTGTTATATCGTTCCATGGTGCGACCGCACCTTGAGTATTGTGTTCAATTCTGGTTGCCGCATCTCAAGAAAGATATAGTAGAATTGGAAAAGGTGCAGCGAAGGGCGACTAAAATGATAGCGGGGATGGGACGACTTCCCTATGAAGAAAGACTAAGGAAGCTAGGGCTTTTCACCTTGGAGAAGAGACGGCTGAGGGGAGACATGATGGAGGTATATAAAATAATGAGTGGAGTGGAACAGGTGGATGTGAAGCGTCTGCTCACGGTTTCCAAAAATACTAGGACTAGGGGGCATGCGATGAAACTACAGTGTAGTAAATTTAAAACAAATCGGAGAAAATGTTTCTTCACCCAACGCATAATTAAACTCTGGAATTTGTTGCCGGAGAACGTGGTGAAGGCGGTTAGCTTAGCAGAGTTTAAAAAGGGGTTAGACGGTTTCCTAAAGGACAAGTCCATAAATCCACAATTCCAGGAATAACATGTAAAGAATGTTTATACGTTTGGGAAGCTTGCCAGGTGCCCTTGGCCTGGATTGGCCGCTGTCGTGGACAGGATGCTGGGCTCGATGGACCCTTGGTCTTTTCTCAGTGTGGCATTACTTAAGTAATTATTGGCCCTAATTGGCTCGTTAAATTGGACATGTAAATTGGATATGCGCCCAAATTTGCACACACAATTCAGAGCTCCATATATAGAGTTCGGAGGTTAGGGCCTGATATTCAAAGAGTTTGAGAGTTACGGTCATAATTTGGCCCCTTTGAAAATTTACTAGGGCTGAGTGCATACATTTTTGCTCAAAATTTCACTAAACTCTTCCAGTTAGGAGCACAAGTGGGTGGCAACAGGTGTGGATTTAGGATGAAACATAGAAACATGACGGCAGATAAAGGCCATATGACCCATCCGGTCTGCCCATCCTCTGTAACCCCTAATTCTTCCTGTTCCCAAGTGATCCCACATGCTTATCCCATACCTTTTTTAATTCTGGAACATCATGTGCAACTTTCTTTAAATTAGTCCCCTTATTTTCTAACTCCTAGGCGTAGCCTAGTGGTTAGTGCAGTGGACTTTGATCCTGGGGAACTGAGTTTGATTCCAGCTCCTTGTGACTCTGGGCAAGTCACTTAACCCTCCATTGCCCCTGGTACAAATTAAGTATCTGAATATATGTAAACCGCTTTGAATGTAGTTGCAAAAACCTCAGAAAGGCAGTATATCAAGTCCCATTTCCCTTTCCCTATTTGAGATTCTACATGAAATGTTGCTATTCCACTAGCAACATTCCATGTAGAAGTCGGCCCTTACAGATCACCAATGTGGCCGCGCAGGCTTCTGTTTCTGTGAGTCTGACGTCCTGCACATGCAGGACATCAGACGTGCAGGACATCAGACTCACAGAAACAGAAGCCTGCGCAGCCTTCTACATGGAATGTTGCTAGTGGAATAGCAACATTCCATGTAGAATCTCCAATAGTATCTATTTTATTTTTGTTACATTTGTACCCCTTGCTTTCCCACTCATGGCAGGCTCAATGCGGCTTACATGGGGCAATGGAGGGTTAAGTGACTTGCCCAGAGTCACAAGGAGGTGCCTGTGCCTGAAGTGGGAATCAAACCCAGTTCCCCAGGACCAAAGTCCACCACTCTAACCACTAGACTACTCCTTCACTGTTGCTACTATTTGAGATTCTACATGGAATGTTGCTATTCCACTAGAAGTCGGCCCTTGCAGATCACCAATGTGGCCGCGCAGGCTTCTGTTTCTGTGAGTCTGACGTCCTGCACATGCAGGACATCAGACGTGCAGGACATCAGACTCACAGAAACAGAAGCCTGCTACATGGAATGTTGCTAGTGGAATAGCAACATTCCATGTAGAATCTCCAATAGTAGCAACATTCCATGTAGAATCTCCAATAGTATATATTTTATTTTTGTTACATTTGTACCCTGCGCTTTCCCACTCATGGCAGGCTCAATGCAGCTTACATGGGGCAATGGAGGGTTAAGTGACTTGCCCAGAGTCACAAGGAGCTGCCTGTGCAGGGAATCGAACTCAGTTCCTCAGCTCCCCAGGACCAAAGTCCACCACCCTAACCACTAGGCCACTCCTCCGCTTATGTGCGTCGAAACACGGCCCGTGCTGGGTCCTTCTTTTAAGTATAATAAAGACTGTTGGATTCATATCTCCAGTGGTGACTCGTCTTTGGTCAGCCTCTACTTTCATCTTGTGTGCTTTTTCGTCGTAGAGGACTTTTCCTGTTTTGTATTTTGGATGCACAAGACAGAGCCATTTTGTGAACATGCACGCATGAAAAAAAAAGAGCAATTTCATACGAGGACACCTGTGAACAGTGTATAGCGTAAATTTAGGTACGGGATCTACGCCTAAAACTTACGCATTATCGGAAAAGGGGGGGGGCACAGAAATGGGAGGGGCTTGGGCAAAATGGGAGCATTTCTAAAATTAATGTGCGTTTGTTATAGAATAACGGGGATACACGCCTAATGTAGGCACGTACATTTGCACCACGTTTCAGTTAGATGCGATTCCCGTGTGTAAAAGCACTATTCTATATACCATGTCTAACTTTAATCTCAGCTTATAAAATAGCGCTTATGCCTGGGAATCACACCTAACTTTAGGCGTGATTCCCAGGCATAAAAGCTATTCTATAAACCATGCCTAACTTTAAGTGCAGCTTAAAGAATAGCGCTTCTTTTTAGCACCAAATTTATTGGCACCATATATAGAATCTAGCCCTATATATGTATAAATAGCACCTTTTCCAAATTCACTACATATACATATATGTCATTTTCTACATGGAAATCTGTGCTTTATACTTATGAATGAAGCCTAAAGATTGTAAAGTTGACTTCATCTTTTTTTTTTTTTTGTCTGCCCTTGCCCCTGGGAGTGGGATTTTCAGATTTAGTTCAGTAAAACGATGTTCAGTGCCAACTTGTGACAAATCTCTGACCACACACGATGCCGCTCTAAATTACCCATTCAAATTTCGAACTTGTAGATTTAGTCAGATATTCAGCCATAAAATTAGCTGGGTAAATGCAGCTTACTACCTAGCTCAAGGTAACTATGCAGAATTATTTTTACTTACTCAGCTGGCCTGAGTGAATTAGATCTTTGAAAGTGCCAAGCCCCTACGAGAAAAACTACACTGGCTCCCACTCAAGGAACGCATCACATTCAAAATATGCTCACTAGTTCATAAAATTATCCATGGAGATGCACCAGCTTACATGTCAGACCTGATAGACCTACCACCTAGGAATGCCAAAAGATCATCCCGCACATTCCTTGATCTGCACTTCCCCAGCTGCAAAGGTCTAAAATACAAACTAATGCATGCGTCAAACTTTACCTACCTGAGCACGCAGTTATGGAACGCACTGCCGCGCAGCTTGAAATCGACATTCGAAAGAATGAACTTCCGCATACTATTGAAGACGCATCTCTTCAACAAAGCGTACCGCAAAGATCAACAATTGTGAATACGCACAACTCGCACATCTATATTCAGAACTTGTTTCATAATATCTGCTTGCACACTATGATTTCGTTTATTATGTTTGTTTTATTATCATCATGCTGACCAAGATCCTGCAATACCAAATGTTTATCTATTAACATTCCTCCACTACTCATGATGTATTGTAAGCCACTTTGAGCCTGCAAAGAGGTGGGATAAGGTGGGATACAAATGCGACAAATAAATAAATAAAAAATAAATACAATCTTAAACGCACGATTGACACAGAATGGAAGAAGCCTTTATGAAAACTGAATCTTTATTATCTGCCTGAGCTAGTTTCAAGGGTGAAGGTAAATTTGGTCTGAGCATTCTCTCCTTCTAAAAGGGCTCTCTGAGGAGCATTATTCCTTAGCCAAAGAAATCTGAATCCCCACCCTATCCAGGGCTGCTACACTAATCAAGGTCCTTTCTAAATTACCACTTTTCAAAACTGCAGCTCCAGAAAAAGCAGGCCAGGTACCAGTGCTCAAAGTTAACAAGAATGAAAACATTCATTAAAAGCACAGTATCTGCTAATCTAAGTTAGCCCAACAAGCCCAGCAAAGAAAACGCAAACTATACATTTGAATTTTGCTGAGTGCCTGACTTATTAAGAGCTCTAGCCAGGGAAACAAGAGCTTAAGGAAAGTATGATTGCTGAGACTTAAAAACATCCCGGTATGACAGCTACTTGTTCTACTAAGAGAAATTAGCCATTCTTCTTCCTGGTCTTTGACAACAGCAAACTAAAGTAGCTGATCCAACTAATTAGGTCACTTAGATGTCTTTTAAGCAGTGTCTAGACTCATTTTTACCTGAAAATCCCAGGTATTTCTGCCTTTCTCTTTGCTCCTTCTTTGAATCCCGGGGTGGTCACATGAATACCTTTGCCCTGGCAGGTAGAATGAAGCCTGGATCAAGGTGTGGCATTCCCGCTTTGATGTCAACTGTCACGCTCGGCTGCATCTCGATCTTCTTGGCTGCCGCAAAGTCTCTTGTCTGTTGTCGTGGGAGACCAGGTAAGCCGGAGTTGGGGGGCCTGGGCGCTGCTTTTCAATCCCTTTGGCAGAGCTGCTTCCAGTGTCTTTGCTTCAATTATGGGAGCCTAGCGCAGGAAGCGTCTCTCCGTGTTTAATGCCCGTGCACACGTGTGGCTGCACACACACACACCCAAATGCACACGCGCGCACACACACATACACATAGACTCGTGCGCACACACACATATGCATGCACGTATGCACACATGTGCACACCACACACACATTCATACCTGCACATGCACGCATGCACATGCGCACACACACAGACAGTGACCAGGTACAGAGCTAAAACAAAAACAGCTCTTTTTCAGTCAGTCACTGTTTGTGAACTCAGCAGGCCTGGAAATGTAGTTTCCTTAAGAACAGGACAAGTAGCCTAGTGGTTAGAATACCAGGCTTGTTATCCAGCAGGCCCTCAGTTCAAATCCTGCTGCTGCTCCTTGTGATTTGGGGCAAAGCACTTAATCCTCCATTCCCTCAGGTACAAAATTAAATTGTGAACTTAACAGAGAAATACTAGTGCACCTGAATGTAACTCACCATGCAGTGGTGTTCCTTGGTCAGCTGCCACCCGGGGCGGATCGCTGCTACACCCCCCCCCCCCCCACCGCCATGCAGCAGCGTTCACCCCCAGTGCAGCGCCCCCCTCCGGCGCATGACCTCCAACCCCCCCCCCCTCCCGTGCATTGCTCTTACTTCCTGGAGTGCTGGGAGCAGCCGTGTGTCTGTCAGTTCCGCCGGTTGCCTGTTCCCTCTGTCCCAGAACAGGAAGTAACATCAGAGGGAGCATGGAACCGGCGGAGCTGACAGCCACGCGGCTGCTCCCTGCACACCCCCTCCTGCAGCGTGCACCCGGGGCGGACAGCCCCCACTGCCCTGCCCTCGGTACGCCACTGTCACCATGAGCTACTACTAAAAAAAGGTGTGAGCTGAATCCCAGAAACAGCGGCGAAGCCAGAAGGCAATTTTTGGGTGGGCCAACAGGTTCGATGGATGGGCACTAGAGAAACACCTGCCACCTGTTATGCCCTGCCCACGCCTCTGCTCCTACCGCACACCTACCCCACTCCCAATAACTTCAATGGGAGTAGCAGTGCTGGCCTCAGTGGCTACAGGCCACATTGAGAGCTAGGGGAAATATAAGACGGTGCACCCTTCATCCTCCACTGAGTTACAGTCCTCCAACACACATATGCTTCCCACAAATATGCCCTAAATATTACAGTGGGCCCCTAAAATATCAATACATCTATCAAGAAAACTGAACAAGCCAAAGTACTATAGAATACTACATAGAAAATTGATGCTAACAGAATACTTTGGTCACACACACAGAACACAAATACAGAATAAGTGACCACAAACCATAAACAAATTAAATCAAAATCCCAAGAGGCCAGAACTTGCATTTAGCACAGCACAGAGAAATAAAAAGAGATGCATTTTCTCCTATACTGTGCAAAATATGATAGCACATGCAAGAGACAATGTTAGGGGAGGTACAACTAGGGCAACTGCGTCTGGCCCCCTAGCCAGAGAGAACCCCAGGCCACCTGGAAACTGAAGAAGGTGCAGCCTGTTAGTAAGCTTTGGGGTCCCCTCCTAAATATCTGCCTTGGGCCCCAGCCATATTCTAACACCAGCTCTGGCAGGATGTACATTTCAAATCTGACATATTCTAATCACAAAATAGAAAAATAAAATTATTTTTTCTACCTTTTGTTGTCTGCTCATTTTATTTTTCCAAGTCATGTTGGTCCCAGGCTCTGGTTTCTACATCCTTCTGTCTTAACTCACTCACCAAGGTCTCATGTCCATTTGATATTTCTACTCTCTCTCTCCATGTCCACTATCCATCTTCTTCCATCTCTGTACCTCTATCTTCCTCCATGTTTAGTATCTCCCTTACTGTGTCCCTATATTTCTCTGTCCAGCTTCTCCCCTCTCTTTGTCCCCAGTGCCATTATATCTCTACCCTCTCTGACCCTACCCCATCCAGCTTCTCTCCCTCTCAGTCCCTCCCCTTTCCAGCATCTGGTTTAGTTGCTTGATTCCCTGTCTGCCCGTCCACCCACCCACCCCGCCCTCCTTCCCTCCCTCACGCTGTAGGTTTCGTATTTGTTCTCTTTTCCTTCATCTCCTTGGTCTGGTACCTCTGTTTCCCTTCCCTCCCTCCTTGTGCTGTACCAGCAGTTCTCTCCCTTCCCTCCAGTTCTCCTCCCCCTCTTCCTCCCACATCCAGCAGCTCTCTCTCTTCCACCCAGATCCCTTCTTCCGCTTCCTCCAGCAGCTCTCTCCCTTCCATCCAGTCCCCTCCTCTTCCTCTTCCTCCCATGTCCAGCAGCTCTCTCCCTTCCCTCCAGTCCCTTCTTCCTCTTCCTCCCTTGTCCAGCAGCTCTCCAGCCCCTTCCTCCTCTCCCTCCCATGTCCAGCAGCTCTCTCCCTTCCCTCCGGTCCCTTCTTCCTCCCTTGTCCAGCAGCTCTCCAGCCCCTTCCTCCTCTCCCTCCCATGTCCGGCAGCTCTCTCCCTTCCATCCAGATCCCCTCCTCCTTTTCCTCCCACCTCCTGCAACTCTCTCCCTTCCATTCAGATCCCCTCCCTCCTCTTCCTCCCACATCCAGTAGCTCTCTCCCTTCCCTCCAATCCCCTTTCTCCCACAAGTCTGACTCCGGCAAAACTATCCCTTCCCTCCCGCCCCCCCCCCCCCCATCCTCTCCCCAAAAGGTCCAGCACTTACTTTAATTCTGCCCTCCAGGCCTGCCCATCCAACATCCTTCGCTCGCTGTCGCTGCCTTTTCTCACGCGGCTCCGGGTACGGCCGTCCGGGATTCAGCGTTGCCTGCGTGCCTGCCTGCCCTGAAATGATTTTTCTCCCCAGGATCCGCTGCATCGGTCCCTGCATTCTCTTTTTCGCCTGTCGCGCAGCGCTGCCATTCACACAAGCAGCTCCGCTCCCCTTTGCCGCATCCATCCGGCCTTCTCTGATGCACTTCCTGTTTACGTAGGGCCAGATGGACGCGGCAGGGGGGAGCGGAGCTGCCTGTGTGAATGGCAACGCTACGCGACAGGCGAAAAAGAGAATGCAGGGACCGATGCAGCGGAGCCTGGGGAGAAGAATCATTTCAGGGCAGGCAGGCAATGCTGAACGCTGCCTCCCGGACGGCCGTACCCAGAGCCGCGGGAGAAAAGGCAGCGACAGCCGGACAGCGAGCGAAGGATGTTGGATGGGCGGGCCTGTAGGGAAAGTGTCTGGGCCTTGGCCCATCCAGACCCACCCGTGGCTACGCCCCTGCCCAGAAATAAAAACTGAGGGGGAGGCTGTGGACTAAGCTGCCTCTTCTTCCTGTTTTAAGGTTGGCTTTCCAATGCAGTGAGTTTGGGTTCTAGCAGGGCTCTGTGTTCATTAGTACACACTCAGTTTAACACACCTTAAAAATGCTAGTGCAAATTGACAAATGTATAATCTATTTTGTGTGCATTAAAATTTCTCATGCACTTCACAAAAGCCATTAGAAAAAACGCACACACACACCCCAATGGAAAATTAGGGGGGAAAAAAAGCCAAAGAAACTGAAACTGAACCTTTGGCTTCCGCACTTCCCTAACTTTAGCCCCAGATTCTGTTGTTCATTAGTGGATCTTGAGCATGGTACTGCACGCCAAACTTCAAAAGCCCCTCCCCCTCCCCATCCCCACCTTTTCGCCTTTGTTTAAGTCATGCTTCTTTCTACACAGTTTCAGAATGTTTTCACTTGGAAAAATGAAAACATCGAATATTCCTGGAAACTCGCTGACCAGTAATTGGAAGAGAAGATCGTGGTGTCCCCTGCATTTAGTTAGAATAAAATAGCCACAACACTGTTTTGTATATTAGGGACTAGTATATTGTAGGCAGTAGATTCCTTATGCATCGTTGCCACCTTTGGTGGCCATTCTATAAACTGGTAATAAACTTTAGGTGCCACAATAGCATATGTTTTGTGCCAGTTTTATAACGGCATCTTGCTGCCAAGATTCTGTTATAGAATAGGGGAAGGGAAATTGACCTTGATATACAGCCTTTCTGAGGTTTTTGCAACTACATTCAAAGCGGTTTACATATATTCAGGTACTTATTTTGAACCAGGGGCAATGGAGGGTTAAGTGACTTACCCAGAGTCACAAGGAGCTGCAGTGGGAATCGAACTCAGTATCCCAGGATCAAAGTCCGCTGCACTAACCACTAGGCTACTCCTCCACTCCAATACAAGAATGAGGGTCCATTGGCCTAAAGTTACTGAAGGTGCCAACTTATGCCAAGTCAATGGCAGTTGTAAATATTGGCATCTAATTGTGCATGAAGTGCACTTAACTTATAGTATTCTATAAGTTGTGTGCACATCTTCAAGACATACCCGTTACCTGTAGTGATATATGCCACTCGTACTTGTTTGTGTGCATAAGGCTTGTAATGGCCTAACTGAGGCCTGTGAATCAAACTGTGACTGCATTATAACCATCCTGCCTTGGATTTCTAATGCACTGCCTAATGGACTTTATCCAGAGACACTAAATAGGTCTTTGTTCATTGTTCTTTGTATGATTATGAGGCCTGAGACTTTCCACAGGTTGGGCCTATGTCCTTGGTTAGCAACATTCTATACACACTAGCCTAAACTGGTCTGATACCATAGTGCAACCTGGCCTGTGTTGTGTCCATCAGCACTTAAGCCATTGCTCATAATCTTTTCCACAAGGACAGCAATACCTACTACTACTACTACTTGTCATTTCTATAGCGCTACTAGATGTACACAGTGCTGTACACTTGAACATGAAGAGACAGTCCCTGCTCAACAGAGCTTACAATTTAATTAGAACAGACAAACAGGACAAATAAGAGATAAGGGAATTACTAAGGTGGGGATGATAAAATAAGGGTACTGAACAAGTGAATAAGGGTTAGGAGTTAAAAGCAGCATCAAAAAGGTTGGCTTTTAGCCTAGATTTGAAGACGGCCAGAGATGGAGCATGACGTACCTGATTGGTTCTGAGGAAATTTGTGTGACCAACGCCTGCTATCATCCAATCAGAGAACTGTTTTACACATGATACAGTGTCTACCATGTAATCATGGACTCATGCTGGTTCAGTACTATAAGAAGCTAAGCCAAGCTATGCTATCCTACACAGCAGGGGCGTAGCCAGACCTCGGCGGGAGGGGGGGGCCAGAGCCCGAGGTGGGGGGCATTGTTGAGCCGCATCCCCCGCTGCCCTCCCCCGCCACCGCAACTGCAACCCCCTCCGCCACCACCGCCACCGCAAAAATCCTCCCCCGTCGCCACCAGGTACCCTGTTTGCTGGCAGGGGTCTTCTTCAGCGCCAGTCGACTCTGGCGCCTACGCTGTGTAATGATCTGTTTCGAATTCCTGACATCCTGCACCGTGCACATCCTGTATGTAGCCCCGTGCAGGACGTAAGGCGTCAGAAACAGATTATCACACAACGAAGGCACCGGAGTCGACCGGAGCTGAAGAAGACTCTTCGTCTGGCGGGGGTTGGGGACCCCCACAAGGTACCTGATGCGGTGGCGGGGCGGCGGTGGCAGTGGCTGGGGGGGTCAAATGTAGAGGGGGCCAGGTCTTAATCTGTGGGGGCCCATGCCCCCGTGGCCCCACGTACCTGCACCCCTGCTACACAGAGACCAAAGAGAGAAAGAGAGAGAGATTCTTAAGCCTAAACTTCCTAAGCCAAGCTATGCCATCCTACGCAGAGGTGTGAGACCAAAAGACTCTTTAGCTGAGAGCTTTTGGACTTTTAGATACTTTTCTCTGATGAGTGCTACTCTGCCATCCAAAATGTAGTTCATCTGGTAACTCAGAAGTGCACTTTAACAGAACTATAGGCCAGTGCCGTACTGAGTAAACATTCTAGTTGCAGCTTAGTTCCTGAGAAAGAATGGTGAGCATCCAGCATTCCAGCATCATTGCTTAGCCAGTCTTCCACCGAGAACATAGACCGAGAATCTATGAAGCAGATCATCCTATCTACATATCCTTGTGAAGTCAGCACTGGCTGATCCAGGAGCCAGTTGTGAAATACCGCCTCAGAGTCCAAGAGGTACAGGTGAGACCTGCCATGCTGAGGGAGCTAAGGATTCTTCCATGTACATCTCACAACTCGGGTGAGAGCAATGGTGGCCTTCCTACAGTCCAGGGTTAGATAGAAAGCATTGCTAAGTTCTAAGTGTGATTCAGGACCGTTCGCATGTGGTTCTTAGGTTGCTGTTTACTTATTTATTTGGATTTTGCTCACACCTTTTTCAGTAGTAGCTCAAGGTGAGTTACATTCAGGTACACTGGGTTGTTTGTCTGATAAGAAATACTAAGATTTTATCAAGAATTATTATTAGTTGTACTGATATTTCAACGTCACTGTTCTGACTGATGCAGATATGTTGCTAAGATTTTACAATTGTTTTGCCATATCACTTGGAGTATTGTGTTCAGTTTTGGAGGCCGTATCTTGCTAAAGATGTAAAAAGACTGGAAGCGGTGCAAAGAAAAGCTACAAAAATGGTATGGGATTTGCATTGCAAACCGTACAAGGAGAGACTTGCTGACCTAAACATGTATATCTTGGAGGAAAGGAGAAACAGGGGTGATATGATACAGACGCTCAAATATTTGAAAGGTATTAATCCGCAAATGAACCTTTTTCGGAGACGGGAAGGCGGTAGAACTAGAGGACATGAATTGAGGTTGAAGGGGGGCAGACTCAGGACTAATGTCAGGAAGTATTTTTTTCACGGAGAGGGTGGTGGATACATGGAATGCCCTCCCGCGGGAGGTGGTGCAGATGAAAACGTTAACAGAATTCAAACATGCGTAGGATAGACACAAAGGAATCCTGTTCAGAAGGAACGGATCCACAGAAGCTTAGCGGAGATTGGGTGGCACTTTAAAAATGGTGTCCAAGACACTCTGCGGAAGTCTTGGCCGCCATTTTGAAAACACAGCAGCTCTGGCAGGCGGAGGAACAGCGGTGGCGCAGTGGACACGAAAGAACATGCTTCCCCCCCTGCAGAGACCACCAGGGCCCTTCAGGTGGGGGCAGCAGCGAGGCAGTGGGGGGGGGGGGGGTCCGGGCTGCAGTCGGGCAGGGGGCATGGACCACTCTCAGTCCACCCATGATAGAACTACATGGCCAAATTGCTCAGTGGAGAAAGATAAATATTGATATATTTATGTATTTATTTTGATTTTACTTACTGCCTTTTGAAGAAATTCACCCAAGGCAAGAGAATAACCTGGACATAGGCAATAAATGATTACAGCAGTACAAACATTCAAATAAGTATACACACGATAACACAGGGTGCTACTTAAGAACATAAGAATAGCCATACTGGGTCAGTCAGACCAATGGTCCATCAAGTCCAGTAACCTGTTTTCCAAACAGTGGCCAAGCCAGTTCACAAGTACCTGGCAGAAACCCAAAGAGTAGCAACATTCCAGAATCCCACAGTGTAGCAACATTCCATGCCACCAATCCCAGGGCTGTAGTGTGCGGTGGGCATCCAGGCAGAGCCTCTGGGCCCCCGTGCACTGCCCGTTTGCCCAAACGGTCAGTCTGCCCCTGAGTTCTATTCTGTATTTCTACCTTTTAACCTGTTTCCAGAGGTAAACTGGGGTCAATGATATCGTACAGTAGAGAGGTCTTGCCATCGTTAGTTTGAGGAATGGTCCTCATTACACTAAAAATGGGGAAATTAAAGCCAATGTACAGGAATGAAACTGAGCAAACAGGGAATATGATGAAAACTATCTTCCCTCACATCTCTCCACATTGGGGGGGGGGGGGGGAGACAGCAGTGGCGTTCCTAGGGGGGGCTGACACCCGGGGCAGATCGCCGATGCGCCCCCCCCCCCGGCGAAATGACAGACACCTTCCCCGTCAAAGCGACACCCCCCCCCCCCCCCGGGTGCATTTTTACCTGCTGGGGGGGGGTGCCGCGCACCTGTCGGCTTCACTCGTTCCCTGCTCCCTCTGCCCCGGACAGGGAACCCGTTCCGGGGCAGAGGGAGCAGGAAACAAGCATTGCCGACAGACGCATGGCACCCCCCCGCCCCAGCGGCGTGCACCCGTGGCGGACCGCACCCACTGCCCCCCCCCCCTTGGTACGCCACTGGGGAACAGTTCAATAGGTTTCTTTTTCCTAGCTCCATCCAGTCAATTTTAGCCCTTTTTTTCCAATAATGTCTTATTTTCTTTTCAAACTCTCAGGTTTTTTTTTGTGTCCATTTATGTCATTGTGTGAAATGAGGACTGAGCCCTCAGCTGTCTTCTTTGTGCACTGCTTTGTTGAAAGGTTCATGTAAACAAAGCACTACATCTGTTCTCTTTCTTAAAGGTGTGTAAGAAAACTATTGTAGAGAATTAAAGGCACTTTCAACCCTTTTGTTTACTCAGCACAACTAAGACTAATGTAAAATTCTGGGTCTTGACAAGGAGAAATTTGAGACAGCATATACAACTTTAACTGCAGAAAGTCAACCAGCTACAAGTGTCTCACTCCAGTACAAGGCATCTTGCCAAAATGTGTCTCACCCTTTGGAAATAGAACTCGCATTAGACCTCTGTGTAAGAGTGCACCTACTGCTACCCTCTGGTAAGAAAGATGAAAAACCACAGGAACTGCAAGAAAACAACAAGAGTCTTTATTTGTTTGTGAAGGAATTAAACAGATAGCTTCGCAGGTGTAAGGGCTTTGGGCGCCGACTCTGTCTGAGAAAAGTTCACCCAACAAATAAAAGGACATTTCCAAAGTCTTCCTTTTTTCAAAAATTCAGGGGTCCTTTTACTAAGGCGCGCTGAGAAATGGCTTGCGGAAGTGTAGGTGCGGGTTTTGGGCGTGTGCCGATCCATTTTTTAGCGCGCCTGTAAAAAAGGCCTTTTTTAAAAGTTTTTGCCGAAAATGGACGTGCAGCAAAATCAAAATTGCCGTGCGTCCATTTTGGGTCCGAGACCTTACTGCCAGCCATTGACCTAGCGGTAAAGACTCACGCGGTAACCGGGCAGTGATGACCTATGCACGCCAAATGCCACTTGGCACGCGCCCATTACGCGCGCCCGAAAATAAAAAATATTTTTTGAACGCACGCCAAAAATGAAATTACTGCAAGAGCCACAAGGTAGTTGGGTGGTAATTCCATTTTGGCATGCGTTGGGCAGGCATAGACGCTTACATGGCTTAGTAAGGGGCCCCTGAAAGAGACAAGGTGATAATTTAGGTCTGATGAACGCCTCTCCCAGACCCAACTTTAGATAAGGAGATTTAGAATGGAAGCACTATGGGATCCTCATTCTGTTTCCAGGTCCAAGAGCATCAACGCTCCTTCGCCGGCGCTAATCAATGGACTCATCAACCCAGTCATCTGTGGGCAGCTCATCGCGCAGCGGTACCACACTTGCTGCACAGGGGACAAAACGCTGGCCATCGGCGGCTGACCCCCCCATTGTCCCCTTCCTCTCAGTTAAGGTAACTGCAGGTGCAGAGAGGAAATTTTAAGTAAACAAAAACAAAACTTCAGAGGACAGCTGGGCCGTTGAGCGTACGAGCTTCAGGTCACCATCTTTCCACTCTCCCTAGTTTGGGACACTCTATGTCTGGTTTCTCCTCAGAGGCCTGTCTGATATGGGTAACCCTTCAGCATAGCCCTCTGAGTCACTGAAACACGGAAGCCCCTCCACCACTACAAGGTGGTGTCCCTTCGGAGGGTAGTCTTAGCTTTTAAATGTGTGTGTGTTCTGTGTGTGTGTGTGTGTGTGTGTGTGCTCTCCCATCATTATATTGTAGTTCTTTTTTGTTTTTGTATAATTGTACATTAATTTGAATTTGAATAAAACCAAGTGGTATGGCAAATTTAAATACACTGTAAACTATCATTTCTAATTCTCGGATATTTTATTAGTAAACCACCCTTTGATATCCACATTAAGGACAGTATATAAAATTGTAATAAACCATAAATATCTTGGCCGTACTTTTATTCTTTCCTAAGAATAAAACAATGTGGGCTGTGGGAGAGACCTAATAACATTTTGGACAAGAAACTATCTTGCATTGCCTCAGCTACCCATAAGATGATATCCTTTTTTCAGCAGGAACTTATCATAAAATAGGGGGGCAGACTCAAAAAAGATGTCAGGAAGTATTTCTTCACGGAGAGGGTGGTGGATGCTTGGAATGCCCTCCCGCGGGAGGTGGTGGAGATGAAAACGGTAACGGAATTCAAACATGCGTGGGATGTGCATAAAGGAATCCTGTGCAGCAGGAATGGATCCTCAGAAGCTTAGCCGAAATTGGGTGGCGGAGCAGGTGGGGAAGAGAGGTTGGTAGTTGGGAGGCGAGGATAGTGGAGGGCAGACCAGTGGCGTAGGAAGGGGGGGGTGGGGCGGTCCGCCCTGGGTGCACGCCGCTGGGGGGTGTCGGCGCCTCGCTGGTTCCTTGCTCTCTCTGCCCCAGAACAGGTTACTTCCTGTTCCGGGGCAGAGAGAGCAAGGAACCAGCGAGGCGCCGACACCCTCCCAGCGGCGTGCTCTCGGCGGATTGGCCCGCCCACCCACCCCTCTACCGCCTTCCAGGTATGTTCTCGCGGGCGGGGGGGGTGTTGCGCTACGGAGGGGGGAGGGTGCGTCGCGCTGCACCGGGGGGGTGCGCAGCGGCGACCCGCCCCGGGTGTCAGCTGCCCTCGCGACGCCACTGGGGCAGACTTATACGGACTGTGCCAGAGCCGGTGATGGGAGGCGGGACTGGTGGTTGGGAGGCGAGGATAGCAGAGGGCAGACTTATACGGTCTGTCCATAGCCGGTGATGGGAGGCGGGACTGGTGGTTGGGAGGCAGGAAATACTGCTGGGCAGACTTGTACGGTCTGTGCCCTGAAAAAGGCAGGTACAAATCAAGGTAAAGTATACACATATGAGTTTATCTTGTTGGGCAGACTGGATGGACCATGCAGGTCTTTTTCTGCCGTCATTTACTATGTTACTATGTTATCATACCAAAATACTTATCCCCACTGTATATCGCAATGTATATCAAGTAGTAAGATAAAAATAAGTATTATTATTCAGTGCTACTCTTTCTGAGTTGCATTTCAGCCTTTAAGGAAATGCAGTTTTGAGTTCATAATCCATGAATCTCCCAATCAGTGAATTGTGATTCACCCCTCAAGTTGCTCATTATGGTTCAAAGTGGAGAATGTCATGATAACGTAGTGTGAGACATCTCCACCTCTGCATCACTGGAGCCTCTTAGGGGTCCTTTTACAAAGCGGCGGTGAGCCCAACGTGTCAATCTGGAGCTAACGCCGGCCCAATGCAGGCGCCGGCGGTGGTTCCAGCCTCAGTGCGCACCATTTCCCGCACTAGGGAAAATAGGGCCCTATTTTTCTGCACAGCAACTACCCAGTGGGTAGCAGTAAGGGCTCCCCCCCCCACATACATGGCCACGCAGTAAGAGCTTTGAACTTAATGCAGTGGCGTACCAAGGGGGGACGATGGGGGCGGTCTGCCTCGGGTGCAAGCCGCTGGGGGGGTGCCGCGGCGTGCGCCTGTTGCCCTGTCTCCGAGTTCGCAATTCGCATGTGTTCACGGTGTGCCGCAGCACCCCCCCCCCCCAGCGGCGTGCACCCGGGGGGGTGTCATTTCGCCGGGGGGGGAGAGGTGTCATTTCATTGGGGGGGGTCGCGCTGCACCCGGGGGGGGGCGCATCGGCGATCCGCCCTGGGTGTCAGCCAGCGTCGGAATGCCACTGACTTAATGCAACTTAAGGGAAAGGGAATTGGACTTGAGTGCAACTACATTCAAAGCCGTTTACATGGTATATACAGGTACTTATTTATACCTGGGGCAATGGAGGGTTAAGTGACTTGCCCAGAGTCACAAGGAGCTGCAGTGAGAATTGAACTCAGTTCCCCAAGGTCAAGGTCTGCTGCACTAACTATTAGGCTACTCCTCCACTTAAGTTGTGCTCTATAGAATCCAGTGGTAAATGTATAAGTTTCAGTTCTGCCCTCTTCCTGTATCATATCCCTCCCCCTTTCTGGGCATATTATTATTATTATTATTAACATTTGTATAGCGCTACCAGACGCACACAGCGCTGAACACCTGACACAGAAAGACAGTCCCTGCATATATCTTTGGCTACTTTGCAAATAAAACAATCAAAGTTATAGGTAGAACCACTGAACTCCTAGCTACATAAACACTGCTAATAATCATTTCTACAGTGCTACTAGTGGAGATTGGGTGGAAGAGCCGGTGGTGGGAGGTGGGGCTAGTGGTTGGGAGGTGGGGCTAGTGCTGGACAGACTTCTACGGTCTGTGCCCTGAAAATGGCAAGGATAAATCAAGGTCAGGTATACGTATAAAGTAGCACATATCAGTTTATCTTATTGGGCAGACTGGAAAACTCTTTTTATTGGAAAAAACTAAAAACAAATAACATACAAATCAAAACCAAGCCCCTAGCTATACACGGTCCTCCTATCTATGTACACCCCCTCCCCCTCCTCAATAGTACAGTGGAAACTGTTTATTAGAAAGACCAAGAAAAAACCGGACATGCAAATCAAACCCCCGGCTCCTAGCTAGACATGGTCTGCCTATCTATGTACACCCCCTCCTCAATAATACAATGGATCAACCCCCCCCCCCCCGACCCCCCCACAACCCCTTCAGACAACTGGCACACAATCCCCTGGGAAGCATGTCCCCTCATGGCGGCTTAAGCCTCACGTGTCTCCACCACCTCGAAGCCACCCCCACCCCTTTTTCCACCCTTTCCCACTTCGCCGCTTCCTGCACCGCCCTTACCACATCCCAGCTGACTACCTCCGCCGGCCGGACCTCCTGGTACAGGGACACCCTGCAGCGCGCCATCCAGAGGCAGTACCGCAATATCACCGAAATCAGAAAGCGTGTTACCGGATCCCCGCGTCCCTCTCCACCCTCTGGGCCATACACCCAGTCCGCATAGCTGTAGTTGCGGGAAACTGGGGATCTGCAGCAACGAGGGAAACCCGGTCAGAGACCTGGACTGTAAATGGGCACCTCACCAGGAAATGCTCCATCGTCTCTTCAGTTCCAGCACATTCCTCCCGTGGGCACCCTCTATCCCGCACATTGCGATATTTCAAATTTCCTCGGACGTACAGTCTACCGTGAAAGGACAGCCACGCCAGGTCTTTATACTTCACCGGGATGCGGTTCGAAGCAATCAACCGTAACCCCTGCTGCATCCGTGGGGCCGGCGCGTCCCTCAGCGCCAGAGGAGCTGAGAACACCTGCGCCCGTACTCTGTCCATCCAGACCCCCCGTTGTCCTGCCTTCACCTCCCCCACCGTCAGCCCCCACACCCTCAACCAATTTCACTAGGGTCTTGCAATAACTCACCCCCCCCCGGAGCCCCCCTTCGCAGTGCCACTACCCTCCCCCCCTCCCGCCATAGGTCCCAATATCTCGGCCACCACTGCAGGACACTCCTAGCCCACCCCGGTGGCTCCCGCCCTACCGCCCTCCCCAGATTGAACTGCAGGAACAAAGCGCTGAAAAACAGGACTGGGTTTATCATGCCCACCCCCCCCCTCCCTCCTAGGCAGATAGGTAACATTCCGTTTTACCGGATTCGTCCTGTTGCCCCAGAGCAGCCGGAAGAACACCCCATACAAGGCCGTGTACCGGCTCTCCGGCAGCAGGCAGATGTAACTGACGAACAGAAACAAAGGAACTAAGTGTGCCTTGATGAGCTGTACCCGCTCCCCCATGGTCATTTTCCACCCCTTCCATCTATCCACCCCCCCCTTCACTTCTTGGAGACACCTATCCCAGTTGTAGAGCCTATAATCCCCCTTCTCGAAGTATATTCCCAAGACCCGTATACGTTCCTCAGCTGTAGGAACCTACCTCCCAACTCAATTGCAGCCCCTGATCCCCAACCCACAGGCTATTGGACTTTTGAAAATTGACCTGCGACGCTGTTGCCTGCGAGTATTCCTGGATCAGGTTCTGCAATCTACCTCCCTCCCTCTGGTCCGCTACCCACACTGTAACGTCATCTGCATACGCCACGACCCTTAACTGGTTATTGTCCCCCACCTCCACCCCTTCCAGCCCCTCCGCCCCCCCCCTTCTCCAGCCGTCTTATAAAAGGGTCGATGGCGTATGCATACAACAGCGGGCTGAGTGGGCACCCTGTCGGACCCCTGCCCCTACCTCAAACCCCTGCCCTCTCCACCCGTTAACCAGGGGAAAACACCCCGCATGCCGATAGAGTAGCTGTAATTGCTCTATCCAACCCTTCGGAAACCCATAGCGCTCCAGAATGCTCCATAGGACACCCCACTGCACTCTATCAAACGCTTTTTCCTGGTCGAGTGTTACCAACAGCCTACCATGCCCTCCCACTCTACTGCGTTCTACCCCCTCCCGCACCCACGCTGCAGCTTCCAAGACCCCTCTCCCTTTAACCCCACATGCTTGCGAGGCTGCTAGCAAATCCCCAGACACCTGCCTCATTCTCTGGAATAGCATTCGCGCAAAGATTTTTCGATCCGTATTAAGCAGTGCTATAGGCCGCCAGTTGGCCAGCATCGCCGGGTCCTTCCCCTTACTTAGTAGGATAAGAGCCGCCTCTGTCAAGGAACTAGGCAAGGAACCCTCCAACTGGGCTGCCCCCCATACCCTCACCAGGATCGGCACCAGCTGCTCCTTAAAGGCCTGGTAGAACTCAGTTGTTAGCCCATCCGGCCCCGGCGAGGTCTTCCTGTGGAGCGCCCCGATGGCTTCCTCCACCTCCTGTTCTGTCCACGGGTTCAAGAGGCCTGAAGCTGGGGTCCCCTGTGACCTATCCCCGGGGTTCCTTCCACATAACACTCCATCTGCTCCATATCAATCTGCTGGGCTGAAAGGAACGCCGCAAAGTGGTCCCTCACTGCCCCCAGAATCCCCTCCTTGGTGTCCTGCAGGACCCCCTGTGCATCCCGCACCCCCTCCATCACCCTGCGCGCCCTCCGCTCCCGGCAGCATGCGAAGGGGTCCGGGCTACACATTTTCCCGAAGTCCCGCTCATACACCAAGGAGGTGTAGCGGTTGTACTGTACCTGCTCCAGGAGTGCTTGGAGATCATGTATTTCTTCCTCCCTCCCCCCTTGTGAAATCAATGTGTCCCTCTTTTTCTTTATTGCCATGCCCAACTTTGTCCTTTCCCTCCCCTCCCTTCTCGCCTGTCTGAGAAAGAATCCCCGCGTTCGTCTTTTCACTGTATCCCACCACTCCCCCAATGACTGAAATGCCCCCTGCACTGACACCTGATCTTCCAAAAACCGGCGGTACTCCTCCCGCACCTGCTCGCTACCTAACCACTTTAAATTTAGTCGCCATAACCCCCTCCCTGGCCTCTGCGCTGCCGCCCCCCCCACCTGAAGGAGGACCATGTGGTGGTCTGAAAAGTCCACGTCCACGGTTCGTGGACCCCCCAGACAAACCCCCTTCTTACCAGGAATCTATCGATTCTACTTTTACACTGCCCTCGAAAGAACGTGAACCCCTCCTGTTCCTCACAGAAGGCCACATGCGCGTCTACCAGCTCCGCCTCCCGCATGATCCCTGCCAGCCTCACCCCGTCATAGCCCACCTGTACCGATCGTCCCCCACTATCCTTTTTCCGCAATATGGTGTTAAAATCTCCCCCCCAGACTACTTGGCGCGAAGTGTATAGGTAGGGCTTGATCTTCCCAAAGAGGAGCACCCTTTCCTTCTTGCTTTGGGGCCCGTACACATTCACCACCCTCAGTGCTCTATCCTCCCAAATCGCATCCACAACAAGACATCTCCCCACCCCCAGCTCCACCACTCGCTGAATATTCACCCGGTGGGACTTAAATAAGATCCCCACCCCACCATACCTCTCCCCCGCCAACCCCCACACCGAGGGACCCCACTTCCAGGCCCGCCTTGCCCGCCTGATCACCTCAATGGACCGCAGCCGAGTCTCCTGGAGCAGGAAGCAATCTGCTTGGACCCTCGCGAACCAGTCATACGCTAAACCCTGCTTCTTCGGAGAGGCGATGCTGGCCACATTCAGCGTGGCAAATGTCAACACTAAGCCTGCCATCCTCATTGCGAGTCACGGGTCTGCTCACTCCCAACTTCTTTCCTTATCTCCTGGGATACCCCCTTCTTACCCTGAAGCAGGTCCTCTGCTATGCGGTCTACATCATCCCCTGCCAGATCCCCCTCCCCCCCCCGCAGCCGTCCTGTCTGCACCTTACCCCCCCCTCCCCCTTTCTTCCTTCCTTTCTTCTTTGCTCTATCCGGACCCACCCCCTGATCCCTCCCTCTCCCCTCTTCACCCCCCGCCCCCTACCTCCTCCTCCGAGGTCCTCCACCTCCCCCAAGTCCTCCAAGTCCTCCAGATCCTCCTCTAGCTCCACTCTGTCCCCCCAAGCCTGCACTTGGGCCTTCCCCACCTGCCCGGCCCCCTCAGCTTTCCTCTTACTCCCCTTTCCCCTCCCTCCCTCCCTTCCCTCTTCCTCCTCCCTCACCCCTCCCCCTCCCCCCCAGAGCCTTCCCGCCCTTCTTCCTACCACCAGTACCCTCCTCCAGTGCTTCCTCATATTTCCGTTTGCCCTCTCCAATCCCCCCCTGCCGCCCCCTCTTCCTCCATTAACTCCACCTCTTCTCCTTCCCCCTGTTCTTCCTCCTCCCTCCCAACCTCCCTATCCTCCTCCTCCTCCTCCAACACCTGAAATCTGTTCCTCCCCCTCTTCCCCTGCAGCGACCCCTCCCTGCCCACCCCTACTTCCCCCCCCCTCCGAAACTTCCCTTTCCTCTGTGGCACTTGTACCCACTCCCCCTCTCCCCCCTGCTCCACTCCTGACCCAGCCCCCTGCCGCCCCCCCTCCTGCATCCCCTCCTTCTCCCCCCCTTGCCCCTCCCTGCCTATCACCCCCTGCCCTATCCCCTCCTCCATTACCCCCCCTCCCCGTCCCTTCCCCCACATATCCCACTCGTTATGGGCCGCCCTAGGGCAGTTCCGATATGCATGGCCTAACCCGCCGCAGAGGTTGCACCTGATCGCGGTGCAGTCCTCTGTGGCATGCTGATCCCCGCATCTTCCACACTTTACCACTGGGCATGACATGCTGAAGTGCCTAAACGAACCACATCTGAAGCACTGCCGCGGCTGCCCCTTGTAAAAGCACAGTATCCTGTCACGACCGATAAAGGCAGCCGAAGGAATGTGCTGAACCACATGGCTCTCCTGTCTCAATTTGACCAGGGCTCCCCAACCTCCTGCCCAACCCTGCTTGGATCCGGTAACTTTGTAAGTGGGGATCTCAGCTCCGCGTACCTCTGTAGCCAGTAGGCTAAATCTGCCCCAGAGATAGACTCATTTCTCACGAGCAGGGTGATCTGCACCAGGTCCGGCTTGCTGACTGGAATGGCCCTGAGGTCCCGCCACTCCCCCTTTCCCCTCACCCCCTCGTACCTTTCCCAGAATATTTCCATCCCCCTCTGGGTCATGAAGCTCAAGTCATATTCTGGGATGTTGATGGGGTGTATACACGCGTAAAAGTCCTCGGGTATAAACCCCATCCCCATCACCAGCCTCAAGACCCGATCCCTGGAGGGCATTGCCCCCTCCCCTATCCATTTGAGCTGTACCACATTTCGCCGCTTAGGCAGCTGTCCACCCCCTGTCCCCGCTCCCCCCCAACCCCTCCCTGGGCCCTCAAAACCACCCGATCTCCCCCCCCTCCCTCCTTCCCCCTCCCTGGACTACTGCCGCAAAGGACTTGGACCCCAGCCCCCACCGCCCCCCCTCCACACTTGTTCCAGCCCTTCCCTCTGCCTCCCCCCCCTTCTGTCCCTCTGCCCCTCCCCTCATCCCTCTCCCTTCCTCAATATCCACCGCCCCCTCCCCCTCCCGTTGTCCCCCGTCCCCTTCCCTCTCAGACAAACATCCAGCAACGTCCATAGTCAGTTCTGCGGCTTGGGCTGCCTCCAACTGATTGTCCTGCCCATCACCACTTCCTGGAACGTCCCTGCTCGTCCCTGCCACTGCAGGCTCCAGCCTCTGGGCTAATCGCCTCCTCTCCTCTGTCTCCTGGCGATACTCTGGCACCTGCCCAGTCAGGTCTGCAGCTGGCGATACCAGACTCCCTGCTCGCTCTGCCCCCGAACTCCCTCCAACCTCCGGCACCAGGGGCGAAGCCTCCGGAACTCCGCCGCTCCCCTTGGCTCCTCGCTCCCAGCCGTCCTGCTGGCAGGTCTGCTCCACCACCCGCTGCACATCTGTTAGACTTGCCATGTCCACTTCTGTAGTCAACGAAAGTCTCTCAACAATCGGGTTACTTCCCTCTTGCTTCTGGTGCAGTCCCTCCTGCGTTCTCCCAATGGCTGGCGCTTCCCGGGGGCATGGCTTGTCTGTTCCTGATTCCGCCACAGGCTGGCTGTTAGCACCCCCCCGATTTCACCTCTTGTAATGGACAGCTGGTCAAATGAGCTCCCAGCTGCTGCCCGCTCCTATTCCTCTCTCTCCGACCCCTCTCCTGTAAACCGCCAGCTACTCCATGCTCAGGGAAGACCTCCCCTGCTCCCGGACTTCGTGGGCGGGGCTTCTCCAGATGCCATGCTGCTTCAGTTTCCACTTCAGTCATTGCAGACCCGGCCAAAAATACCGGAGTCTGCCTCTGCTGACCCTTTTCCAACAGGGCCTCCTTCACGGCAACTGTCTCTGCTGTTTGCACAACTGCAGGTAAGCCCTCTGAGACTCGACCACCACCTCTGTAGAAAACAGGCTGCTACCTGCGTCTCCCTCTGCTGCCTCCATTATCTGGAGTTTTGAAAAGTTACTGAGTTCTGTCCTCCCCTCCACAGGTAGGATCTCTACTCCAGCCCCCACCTCAGAGCCATGTCCTGCCGCTGCCTCCTTATCCTCTGGCTGCTGGGTAAGTGCTCTAGACTGTGTTGCCAACTGTCTCATGTATTTTAAAGTGGGGTCACCTCTGAACCCAGACAACTCTTTTGAGTCTAATGCTGCTGAAGACACTGAAGCTTGCTGCAACTGTAGTGTTCCTGAACCCCCAGACTGTGGTATTGAAGCCATCCTTTCTCGGTTAACATAGAGCTCCCTCAAAGGATTCACAGAGCCCTTTTTTAAACAGTTCAACAAGTGTTCTTTTTTCCCCAACAACTTTGATATCCGGGCTTCCTCTTTAACATACATTTGTCTGTGCTCCGCTGGGGCAAATTTACACATAGTTCTTGCCATTTTCAGACGTTTTCCTAGCTCCACTACTTCTTTTTCCACCAGCTTAATTCGTCTTACAATATTTACCACACTACTTGCTGGATCATCAGGGTCATAGCTCACTTCAAGGAACTCCTCATCTGACGATCCACTCTCCTCACTCTCACTCTCAGCTGCCTCCAGCAAAGGCTTCTGGCAAACTTCCATCGCCTCTTCCTTCTCCCTTCCTTGGAAGCGCCCTTCTGGGGCCTGTACTATCTTCCTCCCCCCTCCACTGTCTTCTCGCTTACCTTCCGCAAGCTGGGCCATGGAGGGGGAAATGCTCTGGTGGCCTCCACTGGGCTGCTTCTCCCTTCGGTCCACTGGACTCCTTTCCCTTCTCCCGGTAGTCAAACCAGGGAGAGAGCCACTCCTTTCGGCCTTCTGGTCCCGGGCCCCAGGAGGCCCCATAGCCTGGGACTTTCCTGAGGCCTTCTCCCCAGGGACCCTCCTCATCTTTGGGGAGGGAGCTAGGTCTCACTCCCTTTCCACTGGAAGTCAGCAGAGCTCTCTAAAACACCTCCTTCCTCCTCAGCAGACTGGATGGACCGTACAGGTCTTTCTCTGCCATCATCTACTAGGTTACTATCAGGCTTATTTTCGAAAGTGATCGCCGAGCATCTTCCTACCTAAATCCGGGAGATGGCTGGCGATCTCTCAAAAGCAGCAAAATCCGTATAATCGAAAGCTGCTTTTTTTACAGCATTGCCGCTTTCCCGTCGCCTCACCAGTGAAAGTTCAAGGGGGCGTGTCGGTGGCGTAGCGAAGGCGGGGCATGGGCGGGCATGGGCGTGTCTACCAGATGGCCGGCTTTCGCAGATAATGGGAAAAAAAGCAGCATTAATCAGTATTTCGCCGGTTTTACTTGGTCCTTTTATTTTCACGACCAAGCCTCAAAAAGGTGCCCCAACTCAGCAGATGACCACCGGAGGAAATGGGTAATGACCTCCCCATACTCCCCCAGTGGTCACCAACCCCCTCCCATACTAAAAAAATAAAAATATACCAGCCTCAAATGTCATACCCAGCTCCCTAACAGCAGTATGCAAGTCCCTGGAGCAGTTTTTAATGGGTGCGATGCACTTCAGGCAGGCAGACCCAGGCCCATCTGCCCCCTACCTGTTACACTTGTGGTGGTAAGTGTTGAGCCCTCCAAACCCCCCAAACACCCACTGTACCCACATGTAGGTGCCTCCCTTCACCCATAAGGGCTATGGTAGTGGTGTAGAGTTGTGGGGAGTGGGTTTTGGGGGGCTCAGCACCCAAGATAAGGGAGTCATGCACCTGGGAGGTATTTGTATATTTTTTAAAAAATTTTAGAAGTGCCCCCTAGGGTGTCCGGTTGGTGTCCTGGCATGTCAGGGGGACCAGTGCACTACAAATGCTGGCTCCTCCCACGACCAAATGCCTTGGATTTCGTCGGGTTTGAGATCGCCGGCATTTTTTTCCATTATCGCTGAAAAACAAAAACGGCCATCTCAAACCTGGCGAACTCTGGCATTTGGCCGGGCTAAACCGTATTATCGAAAAAAAAGATGGCTGGCCATCTTTTTCAATAATACGGTTCTGGCCAGCTGTTGCGCTGCCGCCAAAATAGATTGCTGGTGACGTTTGATTATGCCCCTCTATGTTATTTTACTAGACATACACAGCACTGTACACATTATATACAGATACTTTCTCTATCCCTATGGCGCTCACAAGCTATGGTTTTTGTTTGGTACCTGGGGCAACAGAAGTTTAGGTGACTTGCCCAAGGTCACAAGGAGCTGCAGTGGGAATTGAACCCAGGTCACCAGGATCAAAACCCACTGCATTAACCAGTAGGCTACTCCTCCACTCGCTTCAGGTTAGTGTGCTTTACCTATCCTTTCTGGACTATGCCTAGTATCTCTGTACTGGTGGCAAATATCCAGTGAATATCTACTTCTATGTCAATTGTCTTTTGGCAGGTTCCTTTGGGCTGTTCACTTCCAGATGCCAAAATGAATTTGGGTGAATTGAGCTCTTTGTGACCCAAGGCTGTTTAAGATGCTGAAATGTATACCTACAGCAATTACTGGCTTCAAGCTTCTGATAAAGGAGAACCCCCACAAACATGTATCATTAGTCTGAATGCTTCTGCCTATTGACAGTAGACCAGAATTACTCATGACAAACTAGAAGGGGGGGGGGGGGGTGGTATATCATCAATTGCATAAATCTCTGTGTGGACATTTAGCAAAATTAAAAAAAAAATCTATTTTAGGATATTACCAAGGCAGAGCATTGCAGCAGCGCTGAATAAAATTCAAAGGTAATCCATTCCAAAGATGCTGAAGGTATCACCCAGCAAAGCCCTGGTGGGTTCAAAAGTTAGTTAATCCCCTCCTGACTGTATCAGATCAGCTACTAATCTTTGGGCACCACTAAACCAGTCTTCTCCACAGCTGACAGAGAAAACAAACCTCCTTGTAGGTCCCTTAATAATTCAGACATTTCTTATTATTATTTATTTTGCATTTATTTGATGCTTTTTCATCAGAAGCTCAAGGTGTACAGCAGATATTTCCCTGCCCTTGAAGGTTTACAATCTTTAGGGGCTCTTTTTACTAAAGTGTATTAAGCTTTGGACTTAACGTGATGTAACACAGGATTTTAATGCATGGCAAGCCCAAAACTAGCACGGCAACAAGAAGGGGTGTTCCTAGCATTTTCGTCCTGGCCGTGCGTTAAAGTTTCAAAATGGTGGAACTCCTTCCACTTCACACATGAATACTCATCCAAATCTACAGCGGTTACACAACATAGTACTGTATGACAGTTGTTCTGTATTTCTTGTAGGGTGATCTAGATCTATAGTTCCACAACTTTTCTGAAAAGAAAACCCCCCCAAATGACTTTGGGTTTCTTTTCTAGATTTGAGATACTCTAAGATTCACAGGAGACGAGAATCTTTGCACGGGAAAATGCCTCTGTATGTCAGCGGACTGAAACACTCTTAATTTTAACAGACTCGCTGAACTGACTCTTCATTGGCAAAAAAAAAAACTATTTGATTTTTATTGCTTTTATTTTAATTTTTTTTTTGAATTTCTGATTTTTTTTTATATTGGAAGCAAATCAACGGAAAGCAAACAAAGACCCAGGCTGGAAGAATTATAGAGTAATCATTTTGCCTATGGAAACTCTAATATTTTTTTTTTTATCATAAGTGTTGAACAAAGATGGAAGAGGAAAATGAGTTGGTCTCTGATTTTCACACAATGATCAAAACGCAATGGAGATCTAACTTATAAAACACTTTGGAGTCTTTTCACAAAGCTGCGGTAAAAGGGGGCCTGTGCTAGCCTCAGCGCATGTTTTTGACATGCACTGAGGCCCCCCTTCACCACACCACCCGAACTCTCATCCACTCTCTCATTACCTCTCGCCTTGACTACTGCAACCTACTCCTCACCGGCCTCCCACTTAGCCATCTATCCCCCCTTCAGTCCATCCAGAACTCTGCTGCATGTCTTATCTTCCGCCTTGACCGATATACTTATATCACCCCTCTCCTCAAGTCACTTCACTGGCTTCCGATCAGATACCGCATACAGTTCAAGCTTCTCCTTCTTACCTACAAATGCACTCAGTCTGCAGCCCCTCCTTACCTCTCTACCCTCATCTCCCCTTACGTCCCTGCCCGTAACCTCCGCTCTCAAGACAAATCCCTCCTTTTAGTACCCTTCTCCACCACCGCCAACTCTAGGCTCTGCCCTTTCTGCCTCGCCTCACCCCATGCTTGGAACAAACTCCCTGAGCCCATACGCCAGGCCCCCTCCCTACCCATCTTCAAATCATTGCTCAAAGCCCACCTCTTCAATGTCGCTTTTGGCACCTAATCACAACACTTCTACTCAGGAAATCTAGACTACCCCAACTTGACATTTTGTCCTTTAGATTGTAAGCTCTTCTGAGCAGGGATCGTCCTTAGTTATTAATTTGTACAGCGCTGCGTAACCCTAGTAGCGCTCTAGAAATGTTAAGTAGTATTAGTAGTAGCAGGTAAAAGGCTATCTTTTTCTGATGACAAGAAATGGCCGTGCGGTCAGTGAACCACTTGCCGAGCAGCCATTTTGTTTTGGGTGGGGGGAGCACTTATCACCACCCATTGAGGTGGTGGTAAAGGTTCCTGCGCTAACCCAGCGGTACAAAAATTGAAACTTTTTGTAGCGCTGGAAATGGCACGCGTTGGGGGTGGGGAGTACGGTCGGGCTCCTGCGGCAGCCCGGTGGCGGTTCCGGATTGACACACAGCAAGCCTGTTGCCCAGTTCGCCAACCCTTTAGTAAAAAGGGCCTCTTTATCTTTTGTGTTCCATTTTATTGCAATAAATCTGGGATTGAAGGAAATCTGTTTTGACCTTATGAAAGAAAATCAAATCAATAACCTTGCCCAGTGTTTTGGGGGTTTTGTTGTTTTTTTTTTTTTTTAAACCAACCAAGCACTTGAGAATTGCCGGAGTTTTTCCACAAATCTTCGCGTTTGAACTGAGGGTGTTGACTAGTTTGATGAGCTTGTCAGATACAAATTTCTATTTACCACGACTGTTTAAAAAGGATTGAAAAAGAAAATGAATTGCCTCATCTCAGCACAGTAGTTGCTGAAATTCTATATAGCACAATTCAAAACAATGGAATAACAATTTATATAGAATCTTGATACACATGGCATTCCAAAATGCTTCAGAGAAGTGGCGCTGAAAAGCAGACTGTAATTATAGAAAACAGCACTGTGAAAAGATATTGAAGGGTGAACAAATGAAGCATTTGGTCTCAGAGGGTGGCAAGAATTAAGAGGCACGGGCAAGATTTAATAAATGAATTTCTTAAGATGTTATGGATTAAAAAGGCTTATGTTAGAGACAGATTAAAGGTATAGAATAAAAATACAAGATTCTCCTTAACGGGGCCCTTTTACTATTGTGTGTTAAACCCTAATAAGGCCTTAGTGCATGGGAAAAACGGGTTATTGCAGGACAAGCTCAGATGTCCTGTGGTAACTTTGTAATCTGTGCAAACCTGTGGCATAGCTAGAGGGGGCCTGGGCCCCCCCCCCCCATTGGCTCTAGGGCCCCTGGTTTGGCTGGTGGGGGTCCCCAACCCCCACCAGCAGAAATATTTGTCCCACGCTGGTCTCGCCGCATTGCCTACCCTGCTCTTCGGAGTCGCACCAGGCACTCTTGTTTTAATGAAACTGAGCATGTGCAACACTTTTTTTTTTGTTACATTTGTACCCCGCGCTTTCCCACTCATGGCAGGCTCAATGCGGCTTACATGGGGCAATGGAGGGTTAAGTGACTTGCCCAGAGTCACACCAATGTGGCCGCGCAGGCTTCTGCGAGTCTGACGTCCGACTCACAGAAACAGAAGCCTGCGCAGTCTTCTACATGGAATGTTGCTAGTGGAATAGCAACATTCCATGTAGAATCTCCAATAGTATCTATTTTATTTTTGTTACATTTGTACCCTGCGCTTTCCCACTCATGGCAGGCTCAATGCGGCTTACATGGGGCAATGGAGGGTTAAGTGACTTGCCCAGAGTCACAAGGAGCTGCCTGTGCCTGAAGTGGGAATCGAACTCAGTTCCTCAGTTCCCCAGGACCAAAGTCCACCACCCTAACCATTAGGCCACTCCCACTGTTGCTACTATTTGAGATTCTACATGGAATGTTGCTATTCCACTAGCAACCTTCCATGTAGAAGTCGGCCCTTGCAGATCACCAATGTGGCCGCGCAGGCTTCTGCTTCTGTGAGTCTGACGTCCTGCACGTATGTGCAGGACGTCAGACTCACAGAAACAGAAGCCTGTGCAGCCTTCTACATGGAATGTTGCACTGGCAACATTCCATGTAGAATCTCCAATAGTAGCAACATTCCATGTAGAATCTCCAATAGTATCTATGTTATTTTTGTTACATTTGTACCCTGCGCTTTCCCACTCATGGCAGGCTCAATGCGGCTTACATGGGGCAATGGAGGATTAAGTGACTTGCCCAGAGTCACAAGGAGCTGCTTGTGCCTGAAGTGGGAATCTACTACTACTACTACTTAACATTTCTAGAGCGCTACTAGGGTTACGCAGCACTGTACAGTTTAACAAAGAAGGACAGTCCCTGCTCAAAGGAGCTTACAATCTAAAGGACGAAATGTCAAGTTGGGGCAGTCTAGATTTCTTGAATAAAGGTGTAATGGTTACGTGCCGAAGGCGACATTGAAGAGGTGGGCTTTGAGCAAGGATTTGAAGATGGGCAGGGAGGGGGCTTGGCGTATGGGCTCAGGGAGTTTATTCCAAGCGTAGGGTGAGGCGAGGCAGAAAGGGCGGAGCCTAGAGTTGGCGGTGGTGGAGAAGGGTACTGAGTGGAGGGATTTGACGTGTGAGCGGAGGTTTCGGGCAGGAACGTAAGGGGAGATGAGGGTGGAGAGGTAATGAGGGGCAGCAGATCGAGTGCATTTGTAGGTTAGTAGGAGAAGCTTGAAGTGTATGCGGTACTTGATCGGACTCAGTTCCTCAGTTCCCCAGGACCAAAGTCCTACCACCCTAACCACTAGGCCACTCCTCCACGCATGCTCGGTTTCATGAAAACAAGCGTGCACGGCGTGACTGAGAACAAAGCAGGACAGGCAATACGAGACCAGTGCGGGACAAACGCTTCAGCTGGTGGGGGTTGGGGACCCCCGCCAGCCAAGGTACCATCATGCGGCAGGGAGACGAGCCAAAATGTGCCCCCCAACTTTGGGCTCTGGGCCCCCCTCCCCATCGAGGTCTGGCTACGCCCCTGGTACAAACTAACCATGCTCTAAAAATGTTTCTTTTTTTGAGGAGGTACATCAGGGGCAGAGAGTGAGTGTTCCTGCGCTAACCAGCTAGCATATCTACATTACCACACGTTAACTAGTTAGTGCACTGATGACATAGAAGCCCTTACCACCTACAAAATAAGTGATGATAAGCGATCCTGCTGTAGTTTTAAAAATGACAGCACACTTTATGACAGCATTAGCATATGCTATATACCCCAAACATACTGTTGTTAATACTTACTCATAACATTACACCAAAAAGGTATTATAGGCCAATTAGAGATGGTTCTCTACGTACTGTTCAGTGGTACTCAGTGGCAGTTATCCACCCTTTTTTATCATCAGTCCCAAGCAGGGGCGTAGCTATGTGGGGCCATGGGGGCCTGGGCCCCCGTAGATTTGGCCCTGGACCGCCTGCCGATGACCCTCTCGACCCCCCCTCCCGCCGCCAACCCGCCGTATGCTACCTTTGCTGGTGGGGGGACCCCAACGTTGTACGTGCAGGACGTCAGACTCAGAAACAGAACGAAGGAAGAAGAGGACCTCTGCTGGCGGGGGTTGGGTTCCCCCGCCAGCAAAAGTAGGCGACAGCGACGGCGGGGGAAGGGTTGGCGGAAGGAGGGGGGTCGAGAGGGTCGGCGGCGGGGGGGTCAAAGTTGTTGTTGTTGGTGGTGGTGGTGGTGGTGGGGGGGTGTCGGCAATGGCGGGTGGGGGTCGGCGGCGCCGGGGGAAGCTAAAATGTGCCCCCTTACCTCGGGCTCTGGACCCCCCTCCCACCGAAGTCTGGCTACGCCCCTGGTCCCAAGACTGAATCATAGTTACCCAATGCTAGGGTCCACCTTGGGGGTCAGTACCCAAGAAAAAGTTGTAGGTGTTGTTGTAGACGATACGCTGATATCTTCTGCCCAGTGTGCGGTGGTGACCAAAAAGGCAAACAGGATGCTAGGAATTATTAGGAAAGAGATGGTAAATAAGACCAAGAACAATATAATGCATTTGTATCACTCCATGGTACGATTTCACCTTGACTATTGCATTTAGTTCTGGTCGCCATATCTCAAAAAAAGATATATCAGAATGAGGAAAGGTTCAAAGAAGAGCAACTAAAATGATAAAGGAAATGGAACTCCTCTCATACAGGGCTGCCGAGAGGGGGGGACAGGGGGGACAAAAGTCCCGGGGCCCAGGCCTCCAGGGGGGCCTGGCGCCGCCGCCGCCTGGCCCGCCCTCCATCACTCCCAGAACTAACCTTAAGTCTCCTTTCACTTCGCAGCAAGCAGCAGCAGGTCAGGCCACTACTTCCTTCCATGTCCCATCCTCGCCTGACGTATCGTCCGTGAGGGCGGGGCACGGAAGGAAAGAGGAGAGGTCTGCCCTGCCGCTGCTTGCTGCGAAGTGAAAGGAGGCTTAAAGTTAGTTCCGAGGGCCCGGCCCGATAGCGGGTGGAGGGGAGCCCGGCGACCTCGGGTGGGAGGGCGGCGGGGGGGGGGGGCCCCGGAGATCTCGGGTGGGCGGCGACCTCGAGTGGGTGGGGTCCAGCGATCTTGGGTGGGGGGGGGGGCGGGGGCGGCCTTGTCCCGGGCCCAGCTCCGGCTCTCAGCAGCCCTGCTCTCATATGAGGGAAGGCTAAAGAGGTTAGGGTTCTTCAGCTTGGGAAAACGATGGCTGAGAGGAGATATGATTGAGATCTACAAAATTATGAGTGGTGTTGAATGAGTAGAAGGGAATCAGTTTTTTACTCTTTCAAAACATACAAAGGCTAGGGGACACTCAAGGAAGTTACATGGAAATACTTTTAAAACAAATAGGAAGATATTTTTTTTTCACTCAACGAATAGTTAAGCTCTGGAACTCTTTGCCGGAGAATATAGTAACATCAGTTAGCACAAATGGGTTTAAAAAAGGGTTGGACAAGTTCCCGGAGGAAAAGTCCATAGCCTGCTATTGAGACAGACATGGAAAAGCCACTGCTTGCCCTGGGATTGGTAGCATGAAATGTTTCTACTATTTGGGTTTCTGCCAAGTACTTGTGACTTGGATTGGTCACTGTTGGAAACAGGATACAGGGGTAGATGGATCATTGGTTTGACCCAGTATAGCTATTCTTATGTTCTTGTGACGTCTTTACTTTCCTTTCTGATTTACTGCTGTTTCAAAACAAGTCCATTTTACTTGACACAGCACTAAGATGAAACACGTGTCAGCGCTAAGTCCCCTGAAACCATTGCAGTAAATGTGTAAGTTAACTACGCAGGGGCGTAGCCAGACAACAGATTTTGGGTGGGCCTAGGCAAGAATTGGGTGGGCACCAAGTGTTTACCCCCCTCCCCCTCAAAAAAAAAATTATGTCAGCTGGTGGGAAAATGCTTCTTTCCACCTTGGCAGCAGACATGCACTGAAAACTGAGCATGCACAGGTGCTGGTGTTGTGGAGAGCAGCATTTTTGCTACCATCAGGGGGAAATCTTCAGCTGGCGGAGCTTGGGATCCCACCAGTTAACACTAAACATGTGCTACTGTTGGGTGGGCCTGAGCCATAAATGGGTGGGCCCTGGCCCACCCAAGCCCACCTGTGGCTACGCCACTGTAACTACGATTTTATTATTAAAGTGCTTGAAGGAATTGGAGCAAGAGATGTAAAAAAGATCAAAAAGAATAACAGATAAATATATATTTTTACAAATTAGAAAGTAAAATAAAGGAATTTGGGATGATGAAGAAAAAGGGTAGATAACTGCCATTGAATTCCACTGAACAGTATCAGAAGTGGTTCTTCACCTTATGTTATGAATATTTATTTTATTTATTTATTTATTATTTATTTGTTTGTTACATTTGTATCCCACATTTTCCCACCTATTTGTAGGCTCAATGTGGCTTACATAGTACCGGAGAGGCGTTTGCAGACTCCGATGTGAACAAATACAAAGCGATGTTGTGGTAAGATAAAGTTCATGTGGCACAGCCACATGAATATGTATTAATAGCAGTATAGTTGGGGTATGTAGTATACTATTACAAGTACTCTGAGATATTATTATAAATTGAAGGCTGAATTGAATGCTTGTAGCATTAGCACATGGCCATAAATAGCAAAAGTGGAAAATCATTCCTTACGGCCATAGTAAAAATGGCCTTAGTGTGCAGAAAATACCCATTTAAGGGCACACTAAGGTCAATTTTTACCATAACTTAGTAAAAGGACCCCTGAAAGAGTCTTAAAAATGAGGATGACCAACCATCTCAACATCGCACATTAAAGCTATTATAAGTCCTTGTTGTTGTTAACGTAGTTACCGCAAACCACCTTAAATTGTGCAGTCCACTGAAAAATATAGCATCGTATATGGAATCACATATATCATGTGTGACATAAGTATAGCTTCTTTAAATATCAACTGGACTTATCTGGTGAAAAATGTTTGCTCCAACATGGACACTTTCTGGAGGTAGAACTTCAAACTGGATGGCCTACCTCCTTATCCACCACAGAAGTGTTCAAAATATCCCAACAATCAAACCTCACATTCCCTAACACAGGCTGAGTTTCACAACTTCGCTTCTTCAGGGGAATGGAAACATAAACACAATATCCCTGAGTTCTCGAATTCATGAAATGCTTCACGTCAATCTACCGGAACTATTTAAATTCTTAAACTAAAAAAATACCATTGCAAAATATACTGATTGGGCTGCTCCCTGGATGATCACCTACTGTGGTCTGTATTGTCAATGGCTCAGAAATGCCAACTTTTATATCCGGGACCTCCCCAAGATGACGTCAGAGCAGAAAAATCAAGAACTGATTGGCTGAGGGATATTCAAACTTGACCACTCAACTTTTTTATTAAGTCTATGTGCCTATTCATTAGGGATACCCTGAAAACCTGACCTATTGGTGGCATTCGACAATTGGGAGTGAAGACCAAGTGCATAGACAGTATTCAGAACCCTTCGAGTGGAAAAATTAGTACTCATCACTCAAGGATGACACCTTAGCAGAGCTGTCAAGTTACCCATTCCAGGAGGGAGACTATTTGACCAGTCCTGATTTTAAACTTCCATCCCAAAGCAGTGTAGTATTTGTAGTCCATAATTCTATTCAAAAATGCCGCTTTCCATTATACCGATTTCGCCGTTTTTCCGAAATGGCCGGCCATCTCTGGGTGATCTGGAGGCCCAAAGGAACAAGCCAGGTCCAAAAATAAAGGGCTCATCACCCAGTTTGATGAAGCTTTGAAAAATAAGTTTTTTTTCTGCACTGGATTCTAGGATTACTTCTAGATTTTCCTTGGAAGATCTGGTGGGGAACTGCCTCAAGCTTGAATCAAGCTGAAATCTCCCCAGTTATTGGTTTCATAGACTGCTCACATTCTTCTTTAGAACAAAGCTCCTACATCAAAAAAACTGATGGCAAGAGGCAAGATCTCTTCTGGCCTGAAACATAAAAACAGAAAATAGCATATAAAGACCATATGGTCCATCCAGTATGCCCATCTATACCATCTGCTGTTCCTTCCTTTCCCTTAGAGATCCTATGCTCTTGAATTCATATAGAACCTTTCTCTCCATGACCTCCACTGGGAGGCCATTCCATGATTCTACCACCCTTTCCATAAAAAAGTATTCCCTTAGATTACTCCTAAGTCTGTTCCCTCTCACCTTTATCCAACGCTCCCTCATTCTAGAGCTTCATTTCAGTTGAAAGAGACTCACCTCCTGGGCATTTATGTACTTTTGGCCACATTGAGGCTGGATAATTTCCAGATGCCTGATCTACACAGGTAAAATGCCATGCCTCGATGGCTTTGATAAATGTTTTATAGAAATGCAATATACTGTACATTAAATTACAGAAATGTTTATTAATGTGCATTAACATGCATCAACATTAGAGGCATAGCCACGGGTGAGCCTGTACACTTTTAGGTGAGGTCCATCTAGCAGCAATGCACTGTAGGTGTAGCTAGTGAGAATCCTTCAAGCTCTGCCAGCTGATCACATCCACAGCCTGGCGTAACTCCCCTCGACAACCTCAGTAGTCACACACAAATAGCTTGTATACTAACCTAAACTTTTCAATGTGGAACGTGTAATCCAAACCCAAAATATCAATTAAAACAATCAACTGGCAGACTCTCAGTGAACAATGAGTATAATGTTAGAAAGGGTCCATCAGAATGAGGAGCAAAAACAGTCAAACAGTAACTTTCTTTCAAATCTAATCATCAGTCTCTATTGATAGCAGAGCCACTTCTTTTAGTCTTTGTGGATGATGCAAATAATAGTAATACCTACCAATAACACCCCGTAGCCGGCCTGACTTGGTCCAAGTTTCAAGTATCTGTCTGCTTCACAAAATCCCATATCTTATCTGGCATAAAATTGTATGGCTGGTGAGCAGAGGAGGCTTAATCTCCGATCAAGAGTGTCCACCCTAAACTAGCAGCTCCCAAAGGCAGTGTCGTCCACTAACAACCCACAGTATGATGTATGGAAGGCAGTCTTCTGGTTTGGGAGACATTTTTGATTGGCATGTTAGCATGGAAAGATTTCAAGAGGCTGATTTCACGCTGAAAATGCATTACTGTTCCAAGATTTTGGCATGCACTGTGTAAACAGCAGGTGGAGAAAAGCATACCACACTTCTCCCATGTTCTCTCTAAAGCTTTGTTTGCATGTGACATTATCTCATGGCCAAAAGATGTATAAAAAACGGATCCTCAGAGTGAGCCCGCATAAGCTGGGAAAATGTGGGATACATGTGAACCAAATAAATAAACCTTCCACTTAAGCCTTCGGCTTTGAAAATAATGGAAGTAGGTTTTTCACCTCATGTCTTCATCAATCTGAAATATTTTTTAAATTTTTTAAAAACTTTTTTTCTCTTTTCTCTTTTTCGCAATTGAAATATATGAAAGTCAATATTTATAAACTTTTTAATAAGCGTAGTTCAAGCTGATAAGCGTTACTTATCTGAGCTGTAGAATAGGGGTAAATGTTGGTTTCGATTATCACTGAAAATCAGAAACAACCAAGTCTAGGGACGACCAAATTTAAGGATTTGGACGTCCCTGACTGTATTTGCAAAACAAAAGATGGACGTCCATCTTGTTTCAGAAATACGGGTTTCCCTGCCCCTGGATCGGGACATTCTGCGAGGACGTCCAAATTGAAACGAGGATGTCCCGTTCGATTATGCCCCTCCACACCATATTATCTACTATTAGAATATTTTTACTGCTGTAATTGTCTGTTACCTATGTTCAGCGTATTGTTGATGTACATCGCCTTGGATGAATTTCTTCAAAAAGTTGGTAAATAAATCCTAGTAAATAAATTAATATATTAGGTCCCTGTTTACAAAGGCGTATTAGCATTTTTAGCACATGTTAAAAGTTAGCACACGCTAACCGTGTAGACGCCCATATGGGCACCTACACGGTTAGCATGTGCTAATTTTTAGCACGCACTAAAAACACTGTTTTGCAGTAGCCATGCTAAATTTGCACATGCTGAATTGAATATTGTTCATCCAAATGGATCAAAACTGACCAACAAGAAAATGTACATTGATAATCTTTTCTGAAACGATGAAAACGTCTGACAACACAATGTACAAAAGAAGAAAGCATGCAATAAACGTAAAAATATTTACATTAAAAATGTAAAAAATAACTCTTAGGTGCTTGAAGCTGGCTTTTTTCCAGGTCATGGGGAGGGCTGCATATATTTGTACATGAGGTAGTTGTCTAACTTGTGTTCTTGGTGATTTCTGTATCGTAAAACCCATAATTTGGCACTAATTGGAACCCTGTTGGCAGACTGGGCAGAAAAGCCAACAGACCTGGATGCTGAATTATCCTCTCACCTCTGAGTTGGTCCCCCCAGAGCAGCGGAGGCATATTGACAAAGCAGCCTGGGGAAGCTAATGCAGTCTGCTTCTGCATGTGCCACTTGTGTTTTGTGGATGAATGAAAGACTTCAGCTCCCAGTGCTATCAATCTGGAGCATTTCACAGATATTAGAATTCACACACAAAAAAAAAAACAACCCCAAAATGCAGTTTGCTAACAATTTGTCGCTTCTTTAAACAGATCCATTTGGAAAACTCATCGTGAGCTTCTCTTTTTTTTCCCAGGAAGGCTTTATAGGTTTTTCGATACTTGGAATAGATTTAGACCTTTTAAAATCAGCCTGTGTGCAGATTCTTAAATTTTCTTGGTTTCTCTGGCTGTCTTCAAGTCTAGGCTTAAAGTTCACCTCTTTGCTACTGCTTTCGATTCCTAACCATGACTCTCTTACTCAACACCCTCACTTATCACCCCTACCACTGCAATTTCCCCACCCCTAGCTGTCTGTTCGTCTGTCCAATTTAGATTGTAAGCTCTGTTGAGCAGGGACTGTCTTTTCATGTTAATTTGTACAGCGCTGCGTAAGTCTAGTAGCGCTATAGAAATGTTTAATAGTAGTAGTAGTAGTATGAGCCAAGTATAGGACAGTCAAGCCATTGTGACATCACTGATGAGGTTGGCTCTTAGGCATTGGTGGACTGAGGCATTATGACATCACAATGTCAGCTCTGGTTAAATCACCGCAGCTCCTCAGTACCTTTCCGCTCTCATCTCTCCCTACACTCCTCCCCGTGAACTCCGTTCGCTGGGTAAATGTCTCCTGTCGCTGCTCCCTATGCCTGGAATAGACTCCCTGAGCCGGTCCGTCAGGCTCAGTCTCTGGCTGTCTTCAAGTCTAGGCTTAAAGCTCACCTCTTTGCTACTGCTTTCGATTCCTAACCATGACTCTCTTACTCAACACCCTCACTTATCACCCCTACCACTGCAATTTCCCCACCCCTAGCTGTCTGTTCGTCTGTCCAATTTAGATTGTAAGCTCTGTTGAGCAGGGACTGTCTTTTCATGTTCATTTGTACAGCGCTGCGTAAGTCTAGTAGCGCTATAGAAATGGTTAATAGTAGTAGTAGTAAATAAACCATTGCAACTGTTTATTTTTTTATGCACGCACAGATTGAAGGCTTAATTTTCTTTTCTTTTTTTTTTTACCCTGTAAATACACAGCAATTTAATTTTGGAAGTACAATCTACATCATTGACAAGTTCTACCTGCTGCTGCAGAATGCACATTTCAGTTCACATGACAGGGTTTCCAGCCAGCAGTGAAAATGCTCCTCCAAGACCTCTCCAAATACTATGACAGCCGAGAGAGCCAGAGTTACATTTGGCAGCCTGTCACAAAGTGCAGACGCCAAAATCAATGTTTACCTGTGCAATCCCGCCTGCTGCTTCGCTGCAGAAAATAAAAATCATTCAAAAAAAAAAAATAGCTGGTTTTTATGTGATGCTGACAAATTGGGGTTTACTCAATTCTCATGTTTCCGTGGCTGAACTACATAGAGTGTCAATAAGCGATGATAAATGCCCCCCCCCCCTCCATCCTGCTTGTTGATATCAAGGGCTCCATTCAACACATGATTTGTGGTCTTCTGTGCCACATAAACCCTTGTCTGCCTGGGTGAGTGCCATCAGTTCTAGTCAGTCATCTGAAAGCTGCCAACCTTCTGCGATCCGCTGCTGCCTGACCTAAAGTGTAAACTCAGTGTACAACAGCTTTTGCTAAATTAACGTTCAATTTTGGAGAGTCTGGCAAATGCTGATGAATTAGTTGTCACAGCCAGGTAGTTATCGTGTGTTAGCTGTGGCATAATCACGGCGTTTTCAATGACTTTATTAAATTACCCTCACGAGGGGTAAGTCTATAAGGCAGTGCTTAGATTTAGGGACTAGGAAACTGTCTGTTTGAAGCCTAAGAAAAAAGCAGGTGCCTACTTTTCTTGATGCGATGAAGCTACAATGTAGTAAATTTAAAACGAATTGGTGGAAATCTTTCTTCACTCAACATGTAATTAAACTCTGGAATTCGTTGCTAGAGAATGTGGTAAAGGCGGTTAGCTTAGCGGAGTTTAAAAAAGGTTTGGACGGCTTCCTAAAGGAAAAGTCCATAGACCACTATTAAATGGACTTGGGGAAAATCCACTATTTCTGGGATAAGCAGTATAAAATGTTTTGTACTTTTTGGGGATCTTGCCAGGTATTTGTGACCTGGATTGGCCACTGTTGGAAACAGGATGCTGGACTTGATGGACCTTTGTACTTTCCCAGTATGGCAATACTTATGTACTTATGTAGGTGTAAGTGTTACACCAGCTCTATGGCAGGTGTAAATGCTTTCATCTGCATTGCAATAGACCATGCATCGATTATAAGGGGGTTGATTTGACGCCATTCCCAGATATTCAATGCCAGGCCATGTCCAGGCACTGACATTAAATATCCGCGTTTATGTAGCTATCCTTTATCCGGTTAAGTACGATATTCAGCACTTAACTGCATAAAGATAGAACTGTCTTTTATGTGGTCCGATCTGACCGCTAAATTTAGGCAGTTAAGTGCTGAATATCAGGGGATAGCCCCGAACAAGAGCGATTTAAATGGCCAGAAGCCAATTCTGACCGGTTAAATGGCTTTGAATATCGACTGCTAAGATTTTATAATCACACCAGCCGATTTGTTAAATGCTGACCGTCGCCGGCTAAATTAGCCCATATATGGGCCCCAGCACTGAAACCCTGTGGCTAATTTCACTGGGGCTGGCTGCCGGAGCATATGCAGGGTCCTGGTCAATATCCAGCTGGGGCCCACATAAGAGAGTTCTGCGGGCCCTGACTAAATATCGCCAGGACCCGCATAACTCGTGTTTTGTTTTTCTGCCTATAAAGCACAATAATCTAAACAGTCACCAACAAAAAGATAGCTTCCTATAATCTAAAGCCCTCTGCTCTATGCTACATTATTGCAGTTGGCAATACAACTTAGCGTTTCCAGACTCTTACAGGTAGCTAAGTCCTTTCCCTACATTCTTGAACCTTATTTAGATGCTGCTTCTGCTTGATGTCTTCTGTTGCTTTTTAATTGCCTGCATAGTGAAGGAATCCTCCAGGCAGTGTTGCCATATAAAAAAAAAAATTCCCACCCAAAACAGCCCAAAACCCGCCCAAAAACCGCACACACCCCACCCCCGACGTCATCACCCCCGCCCCTTCCGTCATCACCCCGCCCCGCCGTCATCAGCCCCGCCCAAATGTCGCCTCGCCCCGCCCAATACGTCACCAAACCCCGCCTCTGTCGCCGCTAGCCCCACCCCCCGCCGGCCGAAAAACCGCCCAAAACCCGCACGACAAAAAAAAAAACCAAGCCCAAAAAACCGCAACCCGCCGCAGGCAAAAGTTTCCCGCGGCGGGTTGCGGAAAACTGCCCAATTGGGCGGGAAAACTGCCCATCTGGCAACCCTGCCTCCAGGTTTCTCTACCATTACATCCCCCCTGATGACATCATCATTCAGCACCCGTCTCAGTAGGTAACATGCCACTCCCACAATGCGCAGGTGGAGGAGGTAATTTATCGGTCTAAGAAGCATCCATTAAATCTAAATCCTGTGGAAACAGAATCATGGAGGAATGAAAGCTTGAGTATCTTGTAGTGATTGCAGCTACAATTATCCCTTTCCTCACCCCCCCCCCCCCACCCCCACCCCCGAGTAATCTGTGAAAAGGCTATGAAGGTTGGATCAAGGCTTTATAATAAAGCTGCTGGTACTGTCAGTTGTGTGCACTTCGCCTTTGTTGCTCGTCAACTGCTCCCCTATCTCTTGATAAGAAATGACTTAAGAAACTTAAGAGAAATTGCACAAGGGTTTATTACAATGTTCTTGCTCCACAGAGTTAATCTTAAAAATCTACAAATAATACACAATGCTGCAGCCAGACCTATTGTGGGGGCGAAACATTTGATTCGATAATGCCAATTTTAGCCCACTTACGTTGGTTGCCATTGGAAATGATCATCAGGTTCAAAATCTCGTGTTAGTTGTTAAGGGTTTGGATTGAATCATGCTGCTTATCTAGCTACATTGCTGGATGTGAGTTGAGGAAAAGTTTGCGTTTGGCTGAACCTATTATCTATAGTTGCACTAACTCCAGCAGAAGTTGGCTCATAAGATTAAGTTTTTTTTTTTTTTTGTTACATTTGTACCCTGTGTTTTCCCACTCATGGCAGGCTCAATGCGGCTTACATGGGGCAATGGAGGGTTAAGTGACTTGCCCAGAGTCACAAGGAGCTGCCTGTGTCTGAAGTGGGAATCGAACTCAGTTCCTCAGTTCCCCAGGACCAAAGTCGTATTTCCCTTTCCCTATTGGAGATTCTAGATGGAATGTTGCTACTATTTGAGATTCTACATGGAATGTTGCTACCACTAGCAACATTCCATGTAGAAGTCAGCCCTTGCAGATCACCAATGTGGCCGCGCAGGCTTCTGCTTCTGTGAGTCTGACGTCCTGCACGTCAGACTCACAGAAACAGAAGCCTGTGCAGCCTTCTACATGGAATGTTGCTAGTGGAATAGCAACATTCCATGTAGAATCTCCAATAGTAGCAACATTCCATGTAGAATCTCCAATAGTATCTATTTTATTTTTGTTACATTTGTACCCTGCGCTTTCCCACTCATGGCAGGCTCAATGCGGCTTACATGGGGCAATGGAGGGTTAAGTGACTTGCCCAGAGTCACAAGGAGCTGCCTGTGCCTGAAGTGGGAATCGAACTCAGTTCCTCAGGACCAAGTCCACCACCCTAACCACTAGGCCACTCCTCCACTTTTGGCCTACATTTATGCATGACATGTTGTATGAAGTTTTGTAAATTAGTAAAAGTTTTTCTTTTTAAACAACCCTTCCCTACTTTTGGTATGAAGGGAAAGAGAAATGGTTAGTTCTGATACAATATTGGTCTCGTGGAAAGTAAAGACGGAGGGAATTAATCAGTCGAAGATTTTATGTATTTACAGTATACAGGTAATTTTAGATGGGTTTTTTTTTAACATGTAAAATCCTTGTTATACATGTCAAAGCAGTGGGTGGACCTAGGTGGGCTCAGGCCCACCCTGTCTGGTTCACCAAAAATGTTCAGTGCATGCTACATAGATGAGTAAGAAAGTAGGAAGAATTGGAAAGTAAGATGATTGATTTGAAGAAAGTTGCACGTGAGGTCAGAGAGATGGTTAAATATTATCTCAGCTAGGGTAGGAGTGGATAAACACAGTGGCGTAGGAAGGGGGGGTGGGAGGGGCGGTCCGCCCCGGGTGCACGCGCTCGGGGGGTGCCGGCCCCGCTGGTTCCCTGCTCCCTCTGTGCCCCGGAACTTCCGGGGCAGAGAGAGCAGGGAACCAGCGGGGTCGACGCAGCTCCGAGTGACGTGCACTCGGGGCGGATCGGCCCTCCCGCAGGTAAGAATGCGGTCTGGGGGGGGTTGCGCTCCAGGGGGGGTGCGCCACAGAGGGGGGGGGGTCGCGCCGTGCTGCACCCGGGGGGGGGGTGCGCAGCGGCAACCCTCCCCGGGTGCCATTAGCCCTCGCTATGGCACTGGATAAACATGTCCCGCTGCAGTATGTGCAGCCCGAGTCAATCCTTGTGTGTGTGAGAGAGACTAACAAGTTAGTTACTTCTTCTGTTAAAGTCTTGGTTGAATATGTGTATAAATCGTGACTCCACTCAAACTCTACCCCAGAACACATCTACTTGCAGGTCATGTAAAAACTATACACCTTCTTGGCAATGCATGTAGTTGTATGTGCATATCCTCTATACTATCGTAATCTTTATTTTTTATAATTATGTATATCAACATTTATATCCCACATTTTCCAAACATGTTTGGTTCAATGTGGCTTACAAAAGGAGATATCGGAAGTAGAGAGTTACTTTGTGGAAGAACAATGGTAGATCGTTACATTTACCACCTTTTCACTGCTGCTTTTTAGCTCCTAGCCTCTACTCATTTGCCCTCCCCTTGCTCCTTCCTTCCTTCTCACCCATTACTACCCTCACCCCTAACTGTCTTGTCTGTCTATATTATTTAGATTGTAAGCTCTTTTGAGCAGGGACTGTCTCTTTGTATCAGATGTTCAGCGCTGCGTGCGTCTGGTAGCGCTATACAAATGCTAATAATAATAATAATTTAAGATGAACAAAATAAGATATCAGATATCTTACAAAAGATATGTTGCAAGAGAAGATATAGGAGGTAGAGAGTTATATTGTAGATGGGCAGTGGTAAATTATTACATTTAAGATGAACAATAAGCACACAGTAGAGTTTTATTTATTTATTTATTTATTGCGTTTGTATCCCATATTTTCCCACCTATTTGTTGGTTCAGTGTGGCTTACATAGTTTCGGAGAGTTGGTTACAGATTCCGGACTTAATGAATACAGAGTGCACAGTGTAACTGAACAGAGCTTGTGTGATTCGCCCCAAACGGTTTCTATGGGATGGAATTGGGCGGTGAAAGGTTTGTATTGTCCGTTTCCATGATTATTTAGGTTGTGTTTCAGTAGTTCGGGCTTTGAACAGTAGGTAATCGTCACATGAATAAAGTTGATAAACTCTTCTCTATGTGCACAATTCTGCGATAATGAGTTGCTGCGATGCAGTATTATTCAAAGTAGCTCATTCTGTTCACACGCTTGTACTCTCAGTGAGATGTACTTAGCACACGCTAAGCAGAATGTGCTTGCTGGATAATGCAAGAACGTCCACTCTCCACCCACGACACATCCCCTATAAAAAAAAATATTAAAAAAAAAAGTGAGCACGCTCTTAGCATGCAAAAACAGGCAAATTACCGCCAAAGCTTTAACACATTTTGCGCAGTCTGTTTTCCTACTTTAAAGCTATATTAAGGACTTGACATCCTTTAGTAAAATGGCTCTTTTATTTTATACGTATCTTGAAAGATAGCCTGTGCAATGATATCAAACCGAGTGTAATATGATTGTAATGTTGACTTCAAATTTTTTAATTTTCTCTTTTATTACATAAGTCCATAAGTAATGCCATACTGGGAAAAGACCAAGGGTCCATCGAGCCCAGCATCCTGTCCATGGCAGCGGCCAATCCAGGCCAAGGGCACCTGGCAAGCCCCCCAAACGCACAAACACTCTACACATGTTATTCCTGGAATTGTGGACTTTTCCCAAGTCCATTCAGTAGCGGTTTATGGACTTGTCCTTTAGGAAACCGTCCAATCCCTTTTTAAACTCTGCTAAGCTAACCGCCTTCACCACTTTCTCCGGCAACGAATTCCAGAGTTTAATTACGCGTTGGGTGAAGAAACATTTTCTCCGATTTGTTTTAAATTTACTACACTGTAGTTTCATTGCATGCCCCCTAGTCCTAGTATTTTCGGAAAGCGTGAACAGACGCTTCACATCCACCTGTTCCACTCCACTCATTATTTTATATACCTCTATCATGTCTCCCCTCAGCCGTCTCTTCTCCAAGCTGAAAAGCCTTAGCCTCCTTAGTCTTTCTTCATAGGGAAGTCGTCCCATCCCCGCTTTCATTTTAGTCGCCCTTCGCTGCACCTTTTCCAATTCTACTATATCTTTCTTGAGATGTCAGGTTCCCCCGACTACCTCCACTGCCACGTAAACTGTGACATGGATCTTTTTATTTCTTCTCCAATAAGTTGTTTTCCAGTTGTGTACCATGCTGAAAAAGAAACAATAAAACAGAGAAAAATGTTTTACACCACCAATTAAACTAGGTTGGTTACAAAGAGATAACTCCACTATCCGAAAAAACAGTTACTTACTGCACCAAAAACATTCTTATTATGAAAAAAAGTATATTAAATTCTTAAGACCCTGCGTAGATGTGCAGGTTTTCAATGATGGAACGTAATACGAAAGTGAAGAAAAGAGAAAGCAAGAAAAATGTAAAATCTCTGTCATCCCAGGGGGCTTCTTTCTTTGCCCTCACACAAGCCATAAGAGCTAATAAATTCTGGCTCTCCTTCCTGGGAGCCAAGGCCGATTAATATCTGCCTACCTTGTTACCTAATTCATTATGGAATAGCAGTTAATTTGATTTGATATTATTTTAATAAAATTCTGTAATATATTAGATTGTTTCAGGCTATCAAAATAATTTTCCAATTATTACGGTTACTCAAGCAAGTCTCTCTTTTTTTTTTTTCACTTCATGAGCGGCAGTTGGTCTGACTCAGAATACATTAGCTCCTATAGCTTCATTCTGGCCAGAGGAATGTGACATGTACGCATGGCTGCACCAGAAATGCTACTGCCGGTAACACGCACGCCTGCAGATCAAAGCACACTATTCACAGACTGATGGGTGCTTACAGCGGCATGACATCATGGCCCTAATGATTACTGTAGAGCCAACTGAACACACACACACACATATACACAAGGCAACAAATATTTGCTTCCTTAGCCACCCCGATAATGGGTTTGCAGTAGCCCCGTGAGCTGCTGTGGACAAGGCCGATATTCTTGGAGCACCACGCCCTTAGATAACTTTCCATCACCTCTGTTGCTATTTTTTTTTTTTTACCTTTTTTCTGGATTTTTCATTTTTTATAATGGTTTTATCATCAATTTAGAAAAAAAAACAATTTTCATAGTAGTCTCTTCCAGTAGAACTCAGTCTTGAATCACATTACATACATTTTCATAAACTACTAAAACCTTGGTTATTTCAAAAATATGCATTATTTTCTTAGGGGTCCTTTTACTAAGCCACGGCAAAAAGTGTGCTGAGGTTGTGTGGGTACTTGTTTTTGACATGCGCAGGGCCAATTTTTATCATGTCTGGGAAAATAGCTGTTTTTTTCAGTGGGCCGGGAAAAGGGCCTGCGGTAAAATTGAAACCAGCACATGCCTATTTACGGGTTGAGCCCTTAACACCACCCATTGATCTAGTGGTAAGGGCTAGCATAACTCTTCAGGGCTCACGAGCTACATACTGTGATAAGGCTAAGCACACTGATCAATGCCAAGGGCAGGCAGGTCCGGAACTACCCTACCCAGAGTTCTCCAGGAGGCCTAAAGAAAAGGGTATACCGGAAATCCCGGTGTGGATTTCTGAGAATAACTGGAAGGGAGGCAGCTCAGGAAAAGAAATGCCATTGAAGTCCGTCACTAGTAGGGGGCTAATTAAAGATGAAGCCCAATTCCCTTGGGTTTGTAATCAATACCGAATACCTCCCAGTTGTGAAAGGGGGGAGGAGAGGGATTCCCTGAGAACGGTGAGCAGTGAGAGGGAGAGGGCAAAGCCCATGGACTGTGTGGAAGAAGGGAGGGAGGCCCCTTTTGAATGGCCCAGCTCAGAGGATCCAGCACATATGGATTGGGAGGAAAACAACTAAAAGGTTTTGTGGATTGCACTTCAGCTGACTGGTGGAACTGTGCTGAGCTGATGTGATAAAATGGCAGGTGGCCTAGTGGTTAGGGTGGTAGACTTTGGTCCTGAGGAACTGAGTTCAATTCCCACTTCAGGCACAGGCAGCTCTTTGTCACTCTGGGCAAGTCACTTAACCCTCTATTGCCCCATGTAAGCCGCATTGAGCCTGCCATGAGTGGGAAAGCGCGGGATACAAATGTAACAAAAATAAAATAGATACTATTGGAGATTCTACATGGAATGTTGCTACTATTGGAGATTCTACATGGAATGTTGCTATTCCACTAGCAACATTCCATGTAGAAGCCTGCGCGGCCACATTAGTGATCTGCAAGGGCCGACTTCTACATGGAATGTTGCTAGTGGAATAGCATAGAATCTCAAATAGTAGCAACAGTGGAGGAGTGGCCTAGTGGTTAGGGTGGTGGACTTTGGTCCTGGGGAACTGCGTTCAATTCCCACTTCAGGCACAGGCAGCTCCTTGTGACTCTGGGCAAGTCACTTACTACTACTACTACTACTATTTAGCATTTCTATAGCGCTACAAGGCGTACGCAGCGCTGCACAAACATAGAAGAAAGACAGTCCCTGCTCAAAGAGCTTACAATCTAATAGACAAAAAAATAAATAAATAAAGTAAGCAAATCAAATCAATTAATGTGAACGGGAAGGAAGAGAGGAGGGTAGGTGGAGGCGAGTGGTTACAAGTGGTTACGAGTCAAAAGCAATATTAAAGAGGTGGGCTTTCAGTCTAGATTTAAAAGTGGCCAAGGATGGGGCAAGACATAGGGGCTCAGGAAGTTTATTCCAGGCGTAGGGTGCAGCGAGACAGAAGGCGCGAAGTCTGGAGTTGGCAGTAGTGGAGAAGGGAACAGATAAGAAGGATTTATCCATGGAGCGAAGTGCACGGGAAGGGGTGTAGGGAAGGACGAGTGTGGAGAGATACTGGGGAGCAGCAGAGTGAGTACATTTATAGGTTAGTAGAAGAAGTTTGCACAGGATGCAAAAACGGATAGGGAGCCAGTGAAGGGTCTTGAGGAGAGGGGTAGTATGAGTAAAGCGACCCTGGCGGAAGACGAGACGGGCAGCAGAGTTTTGAACCGACTGGAGAGGGGAGAGGTGACTAAGTGGGAGGCCAGCAAGAAGCAGATTGCAGTAGTCTAAACGAGAGGTGACAAGGGTGTGGATGAGGGTTTTGGTAGAGTGCTCAGAAAGAAAGGGGTGGATTTTACGGATGTTGTAAAGAAAGAAACGACAGGTCTTGGCAATCTGCTGGATATGAGCAGAGAAGGAGAGAGAAGAGTCAAAGATGACCCCAAGGTTTCGAGCTGAGGAGACAGGGAGAATGAGAGAGTCATCAACAGAAATAGAAAACGGGGGGAGCGGGGAAGTGGGTTTGGGGGGGGAAATGAGAAGCTTGGTTTTGGTCATATTTAATTTCATGTGGCGTTGAGACATCCAGACAGCAATGTCAGACAAGCATGCTGAAACTTTGGTTTGGATGCAAGGTGAGATATCAGGGGTAGAAAGGTAGATTTGGGAGTCATCAGCATAGAGATGGTAGGAAAAGCCATGGGATGAGATTAATGAACCAAGGGAAGAAGTGTAGATAGAAAAGAGGAGGGGACCAAGAACAGAACCCTGAGGTACGCCGACAGGCAGAGGGATAGAAGTAGAAGAGGATCCACCAGAGTGAACACTAAAGGTGCGGAGGGAGAGGTAGGAAGAGAACCAGGAAAGGACAGAGCCCTGGAATCCAAGTGAGGACAGGGTATCGAGAAGTATGCTGTGATCGACAGTGTCAAAAGCAGCGGAAAGATCAAGAAGAATGAGGATGGATTTAGCCAGTAATAGGTCATTGGAGACTTTAGTAAGCGCAGTTTCGGTTGAGTGAAGAGGGTGAAAACCAGATAGTAGTGAGTCAAGAATAGCATGTGAGGAGAGAAAATCAAGGCAGTGGCGGTGAACAGCACGCTCAAGTAATTTGGAGAGAAAAGGAAGGAGGGAGATGGGTCAGTAATTAGAGGGACAAGTAGGGTCGAGTGAAGGCTCCATTGCCCCAGGTACAAATGAGTCCCTGTATACAATATGTAAGCTGCATTGAGCCTGCCATGAGTGGGAAAGTGCGGGGTACAAATGTAACTAAAATAAACTGAGTGGTTTTTTTTTTTGTCCTGTTGAAATTAAGCAGGCCAGCACTCAGGAGGAGCTGATAACCGAGTGGGTTGGAGTTTTTTTTTCTTTTTTTGTGTTTTGCTTTAAAACTGAGTTGGATTACAGTGTGGGGTTCAACTGGATCCGGAGGTGAGAACTGGACTGCAAGAAACCCTTCCCTGACCTGTGAGAGCAAGGTGGTTACAATACGTGGTGACTGGTCGGCGCACGCCAACTGACAATTAACGCCAGAAACGCCGTGCATGGAAGGAAATTTTTAAAATAATTTGTCCTAGTGGTATGGGCACATGCCAAATCCCAAATTACTGCCAGGGGGGCATGTTAGCCTGGCGGTAGCCTCATTTTTGCGCATTCTGCACACACGTAGAGCCTTCCGCTCCTTTGAAAAAGAGCCCCTTAATGGTTTTCTGTGTTAGTTTTATTTCAGCAACATTATTTTATTTTATGCTTCTTTTCTGATTTGTACGCTTTCTGCATGATTGTAATCTATCTTGAACTTCTGGCTAATGATGGTATATAAAGTTAGGTATTAGTATTACCTGCTACTAGCAACTACAGAAAGGCAAGTTGGATCCATTGGGTGACCAGATGTCCTGTTTGAGGCAGGACTGTCTACTTAAAAAAAAAAATCTATGTCCTACTTAGACAAGAGGAGGATATGCTACTCTACTGCTTTCTAGTCTTAACATACACAAATAAATTTGACTACATTCCATGCAACACAGCAAAACCAAAGATCGTAATGGACACTATACAACCTTAGTACATAAGTACATAAGTACATAAGTACATAAGTAGTGCCATACTGGGAAAGACCAAAGGTCCATCTAGCCCAGCATCCTGTCATCGACAGTGGCCAATCCAGGTCAAGGGCACCTGGCACGCTCCCCAAACGTAAAAACATTCCAGACAAGTTATACCTAAAAATGCGGAATTTTTCCAAGTCCATTTAATAGCGGTCTATGGACTTGTCCTTTAGGAATCTATCTAACCCCTTTTTAAACTCCGTCAAGCTAACCGCCCGTACCACGTTCTCCGGCAATGAATTCCAGAGTCTAATTACACGTTGGGTGAAGAAAAATTTTCTCCGATTCGTTTTAAATTTACCACACTGTAGCTTCAACTCATGCCCTCTAGTCCTAGTATTTTTGGATAGCGTGAACAGTCGCTTCACATCCACCCGATCCATTCCACTCATTATTTTATACACTTCTATCATATCTCCCCTCAGCCGTCTCTTCTCCAAGCTGAAAAGCCCTAGCCTTCTCAGCCTCTCTTCATAGGAAAGTCGTCCCATCCCCACTATCATTTTCGTCGCCCTTCGCTGTACCTTTTCCAATTCTACTATATCTTTTTTGAGATACGGAGACCAGTACTGAACACAATACTCCAGGTGCGGTCGCACCATGGAGCGATACAACGGCATTATAACATCCGCACACCTGGACTCCATACCCTTCCTAATAACACCCAACATTCTATTCGCTTTCCTAGCCGCAGCAGCACACTGAGCAGAAGGTTTCAGCGTATCATCGACGACGACACCCAGATCCCTTTCTTGATCCGTAACTCCTAACGCGGAACCTTGCAAGACGTAGCTATAATTCGGGTTCCTCTTACCCACATGCATCACTTTGCACTTGTCAACATTGAACTTCATCTGCCACTTGCACGCCCATTCTCCCAGTCTCGCAAGGTCCTTCCTCTCCTCGATCCCCTCCTTGATCCCCATTGTAATGGACACTATACAACTTTCCTCTGCTCGATCCCCATTGTAATGGACACTATACAACCATCCTCTGCTCGATCCCCTCCTTGATCCCCATTGTAATGGACACTATACAACCATCCTCTCCTCGATCCCCTCCTTGATCCCCATTGTAATGGACACTATACAACTTTCCTCTGCTCGATCCCCATTGTAATGGACACTATACAACCATCCTCTCCTCGATCCCCATTGTAATGCACACTATACAACCTTCCTTTCCTCGATCCCCTCCTTGATCCCCATTGTAATGAACACTATACAACCTTCCTCTCCTCGATCCCCATTGTAATGGACATTATACAACCTTCCTCTCCTCGATCCCCTCCTTCATCCCCATTGTAATGGACACTATACAACCTTCCTCTCCTCGATCCCTATTGTAATGGACACTATACAACCTTCCTCTCCTCGATCCCCTCCTTGATCCCCATTGTAATGGACACTATACAACTTTCCTCTGCTCGATCCCCATTGTAATGGACACTATACAACCATCCTCTGCTCGATCCCCATTGTAATGGACACTATACAACCTTCCTTTCCTCGATCCCCTCCTTGATCCCCATTGTAATGGACACTATACAACTTTCCTCTGCTCGATCCCCATTGTAATGGACACTATACAACCATCCTCTCCTCGATCCCCATTGTAATGGACACTATACAACCTTCCTTTCCTCGATCCCCTCCTTGATCCCCATTGTAATGGACACTATACAACTTTCCTCTGCTCGATCCCCATTGTAATGGACACTATACAACCTTCCTTTCCTCGATCCCCTCCTTGATCCCCATTGTAATGGACACTATACAACTTTCCTCTGCTCGATCCCCATTGTAATGGACACTATACAACCATCCTCTCCTCGATCCCCATTGTAATGGACACTATACAACCTTCCTCTCCTCGATCCCCTCCTTCATCCCCATTGTAATGGACACTATACAACTTTCCTCTCCTCGATCCCTATTGTAATGGACACTATACAACCTTCCTCTCCTCGATCCCTATTGTAATGGACACTATACAACCTTCCTCTCCTCGATCCCTATTGTAATGGACACTATACAACCTTCCTCTCCTCGATCCCTATTGTAATGGACACTATACAACCTTCCTCTCCTCGATCCCTATTGTAATGGACACTATACAACCTTCCTCTCCTCGATCTCCATTGTACCTGAAACACATGTACCTATATTCGACTATATCACCTTGTATTTGTTTCTCTACCGGACTTGGCGAATGCCTTTTCGGTATTATGTAAGCCACATTGAGCCTGCAAATAGATGGGAAAATGTGGGATACAAATGTAACAAATAAATAAATAAATTACACACAAGGGCAGGTCTAATATGTTAAAAAAGGTTTGCAGATGGTATAGGGCAGTGATGGCGAACCTATGGCACGCGTGCCAGAGAGGGCATGTAGAGCCCTCTCCCTTGGCATGCGCGTCAGTCGCTGGTCCGCTCCGCCCACTCTCCCTCCCTCTCTCCAAGTACCAGGCCGGCCTCCCTCCCTCCCACCAAGCACCACGCCGCTTGCCCTCGCTCCCTTCCTCTTCCAAACAAGCATCAGCCTGCCTGTCCTCCCTCCCTCCCAGCACCACCACCCCCCTCCCCCTCCTCCACCTCCTCCTCTGAAATTGAAAAACGTACTAGGTTAAGGCAGCATCGGCAGCGGCAACGAAAAGCGTAGTCTTCACTCGGCACGCTTCCCTTCTGTCTCGCTCTCAAGCTGACGCTGCCTTAACCCGGTACGTTTTTCAATTGCAGAGGAGGAGGAGGAGGGGGCCCGTGGTGCTAGGTGGGAGGGAGGGAGGCCTGACGCTGGGTGCTGCTGGGTGGGAGGGAGGCCTGACGCTGGGTGCTGCTGCGTGGTGGGAGGGAGGGAGGCCTGATGCTGGGTGCTGGGTGGGTGGGTGGTTGAGAGGGAGGTCTGATGCTGGGTGGGTGGGTGGTTGGGAGGGAGGGAGGCCTGAGGGTGGGTGGGTGGTTGGGAGGGAGGCCTGATGCTGGGTGCTGAGTGGGTGGGAGGGAGAGAGGCCTGGTGCTGGGTGCTGGGTGGGAGGGAGGCCTGGTGCTGGGTGGGAGGCTTGATGCTGGGTGGGAGGGCTGGCGGCCTGATGCTGGGTGCTGGGTGGGAAGGCAGGGGGGAGAGGAGGGTGGCTGGACATGGCTGGAGGGGAGAGGAGGGTGGCTGGACATTTGTGGCTGGAGGGGAGAGGAGGGTTGCTGGACATGGATGGAGGGCAAGAAATGAAAAAAGGAGGAAAGTAAAGAAATAAATGGAAAGGAAGGCCTGGAAACGGAGTTAAGAGAACAGATAGAGAGCAGCAGAATCAGCGACTAGGACCAATATGGATAGAAAAACAAAATCACCAGACAACAAAGGTAGAAAAAATCATTTATTTTCATTTTAGTGTTTGGAATATGTCCAATTTGAGAATTTACATCTGCTATCTTATTTTGCACTGGGTATACTGGAGCTGTAACAACTTACAGAAATTATTTATAATGAAAAAAAATCACATTAATTTTTTTTCTCCTATACTAGTATAATATTTTCAATGATGTCTGTTTATATGCGCCATGGCTGGTGTAAGGGGGTGTGGCTATCATAGGGGTGGTGTCATATGTGATGGACCTTTGCTCTGTCCCAGTATGGCAATACTTATGTACTTATGTATAAATTTAGATGTGGATGCCCTTATTCTCTAATTATATAGGTAACTTAAAGGAATACCCCAATCCGTCCATACCCTCCCCTTTCCACACCCCCTTTTTTAGCTCCTGTGTAAAATTTAGGCATGGATTCCATGCCTAAATTTACATGCATACATTTCAATTAAATCTAATTAGTGCCAATAATTGTTTGTTAAAATGCCAATTATTGGCACTAATTAGCTCATTATTCAATTAGTTTGTGCATGTAAATTCAGTGCACATAATTTTTAGCAACTTTTATAGAATTAGGGGGATAAGGGCACAGAAAAGCACGCATATGCATGTAATTGCACTATGGCTATTCTATAAGAGAGTGTATAAGAGCTTTAGAGTGTATTATAGAAACTTACACATGGGTGGAGCATGAGTGGAACATAAGTATGTCTCTCTCACACATGTAATTTACAGAATACTGTAAATTTAGCATATTTTGGGCTAGATTCTAATATATCACGCCTAAAAATCAGCGCCAAAAATATGCCTAGGCATATTCGATATACCATGCCTAAAATTAGGTGTGGTTTATAGATTATGCCTAAATCTAGACATAGTTTACAGAATATTCCAAACTATATTTAATCGTAACCATTTACGCCAATGAAAACCTGCTGTAAATGCCGATGCCTAAATTACATGCTGAACAGGCATATTCTACATACTGCGAGTAAAATTAAGGAATGCCCGTGACCTGTCCATGCTCCTCCCATGGCCACTTCCCTTTTTCAGATCCACTTCTTAAAATTTACACACCTCACTTATAGAATCTGTGCATAATTCTAATTAATGCCAATTAGTGTCAATAATTGCTTGTTAAAGTTCAATTATTGATGCTGATTGTCTTATTAAGCTAATTAAGCTGTGCATGCAAATCCAGAACTCAGTCGCAGTATATAGAATCCGGGGGGGTTTATGTTTGCACTTTGAAGTGTTCATTTACACCTGTCATTGACCTGGTGTAAGTGGGCACACTTAACTTTAGGTGTGCCAATGGGGGTTTATGCCAGTATTCTATAAAAGAATTTGGGCACCCAGAAGCTATTATACAGGGTGAGGCGAAGCAAAGTAACCCCCTAGAGTTTTTTGCAGTTTTCCTCAGCAACCGCTTTCGATTTCAACAAGAAATTTAACTAGCAATTTAGTCATCATACTTACATATTCTTGTTAAAGCAACATTTAATTATCTTAAACTATGTTAATGTTATTGACATTTTAGCATTACTGCCTAGCAATTTTTGCATGTTAAAAATGTTTGAGATAACGCACAGTAAAATAACGTCATTCAAACAGTACAATTTACGTGTCAGAATTCTGCAGTCACTGTGAATGCTTGAAGTGCCCACCCCAGCTTTAACTCAGGTCTTCAGTCACTTTCGGAAGTTCTTAACAGCCTGTCGATTGATTCCTGTGGCAGGCTGTCCTAGATCATCTGCCAACACCTTGGCAATGATTGCCACTCCAATCCGAAATGCTTTTAAAAGAAATTAGCCTGTAAATTATCAAATAAGGAAATACAAATTATTCAAATTCAAATTATTGTTTACAAAAGTCTACATCACTGTGACATCATTAATAGTAAGCTGGTACCCTGTTTTGTATTGTTTTTCAAATAATGATAGTTTTACAGTGCAAACATTTTTGAACGCATGCTGTGTGCTCACGCTAAAAAGTCTGCATCTTTGCCGTGTTTAAAGATAATCTCATTCCACTTGACATATAAACGTAGATAGTAACAACAAATAAAGCTGGAAAATTTCACATTGAAATTCCAAGCAGTTGCTGAGAAAACAGCACAATAATCTAAGAGGGTTACTTTTTGGGGGGGGCCTCACCCTGTAGAATAGGCATTCCCCACGCAGCATTGGGGCTCCTGAAAAGGGACGCCCATTAATAGAATTGTCCTTAAGCCATCCTAAGTAGAGCAAAGAAAAGAGACACCAAATAATCTGCTCAGAAATAAGTATAAAAAGGCAGTTCAAATAAAACCAATGAAAATAAAACAACAGAGAAGTGGTTTATTAAAACAATACCCGACATGGCCACGTTTCGCCCTCAGGCTGCGTCAGGGGTAAAAACTACAAACTAAAGAACATACAGAAAAATTCCATGATAAACAGTAATTAACAATAATATACAAATATATTAAAAAAAAAATTTCATTTTAAAATTCAAAATTAAAAACATCAGAATTAAAATATTGTAAGCTTAATACTCACATATAGGAGACAAGTGATGCAAATATAATAAATGTTGCGGAGAAAAGAAGACATGCAGATCAGCGCCTTGTGACATTGGGTTCATATTAAGACCATCTTAATGTGTGACTAATGTGAGAGTGATCATGCAAAAAAATTGGTGAGAAATACCTCAAATGTTTATAGACCTAAAGAGGATCTTTACAAGGTGGTTATAGAAATTAACTTTTAGGGGAATGCTTTGTAAGATCCCATTTGAGGGGGAAGTCCTGGAACTAAGACAAGTGAGGTAGTGATCGTATAGCTATCGTATAACACAACAAAGATATAAAAGATCGATAAGGTCCAAAACGTTTGCTGTGACAAAAAGCAGTAACTTAAGTTGAGTCTGGAGGATAAGCCTTGTGGAATAAGGATGTCTTCAGTAAATTCCTGAAATTTAGATGGTTCTGAGTTGATGTCATTTGGAAATTACGTTTGACGCTGTGCTGACCCTCTGAAAACCCTGAAATGTACAGACCAAGTTGACGAGCTTATGAACTGTTTTTCAAGTTAACAAAGCAAGTTAAAATTGAATACGGAGACTGCTGCCTATTTTGTGTGTGAATGAAATAAGCGTGTCCAGAAAAGAGTACCATTCGGCAAACCGGATTTAGCCCAATCTCAGCCTACGCCCAGCTTGACATCTTAAACTCTGGTTTTGTATATCCTGGTCCTGGGGTGCCTGACCAGAAGAGCTTAGCTGCTGCCTGTGAACTGAGTGAGTGGGACCAGGGTTACAGATGAATTTAAGTTTACATGTTCACCAGACTGCTGAATATTTATCACGCAATGGTAGTAAACCTTCAGAGCATTAACCTCCATTCTAACTGTACTTAAGGGGTGTGATTAGTCCACTGAAGAATGCCAACAACCCTGTACTTCTCTGTGCATGTTGACTTCAAGACAACATGTCACCTCTAAAGTGACAGTAACCTATCTTGAGCTAATACCTTCTTTTTCAAATTCTGGTTTCAGCACCATTATTCCCACACTATTCCATTGCCTTAAAACGGTGCCCAACTCAAGCGATGCATGTCATTTGTGATTTATAACCCATTCGTGCTCAGCAAGACTCAGGGGGGGAAAAAAAATCACAAATGGATCAGAACATACTGCACACAAAGAGAGGACTGAACCTCATTCCCACCTCCAGGACACCCTGGCATAGGAGTGAGGTTTGTTCCTGCTACACTAACCATTTGGAGATATTACATCAAGAGACGCAGAAACTTTGTTTTGGTGTATGTTTTACAAGATAAATGCATTATGTCTTTTCATGGCTATCACAAAGATAGCAGTGAATGAATGAGCGATCAACCTTAATGGCTAAGGCTCTGAAATAGGACTGTAAAAGCAGAGTGTAACTCTGAGGTTATTGAGCTCAGGCGTGAATGATAGACTACAGCTGTATTAAAGCAGTTATGCTTGTAAAAATCCTCAATATTGGCTTTTTCTAATGGTCCAAGATTGTTCTGCGCATCTGGCACACGTGGTCTCAGTGACTGCCTGCAGCTCTGTTTCCCTTAACCACAGTCACTTATGAGTTATCCTGGCAACCATGATTCACAGAAAGATGGAACTCTTAAGGGGCCTTTTACTAAAGTGTTTTATGGGAAGAGAGTGTGGATTTACCTGATTACATTCAGTAGGTATTTTCCTGTCCTAGAAGGCATACAATTGGAATTTGTACCTGAGGCAACAGAGAGTCAGTGGCGATCCTAGGTCGGCTGCCACCCGGGGCGGATCGCCGCTGCGCACCTCCTCCCCCCCTCGGGTGCAGCTGCGTCCGTCCCCCCAGGGTGCAGCATGACACACACACACCCCTGGTGCAATAACACCCCCCTCCCAAGTGCAACAAGCCCCCCCCCCCATGGGTGTATTCTTGGCTGCTGGAGGGTGCAGAGAGCAGCCGCGCGCCTGTCGGCTCCACTGGCTTCCTGCTCCCTCTGCCCTGGAACAGGAAGTACCTGTTCCGGGGCAGAGGGAGCAGGGAACCAGTGGGACCAACAGGCCGCACGGCTGCTCTCTGCACCCTCCAGCAACGTGCACCTGGAGCGGACCGTCCCCATCGCCCGCCCTTCCTACGCCACTGCAGAGAGTTAAGGGATCTTTTACAAAGCGCAATAAGCCCAAAGCGGCTTACCGCTCTCTGAAAAGGAAGTACCGCTGGACTGCCGCAGCAGCCCGGCGGTAGTTCCCACCCCCAGCACGCCATCATATCCAGCGCCATCATAGCCAGCAAAGCGAAGAGGCGGGTGCAGGCAGCAGAGGGCAGCATACGGGAATCACTGCCGCTGCCGGGTTTGGAACGTGACAAAACAGGTAAACACCAGTGTGGCCACTTCTCGAAGAGTGGGGAGATGCCACCCCTGAAGAGTGCCATCTCGGGTGGCGTAATGGTTGGGCCACCCTTCCACCAGGTAAGCACCAGTGCTACAAAAATAGAAAATATTTTTGTAGTGCTTCAAATGGTGTGCACTGGGGGTGGGAACTACCACAGGGCTCCTACGGTAGCCTGTGGTAGTTCTGGATTGGCGTGTGGCAAGCCTGTTGCCAGACGCCAACACTCTAGTAAAAGGGCCTCCAGTCTGTGAGCACACTAGAGACAGAAAAAGTACCTGCAAATAGTATATGTAAACCACTTTGCTTGTACCCACAGAAAGGCAATATTTATTTATTTATTTATTATTTGTTACATTTATATTCCACATTTTCCCACCTATTTGTAGGCTCAATGTGGCTTACATAGTACCGAGCTGCGTGTTGCAGACTCTGGTGTAAACAAATACAAAGTGATGCTGTGGTAAGGTAAGTTCATGTGGCATAGCCACATTTTGGAATCATACAACGGAAGAGTTGAGTCAAGTCCTTTACATACTTTAGTTTTGGTGCGTTGCAGAGGTCATCATTTATGTTGGACTGGTAGGGTATGCCTTTTGAACAGGTAAGTTTTTAATGATTTCCGGAAGTTTAGGTGGTCGTACATGGTTTTCAGGCTTTTGGTAATGCGTTCCACAGTTGTGTGCTTATGCAGGAGAAACCTGATACAATCAATGGTACTAAGCCATGTAGACTACTGCAATGGAATTTATGCAGGATGCAAAGACATACTTAAAGAAATTTCAGAGCGCTCAAAACACGGCAGCTAGGCTTATCTTCGAAAGTGCAAAACCCCTTCGCTAAAAACTACAGTGGCTCCCAATCAAAGAACACATTGCTTTCAAAATCTGCACTCTCGTTCACAAAATTATCTAGGGTGAAGCTCCGGGATGCATGACAGACTTGATCGACCTACCAACTAGAAACACATCTGAATCAACACGAACGTACCTAAATCTGCACTACCTAAGCTGCAAAGGACTCAAATACAAATCAACTTACGCATCCAGTTTTTCCTACATAAGAACACAACTGTGGGACGCATTACCAAAAGCTTTGAAAATATGAATAACCACCTAAACTTCCAGAAAACACTAAAAACTAACCTGTTTAAAAAGGCATACCCTACCGATCCAACATAAATGCCTGATCTCTGCAACACAACAAAACTAAAGAACGTAATGGACATAACACAACTCTTCTGCTGTACGATTCCTTAGTGTGGCTGTGGCCACATGAACTTTATCTTACCACAACATCACTTTGTATTTGTTCACACCGGAGCCTGCAAAGGCATCTCCGGTACTATGTAAGCCACATTGAGCCTACAAATAGGTGGGAAATGTGGGATATAAATGTTACAAATAAATAAATATTTGAGTCCTTTGCAGCTGAGTAGTGCAGATTTAGGTACGTTCGTGTTGATTCGGATGTGTTTCTGGTTGTAGGTCGATCAGGTCTGTCATGTATCCCAGAGCTTCACCGTAGATAATTTTGGTGAACCAAAGTGCAGATTTTGAAGGCAATGCGTTCTTTGATTGGGAGCCAGTTAGTTTTTCGCGAAGGGGTTTTGCGCTTTCAAATCGCATTTTTCCGAGGATAAGCCTAGCTGCCATGTTTTGAGCGGTCTGAAGTTTCTTTAATGTTTGTTCTTTGCATCCCGCATAAATTCCATTGCAGTAGTCTACCTAGCTTAGTACCATTGACTGTATCAGGTTGCAAAATGTTCCCTCGGGAAGATTGTTTTACGTGTTTGAGTTTCCACATTGAGTGGAACATTTTCTTTGTTGTGGATGGCACTTGTCTCTCTAGTGTTAAGTTGTGGTCCATTGTAACGCCGAGGATTTTCAGGCTGTCTGAGATAGGGAGGGTGTAATCTGAGGTGTTGATGATTGTGGGGTTGTCCACGCTATGTTGTGATGAGAGGATGAGACAGTGTGTTTTTTCTTTGTTGAATCCATGATCCATGTTAAATCCATGATCCCTAACCTTTACTTAGCGCACACTAACGTCCTGTTATCGTAGGGTTACCATATGTCCGGTTTTACCTGGAGATGTCCTCTTTTTGAGTTTTAAGGATTCCGTTCCACAGAGTTGGGGTGAGCACACTGAAGCAGGAGTTCCTTGTGAAATCCAACCTAATTTTCCAATGGAATACAGAAGGTTTTGTTGGGAGGAGTGAAGAGGCCTTAATGGTGAGTAGGGTATCAAGAATGAAGGAAAAAACAGAAGAACAAAACCCCCATGACTCTCTAGTTAGAACAATGAAACACAGTGGAGCTGACAAATCATTTTTTTATATTTTATTGAATATATTAGCAATTGTATACCTCTCAGAAGGTATTCGATATGCAGTATAGTAAAAAAAATAATAAACTTGTAACTTGACCACACCCTTCTGGCTAAGCAGTCTAGAGTTACAACTTTCTTAAATTGGCCCCATGAGGGGAGTGTAATTAAGAGAAAATATTTAACCATCTCTCTGTCCTCATGTGCACTTTCTTTAAATTAGTCACCTTACTTTCTAACCCTTCTTACTCTTACCTATCTCTATATGTTCCATCTTTGCTTATACCCTTCACTGTCAATTAAATGTTCTATTACGTATTGTGTTGACATTGTAAGTAGTATACTATGACATACTTTTATTCTTATTTGAATATTTTTACTGCTGTAATTGCCTATTGCTCATGTTTGATCTATTCTTACTGTACACCGTCTTGAGCGAACGCCTTCAAAAGGTTGTAAATAAATCCTAGTAAATAAATAATAAATAGATTCCACACACTCATTACATCTTGGATGTCACCTTATTGGTCAGCTAGAACACAGATTTTAATTTGAGAGAGACAGGGATTGGATGTTGTCTTAATGACATGCAGTTTAACCACAGGATCAATAAAACTGACTTTGTGTTTTTTAATCTTTACCTGAGCCTAGTAGTTCAGTTAATGTATAATTCTGGAACATCTTGTCCATTCATTTGCCAATGACATCCAGCTATGGATTGAGGTTGGAGTGAATCAGGTTGACAATTTATCTCTTGTTAATAATTGTCTGAGAGAAGTTTGCAGTAGTTTAATGAGGAAGAATTTAAATTTAATCCTAAAAAATCGCACTACCTAGAGATAAGTAATAATCAAAATGTACTTACAATGTTGCCATCTATTGAGGGTTTCCATTTGAGTTTGAAAATGTAGGTATATTGTTGGATTGAGACTGGTCTTTAAATGACCAGATTACATCAGTTCTAAGGACCTCATTTGCAAGTTTATGGCTGTTTTGGCGTGGAGGGGCATAATTGAACGCCACCGACCAAATAGATGGCCGGCGCCGTAAAGGGGTGGCGCCAACCGTATTATCGGAAAAGATGGTCGGGCCATCTTTTCTTCGATAATATGGTTGGCGCCGGCTAAATCTCAACATTTAGAGATGACCGGCTTCGGTTTTTGGCTATAATGGAAACCGGGCCCGGCCATCTCAAACCCGGCAAAATGCTTGGGAGGAACCAGCATTTGTAGTGCACTGGCCCCCCTGACATGCCAGGACACCAACCAGGCACCCTAGGGAGCACTGCAGTGGACTTCAAAATTGCTCTCAGGTGCATACTTCCCTTTCCTTGGGCGCTGAGCCCCCCAAATCTCCCCCACAACTCTACACCACTACCATAGCCCTAAGGAGTGAAGGAGGGCACCTACATGTGGGTACAGTGGGTTTTGTGGGGTTTTGGAGGGCTCAACATATACCACCACAAGTGTAACAGGTGGGGGGGATGGGCCTGGGTCCACCTGCCTAAAGTGCACTGCACCCACTAAATATTGCTCCAGGGACCTGCATACTACTGTCAGGGAGCTGGGTATGATATTTGAGGCTGGCATAGAGGCTGGCAAAAAGGTTTTTTTTTGGGGTGGGAGAGGGTTGGTGACCACTGGAGGAGTAAGGGGAGGTGATCTCCGATTCCCTACCGGTGGTCATCTGGTCAATTGGGGCACTTTTTTCAGACTTGGTCCTAAAAATAAATGGACCAAGTGACGCGGTGAAATGCTCGTCAGAGCCGGCCATCTTTTTTCAATTATTGGGCGAAGCCGGCCATCTCGTAACCATGCCCCCATTCCGCCCACCCATCCCACCTTCTGTGCCCTGCCTTGAAGGTTTGGCCGGCTCCGCGATGGAAAGCAGTTGGCGCCAGTCAAAATCGGCTTTCGATTATACCGATTTGGCCGGGTTCAGGAGATCACCGGCCATCTCCAGATTTGTGTCGGAAGATGGCCGGCGATCTCCTTTGAATATAAGCTGAATATTCATCTATTATTGGACCAGAGGGCAACATTAATACATGTCTTTATTACGTCAAGGCTGGATTATTGTAAGTGTCTTTAATGAGGCCTTCCAAAGTACCAGCTGGAGAGATAAAAATTGATTCTTAACATATCAACACATTGACTTAGCAGTAAGGTCTCACATGCTAAGCGGGCAGTAAATGGCCGGTGCATGTAAACTGCCGATTACCGCCGGGTAAGCGCCACAATGTAGAAAATAGAAAATATTTTCTACCACGTCTTTTGGACGCACATACAAAATGGAATTACTGCCCAGGGCATGCAGGATGTCAGACTAGAACGAAGCCTTGCGCGGGATTGGGAAGAAGAGGACCTTGGTTCGGCTGGCAGGGGTTGGGGTCCCCCGCCAGCAAAGGTAGGCGATGGCGGGTTGGCGGCGAGAGGGGGGTCGTCGGGTCGTTGGCAGGGGGGTCCAGGGGCCCGTGGCCCCACACTGCTACGCCCCTGCCCCTGACACATCAGACTGTTTAACATTTGTATCAGAAGAGGGTCCTAGAGAAGCATTTTTCTTTTCCAGTGTTGTTGGCTCTACACCCTGGGAAAATGGAATCCTACATTATGGAGATGGTGGCCCCGGGGAAAAGCTAACTAAACCTCCAGATGTGTAGTGAGTCTTTCTGGTCTAATATGCAGTAAAAGGTTTTACACAAACTGTGTAAATCCTTTTACATCCTATAAGCTATTTTGCATGCATTTGTATGCAATCCATAAGTTTGGCATTCATACTCCCTTGTCCGAAAAATATCAAAACATATCCCAAAAAACCTGACAGACACACACGTATCCGCAAACCCGTCCACAGCTTTTAGCAAATTGAACATCACCAAAATGCTCAGGTCCACATAACATATCTTCAGTTCAAAATAAATTAACATTCCATAAGCATACAACTTACCCCACACCACCCCAAGCAAGGCTCATGGTACTACCAAGCCTGCCCCAATCCCAAGGATTCATGACAGTATCGCACATGAATCACCTTCCCCTTATTCCTCCTGGTCTCCTGCCAGTAAAACTCCAAAAATCCAAGGTATAGCCTCCCATTTTCTACTACGACAAAACAAACCCCCTACACCCAGAATACTCCCACCTCCAAGGGTGGGAAGGTAAGGCAAAAACCGCTTGCCTCCCAAACTTCCCTGACTAAAAATAAAAAAATAAACCACCAAAAACCCTGCCAACGTACCTTCCAACAATTAATTCTGATTGGTGAAGATTCACTTCGATCCTCACCAATCAGCACACTATCTCCATGCTTCACTCCTCATTCCCCCTCCTCCCCACTACATTACCAGTTAAGCCTCACTACTGACCAATGTCGGCTAAGCCAAGTTATGGTACATTCTTGTAAATCAGGAATGTGCCACTTTATTTTCCATGCATGGAGCCTGGATATTTTGCATTACAAACTGCCTTTTAACACAGTTCAATATGCATTAGTTGTCCAATAACATGTATTAGCCAACTTAGCACTTGGGCCTGTAAGTTAGTCTGTCCTAATCCTAACAGGTCAAATGAAAGCATTCTTAGCAGTGGCGTAGCCAAGGGTGGCCTGGATGGGCCCAGGCCCACCCACTTTGGGCTCAGGCCCACCTAGTAGCAGCACACCTATGATGTGGCTGACAGGGGCAGGGATCCCTAAGCCTCACCAGCCAAAAACTCCCAACTGTCCCTCCTGCATACCTTGTAAATAGCAGATTTTCGCCTGCAGCGAGCAGCGAATGATACATACTATTCGCACCAGCCCCACAGCCTTCCCTCTGACATATTCCCACCTATGCGAAACAGGAAGTTGAATCAGAGGGAAGGCTGTGGGGCCAACATGAACAGTGTGTATTAGTGCTGCATGCGAGGGAGGGAGGATGTTGAGAGACCAAATGGCATGCAGGCGAGAGAGGGAGAGACCAAATCACTTGTGGGACAGGGCAAAAGTATTCTGCCCACCCATCCTGGGCCCAGGCCCACCCAAAATTGGGTGTCTGGCTACGCCCCTGATTCTTAGCCTGGAAAAGTTTTGAAATTAGATGAGGCTTGTATACCATTTTACTTACGATATTAAAGGCCCCTTTTACAAAAGCACACTAGCATTTTAGCACATGTTAAAAATAAGCATGCACTAAATATTAGAATGCCCATATAGTCATATGGAGTCTCTAGCATTTAGCATGCACTAATCATTAGCATGTGTTAAAAACATTAGTGCGCCTTTGTAAAAGACCCCCTAAAAGTTTAAAAACCTGACAGCAGTCCTATACATTCTTTCCTCTATTTTAACTGTTTGACTCTCCCCCCTCAAAACTAGATAGCTAGATAGATAGATAGATAGATAGATAGATAGATAGATAGATAGATAGATAGATAGATAGATAGATTACTACTACTACTACTATTTAGCATTTCTATAGCGCTACAAGGCGTACACAGCGCTGCACAAACATAGAAGAAAGACAGTCCCTGCTCAAAGAGCGTACAATCTAATAGATAGATAGATAGATAGATAGGATTCTATATATACATATATATCTGCTATTTTGGAAGTGAAGGGAAAGAGGGGGAAATGAACATTCTCTCTATAGGAATCTTGCACAGGTAAGTCTCATGTCACCATAAGGAGAATTTGAAGTATTCCTTAAGTATTTCTCCTATTTGAACTACGTTATAGTGCTGCAGATCTAAGCCAGCTCGTCTACAGTTCTCTGCACTCAATTGTCAAGTTTTGTCTGGCTGAATGCTGAACTAAACTGCTGTCTTTTCACTTTTTAAACAGGAAGCAGGGTTGAGTCCCATAATTTCATACACAGCAACGAATAGGCTTACATTCTTTCCAAAATCTCCAGTGCCTAATCAAGTAAAAAGTTTGTGAGATCCTAAAAATTGCTACAAGATGCTTGAAAATTCCTTGGGCAGACAGCTTTTCCATCTTGTGGTCACTGGAAGGTCCTGTCACTCTCTTAGAACTTTCCATATAATTTATCTGAAAGCAAACATAAGGCACCAATGAATGCAAATTGAAAACTTTCAGCAATACAAACCGAGGGGTAAAATGGAGGCCTGAAGCACATCTGGTTTCTGGTCTGCAAAGATGACTTGGCCCAAGAATATAGCACAGAAGTAAATCGATGCATAATACGGTTCAAATTTTAACAATCAGGCTTGGTTACGGCTATAAAGTTGGATGTAATGAAAAGTTTGTTCTGCACGTCTACTCTCATCACATAACAATGGCAAATCCAATAATGACAAGAGGGAATTAGGATGAAGGGAATACATTATACACACATCAGAACACGCATCATATATCAGAAATAGAGCACAAACAGACTCATTAAATAAAATAAGCTCCACGATATTAAAATATGGAGAACTGTGATTCCAGATAATAAATCAGAGACCACGTGGTTCACAACTACCCTAAATGATGTCAAGAAATCTGTATCTCCTACTATTTGAGGGAGCAATTTTCAGACTATTCATTGCAACAAAATTCATACAGAAAATGTATGTTCTTGATGTCTTTGAAAGCTGTTGCAGGTAAAGATTACCCCTGGACTTTCCACCTCAGGTTTGTGCTGGTAGGTGCTACAAGGAAAGAGCATGCATAAACTTGAAAAGGCACCCCATGGCCCATCAGTTTTCTAACCCCCAACCAAACCGTGCATGGATGCTTTTCCTAAGTGCACAGTGTGGAACACCAAATAGACTTTTAGGAAAAAACAGAGGCAAGCATTTCAACCAGCAGATTAATGCAGTAAATTGGCTATTTCGCCAATATAAATTTGTTCTCCCCAGCTATCGACCAATATTTAGCATCATTATTCTCTAAATAAATCTCATAGATGCCTATGTTCTGCTCATACAGTGGTGGAAATAAGTATTTGATCCCTTGCTGATTTTGTAAGTTTGCCCACTGACAAAGACATGAGCAGCCCATAATTGAAGGGTAGGTTATTGGTAACAGTGAGAGATAGCACATCACAAATTAAATCCGGAAAATCACATTGTGTAAAGTATATGAATTTATTGCATTCTGCAGAGGGAAATAAGTATTTAATCCCTCTGGCAAACAAGACCTAATACTTGGTGGCAAAACCCTTGTTGGCAAGCACAGCGGTCAGACGTCTTCTGTAGTTGATGATGAGGTTTGCACACATGTCAGGAGGAATTTTGGTCCACTCCTCTTTGCAGATCATCTCTAAATCATTAAGAGTTCTGGGCTGTCGCTTGGCAACTCGCAGCTTCAGCTCCCTCCATAAGTTTTCAATGGGATTAAGGTCTGGTGACTGGCTAGGCCACTCCATGACCCTAATGTGCTTCTTCCTGAGCCACTCCTTTGTTGCCTTGGCTGTATGTTTTGGGTCATTGTCGTGCTGGAAGACCCAGCCACGACCCATTTTTTAAGGCCCTGGCGGAGGGAAGGAGGTTGTCACTCAGAATGTACGGTACATGGCCCCATCCATTCTCCCATTGATGCGGTGAAGTTAGTCCTGTGCCCTTAGCAGAGAAACACCCCCAAACATAACATTTCCACCTCCATGCTTGACAGTGGGGACGGTGTTCTTTGGGTCATAGGCAGCATTCTCTTCCTCCAAACACGGCGAGTTGAGTTCATGCCAAAGAGCTCAATTTTTGTCTCATCTGACCACAGCACCTTCTCCCAATCACTCTCGGCATCATCCAGGTGTTCACTGGCAAACTTCAGACGGGCCGTCACATGTGCCTTCCGGAGCAGGGGGACCTTGCGGGCACTGCAGGATTGCAATCCGTTATGTCGTAATATGTTACCAATGGTTTTCGTGGTGACAGTGGTCCCAGCTGCCTTGAGATCATTGACAAGTTCCCCCCTTGTAGTTGTAGGCTGATTTCTAACCTTTCTCATGATCAAGGATACCCCACGAGGTGAGATTTTGCGTGGAGCCCCAGATCTTTGTCGATTGACAGTCATTTTGTACTTCTTCCATTTTCTTACTATGGCACCAACAGTTGTCTCCTTCTCGCCCAGCGTCTTACTGATGGTTTTGTAGCCCATTCCAGCCTTGTGCAGGTGTATGATCTTGTCCCTGACATCCTTAGACAGCTCCTTGCTCTTGGCCATTTTGTAGAGGTTAGAGTCTGACTGATTCACTGAGTCTGTGGACAGGTGTCTTTCATACAGGTGACCATTGCCGACAGCTGTCTGTCATGCAGGTAACGAGTTGATTTGGAGCATCTACCTGGTCTGTAGGGGCCAGATCTCTTACTGGTTGGTGGGGATCAAATACTTATTTCCCTCTGCAGAATGCAAATAAATTCATATACTTTCCACAATGTGATTTTCCGGATTTAATTTGTGATGTGCTATCTCTCACTGTTACCAATAACCTACCCTTCAATTATGGGCTGCTCATGTCTTTGTCAGTGGGCAAACTTACAAAATCAGCAAGGGATCAAATACTTATTTCCACCACTGTATGTCCTTTCGTTCATTGTCTAATGGCCATCTGAGCAAGGAAATAACATTACAAGACTGCAAATTTTTTAGATCATCTACATCAGGGCCTCTCATACCTGTCTTAGGGCCCTGTTCACTAAGGTGCACTAGCATTTTTAGCGCATGCTAAGAATTAGCACATGCTAACCATGTAGACGCCCATAGGAATATTATTGGCGTGTACACAGTTAGTGCAGGCTAAAAATGCTAACACACCTCTAGTGTGACTTAGTAAATAGGGCCCTAAGTGACCTCACAGCGGGTGAGGTTTTCAAGTTATCAACAGTGAATATGCATGAGATAAAATATGTACACATAGACAGATGAGTGAAGTTGGAATACAAAACAGAGCAGGGGAATGTTGTTCTAATGTGCAAACCCTTATCCAATATTGGATGAGGGTCTGTCCATGTTCTTCCTATTTAGTATAAATGAGCTAGGATCACGTTACCCAAATATTATCTTCTTAAAAATCCTCACTGTAAACTTAGCAAATAGTGTATATTGAAACAGAAGGAAAAGCCTCAACAGACTCCTACTTTCTGGCTCTACAGCTCTTGAGTTACAGGAGTTCTCACTGTCATCATAGGCTTAAAAAACCTCTGTAGTTAACAGTTCTTTATTCCAAAAAACTTTAAGTAATGACACTTATCTCAGTGTTTGAATCGTCTTCAAACTGCCGTCATTTGGTCTTCTTCCCACGGCCGACATTGGCCAAGGTTTTGGTTCTTCTCTCTCGACCTGCTTCAGGGTCCGTGGAAATGACGATTCTCAATGAACGACTTCCAAGGTCCGTGGAACTAGCGGTTCTCCAATCATCATGTCACAAAAATATCCACTCCCACACTCATGTAATATGCTTAAGCCAATTATTACCATCAGTTCATTCAGAACTACTCTTCTATCACAGCTTCTGATGGCTCTTATTCGGAAGGAGGCTAACCTGCAAGACTGGCCAACAGAAGCTACAGTTGTGTTTGACCGCCTGAAAGCAGACCTTCACAACTGCCCCAATTCTTTGACACCCAGAACCCAGGAAGCATTTTTTCATCAAGGTAGATGCCTCCACCACAGGGGTCAGTGTCATACTACCCTAGGTCAATGCCAACGGTAAACTGCTCCCTTGTGCCTACTTTTCCTGCAAATTCCCTTCAGCCAAAAGGAGCTATGTAATTGGAGACCAGGAACTTTTGGCCATAAAAATGATACTGGATGAATGGCACCACGTACTCAAGGGGGCCAAATATTCATTCATCATACTGACGGACCATAAAAATCTGTTGTATCTCCAAGAAGCATGCTGCCTCAATCCACGACAAGCCCGCTGGTCTTCCTTCTTTTATCACTTCGATTTTCAGATGTGCTTTTGACCTGCAGAGAAGAACAGCACTGTCCCATTCGATGGAGCCCACCGAAGAGACGTCTGACCTCCAGCATGTCATAGACCCCACTCGGATCCTGACCGTACCAAAATATCTCTGGGATGCCATACTCAAGTGGGATCATAACTCTAAAATTGCTCAACACCCTGGGGTTTGATACCACTAAAATGATATCCCACTCGAATCGGTGCCCAGCCTGAAGAAGGATGCAAAAAGAATTTGCCACGGCCTGTCCAGCAGCCAACTCGTGTCCATCCTTGAAGCCTGCTGCAACCACTCCCAACACCTAAGAAACCTTGGACACTCCTTGCAATTGACTTCATCATGGATCTTCCTCTTTCTGATGGTTTCTCCACCATCTGGGTGGTGGTGGACCATTTCTCAAAGATGGCTCACTTTGTGCCTCTCACCGGGTTACCATCGACCCCTATGCTGGCCCAATATTTTCTGAAGGAGATTATCTGCCTTCAAGGGCTGCCTGAGTCTTTTGTCTATGACCGAGGGATCCAATTTACATCCAGGTTTTGGCAGAGACTCAATAGTTCACTTCAGGTTAAACTAGATTTCTCATTTGGATACCACCCACAGACTAATGGCCAAACCAAGAGAATCAATTAAATGTTGAAAGCCTTCTTGCAGGCCTAGTTTCCTGGCTGCTACCCTGGGCTGAATTCTCTTACAATAATCACGTAAGTGAGTCTACTGGAGCCTCTCCCCTTTTGGATAGCATTTGGACAACACTCTTGGATGCCTGTGCTGGTTCTGCTTTCTCCAGAGGTCCCTGCGGTTAAGGAGGCCATCAAGTCCCTCTTCCAGATATGGGGGACAACACATAACCCCTTAATCCAGTTTGCCCAGAAGTACAAGCAGCAGGCCAACAAAGATGTTCTGCTCCCTGCTGCCATATAGGAGACTTGGTCTGGCTTTCTACACAGAAACCCCGCCTGTCCAGTTTGCTTCCCGGTTCATCGGACTATACCCGGTGATCTACCAAGTTGGCCCAGTCATCTACCAACTGAAACTGCTCACCAACTTATGAATCCACAACAGTTTCCACATCCCTGTTTAAGCCTCTGGTACTGAGGAAGACAGCTAAGGCTCCCACATTCCTCCTCCAGTCGACGCTGACTCCAATGAGTATAATAGGTCCAGAGAGCCCTGGACTCCTAAATGATGCAGGGAAGGTTGCAATACCTCATCACCTGGAAATTTCCTGGGGTCCAGCTGACCAGGTCCAGGCCCTGGTTCTTTTCCGCCACTTTCACTGAACCTTTCCATAGAAATCCAGACTTTATATGGGGAGGCCATGAACCTTGAGGGGGAGGGTATTGACATTACCACCACCATGTCCCAACCCCAACCCACCTACCTCAGTGGGGAGGCTGCAGTCCAGCCACACAGCCACCCTGAGGTTGGTGTCTCCTGCTCAGGATTCATTTGGTAGCTCAGGTGTGCCAGGTTCTCATTCCTACCAGACACTATTGTAGTCCTGTTGGTTCCTGTTCAGCTCACTTTGGTTACAGTCGCCAGTTCCAGTCCAGCTCATTGTGGCTCCAGTCCCCAGTTCCAGTTCAGATCACTATGGTTTCAGCTGCCAGTTCCAGTCATACCCAGCTCCCTGTCAGCAGTATGCAGGTCCCTGGAGCAGTATTTAGTGGGTGCAGTGCACTTCAGGCAGGTGGACCCAGGCCCATCCCCCCCTTACCTGTTACACTTGTGGTGGTAAATGTTAAGCCCTCCAAAACCCCCCAAAACCCACTTTACCCACATGTAGGTGCCCCCCTTCATCCCTAAGGGCTATGGTAGTGGTGTACAGTTGTGGGGAGTGGGTTTTAGGGGGGGATGTCGGAGGCTCAGCACCCAAGGTAAGGGAGCTATGCACCTGGGAACTATTTTTGAAGTCCAGTGCAGTGCCCCCTAGGGTGCCCGGTTGGTATCCTGGCATGTCAGGGGGACCAGTGCACTACAACTGCTGGCTCCTCCCATGGCCAAATGCCTTGGATTTGGCCGGATTTGAGATCGCCAGCATTAGTTTCCATTATCGGCGAAAACCGATGCCAGCCATCTCAAACCCAGCCATATCTGACATTTGGCCGGCCCCAACCGTATTATCGAAATGAAAGATGGCCGGCCATCTTTTTCGATAATACGGTTCGGGACTGCTCTTTGCGGCGCCGGTCAAATAGATGGCCGACCATCTATTTGGCCGACGCCGTTCGATTATGCCCCTCTATATAACCTCTCCTCTCTTCGATCCCCATTGTGCCTGAACCTTAATCGACCACAACATCACCATGCATTTGTTTCTCTACCGGACTTGGCGAACGCCTTTACGGCACTATGTAAGCCACATTGAGCCTGCAAATAGGTGGGAAAATGAGGGATACAAACAGTGGTGTGCTGGAGCAGGCTCTCACAGGTTCGCAAGAGCCGGTTGTTAAGTTTTTAAGAATTTTGGGAGCCAGTTGTTAAAGTAGGGCCCTCCATGGCTACTTTAACAACTGGCTCCCAAAATGTGGGCTTGGGCCCCCTGCTGAATTCTCTTTTACTTTGCTGGTGGGGATGCTGAGCCCTGCCAGCCAAGTAATAGACTGCTGCTGTTCTCCGCTCCTTGTTTCCAGCTCTGGGCAGCAGGCTGGGACTTCTCGAGCATGTGAGAGAAGTTCCAGCATGCTGCTCAGAGCAGGATGTTGGGAGTGGTGGCAGTCCATTTATTGGCTGCCAGCAAAGGTATGCCTAGCGTGCCCGCACGAAGGGAGGGAGGAGAGAGAGGCAAGTGTTGCTCCCCCCCCCCCCCCCCCCCCGACCACCCCTGGCCCAACTGCAGACCTGGCTACGTCCGGAGAAAGAGCCTGTTGTTAAAAATTTACCAGCACACCCCTGGATACAAATGTAACAAATAAATAAATATATAAAACATACACCAATTTGATATTCTAATTTGCACATTGCAATAGCACTGAAGTAGTATAGAGTAGTAACACTGCTTTGGGCCTGCAAACCCCTCAGGGAGATGCATTAAATGGCATAGATTCCTTTTCTAGAGGCAAACCTGGCATACTAGTTTGACAAGCTGGCAGTGGCCATTATTTTACCCTCATCCTCTCTGTTACACCTTGCCATCCCACTAGAGCAGATAATGCAGTGACAGCAGGCCTGGAGATAGTGATAGTCGTTTTCTAAGCAGACAGTTAGTTGGCATAGAATGTAAAAAAAAATCTCAGCAGGTGGAATAAGTGAAATAAAGTAGCTGCAGTGCCATTGTATTCTTCCTATTTTTTGTGCTTTTGACAATTTTATACCAGCTGAAATTGGAACCTTTTTGAGGTAGATATTCAAAGAGTCACCGAGCAAGAAGATTAAGCAGTTAACTTTATTCCCACAGAATATTCAAGCCACAGGTAACCAGCTAATGTTGTAGCTAAGTCCAACCACAAAAACCTTCTTGTCTCCATAGGTTGAATTAGAATGTGGAACAATTTACTAGGACTGAGCAACCCCTACAAAGATCTGATCTTTGGTGTAAGTTAAGGACGATGGAATTGAGGGTCTTGAGCCAGAGAGAATTGGAAGATGGAGAAAGGGAGTGAGAGCGGATGGTAGGAAAGTGGGGGGGGGGGGGGGGGGGGGGGGGAGGGGGAACTATGATAGAAGGAATGATTATGTAAGTTATAAGCCTGCTTCTTGATCAAATACTGTAACCATCTGATGTTTGCTTGTTGGTACTTTTGGAATGTCAAATATATTGCACTTCATTTTCAAATGGACAGTAAATGACAAAAAAAACCGTGCACAGTTACCCTGGATTCTTTAAATTTGTGCAAACAAATTCTATGGCGTTCCTAGGGGGGCTGACACCCGGGGTGGATCGCCGATGCGCCCCGCCCCCTGGGTGCAGCGCCCCCCCCCCTGTTCCGGGGCAAAGGGAGCATGAAAACGAAGAGCTGCACCCGGACCGCCCCCCCCCCCCCCCCCCCCCCCCCTTGGTACACCACTGCCCAAATTTATGTCTAGTGCACAAATTTGCACATGTAAATTATAGAATAAGGGTAGTTGTGCACACAGTTTAATAATTGGATGTTAATTGGCGTTAACAGCCAATTTGGGGCTTACATTGGGGTTAATCGGAGCTAATCAGCACCAATTAGCATTTGTATGAGCAACTGCCCTTAGTCACTATTCAAAAAGTTGTGTGTGTTGATTCCATCACGCTCAACTCCTAGGGTGTATGGACATGGAAGGGGTATAGGCAGCCTAGGGGGTTGGCACGCAGGTTATAGAATACAGGGAGATACACACCTAACTGCCAGCTATTAGGCACAAACACTTATACCAGCTTTTGGTCTCAAGAAACAGCATACAGTGGGGGAAATAAGTATTTGATCCCTTGCTGATTTTGTAAGTTTGCCCACTGACAAAGACATGAGCAGCCCATAATTGAAGGGTAGGTTATTGGTAACAGTGAGAGATAGCACATCACAAATTAAATCCGGAAAATCACATTGTGGAAAGTATATGAATTATTTGCATTCTGCAGAGGGAAATAAGTATTTGATCCCCCACCAACCAGTAAGAGATCTGGCCCCTACAGACCAGGTAGATGCTCCAAATCAACTCGTTACCTGCATGACAGACAGCTGTCGGCAATGGTCACCTGTATGAAAGACACCTGTCCACAGACTCAGTGAATCAGTCAGACTCTAACCTCTACAAAATGGCCAAGAGCAAGGAGCTGTCTAAGGATGTCAGGGACAAGATCATACACCTGCACAAGGCTGGAATGGGCTACAAAACCATCAGTAAGACGCTGGGCGAGAAGGAGACAACTGTTGGTGCCATAGTAAGAAAATGGAAGAAGTACAAAATGACTGTCAATCGACAAAGATCTGGGGCTCCACGCAAAATCTCACCTCGTGGGGTATCCTTGATCATGAGGAAGGTTAGAAATCAGCCTACAACTACAAGGGGGGAACTTGTCAATGATCTCAAGGCAGCTGGGACCACTGTCACCACGAAAACCATTGGTAACACATTACGACATAACGGATTGCAATCCTGCAGTGCCCGCAAGGTCCCCCTGCTCCGGAAGGCACATGTGACGGCCCGTCTGAAGTTTGCCAGTGAACACCTGGATGATGCCGAGAGTGATTGGGAGAAGGTGCTGTGGTCAGATGAGACAAAATTGAGCTCTTTGGCATGAACTCAACTCGCCGTGTTTGGAGGAAGAGAAATGCTGCCTATGACCCAAAGAACACCGTCCCCACTGTCAAGCATGGAGGTGGAAATGTTAAGTTTTGGGGGTGTTTCTCTGCTAAGGGCACAGGACTACTTCACCGCATCAATGGGAGAATGGATGGGGCCATGTACCGTACAATTCTGAGTGACAACCTCCTTCCCTCCGCCAGGGCCTTAAAAATGGGTCGTGGCTGGGTCTTCCAGCACGACAATGACCCAAAACATACAGCCAAGGCAACAAAGGAGTGGCTCAGGAAGAAGCATATTAGGGTCATGGAGTGGCCTAGCCAGTCACCAGACCTTAATCCCATTGAAAACTTATGGAGGGAGCTGAAGCTGCGAGTTGCCAAGCGACAGCCCAGAACTCTTAATGATTTAGAGATGATCTGCAAAGAGGAGTGGACCAAAATTCCTCCTGACATGTGTGCAAACCTCATCATCAACTACAGAAGACGTCTGACTGCTGTGCTTGCCAACAAGGGTTTTGCCACCAAGTATTAGGTCTTGTTTGCCAGAGGGATTAAATACTTATTTCCCTCTGCAGAATGCAAATAAATTCATATACTTTCCACAATGTGATTTTCCGGATTTAATTTGTGATGTGCTATCTCTCACTGTTACCAATAACCTACCCTTCAATTATGGGCTGCTCATGTCTTTGTCAGTGGGCAAACTTACAAAATCAGCAAGGGATCAAATACTTATTTCCCCCACTGTAAGTGCTCACCCCGAAAGCTAAGTACAAAACTGCAGACTTATGCTAAGAACATAAGAATAGCCATACTGGGTCAGACCGATGGTCCATCTAGCCCAGTATCCTGCTTCCAACAGTGGTCAATCCAGGTCACAAGTACCTGGCAGAAACCCAAAGAGAAGCAAAATTCTGGAATCCCAAAGAGTAGCAACATTCCGGAATCCCAAAGGGTAGTAACAATCCACGCAGAATCCCAAAGAGTAGCAACATTCCATGCTACCAATCCTAGGGCAAGCAGTGGCTCCCCCATGTCCATCTCAATAACTGACAATGGACTTTTCCTCCAGGAACTTGTCCATAATACAGTATTCTATAATGATAGTTCTGGTAGGGGCTACCTACCACTCCTAGAAAGCAAATTTAATAGGTTAGCTCTGCATACCATGATACCAGCTAAATTTAAAAACTGTGTACCAGGCACCAACTGACCAGACTGTTCATCGTCCATCTGAAAACAGGGGCTATATCAGGGTATGTTTGCAGGGAGGTTTTCAAATTCAGGGGCCCATCTACTAATCTGCAAGGGAACAAGGAAGCGCATTGGCAGATGATGTATATTATTAGGAAATTTTGCATGTTGTTTCCGTAACAAAAGCATTCACACTACTTCCTTTCATTCATTCATGCATACGTGTTCCTGACATTAACAAGACAGGCACGTGACAATAATCGGCCACAGCTTTAATGAGATGTATTTTATTTATTTATTTATTGCGATTTGTTAACCACCTTTATGAAGAGATTCACCCAAGGTGGTATATTTACAATTTAAACCCCGACTATTCCCACTCCCCAAAAAACATAAGCAACCAGAATTAATTTTCTGCCATTAATACTTCAGCTGGTATTGAACTGTGAACCACATAGCCAAACACTTTGAACATATCCAATAGACATGGTCCGCGGTAATGCCGAACAATGCTGTTTTCATGGCTCATGACAGTATCGTACATGAACCACCCCTTCCCCTCTTTGATCACCAGTTGGCTTCTATACTTTATCACTCCCAAAGTAATCCTCCATTTGGGGAATCAAATACGTGCAGCACCATATGTGGGTGGCAGGGTCAGCAAAAAAAACATCTAAGAACATAAGCATTGCCATACTGGGACAGACCAAAGGTCCATCAAGCCCAGTATTCTGTTTCCAACAGCGGCCAATCCAGGTCACAAGTACCTGGCAACATCCCAGAACAGCAAAACAGATTTTATGCTGCTTATCTTAGATTATGCAGTGGATTTCTCAAGTCCATATTAATAATGGCTTATGGACAGATCCTTCTCACAAAAATGCTGCCTCCTAATTGGTGCTGAGTGGTTGGCAGTGCACCAATCACAACATACCTTGCCTCCTTTCCCAATTACCTTTACCTTTGCTCTATCCCACTCTTTCCTCCACAGATCTCCCCCCACCCTGCACACCTCAGTCATGTAGATGAAGGAAAACCAGATATGTGCGGGGAGGGGGGGGGGGGCCTGGCGCAATAGCAACCCAGAAAAAGCACTACCAACTGTCACACTTCACACGCAAGTGGAGGAGTGGCCTAGTGGTTAGAGCACTGGTCTTGCAATCCAGAGGTGGCTGGTTCAAATCCCACTGCTGTTCCTTGTGATCTTGGGCAAGTCACTTAACCCTCCATTGCCTCAGGTACAAATTTAGATTGTGAGCCTTCCTGGGTCAGAGAAATATCCAGAGTACCTGAATGTAACTCACCTTCAGCTACTACTGAAAAAGGTGTAAGCAAAATCTAAATAAATATATGGAATGTTGCTACTATTGAAGATTCTACATGGAATGTTGCCACTTTTTGAGATTCTGGAATGTTGCTATTATTTGAGATTCTAGATGGAATGTTGCTAGTGGAGGAGTGGCCTAGTGGTTAGAGCACCAGTCTTGTAATCCAGAGGTGGCCGGTTCAAATCCCACTGCTGCTCCTTGTGATCTTGGGCAAGTCACTTAACCCTCCATTGCCTCAGGTCCAGATTTAGATTGTGAGCCCTCCTGGGACAGAGAAATGTCCAGAGTACCTGAATGTAACTCATCTTGAGCTACTACTGAAAAAGGTGTGAGCAAAATCTAAATAAATGGAGGCAGTCTTCCACCAGCAGGACTTGGGGGACCCCTACCAGCTAAAGAAGCAGACAGCACCTTGACACAGAGGAGGGGTCCAAGCCCAAAACAGGGGGATGCAGTCTCCCAAGGCCTCTCTTGGCTACACCACTGCACTAAGCTGCAAAGATGTTCCTAGGTTGGTACCCACTTTTATGATATTTACCTACAGGATGCAAATGAGCTCCTGACAGATGAGCTCACAAGAAAATTTATGCACGTTGCCATGGACAGGAACTTCACACATTCTCAGCAGCGGTGATGTGCAATTAAAAAAAAAAACTACTACTTTGCATAGTGGCAGATGCTGTAATTTAAAAGAACCCTTATGCCCAAATCGGAGGTCCCCGCCCCCCAGGAGGCCTACATGTCCTGAGGGGGAAATCATTTATGAGGAGGACACTACAATAGTGAAAGTACTAGTAAGTTGTAATCTTACATGTGTAGGATAGGGATGGGCTGTCATTTACAACAACAATGGAAATGTTAATGACATGTTGTTGCATGTTGTTAAATGAAAATGAGCAGAAACTACTCAGCATTTTGTGTTTTGCCAGTAATATAGTGTGCTCTCTGTGTAAACAGTGTGTGTTGGTTGCAAAGAGAGCACACTCTTAATGACATTGCTCCCGTAATGACAAAATGGCTAAGAAAACCTGAATAATTAAACTCTGGAATTCGTTGCCGGAGAACATGGTGAAGGCGGTTAGCTTGGCAGAGTTTAAAAAGGGGTTAGACAGTTTCCTAAAGGACAAGTCCATAATCCACTACTAAATGGACTTGGGAAAAATCCAGGAATAACATGTATAGAATGTTTGTACATTTGGGAAGCTCACCAGGAGCCCTTGGCCTGGATTGGCCGCTGTCGTGGACAGGATGCTGGGCTCGATGGACCCTTGATCTTTTCCCAGTGTGGCATTACTTATGTACTTATGTAAAATGAAAAATCCCCTAAATGACTTGGGAAATGACACAAAATGAACATTTTCCGACTGCCCATCCTTCATGTAGGGATAAAGTAGGAAGGCATGAGTTCCATAGACACTACGACTCATACGCACTTGGAATAGATCAACAAATTTCTCTTTATTTCACTCAGTGGTCAACACTCCCTGGCTTACATAACTTGAAATAATCTTAAAGTTCACAACAATAAAGGAATCAGTTACGCCCACGCTTACCCCGTAATGCTTATACTTATCTAGTCCCAATAAAGGTGAGTCCCTCCCTTCCTTCTCTGAATGGAAGTCTTTCAGCATGATAAATCAAGAAATTATCAGTCCCCAATTGTTTTTGTTTTATAACACCTCAACAACCTAGAGCACAAATCGTCCATAAAAATTTCCAAAAACACTTTGGTATGTAGATATGGTGCCATTGTGAGGAAGCGCTATAGCAATTCATTTCACACTGGGTACACAGCCCAGTGCCTCGCTCAGTTCATCATCAGCTCTGTACTAATACCACAGTGTACATCCCTTTATACTCAATGATATTTATTATTTATTAAATTAAAGACGTTTCAACTTATCTTAGTTTCCTCTCAAGTTCAAACTCATCGATTGTCTAGGACCTCTTCTAACATGAGCCATGTTTCGCAAATGGTGCTTCAGGGTACGGTCCTATAACAACACCACTGTTCTCCCGGCATCAATCTAATGTTCTCCAAAGTGTTTCAGAATGGCTGGTGGGTTTTGAAGGGCTCACATTTACCACCACAAGTGTAACAGGTGGGGGGGGGGGGCCTGGGTCCACCTGCCTGAAGTCCACTGCACCCACTAAAACTGCTCCAGGGACCTGCATACTGCTGTCATGGAGCTGAGTATGACATTTGAGGCTAGCATAGAGGCTGGCAAAAAATGTTTTGACTTTTTGTTTTCTTGGGTGGTAGGGGGTTCGTGACCACTGGGGGAGTACGGGGAGGTCATCCCCGATTCCATCCGGTGGTCATCTGGTCAGTTTGGGTATCTTTTTGAGGCTTGGTCCTGAAAATAAATGGACCAAGTAAAGTCGGCCAAATGCTCGTCAGGGCCGGCCTTTTTTCCATTATCGGCCAAGGGCGCCCATGTGTTAACCACTCCCCCATCCCGCCTTCGGTACACTGCCAACACGCTCCCTTAAACTTTGGCTGGCCTTGCGATGGACTGTGGTTGAAGGCGGCTAAAATCGGCTTTCGATTATGCCGATTTGGCCGCACCTGAGAGAAGGGCGCCCATCTCCCGATTTGTGTCGGAAGATGGGCGCCCTTCTCTTTCGAAAATAAGCAGGATAATAACATAGGGGTCCTTTTACTAAGCCGTGTAAGTGTCTGTGCGTGCCCAACACATGCCAAAATGGAGTTACCGCATGGCTACCGCGTGGCTCTTGTGGCAATTTCATTTTTGCCACACGTCCGATATGCACGGCCAAAAAATAATTTTTATTTTCTGCCACGCGTATCCAATGTGTGCCAAGTGGCATTTGGCACACGTAGGTCATTACCGCCCGGTTACAGCGTGAGACTTTACCACTAGGTCAATGGCTGGTGGTATGGTCTCAGACCCAAAATGGATGCATGGCAATTTTCATTTTGCCGCACGTCCATTTTCGGCAAAAAGTTTAAAAAGGCCTTTTTTATGGGTGCGCTGAAAAAGGATTCTGCGCGCCCCCAAAACCCGCGCCTACACTACTGCAGGCCAATTTTTCAGCGCACCTTAGTAAAAGGACCCCATAGTAAAAGATGGCAGATAAACACCTGAATGGTCCATCCAGTCTGTCCAACAGTCACACTCATTATCATTCATAATTAAACCAACAATGAATATGGTATAATAGCTATGACAGCTAGACATGAGAAGGAGGAAATTTATGACCTGTGGGGGCCCTTTCTGCAGTAAAACGATCTGAGTAATGCCCCAAGATGAGAGAATATAGATTTGGGGAGAGTTAATGAGAGTCAGAATGGGAGAGGGGATTGTGACATGGAAAAGGGATAATAAGGTGATATCTCTAATGATATTGGCCATGAAAACGTTAGGATCATGCGCTTAGCAGATTGGGGTGGGTGTGCATTCTTGTTTGGTTGTTGTTCGTGTTCAGTTAAGTGATTCACTATGCAAGTTCTGGATACAGCACTGAGTAAATTAAATCATGGGGCAGTATGCTTGATCACGTGAAGCATGAGCGGGAGATTTAGAAGAGATGTGGCATAAGGAGGGGTGCTTTAGACAGGGTGGACCTATGTATTGATGCCAATCGTGAAGAAGTCATTACTACTGGCATGCACAATGGAGATCAAACCAATGACATTTTTGCATGTAAAAAAATAAAAAGTAAAGTTTACAAAAAAAGAAATGAGCAGAACAGTGAAACGTCAGATACTAAAGCTGTAGTGGAGAGAGCTTGCTCAATGTAAAGAAATGCAGTAAACAGGCTTGGTCAAGCTTGTAATCCTATATTAAAATCATGGATTGACTTCAATTGAAGTCTCAACAGAACACTTCCAAGCCATTATAAATATATGGCCTTTTCGTGGTAAACTTGTAACCCACATTAACAGCACCATTCATTACTGGAATAAAGTGGTTACAAAAGCCTACCACAGAATAAGACCCTGTGAAGACGGGACTTAGACAATAGAAGAACAGTATCATTTTATGAAAGGAGATGTTGTATGGGGATAGGAATAGAAAAGTCATAAAATGAATCTTAGCTTCTAAGTGGATACTTGGGTAGCCAGAAGAGACCACGCCAAAAAAAAGTTTGTTATTCAAACCACTGGGTTTTTCTTACATGTCTGGTAATAAAGAGAAAAGTGCATGTGAAAATGATCTCAAAATATGTTTCTTTATGAACTCTGGGTACCTAGCATGTGCATTTTCACATCTACTTTAAAGCTCTGCAGTGGCGTGGCTCCAACTAATTATAATGTCCAGTGTCTACCATCTAATAGGGTTGTGCATTCATTTGAAACTATGTAGGAAATGTCAATGACATATCCCATGTAATTTCATGTCACTGGGAAGTATAAGCTCAAGAGCCCCGTCTCGCAGGGACAAGTTTAACTTTGGGATGAACTTCTCACTCTGATAGTCTTTGGGCCAGAAATGGGATGAGGGAAGGAAGGAGATGGAGGAAAGGGGGGTGGGGAAATAAAGAGGAAGGGGTCTCGGACCTCGGGGGATTGGTCAATTCATAGCTAAACATCCTTTCCCACCGAGACCCCCATCAGAGATTGCTGAGCATCTCAGAAAGGGGTAGGGTATTTTTTGTGCTTCTCAGAGGTGGCTTCCACATCCACCCTCCCTATGAATGGTTGGCTGCTGGTGGCCGGATTGTTGCATGGGGGTTTTCCCCTGGAGTCTGAGGTGTCTGGTATGTTGTAGCAGGCGGACACACAAACAACAGACTTCAGCTCATTGGGTGATGAGCTTACTTGTAGCTCTAAGAGCTGGTGGGACGGAGGGTCAGATGACCCAGTATAGGAAGGCATGGAGGCCCATGCCACTAATGTTGCCCTAGCTGTCATGGTGGGGCGGTAGAGATAAGATATGTTTTTTCCAATGTTTATGATGTGTTAAAAGTTGGGCTTAAGAACTTTTATGGTTAAATTGTTTACTTAATAAACAAGCTGCGGCCTATGTGTTTACTACCAATCAGTTGTGTGAGTCTACTGCATGGCAATGGGAATACAATGGAGGGGGGCATGGTGGGCTTCATGGGAATAGGGAAATAGTCCCAGCTCCAAAAGTTAATGAAAAGCAAACAGAAAAATATATGGGGTTGATATTCAGCTGGCGACGATCAACATTTTGCTGACTGCCGCTAGCAGTAAAACCAAAAATTTAATGCCAGGCTATGTCTGGGCATTGGCAATGAATTTCTGGGTCTGCGGAGCCAGCTAACACATAGCCAGTTAAATGTCTACTATGGGGCACCACATGAAAATAGGACTGACTTTCATGTCGTCCTATTTTTGTGGTTAACCTGGCTGTTTAAGTGTTGAATATTGGTACTTAACCACCCAAGTGCCGATTCCGCCCCCCAGAATGCCCACAAAATAGCCATTTTTCAGTTCACCTCTAGCCAGTCATTTTTAGCGTGATGGTTTGAGAAAGCATATGTATACTATTAGGAACGGTGCACGCTCTTCATGAGGTGCGCGCTTTTTCCAAAAGAGCATACGGACTTCACAACATTATTCCTGTAACGACAAAATGAAAAAAAAAATCCAAAGAAAACAAACATTCTCAGAAACGATATGGGAAACAACAAGATAATTTTCAGGCTTCACCCCTATCATTAAGTCTCCGCCACCCTAGTTGCAAAGGACTCAAATGCAAATCAGTTCATGGATCCAGCTTCTCATATATAAGTACACAACCCTGGAATGCACTCCCAAAAACCGTGAAAACTACGCAAGACCACCTCAAATTCCGGAAATCACTAAAGACTTACCTGTTCGAAAAGGCATATCCTAAGGACCCGACTTAATTACCTGAATCCAGCAACTCAAAGAAACCCAAATTTGTTTGAACTTAATGAACTTTATATAACTTCCCTCTCTCTGTTTCCCTAATGTGTCTGTACATATCTATTTCATTTAAAATAACATCACTCTATATTTGTTTCTTCACCGGAGGAGGCTTTCTCCCCCACAGCGCTATGTAAGCCACATTGAGCCTGCAAATAGGTGGGGAAATGCGGGATACAAATGTAACAAATAAATAAATAAATCTTCTAATAGGTTCATGTTCTACTAATTCCATTAAGGGAGGGAAGTTATCAAGGTAGTATAAAAGGCAAGCTTTTATGGCACCTTGATTTACCACTGGAGGCTCCAATCTGTGGTTTCTTTGTACCGCAGGTTGCTGACTCCCATGGTAAAGGACTAATTCTGCCTAGTGAATCACCTCTCATGCAGCATTATAGTACATCAGCCCAGGAACGTCAGGACACCAAGATGCAATCCGATGTTGCCAAGCTGCATCTATCAGGGCCTACAGTGCTTCACCCACTACCCTTTGATCACAATCTGCAGGACCACTGTACACCTGTCCCTCCTGCACATCAGTTCCCCCCCCCCACACACACACACACACATCTCCAGTCCCCCAGCATATAAGCGCCCCCCATGCAAACCATGTCCACACAACAGCCCCCCAATATCCAGCCCCTTCACAAGCAATCACCCCCCACAACATCCCCCCTAATTCCAGCACCTCCCATCTGACCCTGACTGGGCAGTACCTGAGGGTCTAGTGGTTCCCGTGGGCAGGAGCAATCCCCAGTCACTCCTGTTCTTGCCGGCATCTTCCTTCAAATCTTGCAGGACTACCACTAGAGATCATTTTTCCCATTGGCTGGGGATATTTTACTCCCTTTATAGAGCTGTAATATGACTTGCGATATGCACCTGATGTTCAACGCAAGTCATGTTATAGCATTTACATACTAATGAGCTGCTTTACATGCATTTGCTATATACCACAGGATAACATATAGTATAGTACATTCTTGATTATCCAACCTTTGCTAATCCGACCATCTAGCATATACACCCCCCCCCCCCCCCCGGTGACATCATCGTGTTGCCATTAAGAAATACGCAGGTTCTCTTCCTGTTTTCTGGCTCCACATGCTGCAAGGCAGTCATGTTTGATCTGAGTCCGTGCTTCTCTGCAATACTGTAGTTTAAATACAGATACCCTATGCCTCTTCTTTATGCATAAAGTATGTTTTTCGTGCATTTTTAAGGGGTTACCTTTGTTTTACATATTATCCAACTTTTCACTTATCTGACAGTTTACGTCGGATAATCGAGGCTGTACTGTACCATGTTAAGGCAAGATGCCCAGCATTACAGCCTTTTAAGTTATATTAAGGGCCTAATAACACAGTTTATTGCTCTAACTCATCTTTAACTTCCTCCCTAAATGGCATGACACATCAGAGGCATAGCTATTGTTGGTCTTGGGCCCCTCACCTTTTGTCTCAGGTCCACCCAGCTGCTGGCATACCATTCACATAGCTGTTGGCGATCCCCAAGCCTCGTTAACTGGAAAAATCTAGAGGCTGCCCCACATCAGTTATCCATTGCAGTGAAAAAGCACAGCAGTCAGCAATAGCATTGATGCCAGTACCATGAGCTAAGTCAAAAAAGGATTAACCCTTTGTTGGGTCCTACAGAACCAATTACATTGTGTTTTAACTTTAAATATTTTTATTGAAGAGATTCAGATAAACAATGTGCAATGTAACAAATATCAAACACCCGGTACCCAGTCAAAAGAAACCAGACAAAAAAGTTCCAAACCAAAAAAAGTTCCTGACATAAAGTCCCAGACAAAATAGACTCCTGACAAAAGGGCTTGATGAAATAGACTTATTTTTGAATGGTATGAATTTCAAGGGTAAATTACTGAGAAAGTTCACAGCTTGTCACTTGAAAGTCCTGGCACCTGCCTATGGCTTGACTTCACTATCCACACTTGGTATCTAGTGAGAATCATAAATCTGCTTGAAAACATAATCCAGCTTGATTAACAGTCTATTTTGTCTTGGGTTCCTTTTGTTATGGTTTTTTTGGGGGACATTTTTTTTTTTGTCATGGTTTGTTTTGTTTGTTTGTAGTCTGTTTTGTCTGGGTTTTTTTGTCGTGTTTCTTTTGGTACGGTCTATTATAATGGGGTGCCCAAACACCCATACCTCACAGAACTCTGAAACTAATATACACCTCCCTGTCCCCCCTGATCCCCCACCCTTGCCCCCCCCCCCCCCCGCAGCTTTCAATAGTATCACTCTATCAATGGGATATCGTGAATGTTCTACAAAGTCTATAATACAGGAGAAGCCAAACTCCTGTGTGCATTAAATCGAATCCACAAAATGCTGAAGAGGTTCACCCCAGTCTAAGAATCGCTGAATAGATTTTTTAGACCTCAAGGACTGATCAGGTTGATACATTTTTAAAGCATCACAGAAATACTTTGGCATGTTCGCATTGACTCTTTGATGGATCAGAACCAAAACAATAAATATGATTCTGAATGATACCGGCAACCAGTGAAGGTGTTTCAACACTGGAGTAATGTGTGCTGATCTAGGCATGCCAGCAATCACATGAGCCACTGCGTTCTTTACAATCTGCAGAGCCTGGAGCCTAGCTGATGATAAACCCAAATAAAGGAATTACAAAAGTCAAGAACAGATAAAACCAGGCTCTGCACGGTCGCACGGAAATCAGAGGCAGGCACCATATCCTTCAGCTTGCTCAGCGTAGGAATCATAGAAACAACTTCAACAAACCATGCCCAACTTCAACAAAAGTAATAACCCTTAGATAGAAATGGGGAAACCCACTGCTGTTCCAGGGATTGGTAGCATGGAATCTTGCTACTATTTTGGGATTCCAGAATCTTGCTACTCTGTGGGATTCTGTATAGAATGTTGCTACTCTTCGGGATTCCAGAATCTTGCTACTCTGTGGGATTCTGTATAGAATGTTGCTACTCTTTGGGATTCCAGAATCTTACTTCTCTTTGGGTTTCTGCCAGGTACTTGTGACCTGGATTGGCCACTGTTGGAAGCAGGGTACTAGGCTACATGGACCATCGGTCTGACCCAGTATGGCTATTCTTATGTTCTTAAATTCTCAACAAGGAGTAGGATGATGTGATTTAAGCCTAATGTTTAGGCCAGAAAGGATATGATATTATTGTGGCCTTTAGTTTACACCGAACACTCCCATAAACCGCTATATTAATTTTAATCATTTGTGCACATTTCTATATCAAGAGCTCTTAGAGTGGTTTGTGTTTTTTTTGAAGGTTAACTTTTTGTTTGTCACTCTGTAGTGAATCAGCATCATATGGCCTTATTCGTAACGGACTCGTTCCTATTTGAAGCCTGTCATAAATATACCTTTCTTGAAGTAAGCTCATAGATTTGAAGGGTAGTTAGGCTGTCTTATTAACACATCTGTCTGTAACACTGGCTAAACCTAAGGTTTGTAGATTGAGTCTTGGCATGGTTGGCTCAGTCATTCATCCTTCCAAAGCAGACAAAATGATTGCCCTTCATTGTTAGGTAATCATAGTTGTTCAGTATGTACTTTGCATAAAATTACTATATAAAAACACAATTAGCATTATTCACTAATCATTTAATGGCATAGATTTTCTCATTTTGTGCCAGGAGGCAAATGTAAAGCTAAATTTGTTTGCCTAATAGCACGATTAACTATCCCCTGGCTACAGGACCGGAAATTTTCATTCTCCAGTTGGAGACAGACCTCAACGACTTGGAGTCTCTCTCATTTATAGAAGAGTTGTAGCAGGCACAGAATATGATGCCATGTGCCATACTTACAAAAGGCATGCAGGCAGGCAGTGAACGTTTCTATATAGAATGTTCTGTTGGAATAGTCTAGAATATGCAAATTCTGGAATTAAGTGCAAGTGCTCATATGGACAAATACCAATTTGCAAAATGTTTTATCTGGGCTGAAAGTAAAAACAAACCATGCAAAGATTGTTTTATTGACATTCCAGAATAATGCTTCTAAAAAGCATCATTTCAATCTTTAGACACTGAGAGGTAGACATTTTTTTAGCCACTGAGGCATTATCCCCAGAATTCAATGCCGGGGCCATATCCAGGCACTGGCATTGAATATCCGAGTTTATTTGGCCATCTTATGCGGTAAAGTACTTTGTATCACTCTATACTATAATGCCTTTGTACTGCTCCATGGTGCGTCCGCCTCAGTTCTGGTCGCCGTATCTCAAAAAAGATTTAGCGGAATTAGAAAAGGTTCAAAGGAGAGTGACCAAAATGATAAAGGGGTGGAACTCCTCTTCTATGAGGAAAGGCTAAAGAGGTTAGGACTCTTCAGCTTGGAAAAGAGACGGATGAGGGGAGATATGATTAAGCTCTACAAAATCCTGAGTGGTGAGGAATGAGTAGAAGTAAATCGATTTTTTTACTTCTTCCAAAGGTACAAAGACTAGGGGACACTCGAGGAAGTTACATGGAAATACTTTTAAAACAAATAGGAGGCAATATTTTTTCACTCAGCAAATAGTTAAGCTCGAACTCTTTGCCGGAAGATGTGGTAACAGTGGTTATCGTATCTGGGTTTAAAAAGGTTTGGACACATTCTTGGAGGAAAAGTCCATAGTCTGCTATTGAGGCAACATGGGAAGCAATAAATTTCTTTGTCCCATCGGGGATATTCTTGACGTGTCACATGCATTTGTCAGATTGGGACAGTCTCCAGTCTTGCATTTACGCAGGAAGTCATTTTGCATTAGCTAATCTTCTTTCTTTGAAAGCACACAGATTAACTGCACTTCCCAATAAAGACTGGAAGTGGGAAGAAAAGCATTGTGTGAAATCTATGGTTTGTATATTTTTCTTCTTCGATGTTGTTTCTGTGAAATGTATCATTTACTTAGTGAAATCATAAAGTCTCATCCTGGTTTGACCAAAGTCTGTGCTTGTGGGACAGCAGAGTGTACAGCAGAGGTTTGCCATCCATGTTTTCAGTGTATTGCATCTGGGTTTCCATGCTGTAAACTGTTCTCCTTTTGGTTTTCCTTCTGTTAAAGGTGTGATGAGGTTGAGGATATGTGATATGCTTTTTGCGAAAATTTGGCAGTCATATGCTACTTGTTTTCTGGATAATTCAGATTGTGTGTACTTTAGAAAGTTGTTTAAAACTGCTCTTTTTAAGGGTTTTCTTATTATTTCTGGTTACATTTTTATTTCTTTATATTTTTATGATTAAGATGTTGTTTCTTTTTAATCTTATTGTAAACCGCTTTGAACACATTTGGTGTTAGTGGTACATAAATTGGAAACTCTAACTGCATTTAGCCAACAGAAAATGCAGCCATGTTTGTTTGCTGTATGCAGGACTTGCAAGTGTCACTGGAAACCAACAGTCAGCAGGTTTCCGGAGAGTCTGTTGTTTAGACTACTTTACTCCGTACTCTTTCAAACAAGGAACTTTTGTATCAACTTTCAAAATATGGTCGTTGGTCATCCTATTTAATACAGATTCTCTAATGAAGTAATTGCAAGCAGATTTCTGCAAGATGGGATTGGTTAAATACAGGCAATCGTTTGATTCCATTCCCTGTCCAACTTCGCTCCCTCTCACCCTCTTCCCCATCCCCCTAATGTACCTTCTTTTCTTTGTTACCTGATCTCTTAAAAGCCAGGTCTCCTAGAAAGCAGTTGAAGGATGCTTAGCTACAGTAAAGGAAGGGTTAGATGCCATTTGCACGAGGAAACAGGCATACATTCTAAGCTCCAGTTCTGGAAAAGCTGCTACTTACATGTGTATGCCCGTGGCATGCATTGATTTCAAGGTGGAAGGGGGGCATTCTGGAAGTTGTTTGAGTCGAACTTATCTCCCCAGCATTGAATATCCAGGCTTGATTCTGCTCAGCAGCTTCAAAACAGTTTTAAAATAACTGACTGCCACTGACTGATTATCGGACCCTGAGGGCTTCTTTTACAAAGCCGCACTAGCGAATCCCGCGTGGCAAATGAGATGAAGCCCACAGGAATTGAATGGGCTTCCTCTCATTTACAGCACAGGGATCACTAGCGCGGCTGTGTAATAGAAGCCTTCAAAATGTAAACCCTCCAGAGACAGGGAAGAGTACCTAGTATACCTGAATGTACCTCACCTTGAGGTACTACAGAAAAGGGTACGAGCTAAATAAAAATAATAATAATAATAATAAACATTATAAGACAAATTGTTTCAGCAGTCCCCAGGCTAGTTGTGACTACCTCAGCCTTCACAGATAACATTTTATTGGGCCTCTGGGGCACTTGAGCTTAAAGTATAACAAATCTAATTTTTGTATTATTAATTCCCTTCTGCATCACCCTCTTCATCCAGGAAACAATACAAAACGTTATCAGGCAAAAGAGGCTAACGATCATGATTTAATGCAATTCATTAGACCACAACGTGGAGCCATATCAAAACAACATATCGCAAGAAAGCATTGAAAGGGAAAAAGAGAAACTCTGTTCCATAATTTACATTCATACATGTCTTTTCCCCTCCAATCACTACAGGAAATAACATTTTGGGGGAAATGATACGGTGCCTGAAAATCGTGCAAGTGAGCACAGACACACACACCCTTCTCATTCTGTAACAGGCTGTCTAAGTTAGGCGCCAATATGCGATCTTAAGTTATAGGATACTAGTGGAGAAGTGGCCTAGTGGTTAGGGTGGTGGACTTTGGTCCTGAGGAACTGAGTTTGATTCCCACTTCAGGCACAGGCAGCTCCTTGTGACTCTGGGCAAGTCACTTAACCCTCCATTGCCTACCGCATTGAGCCTGCCATGAGTGGGAAAAGTGTGAAGTACAAATGTAACAAAACTTACGAGCATGACCTGTTACATCCGTGCCAACTGGGCAGTAACTTACCTATCTATATGTTAACCACCTCATGTGCACTTTTCTTTAAATTATTTATTTATTTATTATCTCATTTATACCCCACATTTTCCCAACTGTGTCAGGCCCAATGTGGCTTACATTGCACCGCAAAGGCAGCCGCCAATACAGTAAATTAAGCTAATACACCATTAAACCTGCATAAGAATAAAGGAGAGGGTGGGGAAGGAAAGAAAGGAACAGGAAACCAGGGGAGAGAAGGGAAGGGTGGATGAGTCCAAAATTGTCATTATATTGATGTGAATCAAGAGGTGGAGACACATGCTGAGTCCTTGGGGTAAGCTTTTCCAAATAACAAAGTCTTAAGAGATTTCCTGAAATGTAGATGATTGTGAATTGTTTTTTATAGCTTTTGGTAAGGAGTTCCATAATTGTGAGCTGATGAAGGAGAAGGATGAAGCATATGTGGATTTCTACTTTAGCCCGTTGCAGGTTGGATAATGAAGGTTAAGATATGAACGGGATAGTCTTAATGCATTCCTGGGTGGCAGGCTGATTAGGTTAATCACTTAATCAGGGACTTGATCATAGATAATTTTGTGTACTAGGGAGCAGATTTTAAATGCGATTCGATCCTTGACAGGAAGCCAATGCAATTTCTCTCGGAGCGGTTTTGCACTTTCAAATTTGGTTTTTCCATAAATTAATCTTGCCATTGTGTTTTAGTCACCTTGGGGCATCCCCAACTGCTTTCTGTCACGGGGATGACCAAAGTTCGCTGGGGCTTGTCGGAGGTGTAGCGAAGGCGGGACTTGGGTGTGCCTAACACATGGCCGTCCTCAACCCATAATGGAAAAAAAAAGGGCGTCCCTGATGAGCATTTGGATGACTTTACCTGGTCTAGTTTTTCTTACGACCAAGGCACAAAAAGGTGCCTGAACTGACCACATGACCACCGGAGGGAATCGGGGATGACCTCCACTTACTCTCCCAGTAGTCACAAACCCCCTCCCACCCTCAAAACAAAACTTTAAAAATATTTTGTGCCAGCCTGTATGCCAGCCTCAAATGCATACTCAGGTCCATCGCAGCAGTATGCAGGTCCCTGGAGCAGTTTTAGTGGGTGCAGTGCACTTCAGGCAGGCGGACCCAGGCCCATCCTCCCCTACCTGTTACACTTGTGGTGGTAAATGTGAGCCCTCCAAAACCCAACAGAAACCCACTGTACCCACATCTAGGTGCCCTCCTTTACCCGTAAGGGCTATGGTAGTGGTGTACAGTTGTGGGTAGTGGGTTTGGGGGGGGGGGTTGGGGGGCTCAGCACACAAGATAAGGGAGCTATGTACCTGGTAGCAATTTGTGGTCCACTGCAGTGCCCCCTAGGGTGCCTGGTTGGTGTCTTGGCATGTCAGGGGGACCAGTGCACTACGAATGCTGGCTCCTCCCAAGACCAAAGGGCTTGCATTTGGTCATTTCTGAGATGGGCGTCCTTAGTTTCCATTATCGCCGAAAATCAGAAACAACCAAGTCCAATGACGACCATCTCTAAGGACGACCTAAATGTCAAGATTTGGGTGTCCCTGACTGTATTATCAAAATGAAAGATGGATGCCCATCTTGTTTCGATAATACGGGTTTCCCCGACCCTTCGCCGGGACGTCCTGCGAGGACGTCCTCAGGAAAACTTGGGTGTCCCTTTCGATTATGGCCCTCCATGTGAATTTGTGAGTCAAGCCCAAGCTGGGCCCAATTGTGCTATGTATTGGAAGGCAGGACTTGAACTCTGGGGACTCCAGGACAGAGACAAGGTGATTGGGTTGTCTTTTGGAGAAGCAGACAAGTGCATGCTGTGGGCCTACAGGAGCAGGCCACTGGAGAGAACTTATTTTTATTTTTGTTACATTTGTACCCTGCGCTTTCCCACTCATGGCAGGCTCAATGCGGCTTACATGGGGCAATGGAAGGTTAAGTGACTTGCCCAGAGTCACAAGGAGCTGCCTGTGCCTGAAGTGGGAGTCAAACTCAGTTCCTTAGTTCCCCACCCTAACCACTGTTGCTACTATTTGAGATTCTACATGGAATGTTGCTATTCCACTAGCAACATTCCATGTAGAAGAAGTCGGCCCTTGCAGATCACCAATGTGGCCGTGCAGGCTTCTGCGAGTCTGACGTCCTGCACGTACATGCAGGACGTCAGACTACTACTACTACTACTATTTAGCATTTCTATAGTGCTACAAGGCATACGCAGAAACAGAAGCCTGCGCAGCCTTCTACATGGAATGTTGCTAGTGGAATCTCCAATAGTAGCAACATTCCATGTAGAATCTCCAATAGTATCTATTTTATTTTTGTTACATTTGTACCCTGCGCTTTCCCATTCATGGCAGGCTCAATGCGGCTTACATGGGGCAATGGAAGGTTAAGTGACTTGCCCAGAGTCACAAGGAGCTGCCTGTGCCTGAAGTGGGAGTCGAACTCAGTTCCTTAGTTCCCCACCCTAACCACTGTTGCTACTATTTGAGATTCTACATGGAATGTTGCTATTCCACTAGCAACATTCCATGTAGAAGAAGTCAGCCCTTGCAGATCACCAATGTGGCCACGCAGGCTTCTGCTTCTGTGAGTCTGACATGTGGGAATCACACAGTGACGTGCAGGACGTCAGACTCACAGAAACAGAAGTCTGCGTGGCCACATTGGTGATCTGCAACGGCCGACTTCTACATGGAATGTTGCTAGTGGAATAGCAGCATTCCATGTAGAATCTCAAATAGTAGCAACATTCCATGTAGAATCTTCAATAGTATCTATTTTATTTTTGTTACATTTGTACCCCGCGCTTTCCCACTCATGGCTGCCTCAATGCGGCTTACATGGGGCAATGGAGGGTTAAGTGACTTGCCCAGAGTCACAAGGAGCTGCCTGTGCCTGAAGTGGGAGTCGAACTCAGTTCCTTAGTTCCCCACCCTAACCACTGTTGCTACTATTTGAGATTCTACATGGAATGTTGCATTCATTATAACGCTTTTCCAAATTTCATATTTGGAATTCCCCTGATAGCATGTAAATACAAGGGGGTATTCACAGGGGAGACATATGGGTGGGATAAGGGAGTGTCCGATTATACACATAACGTAAAGAATATTGTTACAAACCAAACTGCAACATATAGATAAGAACATAAGAATAGTCAAACTGGGTCAGACCAGTGGTCCATCTAGCCCAGTATCCTGCTTTCAATAGTGGCCAATCCAGGTCACCTGGGAAACCCAATTAGTAGCAACATTCTATGCTACCAATTCTGGGGCAAGCAGTGGCTTTCCACTTGTCCATCTCAATAACAGACTATGGACTATTCCTCCAGGAACTTGTCCAAAGCTTTTAAAAATAAGCATTGTTACCACATCTTCCAGTAGCGAGTTCCAGAGCTTAACTATTCTTTGAGTGAAAAAAGACTTCCTCCTATTTGTTTTAAAAGTATTTCCATGTAATTTCATTGTGTCCCCTGATCTTTCTACTTGTTCTGTCCTTTGACAGCCTTGCACTAAAATGTGTTTAATGCTCTTACTGTTATTCTCACTTCTAAGGATTTTCATTGCCGCAGTTCTCACTGCAAAGATACGTGAGCAATGCATTGTGTGTAATGTAAGTTCACAGGCAATGCAGCCACACTTGCCTGTCTGTATATGAACTGTTACTATTGGTTTGTGCTGCTACCTAGACTTCTTCTCTTTCTCAGTCAAGCTTGGCTCCTTTGTCTACCTGCTATCATTTCCTGGTCATTCTTACTATCTCTGTCCTGAGAAGTCAGTCAGATAAGACCTTTGCCTCCAATCAAGAGCTGTCCTCTGGGACCACCCTTGCCACCTGATGGCAGGCTCTGTCCCCATTGGTCTATTTACCCCCTCCTCCCTGGGCCTGTGTGAGCCCTTCTTGGCCTCTCTCTCTCTCTCTCTCTCTCCATGAGGAATTCTCCATCTTGCTTCAGAGAGCACTTGTCCTGCTGAAACTCCCTGGAACAAACTCAGTTTTTTACCTTGAATATATCCTCCTAATGAGATATTGCACTCTCTAGTCACCCAGCTCTGAGCCACTTCTACCTGTTCAACTATTTTCTCACCTCTGCAATAAAGCTGCCTCTCTTCAGATTTCTACCTCCAACCATTGATACAGCTCTCAGAATTACGGAGTCTCTGTGCCCTGGGTCAACACTTCTGAACATCTGACTGTGAGTAAATTATCTGTGTTTATTCAATAAAGGAAACTTCAGAAAAATAAAGAGACTTCAGTTGTGTGCTGGTGTGCCAAGGTTATACTTCAAGATATTGAGGCTTTACAGCTAACAAGTCTTAAGAGGCTTGACACTACGTTTTGAAAGAGTGAAAACTTGATTCACTTTTACCTGTTCTATACCATTCAGAATTGTATAGCCATCTCTTTCCAAGTTGAAGAGCCCTAGCCTCTTTAGCCTTTCTTCATATGGGAGGAGTTCCATCCTCTTTAAAATTTTGGTCACTCTTTGAATATTTTCTAATTCCGCTATATCTTTTTTTGAGATACAGTGACCAGAATTGAACGCAATGCTTAAGGTGAGGTCGCACCATAGAGCAATACAGAGACATTATAATATTCTTGGTCTTATTTTGCATCCCTTTCCTAATAATTCCTAGCATCCTGTTTGCTTTTTTGGCTGCCGCCACATACTAGGCAGAAGATTTCAGTGTATTGTCTACAATGACACCTAGATCTTTTTCTTAAATGCTGATTCCTAAGGTGGTCCCTAGCTTCCGGTAACTGCGATTCAGATTATTCTTCCCAATGTGCATCACTTTGCATTTGTCCACATTAATTTCATGTGGCATTTGGATGCCCAGTTTTCCAGTTTCCTAAGGTCTTCCTGCAATTTTTCACAATCCGCATGTGTTTTGACAACTTTGAACAGTTTTGTGTCATCTGCAAATTTAATCACCTCACTTGTCGTTCCGATTTCCAGATCAGTTATAAATATGTTAAATAGCACCAGTCCCAGTACAGATCCCTGCGGCACTCCACTATTCACCCTCCTCCATTGAGAAAAATGCCTATTTAACCCTACCCTCTGTTTTCTGTCCAATAAACATGGCGTAAGTGGGTTCACCTAATTGTTGATGCATAATTTCTGACTGACACTAGTATTCTAAAACAGAAACTGGATGCCCAGATGCTATTATAGAATTCATGCTCAGGTGACTGCATCCTAGGCACCTAACTTTTTTTTTTTTTTTTTTTTGCCCTTTTCAGGCATTTACAGGGAATTGCTAAACATGTGGTTGCTCTCCTAAATGAATTTATAGTGAATCCTTTCAGGCTGTAACATTTCAGTGATTTGGGTACTATGGATAGGCTGTCATTTGCAATGACATGGAAAATGTCACATATCCTCTGTCGTTGCATGTCATTAAAAATTCATGTGCACCTTCTTTTGCAGATAACAGTGCACCCTCTTTTGAAACAGAGTGCACTCTTTGGGAAAGGTAACACCTATTCAGACAGCGTTCACATTCTTTTTCCAATACAGCTCCATTGCTCGTACATGAATCATCTCGCATGTGCGTGCTGCTTACTGTTTCAGAAAGAGTGTGCCCGCTTTCAATGGAGTGCGAATTCAGAGGTCCTTTTGCCAAGCTGCGGTGAAAAGGTCCCTGTGCTAGCGGCCATGGCCGTTTTGCCGTGCACTGTGGCCCTTTTTACCGCAGTGGGTAAAAAAGGCTAGAAATAACCATGACCATGCGGTAAGATTGCTCTTACCACATGCTTATTCAAGGGGGAGCACTTACCGCCAGGGCCACCGAGAGACTAGGCCGGGCCCGGGGCAAGGCCACCCCACCTCCCCCACCGCTGCCGCCCCCCGTCGCTCCCCCCGCCGCTGCAGTCCGCGGTCTCACCTGCCTGCTTCCATGGCTCCGGGCTCCCTTCATTCAAAGCGACAGTCGCAGATCGCCTCTCTTCTGGCCTTCCCTCCCTGTGTCTCGCCCTCGCGGAAACTGGAAGTTACATCAGACGAGGGCGGGATACAGGGAGGGAAGGCCAGAAGAAAGGCGATCTGCAACTGCCGCTTTGAATGAAGGGGGCCCGGAGCCGTGGAGGCAGGCAGGCGAGACTGGGGACTGCAGCGCCGGTGGCCTGACCCCGGCACTGGGCCCCCCTTGGAGGCCCGGGGCCAGGGAATTTTGCCCCCCCATGCCCCCTCTCGGCGGCCCTGCTTACCGCCATCCATTGAGGTGGTGGTAAGGGTTCCCTTGCTAACCCAGCGGTAACCAGGTCTCACGCAGCACTGCCTGATTACTGCCAGATTAGCGCTGCACTAAAACAAATACAGCCCTGTTTTCCCCAGCTCATGAAATGCCACACGCTGGGGCTGTAGCTACCGCCAGGGCCCACGTTGGGCTGCTGGTAGCTCCAAATTGGCACATGGTAAGTTCTCGTTGGGCTTACTGCCCCGAATGACTTTTCTCCTAAGATGAAAAAAATGGCAAACCTAAATGATTGAAACCAAACATTTGCGGAAATAATAAAGGAAACGACAACATGAAAATGGGTACAGACAGATTTGTACAGTATCATTTCAAAAATCTTAAACAAGTACACATACAAGTGTGTGTTTGTTTTAATGATTAAGTATGTAATTATTGTGATCCGAGGAGAGTTGTTAAGACCAAGCAGAATATAAGTAATAAATTAATGAAATACATTTTTGACTGGAAACACCTCTGCAGCTACCACAACCTATCACTGGTACACACCTATCTGTATCAGGGGCGCAGTCAGACTTCGGCGGGAGGGGGGGTCCAGAGGCCGAGGTGAGGGGCACATTTTAGCCCCCCCCCCCCGGCATCGCCGACCCCACCCCCTTTTTTGACCTCCCCGCCGCCACCACCACCTTTGACTCCCCCCCAGCTCCAACCCATTCGACCCCCTCTTCCCACCGCCGCCAACTCTACCCCGCTGCCGAGTACCTTTACTGGCGAGGGTCCCCAACCCCTGCCAGCCGAAGTCTTCTTCTCCAGCGCAGCCGCATTGCCGATCGGCAAGGGCAGGCTTCTGTTTCTGCGAGTCTGTCGTCCTGCTGTGTGGGATGTCAGACTCACAGAAACAGAAGCCTGCGCAGCCGCGCCGGAGAAGAGGACTTCAGCTGGCAGGGGTTGGGTAACCCCGCCAGCAAAGGTACTCGACGGCAGAGGGGGAGGGTTGGCGGCGGGAGGGGGGTTGAAGGGTTTGGTGGTGGTGGGGCCAGGGCCAAATCTACGGGGGCCCATGCCCCACGTGGCCCCACATAGCTATGCCCCTGATCTGTATCATGGCTTCTGAATCAGAATTGCAGCTAAATGTGTCTTCTGGCTTTGCTTTCTGGATATTAATGCTACATACAACTCAATTCTACCCTCAAACATCTAGACATGCAACAATCAGAGAGCAAGGACTAAATCTGACCATATTTTTGGCTCAGTCTGCATTCATAGAATAACAAAAAAAAAAAAAAAAAAAAAGGTCAATGTAACACTGGGTCAAGGTAGTACTCTTACATTTCTTTGTACCCCTATCATCCTTAAACAGCAGCAAGGTAGTAAGTTGCATTGCCTAAGGCAAACTGTCATAGTATTACTAGCAAGGGGAAGGACATTTAAGCTTAGGATCATGTACATTCACCAAGGCAGTTATGCCACAGGAAGTGTCTGAAAGTTGAGAATAATGAGAATCAAGTTAGGAATTCTAATCTACTATATAAAGGTGCCCCCCTCCCTTACAGAAGGTTTAATGATGCCACATGAAGGAAGGTAAGAAGTGTGTGGGGGGGGGGGGGTGTATCCCAGATCATAGAACCAAGGAAAGGATTCAGTACTTGGAAGAGATAATATATAATGATGTCATTTATGATGACACTAATCCATGCTTAGTATTCCTCCAGAGAATATATGCATTCTGACGAGATCCGGATGGCCTGGTGGATGAAAATAACTCACTGTATACTTTTTCTTAGACTTTCGCTAAAGTAATTAATGTTGTTGAAAGAATTGTACATTCTGTCATGGATTTGTTGATCATGTAAACCACTAGCTCGTATCCATTTAGGCCTTTGTTATGATATTTTATATAATATTTATTTTTATGTGTTGTTTTATTTTTATATTACAAAATTGCTAGAAATCTTTTATACTAAATTTTCTAAGCGACGTATTTTCAAAGCACTAGACTTACAAAGTTCCATAGGTGCTTTGAAAAGGAGCCCCTACGTACACTTTGGAATAAATTCTATATATGGTGCCTAAAAAATTGGTTCCAAAAAAATCCACTTAAGCATTATTCTATAGACTGTGCCTGAACTTAGGAACAGTTTATAGCAGTGACGTAGCCAGACTTTGACGGGAGGGGGATCCAGAGCCCAAGGTGAGGGGGCACATTTTAGCCCCCCCCCCGTGCTGCCGGACCCCCCCCCCCCCGACATTGCTAACCCCCCCCCACCAACTTTGACCCCCCCCCCCCGCCATTGCCGACACCCCTCCCCCGCCGACGACCCGATGACCCCCCTTCCCGCCGCCACCTACCTTTGCTGGCGGGGGACCCGAACCCCCGCCAGTCGAGCCGAGGTCCTCTTCTTGCAAGGCTTCGTTCTGTTTCTGTGAGTCTGACGTCCTGCACATACAACGTGCAGGACGTCAGACTAGAACGAAGCCTTGCGCGGGATTGGGAAGAAGAGGACTTCGGCTCGGCTGGCGGGGGTTGGGGTCCCCCGCCAGCAAAGGTAGGCAGCAGCGGGAGGGGGGTCGTCGGCAGGGGGGTCCAGGGGCAAATCTACGGGGGCCCAGGCCCCCGTGGCCCCATACTGGCTACGCCCCTGGTTTATAGAATAACATTTAAGTGCTATCATTCTGCGTATATTTAGCTGCCACCATTTGCACCAACAAAAGCACGGTGCAAACGCCTGCGCCTAAATTTACACGCGGAAGGTCTTTAGTCTGTAATTAGGTGCGTAACTGAAAACTCTGCCCCCATTCCACCCCAAAATGCCTATGACCATCCTCTTTCCATGCCCCCTTTTTTGGGCCATGTGCAAATGTTAGGTGCATATCACACGCCTAAAGATAGGCACGCAACAACCCAATTACATCTAATTAATAGGAATCATTGCGTATTTAAAAAAGTCATTTATTGGCACTAATTGGCCTGTTATTCAATTAAATTGTGCGCGTAAATTGGGATCGTGCCTAAATTTACATGCACAATTTTTGGCAACATTTATAGAATCGGAGGTATATTGCTTTGTTCTGATAATGTTTTCCTACATCAATTTGCTTTGTCTTACCTTTTTATTACTATCGTTTATTGTGATTTAAATGTATTTGCTATGCCAGTGAGTGCTGATGATGTGAAATTTTGCAAATTAAAAGTCTTCATAATAGTATTGTTTTTGGTGGGGGGGGAAACAGATGATATACAATTATGTCAGTAACCATTTGAGTTTAGCTCACATCTTTCTTCAATAGCAGCTGAGGCAATGGGGGTTTATGTGATTTGCCCAAGATCACAGGGAGCAGCAGTGGGATTTGAACAGAGCTTCCCTGGTTGTCATCCTGGTAGGGGTGGTTTGGGCATGGATAGGGCATGATTTGAGTGGGTTAAAAATAAAGATGTGCATTCCCTATTTACAAGGGGAACAGATGTGTAGGCCTAAAGATGTCCACATCAGATTTTAAACCTGTGCTGAGGCACCCAGGAGGCCAGTTTAAAGGTGCAGAATCAAAGGCCGACATCTTAGTTCTACTCTTTCACATCACCAGTACCACTTCTCATCATTATTAATACCATTCCCTGCACCCCCAGGCGGACTTCAGTGAAAAACATCTAAAAATAGATTTCAAAAATACTGATTTTGACGTTTTTGTGAGAAAAACGTCCAAATGCAGACATCTACCACTCTTTAGATGTTTTTCTCATTTGAAAATGAGCCCGATAGTGAATTTTGGTGCACATGGACACAGTTCTTTGATCGGATGAAATGTACAAACCGAACCAGGCTGGACCAATCCAACCCTGGTGGTCACTTGGCAAAATGGTTAGACCATGAGTACAGGTAATAATGGACAATGCCAAGACAAGAAAGGCTACAGAGGTTAGGGCTCTTCAGTTTGGAAAAGAGATGGCTGAGGGGGAATATAATTGAGATCTATAAAATCCTGAGTAGTGTAGAATGGGTAGAAGTGAATCAATTTTTCACTCTTTCAAAAATTACAAAGAGTAGGGGTCACTCAATGAAATTACATGGAAATACTTTTAAACAAATAAGAGAAAATATTTTTTCATGCAAAGAATAGTTAAGCTCTGAAACTCACTGCTGGAGGATGGGGTAACTTTGGTTAATGTATCTAGGTTTAAACAAGGTTTGGACAAGTTCCTGGAGGAAAAGTCCATAGTCCTCTATTGATATAGACATGGGGGAAGCCACTGCTTGCCCTGGGTTTGGTAGCATGGAATGTTGCTGCTATTTGGGTTTCTGCCAGGTACTTGTGACCTGGATTGGCTACTGTTGGAAGCAGGATACTGGGTTAGATGGACCATTGGTCTGACCCAGTATGGCTATTCTTTATGTTCAGGTAGCTGTGGTATTGTTTCCAGTCTGAACTGATATACATACAATGTTACAAACCAAGACCTTCCAAGTTGTGTTTAGCTTAAAAAATCTTTCCCTCTCCCCTCCCATGTTCACACAAGTGCAAACAAGATGTCCTCAGCTGCGAGCTCATGGCTCAAAACACTGGACAAAAAGGCATCTATCACAGTGAAGGTCATAGTGTGGTTCCTTGGCCTAAGTTTGGCCTCAGATATTCAAAAAGGTATGAGCAGGCAATACCTCTACAGCAACCATCCTCCTGTATATTTTTACTCAAAGGCTTCTTTTTCAGCCTTTCAAAGATTGCTAACTAGTCTTCCTCAAAGAGGGTGAATTCACGCTCATATTCTGAGGAATGACAGATCCTGGAATGGAATCATTGGTTTGTCCTTGCCTGGAAATGATGAACACTTTTTTCCTTAAAGAAGACAAGCCTTGTTCATGAAAAGAATGCTTCAGGGAAAGCAGTCATGGCTCCCAGCTCAAGAAGGCACATACCCAGGAGCAACATCAGATAACTGCTCCCAGGAGAAAATGGACAATCCATGAAAACCAGCTTATGGGTCTAGGGGGGTAAAACAAACTGAAAACAAGCTCTAGGACCTCTCAAGCGAGCACACAGGGTAACCAGAATCTGGAAATAAGACATAACAAGTCCCACTGTGCATCACCACACTTCACATCTTAGTGGTGGAGAGGAAACTGATGGTATCAAGAGAAGAGATCAAATGCTTTGTTTAGGGTCAGCAAGCAACAATTCATATGGAAGCTTAGGAGCCAAGTTTCAAAAATATTGAGGAAGGTGTGCTAAACTCAACACAAATTACAATCGGTTGGACACAGTGAAGTTTTCTCTATATTGGGGGGTGTTTATATACTACTACTACTACTTGACATTTCTAAAGCGCTACTAGGGTTACACAGCGCTGTACAATTTAACATAGAAGGACAGTCCCTGCTCAAAGGAGCTTACAATCTAAAGGACAAATGTACAGTCAGTCAAATAGAGGCAGTCTAGATTTCCTGAAAGGTATAAAGGTTAGGTGCCGAAAGCAACATTGAAGAGGTGGGCTTTGAGCAAGGATTTGAAGATGGGTAGGGAGGGGGCTTGGCGTAAGGGCTCAGGAAGTTTATTCCAAGAATAGGGTGAGGCGAGGCAGAATGAGCGGAGCCTGGAGTTGGCAGTGGTGGAGAAGGGTACTGAGAGGAGGGATTTGTCCTGTGAGCGGAGGTTACGGGCGGGAACGTAAGGGGAAATGAGGGTAGAGAGGTAATGAGGGCTGCAGACTGAGTGCATTTGTAGGTAAGAAGGAGAAGCTTGAACTGTATGCGGTATCTGATTGGAAGCCAGTGAAGTGACCTGAAAAGAGGGGTGATATGAGTATATTGGTTCAGACAGAATATAAGACGTGAAGCAGAGTTCTGAACATGTATACCCACTGAACCTACAGCATTGGGACATAATTGGACACGTCTTTGAGAAAATGAGCAACTAGGGTAAGCTCTTTGTTGAACAAAATCCCAGAGGTGGAGACCAACGTGCACTGGAAGACCAGACATGGCAGAGAACCCTGAAAATGTTCAATGCCCACATGCCACTAACAACAGAGGCTGAATCACACAAGGCTCACTGAGAGACCCAGCAAAGAGTAATGATGGACAGATGGAGAGCAAGACCCAACACTCACATAAAACAAAAAATATGAGAAAGCAATGAAGAAAGTGCAGCAACAGTAGGAAGAGGGAGGGTGCTGATTGAGCTCCCCAGGGTACACAGTTTCACCCCTCTCACAATCCTACCCACCCCTAAAAGCTTCAGCAAGTGATTATCCAACCAAAGCTGTAGACAAAGCAAGAGGAGGAAGCAGTGGCCTCCATGGCAACATCTATGCACTAGAAACATAAGCCCATGTAATAGCAGAATGATAATGTTTTTAGTTTCTCAGATTAATTCACCAATTATAGCTATCATTTCAGTAGGAGAATTCCTTGCACATACAAGCCACTAGTGAATGAATGCGTAGTTCTCCATTTTATGAATGGAACAAAATGTTATATGCAATCAGCGGGTTCCTTTGTGTGTGTTTTATGATCACTGTATCATCATGAACTCTGAACCAAAAATAATAGTGAGCACGACCACACATCCAACAACATTTGATTATGTGGTTGTAAGTGAAATTGGAAGAACTTGTTTTACCAAATATAGAACCCACTAGAACTTTGTGGGTTCAAGTTTTGGCACAAGTAACAACCTGTTTGGGAGTTTAAACTGTGTTGAGTTTTGTTTACTCCTGTAGTGAAGATTGTCCATTGTGGGGAAATATTTCCTGGCCAGCTGTCTGTACTCCCTTCCACAGACGATGTGTAGCTACAGGTCTCCATGCTAGTTCCAGGCAAAGCAGATAGGACAGTCACATATGAGGTAAGAAAGGCACGGAAGGGCAGATTGTTAATAAAGGGCCCGATATTCAGCCAGTGGCAATAAGCGTTTTGCTCACCGCTGATGGCGTTATTCTTGGCTATTCAAAAGCGGGACCTTTCCGCGCTTCGGCTTTGAGTATCTGGTTATTTTTGAGCCAGCTAACACGTAGCCACTTAGGTTGATATTTAGCGCTTCAGCGGCCATGGGGTAGCATTTAAAGATAGGACAGACTCCTATGGGGTCCCATTTATGCACTAAACCTGGCCGCTCGAAGGCTGAATATCAGTAATTAAGCAGCCAAGGGCTGACTCCACCCCCAGAATGCCCCCAACATAGCCGACTTTCAATTAGGCGCTAAGGGTCAGATTCTACATGAGGCATCTAAAAAAATTCACGTGGTAAACATTTCTGGCTATGCGTATTCTACAAGCGGCACCTAGATTTAGGCATGGTATATAGTATACAGTTGATATCCCAGCGCCTAAAACTATGCACCTCCATTTACACCAATGAAAATGTGGCATAAATCTCAGTGTGTAGATTTACGTGCACTGGACCATGAAATGCTCATTGCCCTGCCCATGACCACACCCCTTTTGAACTACATGCATTAGAATTTAGGCACAGTTGGGGGCGTTACCAAGATGGCAGCCATGGGAGCGCGTTCGGAGAGGCTGCTCTCTGCTGCATGAGTGAACTGAAATTCTTACCCGCAAGATGCCGCATACTAAGCGGAAAGGAGCTGTGAGGCTTCCCCCGCCACCCGCAGCTTCTTCCTCTCCACTTCAGGGCAGCATCGAGCCCTTCCTTTCGCGCACGTCCCAGAGTGCAGAGACGGGGTTGCCTGCTGTAGGGGCGTCCGGTGGAACGGAGCTCCTATTGGGCTTTGAAACATCATTATCCCCGCATCCGGAATCAAGCTGCCCTCCGTGTCTGGCTTCTGAATTGGTGAGGGGAGCAGGTATCCAGGAACCCATGGTGGTAACTAAGGAGCCAGCGGGTGGAGACCCCTTGCCACAGGGAAGAAGCCAGAAAAGAGAGGTCCTTATGTCTGAAGGACCCGGAACAACTCCGGAGGTAAATCTGGAAAGGATTTGGCTAATGCTGAGCAAAATAGATTCAACTCTTCAAAACACTTCAGAAAAGGTAAATACTTTATCTGTGAAATTTGAGGACATGGTGAAAAATCTAGATATGGTTAAAGAGAACTTGACGAAACAAGTTAAAGATTTAAAAAACGATGTTGTTCAATTGCAAGAATTTAAAATGACGGTGATGAAAAATGAGTTGGCTATGCATAGAAAAATTGAACAGATTGAGAACTTTAATAGAAGACTAAACCTCCGAGTACTGAATTTTCCTAAAATTCCTGGTAAGCCTCCTATTGATTTGTTTAAAAAATATTTGTTGGAAAATTTGAAAATACCTGAAGAACTCATTCCCCCTATAAATAAAATATATTATTTGCCAACAAATTCAGGTGGAAAAGCAGGAAACAAAGACGGCCCCGGAGCAAATGGCATAGACCTTAACAATCTATCAGCAATTCTGGAACAGTCCATCGAAATAATTCCAGAAAGGGCTACCCTTTTGGTCTCCTTGGTGTTCGAGCAAGACGTCAATACAATACTAAAGTTGTACTTTAAATTTTCAAAGGTCCCTTTTTGTGGAACTAAACTGTGGATATTTCCAGATGTTACTAAGGTAACCCAAGAACGCAGAAAATTATTTTTAGTAATGATACAGGATGTCCTTAAGTTAGGTGGCTCATTTCTGTTGGCATATCCTTGCAAATGCCTGGTCAGGTTCAGTGGAATAAAGTACGTATTTTATGACCCAGAACAGCTGAAATCCTTTCCTGGAAATGAAACAACTGCATGCAGATTTAGATAAAGGATAATGGGACGTTTTACACATAAGCCGCATTATGCATACCTTGTTAGTTTACCTTTAAATCTCCACTGATTTGTAATTCCCTCCCCACATTTGAGGTCTAAGAAAGCTGTTAATAATATTTCTTCTTAAATTGTTACCTTAAAAATTCATAATATGCTGATTTTCTGTAACAAGTGTTATGCTTGTAAGAAATTGAAAATTTCATAAATAAAAAAAAAAAAGAATTTAGGCACAGTTCATTGCAGAATATGCTTAGCGAGTTGTGCGTGTAAATTCTAATTATTGCCAATTAGTGCACATTATTGCTTGTTAAGTGCAGTTATTAACGTTATAAGTACATAAGTACATAAGTAATGCCATACTAGGAAAAGACCAAGGGTCCATCGAGCCCAGCATCTTGTCCACGACAGCGGCCAATCCAGGCCAAGGGCACCTGGCAAGCTTCCCAAACGTACAAACATTCTATACATGTTATTCCTGGGATTTTGGATTTTTCCAAGTCCGTTTAGTAGCGGTTTATGGACTTGTCCTTTAGGAAACCGTCCAACCCCTTTTTAAACTCTGCTAAGCTAACCGCCTTCACCACATTTTCCGGCAATGAATTCCAGAGTTTAATTACACGTTGGGTGAAGAAACATTTTCTCCGACTTGTTTTAAATTTACTACACTGTAGTTTAATCGCATGCCCCCTAGTCCTAGTATTTTTGGAAAGCATGAACAGACGCTTCACATCCACCTGTTCCACTCCACTCATTATTTTATATACCTCTATCATGTCTCCCCTCAGCCGTCTCTTCTCCAAGCTGAATAGCCCTAACCTCCTTAGTCTTTCTTCATAGGGAAGTCGTCCCATCCCCGCTATCATTTTAGTCGCCCTTCGCTGCACCTTTTCCAATTCTACTATATCTTTCTTGAGATGCGGCGACCAGAATTGAACACAATACTCAAGGTGCTGTCGCACCATGGAGCGATACAACGGCATTATAACATCCTCACACCTGTTTTCCATACCTTTCCTAATAATACCCAACATTCTATTCGCTTTCCTAGCCGCAGCAGCACACTGAGCAGAAGGTTTCAGTGTGTTATCGACGACGACACCCAGATCTCTTTCTTGGTCCGTAACTCCTAACGTGGAACCTTGCATGACGTAGCTATAATTCGGGTTCTTTTTTCCCACATGCATCACCTTGCACTTGCTCACATTAAACGTCATCTGCCATTTAGCCGCCCAGTCTCCCAGTCTCGTAAGGTCCTCTTGTAATTTTTCACAATCCTGTCGCGAGTTAACGACTTTGAATAACTTTGTGTCATCAGCAAATTTAATTACCTCGCTAGTTACTCCCATCTCTAAATCATTTATAAATATATTAAAAAGCAGCGGTCCTAGCACAGACCCTTGAGGAACCCCACTAACTACCCTTCTCCATTGTGAATACTGCCCATTTAACCCCACTCTCTGTTTCCTATCCTTCAACCAGTTTTTAATCCACAATAGGACATTTCCTCCTATCCCATGACCCTCCAATTTCCTCTGTAGCCTTTCATGAGGTACCTTGTCAAACGCCTTTTGAAAATCCAGATACACAATATCAACCGGCTCCCCTTTGTCCACATGTTTGTTTACTCCTTCAAAGAATTGAAGGAGTTAAGCCAATTATGTTATGAACATTGTTATGGAATATGCTTATATTTCAGCGCAGAAAGCTAGGCGCACTATATAGAATCTGGTAGTAACTGTGAATTTCAGCAGCACTTAACTGGTTAAGTGTCACTGAAAATTAGCAGCTAGACCCGACCAAGCCATTTAATTGGTCAGCAGCTAGCTAAGGGGCCCTTTTTAAAAAAATGCGGAGAAAAATGGCCTGCGGTAGCGTAGACACATGTTTTGGGCACGCGCAGAATCTTTTTTCAGCGCACCTGTAAAAAATGCCTTTTTTATTTTTGCCAAAAACGGACATGCGGCAAAATGAAAATTGCCGTGTGTCCATTTTGGGTCTGAGACCTTACCACCAGCTAGCGGTAAAGTCTAATGCGGTAACTGGGCAGCAATGACCTGCGTGTATCAAATGCCACTTGGCGTGCGTCCAATACGCGCGTCCAAAAATACAGATTATTTTTCGGACGCGCTTATCAGACGCACACCAAAAATGAAATTACCTCAAGAGCCACGTGTTAGCCGGGCGGTAACTCCATTTTGGCACGTGTTGGGCGCGCGTAGACAAGTGGCTTAGTAAAAGGGCCTCTAAATCACTTTGAATATTGGTGGAATATTTTCTTCCTGGTGCAAACTATTAGAAAACAGTTTTCTGCTGCTTTCTCTAGGACATCTCTTGAAAAATAAAGTTGTCATAAGTTTTCAAAGTTCTGAAACTCTAATTGGTCTACAGAGTAACATAAAATCTAAAACATTTTTCAATTCTTCTTTTCATCTATTCAGGAGACAATTTGATATTCCCTGTGCCACTGATTTCACAAATTGCAGCAGATTCTTCATTATTCAGTTCATAATTAATTACTAATTTTGATTCTAATAACTCTGAAATGAAGACTAAGGGGGAAAGTTATAAACATGGGGTATTTTACTGTTAACCCCAGTTATTAGAAACTAGGCCTCATTGTTTTTAAGGTTTTAATAAAAGAGGTGTCTGCAATTATTGCTATCAGATTGCATATTTACTAGCCTCTGTGAGCATTAAGATCTGCGAATAAGGCTTTGATGGAAGTTCCATCTATTCATGTAATCAGATTGGAAGAATACCGATCAGCTATATTTTATATTGCTGGCCCTTTACTTTGAAATTCTTTGCCGATTGGACTGAGAGAGGCTCAGAATTTGGTATCATTTAAGAAGGGACTTAAAACATTGCAAATTTCAAATACGCATATCAAGGAGTATCCTATATAATAATTTGCACCTCCAACTGGATGCCTGGGTTCATAGCACACTTCCCATTGGTCCGCCCTGGCGATGACGTCAAAGGGCGGATCAGTGAGAGGGAAGGGAACCCAGCACCACCCAGCAGAGGTGAGTAGAGAATTATCCCCCTCCCTCCGAGTTGCAGGCCCCCCTCTCCTCCTCCCCCTCTCCTCAGAGTTCCAGCCCCCTCCCCTCCGAGTTCCATGCCCCCCTACCTCCCTCCCTCCCTCTCCTCCCCTCCAAGTTACAGGCCCCCCTCCCCTTTGTTGTGCAGGACGCCCTCCTCCCCTTTGAGTTGCAGGGTGCCCCCCTCCCCTTTGAGTTGCAGGACGTCCCTCCCCCCTCCCCTTCGAGTTGCAGGGCATCCCTCCCCCCTCCCCTTCGAGTTGCAGGACATCCCTCCCCTTCAAGTTGCAGGATGTCCCTCCCTCCTTTCCATCCGAGTTCCACGCCTCCCCTCTCCTCCAAGTTCCACAGCCCCACGTCTCTCTCCCTCTCTCTCTCTCTCCCCTCCAAGTGTAAGCACGACCTATCCTCCGGCAGCCCCTCGCCTTCCTGCGTGCCGGCTGTAATTTAAAAATTCTTACCTCGGGGTCCGGCGTCTGCAGTGAAGGCGAGCGGCGCTTCAGACTGCCTTCCCATGTGTCTCAGCTCTGCTTCTGATCCCGCCCTCATCAGGGGGGTCCTGGAACTCGAAGCGGAGGGGAGGGAGGGGGGTCCTGGAATCCATCCCATTTATATCTTTCAGTAGGCGCAATATCTAGAATTGCACGCAGTACTCCAAATCAGGCCTCACCAGAGACTTATGATCCTGATATTCAGCTGACGGTGTGCAGCACTTTTGCTGTCCGCCACCAACGTTAAACCCAGATATTTAATGTCAGGCCATTTCCAGTGACCAGCATTGATTATCCTGGATTTTTTTAACTGCTAAAATGTTAACCAGTTATGCCAACATTCAGCATTAACCAGTTAACTTTTTAGTGGTCAAAGATAGGCCTGCTATTCTTGTGGCCTATTTTAACTGCTAAACATAGCCAGTTTGGCACTGAATATCCACAGCTAATTGGCTATGTTGTGCGATATAGCTGGTTAGTGACTAGCTGGTTAGTGGCTAGCCACTAACTGCAGATATTCAGCAGGAGATTAAAAAGGATAGTAGCAAGGCTCAAACTGTCCTAAAAAAAAGTTGTTTTCTGTTCTTTACTTGCTGGTGAGGTAGCACTGTTACTGACATGAATTAGGTATTAATTGAGGTGTGAGGAAGTAGAATATTTACGAAGGTTACTAAGGACAATCTGATTACTGGGCTAGCTTCAAAGGGATTGTTTGAAGCAGTCTCCTTAGAATCCAAATTATATAGAGAGGAAATGTCCCACTTAACTTTCTTTCTGAGAAGGTCTGAGAGAAGAGAACATTTCTCTGGGTAAGTGACATTATTTTGCTCTGTGCTTGGTAATTTAAAGATTGGATTTAAAAAAGGAACGTAGGACTGATTTTCTTTGCTTCATTCAGATCTTCACGCTAAGCAAGTGGATCTTGTCTAATAATGCTTATTTATTTGGATACGGACAGGTTGTTAATGTGGTGTTTTATATTTTGTGTGCTCTGTGTGTTTGTAGCTCACCACAGTGTTTAAGTGTTTACAATATGTTGTTTCTAATCTGGTCAAAATTTAGCGTGGCATACCATAAATTATTAGAAATATATAAATAAATGAATAGGTGCAAACAGATACATTTCATTGGGCCAGCAGTAGTTCCGGGATAGCGAATGGTAAGCCCGCATTGGGCTTACTGATGCTTTGTAAAAAGTCCCCTTAGTGCACACTAGTGATTAGCGGGCACTAAATGCCATGCAGCCCATTGTATACCTTTGAGCTGCATGGCACATTAGTGCACTAACAGGCAGATGATCAAAAGCCCCGCGCTGTTCCAAACAGCGCTCTAAAATAGCGCTGGAACAGCGCGGGGCGCTATTAGACCTATGATCAGAGATAATGCATGCAAATTTAAGCAGTGCAATTACCTTTGATCATGGGGTAGAAGTGCGGGAGAATTGCGCCTGAACATGCGCTCAGCACAATCCTCCCGCACTTGTTTGACAGGTCTGGGCTGGAGACCAATGAAAAGAGAAGGACGCCCATCTTTAAATCGGAAGATGGACGTCCTCAACTGCCCTGTTGCAGGGACGGCCAAATTTCAAGGGGGTGTCGGAGGTATAGCGACGGGGCAGTAGAGGACATCCAAATGCATGCTAAACAGGGCTCTTAGCGCAAGTAGCTTACAAATGCATGCTAATCAGTGCTTAACGCATTCATCCCCAATGATCAGCGACCAGCGCGCCAAAGATTGGGTTGCTGGCTGCGACAAACCCTACGCAGCTCCGAGCTGGCGTTAGGGTTTGCAGTTCATTGGGGAGGAATGGTGAGCCCTGTCCAGCATGCATTTGTATGCTGGCAGGCCCCCATTCCCCCCTACAGCAAACCTGCTAGTGAGGGCAGTTGAGGACATCCAAAATTTGGACGGTTCTGTGACGGGGCAGTTAAGGACATCCAAAATTGGATGTTTCAATGAGAAAGACGTCTTTCTCATAGAAACATCCAATTTTGGACGTCCTTAACTGCCCATTGCAGAATTTCAAGGATGACGTCAGAAGAAGGCAGGGCAGTGAGCAGCGAACAAGGGAAGGCTAGAGACGTCGGGACTGGGAGCGCCGCCTCCTTCAATGATGCTGCGCTGCCGGAGGAAGGTAAATTTAAAAGAAAAAAAAAGGAACGGGATCTTGGGGGGGAGAAGAGGGCGGGCAGTTCCTACATGGGAGCGGGAGGGCAGGGTAAGCACGCAGCGGCGGCGCCCCACAGAGGATAGCGCCCCCTGCGGCGCTTACCCCGCTTACCGCATCGGCACGGCCCTGCCTATAAGTAAGAAGGTGGAACCAAAAAAAAAAAAAACAACACAATAGGCAGAGGTGATACCTTTATAATCCCACAAATATTTATAGATTTTTAATATACTGAATTTAGTGCCGTCTATGTATGTCATTAAAAAGAACTGGAATTACTTTTTCTCCTCTTTCCTCTCAAAATACATTCAACAGAATCAATTTTATGTTTAAGATACCCAATTTCTAGAAGAATTATAGAAAACCAGATATCTAATTGTATTTTACATGTAATATATTATAATAAATTACAAAAAGGGCAAGGAAAAATGCTTTTTTATTCATAGAAATCATTTTTTTCTCTTTCGAAATCCTTCTGAAATTACATGACACCTAATGCTCATGTTTCCCAGAGAATGTTGCAACTTTTTGAAAGGAACAATTAGTCTAGTAACTATGTTCTAGTCTAAAACAAACAAAAAAAAACCTGCTAGCTATGATTATTTGCAAAATCTGAGTCTATGCTGCAAACATTTTTTTAAAGCCCTAAAATCACCAAATAAAAAGGGGCCAATATTGAAAGGGAGATAACCAGGTAATGTCATTGACTATCTGGGCAGATTGCCTCAGCGTTATCCGAGCAGTGCTGAGGAGGTCTGGGGACAGAGTCCGGGTAAAGCTAGGAGTTGCCTAGTTAAGAACAATATTCAGCCCACTAAGTGGGTAATTATCCAGGTACGTAGCTGTCCTAACTTTATCCAGGTGCAGGCTGAATATTGACAGTACCCAGATAAATGCCAGTGGCCTCATTGGGGTGAATTCTATAAATCATGCCTAAAAAATTGGAGCAAAAAACCCACTTAAGCGCTATTTCTACAATTAGGAGCAAAAAACCCACTTAAGCGCCGTGCCTACAATTAGGTCCGGTTTATAGAATAGTGCTTAAGCACAGGTGTCAGGCATAAATTGCACCAATGAACATGTGATGCAAATCCCCAGCTAAATTTACACGCAGAACCTCCTTATTCTATAACTGTGTGCGTAACTTGAATAATTGTCCTAAAAGCTGCCTTCACTCTGTCTAGAGAGATTCAATTAATTGTCTCATATTTCAAGACCCCTTTTGACCTCTTTCTGCACTCCATGAGGGTTCGGGTACTTTTAAAACAAATAGATGGAAATGTTTCTTCACTCAATGAACAGTTAAGGTCTGGAACTCATTGCCAGATGATGCAATAACGGCGGTCAGCGTATCTGAGTTTTAAAAGGGTTTCAACAAGTTCCTGGAGGAAAAGTCCATTGTCTGCTATTGAGCTAGACAAGAAGAAGTTGCTGCTTGCCCTGGGATTGGTAGCGTGGAATGTTGCTACTCTTTGGGATTCCGGAATGTTGCTACTCTTTGGGTTTCTGCCAGATACTTGTGACCAGGGCCGCCAAGAGACCGAGCCGAGCCCGGGACAGAGCTGCCACCACTGCCAGCAGGCCCGCCCCTCCCCCCCCCGGATCACCACCGGATCCGGCCCCCAGATCGCTGCTGCCCCCCCCCCCCAAGGATCACTACCGCCCAGCGCAACTGGAAATACCTTGGCTGGCGTGGATCCCAAGGCCCCGCCAACAGAAGAGTCTTCTCCTCCACTCCAGCACTGTTCTTCTTCACAGTTAAGTACATAAGAAGTATTGCCACACTGGGACAGACCAAAGGTCCATCAAGCCTAGCATCCTGTTTTCACCAGTGGCCAATCCAGCCGCGTGGCCTGCCCTGCGGCTGCTTTTTATCTCTGGTCGCGCATGCTTGGTTTCAAAACCGAGAATGCGCACCTGAGGGGAAAAGCACCTGCTTGGAAGGCAATGCGGCAGACGATTGTGAAGTAGATCTCTTCCGCCTGCTGTATCTACTGCTCCTCCGGTTCCTTCAAAGAGTTTTCTCTCTCCTGCTCTTGTCGGGACGTGATCACCCAGGTCCCATCAGGAGCAGCAGAGAGAGAGAGAGACCCCAGCGCCGGGCCCCTCTTGGAGGCCCAGGGAATTTTGCCTCCCCCCGCCCCCTTGGCAGCCCTGCTTGTGACCTGGATTGGCCACTGTTGTAAACAGGAGACTGGGCTGGACAGGCCATTGGTCTGAGCCGATATGGTTATTCCTATGTTCTTAATTAAGAAATCCTAGAGTAGAAGTACTTGTGATGAGAAAAATGTGGGTATTTTATGCCGCTCGGGTGTGGACGTGTTTAGGAGCAAGTTTTGGTCAGAGCAGTGGCGTTCCTGGGGGGGGGGGGGTGGTGGGTGCGTTCCGCCCCGGGTGCACGCCGCCGGGGGGGTGCCGCGCGCGCCTGTCCTCCGTTGTTCCATGCTTCTTCTCTGCCCCAGAACAGGTTACTTCCTGTTCCGGGGCAGAGAAGAAGCATAGAACAACGGAGGACAGGCGCGCGCGGCACCCCCCCCCCCCCCCGGCGGCGTGCACCTGGCGGGGGGGGTTCCTTTGCGGGGGTGTCCTTTCGCCTGGGGGTGTCCGTGCTGCATCGGGGGGCGCTGCACCCGGGGGGGGGGCGGGGCGCATCGGCGATCCGCCTCGGGTGCCAGCCCTCCGAGGAACGCCACTGGGTCAGAGCAATGGTGCAGTCACAATTTGCATGTTTATTTTAAAAAGTATAAAGTATTCACTTTACATGTGAGTACTTGCCCCCGCTCCAAAGCAGTCGTAAATGTCGGCAGCTTCGTTTAGTTGTGACTTCTACAGCTTTTCTGGGACAATTTTGTAGACAAATAGGTGCTAGGGATGGGTAACCAGAAAGTTATCATTTCATGTCATTTCCCATGGTTTTTTCTGGGAATGTTTACTCTGTTTTTTTTCTAGGCATTTGTTCATTACAGGAGCTGTATCGTCGAGAGTGTGCTCCCTTTGCAGAGAGGGTGTACATTATTTGCAAAGAGAGTAAACTCTTTTCAAAAGTGCACACATGGGCATGCATGTATAATGGTTTGCATATGTGTACTGCTTCACGTATGTGCACAGCAGGGGTTTTCAACCCAGTCCTAGGGGCACACCTGGCCAGGCAGGGTTTTCAGGATGGGGATATCTTGAAAACCCTGAGTGGCTCAGTGGGCCCCAAGAACTGGGTTGAAAACCCCTGGTGCACACTATTAGACTAAATTCAGTGAACAGTGCCCAAATTTGAACGCCAAAAAAAGAATTCTATAAATGGCGCTCTGAGTTGCGTACACGATTCAAAAGTGCCAAACCCCTACGAGGAAAATTGAACTGGCTCCCAATCAAAGAACGGACCATCTTCAAAATCTGCACCTTGGTACTCAAAATCATCTACGGCGTAGTACCAGGATACATGATAGACCTAATAGATCTACCAACAAGAAACAGAATCAGATCATCACGATCATACCTAAACCTACATTATCCAAACTGTAAAGGACTAAAATACAAAACATCTTACGCATCCAGCTTCTCCTACATAAGCGCACAACTATGGAATGGGCTCCCAATTGCTGTAAGAGCAATCCATGACCACTTAAACTTCAGGAAATCTCTCAAAACTCACCTCTTCAAAAAGGCCTATCCCACCTATCCAACATAAGATCCCAGCAACACAGCATAACTAATGATCGTACTGGACAATTTATAATCTTCACTTCTTTTGACCCCTTGATGCCTGATCCACACCTACCTCATCTGATCACAACAAAACTTTGTATCTGTTACCAACCGAATTGGCAACAGCCTCTTCGGTGTTATGTAAGCCACATTGAGCCTGCAAATCGGTGGGAAAATGTGGGGTACAAATGTAACAAATAACTAAATGAAAGTACCATTTCTAGAATAGCACCTAGATCCGATTTCTGCACCAAACTTTTGGGTATGAGGATTTACACCAACTAAAACCTGGCATAAATCCTGGCAAGTAAGTTAGGCTTGGATCCTCGCTATTCACTAATACTGCGTGCATCTCTAGTGAATGTCCTGACCTGCCCATACCCCTTCCATGGCCACGCCCCCTTTTGAATTGAATGCTATAAGATTTGCACGCGGATCTTTATAGAATAGCGTTTAACAAGATGTGCATGCAATTCCAAATTGTTGCCAATGAACACCAATAATTGATTGTTACCATTCAATTACATTGCGCACCCACCTCAGAATAGCATGCAATATTGTGCATGTAAATTTGTGCACCATTTATAGAATCTGGGTTATACAGAAAAGAGTCTGCGGAAGCCTATCAGGGCCAGGAAGGGAAGGGAAAGATGCCGGCCCATGCACGGAGGGCAGGAGGGAGAAGGGAGTGAAATGCAGTGTGGCAGCATTAATAGTAATTGACTGATGGGGTGTGTACACCAGTAGTGTACCAAGGGTGGGGCCGTGGGGGAGGTCTGCCCCGGGTGCAGGCAGCAAAGGGGTGCTCAGAGCAGACACATAGCTGTCGGCTCTGCCAGTCCCCTGTCTCCTCTGACGTTGCTTCCTGTTCTGCGGACTGGCAGAGCCGACAGCCGCGCCACTGCTCCATGCACCCCCATGCTAGGAGGAAGGGTGGTGGAGGTGATGCACTTCAGGGTGCTGTGATGCACCTCGGGGGGGGGGGGGGTGATGTGCCTCGGAGAGGTGTGACATGCCGGGGAGGGTGCAGTAGTGACGCGTCCCTGTGGCAACCAAGCTAGGTACGCCACTGGAGTACGCAATGCACACACCTTTAACAGCTATGCCACTGCTCCATCAGATCACTATGCTCCTTGCAGCAGGCCAGGGCCAGCCTAACCTTTAGACAAGATTAGGTAGTCACCCAAGGAAGTAGCTTCTGGAGTGCAGCAAAGAGAATGAAAGCAATAAGTACTAACAGCCACACAAACCTGAAAAGCGATTGGCGAGTACATTTACCTACAAAACAAAGATTAATATTTAAAAGTGTGAAGTCCAATTATGTGTCTTTTATAGGATTATAGGATGGTCATAATGTTAGAGTTTAATTATGAAAATCTTGGAGGGGAGAGCAGATGGGCTAGAGACATGGAAATGAATTTGGGGGGGGGGGTAGGTTTAGAGCTGAAGGTTCACCCAGGTTGTCCCATAGCCTTACACTGACCCTGCAGCAGTCTTTACACCAAATTTCACACCTTCTGTCTCGCTGCACCCTACGCCTAGAATAAACTTCCTGAGCCCCTACGTCTTGCCCCATCCTTGGCCACCTTTAAATCTAGACTTTAAGCCCACCTCTTTAACATTGCTTTTGACTCGTAACCACTGGCCTCCACCTACCCACCTCTCCTCCTTCCTCTACACATTAATTGATTTGCTTACTTTATTTTTGTCTACTAGATTGTAAACTCTTTGAGCAGGGACTGTCTTTTTTCTATGTTTGTGCAGCGCTGCGTACGCCTTGTAGCGCTATAGAAATGCTAAATAGTAGTAGTAGTAGTAGTAGTACTCTCTGAAAAACAATTAGAGTCAAACAGGATGAAGACATTGACCTTCGCTGCCTCAGTAGAGTAATAGTCAATTCCACGAAATTTGTGATAAAAACATAACTATTTATCTTTCAGCATTTTAATATACGTAAATGACACCTAACCTATCTATAGTCACTTCCAAAGTCTATGCCCAGCTAAAACTCCTGCTCTACAATGCACACCTGTTCCTTGAGGCTCTTGACGAGATTTCAACTAGCAGAGGCTGTTAAATAAACAGTCAACAGGAAAATTGATGTTAAAAAGAAACGGCTATGTCAGCAGTGTCCAGCATTAACTGGGAAAGAAATATTTCAGAACAAGAATGTACTTGTTTCTACCTCCTAGAGTAGCTGGTGGCTCTGGGAGCATCAACGTAAATGCTCTCAAACTGTACCTCACCCAAGCAGGATAAACGAGTTGACTGACCAGCTGGCACTGTTTTGTTACCTCAGGCCTCTTCCAAATACTCATTATATGTGAGAAGAAACTTTCCAGTGCATCATTTAAGAAAATCTTGTCTTTTATGCACCGGTAATGAATGCTTTTCTGAATACTTAACTGTTTTTGATGGGGCAAAGTAGGATGTGAAAAATTGATATTTTCCCTAAGGACGTAATGTCAAGATTTTATTACATAAGGAAGCCATCTTTATCATCTATAATCTCTTAGCAAAAAGGAAAAATAGCACTTTATGGAAAGATTAAAAACCAGAATTTGCATATTTTTGGTATGTCAATCCAACTCATTTCTTATTATTGCTGTTCCTATGTTTTTTTAATGGTCATTTTTGTCCATGTGAAAGCTCTCAAGGCAGGTAATCCTTGAAAAGCCTAGAAAAATATGTATTATTCCTCCTGGCTCTTCACTGAACATTTACCTTAATGAGGGATGGTGAGTTCCAAATTCAAAAGGGCTACTCATATCAAGGCAGAAACCTCTAGAAGATATGGTCAATACTTCTGTTCTTGGGAGAAAACAGCACACACATACATTTACAAAAAGCACATTGTAAGGAGTTGGCTAATAGTTCATAGTTTATTAAAACTTGATATACCACCAGGGGCGTAGCCAGACAGCAGATTTTGGGTGGGTCTAGACAAGAAGCGGGTGGGCACCAAATGTTCTCCCCCCTCACCAAAAAAATATCTCAGCTGATGGGAAAATGCTTCTCTCCACCTTGATAGTCTGCAGCAGGCATGCGCTAAAAACTGAGCATGCGCAGGTGCCAGTATCGTGGAGAGCAGCGTTTTCATTACCATCAGGGGGAAGCCTTCAGCTGGCAGAGCTTGGGATCCCCACAGCTACTGCTAAACATGTGCTACTGTTGGGTGGGCCTGAGCCCTAAGTGGGTGGGCCCCGGCCCACCCAGGCCCACCTGTGGCTACGCCACTGTATACCACTCAAACCAACAAAGCAAAGCAGTGTACAGACTAAGGGGTCCTTTTACTAAGCTGCGGTAAAAAGGGGCCCTGCGCTTGTGACAGTGTCCATTTTTGCCACATTCCAGGGCCCCTTTTACCGCAGTGGGTGAAAATAGGCAAAAATGAAATGGTCGAGTGGTAAATTCTCACTTGCAACGGGGCCGTTTTAGGGGGAATGCTAACCCAGTGGTAACTGGACAGCACATGACGCTACCCGATTGCCGCCGGGTAACCCCCTGCAGAAATATTTTTTCAACAATTCTGCTAGCGCTGGAAATAGTGCGCTCAAGAAGTGGAATTACCGCCAGCACCTGCGTTGGGCCGGCGGTAGTTCCGGGTTGCCGCAGGGCAATCCTTTAGTAAAATGGCCCCTAAAACTCAAAGGTAAAAAAGGATCTCCATAATTGACAGGACAGTAGGAGATACGAAGTATGTAGACGTAAAAATATAAGATACTAGTAAAAGAGGCCCGTTTCAAAGCAAATGAAATGGGCGTTAGCAAGGTTTCCGTTGCCAACACTCCCCTCCCTCCCTCCCTGGCCAACCCCTTCGTTGTTCTGCCATTGCTCCGCCCCCAACGTCATGACGTTTGATGCAAGGGCGGGGCCCGGAGCGATTTCACACACACACACACACACCCCCCCCCCCCCGCCTCCCTGCCTCCCTCCCTGCCAACCCCTTCGTTGTTCTGCTATTGCTCCGCCCTCGAGGGCGGGGCCCGGAGCGATTTTGGTGGCTTCACCACCACGAACCTTCGAACCTTTTTGAAGGAAGTCAGGGCTTGGCTTCATTGACGTCAGTGTCCTCAGAACGTTGAGGGTGAGTTTTATTATAGTAGATTAGGAGGAAGAAGTGTGAGATGGAGGAGGTGGTAGTATCAGACAAAGCAAAAATGATGGAATTTATATAAAATGCTCCTGGTTAGCTTGGATTACCTTGGGCCTGATTAAATAACCAACTAGCCAGGTTGATTCTCGGTGCTGGTTACAGTTTCCATTGGCCAGCTAATCCCCTTGGTGGGGGGAGGGAGGGGTTTCAGCCACCCTTAACATTCTCTATTATCATTAGAATGAACATAAGAATATGTGTTGCCATACTGAGACAGACCAAAGGTCCAACATGCCAATGGTGGCCAATCCAGGTCACAAGTACCTGGCAAGATCCCAAAAAAGTACAATACATTTTATGCTGCTTATCCTAGAAATATCAAAAAAGGTCCTTATGGCTCTCCGCTACTTCTTTTTAATTGTTGAACCAACTCAAAAAATCTGGCAAGTAGAGAGTATATCAGGAGTGACTGATATCACTTAATCTGAGGTAAAGTCTCATCTGTTTGGCACAGCTTCTAGTCACCTCACTCCTGTGGTGAATCTGCGCTCATGCAACTTGCTATAATCATCGACTCTTACCCTCCACCTTCCTATACTACATATAACCACAAACTTCACATCCCTTAATCTATGTGAACTTGGTTGTGCATAGGTTTACTTATCTTGTCAAGCTGGTATACTCAATTTAACAACCCGGTGTGCCCATGTACCCCGACAGGTGCCTGTTTCGCAGAGCTTCGTCAAGGGGGACTTCCACACCATCAGATTGCCTACGTATCTCTTCTCAGCCTCATACTCACTCTAGAAATAAGCAGTGGATTTTCCTAAGTCCATCTTAAGAATTGCTTATGGACGTTTCTTTTAGGAAGATATCCAAACCTTTTTTAAATCCCGCTAAGCTAACTGCTTTTACCACATTCTCTGGCAATGATTTCCAGAGTTTAATTACATGTTGAGTGAAGAAATATTTTCTCCGATTCATTTTAAATTTACTATTAGTAGCTTCATTGCTTGCACCCTAGTCCTAGTATTTTTGGAAAGAGTAAACAAGCGATTCATTATTTGTTATACCTCTATTATATATCCCCTCAGCTGTCTTTTCTCCAAGCTAAAAAGCCCTAGCCGCTTTAGCCTTTCCTCATAGGGAAGTCATCCCATCCCCTTTATCATTTTTGTCGTCCTTCTCTGTACCTTTTCTAATGCCACTCTATTTTGAGATGCAGTGACCAGAATTGCACACAGTATTTGAGGTGAGGTTGCACCATGGACCCGTACCAAGGCACTGCAACATCCTCATTTTTGTTTTCCATGCCTTTCCTAATAATACCTAACATTCTATTTGCTTTCCTCGCCGCCACTGTACACTGAGCAGAGGGTTTCAACGTGTCATCAACAATGACGCCTAGATCCTTTTCTTGGTAGGTGGCTCCTAAAGTGGAACCTTGCATCACGTAGCTATAGTCGCTGCAACGGCTGCACAGAGTTGGGAAGAGAGATATAGGAAAAAAAAAAAGACCCCAGGGTAGTTGGGAATGAAGCTCAGGGCAATAGAACCCAGCCCAGTTCCAACTGCATTGGAAGCCAAAGGGAACACTAGGACCAATGTAAATTAAGAGTGTTCATGCAAAATATTCTTTTGCAAGAATTTCAGTTTCCTCTATTGTGGATTTTCTTCCTTCTGTCTCTTTCTGTTATTTAAGTGTACTTTATATTAAGAATCTAATAATAATAATAATAATAATCCTATATAATAAAACTCACCCTCAACGTTCTGAGGACACTGACGTCACTGTCAGTTCCTGCGGGCACTTCCTTCCGGTTCGAAGGGTTCGTGGTGGTGAAGCCACCGAAATCGCTGTGTCTGGGCCCCGCCCTCGCGTCAAACGTGATGACGTCGAGGGCGGAGCAATGGCGTCAGTGGCTTTACAACCAACAAGGACTCGGGAGATGAAGGTGGCGTGCGTTCACGAGGTCCGGAACAATGGCGGTCAGTGGCTTCGCAACGCCGAAGGGGTGGGTACGGAGGGGGGGGTTCGGGAGGAAAACCTTGCTAGCGCCCGTTTCATTTGCTCCAGAAATGGGCACGTTTTACTAGTAATAATAATAATAATGTGCATTAAAGGAATAATGCGTGATATTTACCTCTTAATGGGGTCCTTTTATGAAGCTGTGGCAAACGAGGGGCCTGCACTGGTGTTGGTGTATGTTTTTGACATGCGCCAAGGCCCCCTTTTACCAAAGCAGATAAAGGGCAAGTCTTTGTTTGTTTTTTTGAGAAATGGCCATGTGGCAAGTGATATTCACAAAGTCAAATCCCACAGTCTTTGGTAAGTGGTGAAAATGTATTAAACTGGAACCAAGACTATTACTGGTACACTAAAATGGCTAACAGCAATATAACCGCAAAACCAAGTGGGGTTCACAATTTCCACAAAAGTTCAACAGCACGAAAGGAAGTGGAAAAGAGACCAACTTCAAGAGATCAAACAGAATACCAGGATAAGATGCTCCAAAACACAAACTTTATTCTGACCCTACACGGGGCCGTGTTTCGGCTTTTACAAAAGCCTTCCTCAGGGGTCGATCAGTGAGTGCACAATTTTATACTGATTGACAGCGGAGCACATGAATTGGTATCTCTAAATACAGGGAGGTATACTGTCTCGCACCAACAGCAATATAACCACACATATGTAGCCTTATATGGCTTTTTTTTTTCTAATTTATTTTTACTTTTTTCTTCTTTCTTACTTAAGAGTGCCCTCAGCATCTTTGGTCGACCGGCCCCCGGGCATCATTGTCGGCTGCAATAACTCAATCCCTCTTCTTCATGTATCACAGGGCCCTCTGGACACCTAGAAAGAGTAAACTGTCTGGGTCCTCTAGTTGTGATTTGTGTTGGTCCTGTAAAAACAAAACTGGAACTCTCACACACCTACTGTTGGAATGTCCACCTCTTGTAACATTTTGGTCAGATGTTCGGGAAAAATTGGAAAAGATTTTTGGTTTCCAAGAATCTTTTTTACCTAAATATGTGATATGGAAATCTGTTTGTATATCATTTCTCTACACGGACAATGATAAGTTATTGTATGACTTTTTGGTTTCAGTTGCGCTGAAACTGGTCATTTCACACTGGAAGGATAATTCCCATGTGAATGTGGTGGTGTGGAGGAATTGGATTCTGCTTTATAAAAAAATATGAGCAATCTGCAGTACTCTCCCTGTCTGCACATAAATCAGCTATCCGCAAATGGAAGTCTTTAGACCTTTTTCTATCTAATAAGGACTAATTTTAGGGTTAGAACTCAGCACTCTGTACCATATTGTGTGTTTTGTTCTGTTCTGTTGCATTTTCTGTGGTGTATTGTTATGATTTAATAAACTTATTATAAAAAAAAAATCAAAGAGTGCCCTCAGCAAAAACCACTCATTTCAGGCAATTACATTTCTTTTGCCAGGTGGCATAGCACGTCTTTCATCGGGCATTTCTTTTTTTTAATTTTGTGTGTGTGCTATTGCCTATCTAAATAGTGCTACAACTTAAAAATAATAAATCAATAAACATGAACTTATCTCTGAACGTTTTTTTTCGGCATACACACTAAGTCCTCGCTTCACTCTCCACACGTGGCTAGTGAAGCACTTGCTGTGAGGCCATTGCAGAGGGGAGAACTTACTGCCATCCACTGAGGTGGCGGTAAGGGCTCCCGTGCTAACCCAGCGGTAACTGGGCAGTAGTTACTGCTGGGTACACACTGGCGCTACCGGAAATGGCACACACTGGGGGAGGGAACTCACTGCTGGGCTGCTGCAATAGCCTGGCAGTACTTCCCTTACAGCCGCTTTGTAAAAAGGTCCCGCTGTGCGTTGAATGGCAAAACTGTGTCTTATTTTACTGTAAATCCAATTAATTAAGTAGAAGGACAATTTATCAGTGGGGGTAGCTTCGATAATAAGATAATCATCCAAACTCAACTACAAAGGAACCATCAGCAGTGACTTGTTTCACACGAGCCTTAAATTTGTGTCTCACTTCTGCTCGTCATTGGTTCCAGTAAGTTATAAGTACATAAGTAATGCCACATTGGGAAACGACCAAGGGTCCATCGAGCCCAGCATCCTGTCCACGACAGCGGCCAATCCAGGCCAAGGGCACCTGGCAAGCTTCCCAAACATTGTATACATGTTATTCCTGGAATTGTGGATTTTTCCCAAGTCCATTTAGTAGTGGTTTTTAAACTCTGCTAAGCTAACCGCCTTCGCCAGTTCTCTGGCAACGAATTCCAGAGTTTAATTACGCGTTGGGTGAAGAAACATTTTCTCCTATTTGTTTTAAATTTACTACACTGTAGTTTCATCGCATGCCCCCCAGTCCTAGTGTTTTTGGAAAGCGTGAACAGACGCTTCACATCCACCTGTTCCACTCCACTCATTATTTTATATACCTCTATCATGTCTCCCCTCAGCTGTCCCTTCTCCAAGCTGAAAAGTCAAAATAACTGTTATTGTATTTTTAAACTTTTTATTTTACAAAACTATTTTAAAAAATGTTTTTTCAATAGTTAATTAATGCACTTATCTTATTCAGGGCCTCTTTTACAAAGGCGTGCTAGAATTTTAGTGCATCCTAAATATTAGCGCATGCTAAAAACGCTAACGCGCCTTAGTAAAAGACACCCTTATTTTGGACCGTCTGCTGACATGGGTCGTGATTCGCATACTGCTTCAGGGTATGGTCCTATATATCGGTAACTTGTTTTTACTCACCGCTCAAGTCTTTTCAGCTTCAGGTCACCGTCTGCTTTGACCTTATATCACAACAATTCTGAGCGGCGACTAAGAACAAGTTGCCAATATACTCTGGACAAGTTACTTAACCCTCCATTGCCCCATGTAAGTCGCATTGAGCCTGCCATGAGTGGGAAAGCGCAGGGTACAAATGTAACAAAAATAAAATAGATACTATTGGAGATTCTACATGGAATGTTGCTACTATTGGAGATTCTACATGGAATGTTGGTACTGTTGGAGATTCTACATGGAATGTTGCTATTCCACTAGCAACATTCCATGTAGAAGGCTGCACAGGCTTCTGTTTCTGTGAGTCTGACGTCCTGCACGTACGTGCAGGACGTCAGACTCACAGAAGCAGAAGCCTGCGCGGCCACATTGGTGATCTGCAAGGGCCGACTTCTACATGGAATGTTGCTAGTGGAATAGCAACATTCCATGTAGAATCTCAAATAGTAGCAACAGTGGAGGAGTGGCCCAGGGGTTAGGGTGGTGGACTTTGGTCCTGAGGAACTGAGTACAATTCCCACTTCAGACACAGGCAGCTCCTTGTGACTCTGGGCAAGTCACTTAACCCTCCATTGCCCCATGTAAGCCGCATTGAGCCTGCCATGAGTGGGAAAGCGCAGGGTACAAATGTAACAAAAATAAAAATAGGACCATACCCTGAAGCAGGATTCAAAACACGACCGATGTCAGCAGATGGTCCACAATAAATAAGTGCATTAATTAACTATTGAAGAAAAAATGTTTTATAGTTTTGCAAAATTAAAAGTTTAAAAATACAATAATTTAAGTCATTTTGACTGCAACTTATTGGAACCGATGACGAGCAGGAGTGAGCCATGAGAATACAGCTCATGTGAAATGAGTCATTGCTGATGGCCCCTTTGCAGATGAGTTTGGAACATAGGCGCAGGGATCATTAGCTTATTATTTTACTGTAATGCACATTAGTTTAAGGTATCAAGGGCCACATAATAACCAGTTCAAAGCATGCAAAACACCTCATTATTATGTAAATCAAATAATGCTGCTTGCATTAGAATTTACAATCTGCATTATTCCAGGGAAAATAATGCCAACTCAAAGTGTTACTGCTTTAAGCTGAACTTCAATTGTGAAAGGGGAAGAGTCTTTCTTGTAAGAAAAAAGAAATGATATATAATCCAGGACTACACTGCTTTAGAATTTTTGCAATAGGTGCAAAGCAAGAGAAAGATAAGATCTCAGGGTTCCTTTTCCTAAACTGCAGGAAAAAGGGCCCAGCGGTAGCGGCAGGGGCCGTTTTTGCCGTGCACCAGGACCCTTTTTACCGCAGTGGGTTAAAAGCCCCCCCCCCCCTAAATGGCCATGCGGTAAGATAACTTTTAATGCGTGGCCAAGCGACTGAGAGCACTTACCACCACCCACTGAGGTGGCAGTAAGGGCTCCCGCGGTAACCTGGTGGTAACCGGTCAGCACGCGGCGATGCCCAATTACTGCCGAGTTACCGCCACGCTAGAAAAACTAAAACATTTCTGGAGTGCTGGAAATGGCATGCGCTCGACCTGGAACGTTGGGCCGCAGTAGTTCAGATTTAGTGTGCGTTAAGCCCGCGTTGGGCTTACTGTCGCTTTGTAAAAGCCCCCTCAGTTATTTCAATATGTGGCAAATGCATCAAGGAGTTAAATAATCCTACAAGACCTGACATTGGAGACATGATTCCTTTTAGTAGTCTTCTATTTAAAATTTTGAAGTAATAATATGGTTTTATAAGAGTTACTTGTATATGTAATGGTGAGAATGTATGTATTTTTATAGTGTTGTGCTGCTTTTATGTTGATGAAGGGAGCTTCTTCCCCACCGTCTCCTATTGGAAAGGCATCAGGTATCAATTAAGAAGGACTGCAGACGAAGCTTTGTAGCCAGTGTTGCCAGGTGGGCGGTTTTCCGCGACCCGCCGCGGGAAATTTTTGCCCGCGGCGGGTTGCGGTTTTTTGGGCGGTTTTTTAAGCTTCCGGGCGGCTTTTTGGGCGGCTTTTTGATTTTTTTCGGCCGCGGGGTGCGGGGTTAGTGACGTTTTTGGGCGGGGTTAGTGACGTTTTGGGCGGGGCCGATGACGTGGGAGGCGGGGCCGATGACGTGGGAGGCGGGGCCGATGACGAGGAGGCGGGGCTGATGACGGGGAGGCGGGCCCGATGACGTGGGAGGCGGGGCTGATGACGGGGAGGCGGGCCCGATGACGTGGGAGGCGGGGCCGGTGATGGCGGGGGCGGGGCCGGTGACGCGGGGGTGGGGGTGTCAGGGGCGGGGTTTGTGTTTGGGCGGGTTTTGGGCTGGTTTCTGGCCCGGATTGGGCTGGAAAAAAAAATTCTACCTGGCAACCCTGTTTGTAGCTCTCAAACATAGGGCATCTCTTTTCAGCTTCAGGTCACGTCTGCAGTGACCTTGTACCATAAACAAACTCTGTGACTTCTCTCCGCCCCTTTCTACAAATCAGCAGGGCCGGTCTTAGCCATTGCGGGGCCTTGTGCAAGCTACTTCAGAGGGCCCCCCCACCCACGCCCGCCCCCCACCACCCACACCCACATGTACCCACCACCATAAGCCATAATTTATCAGTTTTAAAAGGAGGTTTAGAGTTCTTGGAACCCCACCTCACCCCATACCTTGATATGCACCCACCACGTTTCAGTGGAAAGCAGCAAGCAGCGTCAGCAATTTTCATACCCTGTCAGCTGCATCCCGCCCTTGTGGAAGCAGGAAGTGACATCAAAAGGGGGCGAGGCGCAGCAGCGAGGAGGCTCTGGGCTCGGCAGCTGATGGGGTATGAAAATCACTGCCGCTGCCTGATGCTCTTGTAAACCCCCTGGTGGCAGAGCAAGGTATAACAATGATGGTACCAAATATGTCACAGTGTTTCCCCAAAATGACTCAACACCAACCAGGGAGTTTAACAATAAAAAGAAAATATTTTTTTTATTATTTGAATTATAATTAAATGTTAATGAAATTTTACCAACTTGCAAATTTAACATATGTATTTCAATTACAGGTTTGCAAAACAAATCAGTTTAGAAACATTGGGAGCATTTTCAGATAAGTAAAAATATTAGGTACATAAATCATTTAAGCACATTCAATTTTACAAAACACTAGATTCTTTAGTTTCATTTCTCCTGTCTTTCAGATTTCCAGAGACCTTCAAGGATCTCGACATGTAAGTTTTCCTCTACTCTTTTTTTCCTTCTTTTAGTTATCTCTCACTTATTGTTCAGGTTTCCTTTACTATTTTCTGTTATGTGCACTTTTTTAAATAGTTTTAGTCACTTAGCTGCTCTCTTTGTTTTCTCTCTGGCTCTCTTGAACGGTGGGCGCCTTTTCTTTCAGGTGATGATCTCCAGCATCAACTTTCTTCCAGTCTTTCCCTAGTAACATGTTCTCACCAATCCAGCTCCCTCCCAACTGCCAGCCTGAGCTGTTTGTCACTCTCCTGAGAGTTCCATCAGCATGCGGCACACTCAGCGCATGCACACAGACCACTCAGTTTCACTGCACTGCTCACTGTCTCCACACCAGATCCAGAAGGAGCCAGGTAATCTTTTAAAATGTAACTCATAGGGTTACACTCTCTACTGAAATGTGGATGCACATTAAGGTACAGAGCAGGGAGCTGTTCCATGACGGGAGGACAGACGTACCAGAGACACCGGGACCCTAGGATCGCGAGGCCCTGTTCAACAGCCCCTGTCGCCCCTGCCTAAGACCGGCCCTGTAAATCAGTATCTCCCTAAAGAACAAACCCTCCCCCCTGTTTATAATGTCCACAGAGTCCGTTCCAACTGCCGCTAGCATGGCTTTGTAAACAGGTGGGGGGGGGGGGGGGGTCAAGACAGGGATATGTATTTGTTAGTGTGCTTTTGCTTTGTTGGTGCTCCCTTAAAAATCTGGTGCGTGCTAAAACAATTTAACCTGCATTAACCTAGGAAAGTAGTACGTATTAAGGGGTCCTTTTGCCAAGCCACACTAAAACGTTGCCTGCGTTGTTTCCATATTTTTCAGTAACGGACTTACGCTAATTTCCCCGTTAGCGCACGGCCATTACCATGGGAGCCCTTACTACCAGCTATTTAGGACATGGTAAGGGCTCCCGCACTACTCTAACACTAATTGGATAAGTACGCAGTAATGTGCCTACGCTAGCAGATTAGATGAGACGCCTACTCTCCACCCATGGGCACACCTCCTATGCTGAAAAATAAAAAATATTTCCAGTGTAGGATTAGCACGTGTTAAGCGGAGCACCGGGTCAATATACAAAATGGTTTATTTATTTATTATTACATTTGTACCCCGCGCTTTCCCACTCAAGGCAGGTTCAATGCGGCTTACATAATAATATGGATTACAGAGAATTGATAAAGAGAAAATAGGTTAACTAGAGCAGAATAATAAAAGAGATATGTAGGTAGAGATGGGCAAGGGTGAAGGGAGTAGGAGAGGAATGAGCAAGGGGTAGGTGAGCATTGGAGGAGAGGTAGAGGAGGCGGGAGGGGGGATGGGATACGGGCAAAGCATTGGGAAGTTTGGTAGGAGATGTAGTCTGGGTCATTGTCGTAGTCTCCTGAATATGTGTTATGTAGATGGGTTCATCGGATTAGATTGGGTCAATTGGGTAAGCTTGCTTGAACAGATGGGTTTTTAGTGACCTCCAGAAGGGTAGATAGTCGCTAATTGATCGGATGGATCTGGGGAGGGCATTCCAGAGTTGGCTGCCTAAAAAGGAGAAGTTGGATCCATAGTAGGTTTTGTACTTGAGTCCTTTACAATTGGGGTAATGTAGGTTGAGGTAAGTATGCGAAGTTTCAGACATGTTTCTGGTGGGAAGGTCAATCAGATTGAGCATATAGCCCGGAGATTCACCGTGGGTAATCTTGTGGATTAATGTGTGGGCCTTGAAGATGATTCTTTCTCTGATGGGGAGCCAGTGAAGTTTTACATGAAGAGGTGTTGCGCATTCAAATCGTGGTTTGCCAAAAATGAGTCTTGCTGCTGTATTTTGGGCAACCTGAAGTTTTCTCAGGATCTGGGTCTTGCATCCTAAGAAAACACTATTACAGTAGTCGGCATGGGTAAGTTGGTTAAATAACCTGTTCGGGGCTAAACATTAATTTTTAGCTGCACTCGACCGGTTAGTGCTACTGAAAATAACCGGCGAAAATTCTAGAAACACTCCCGATCTGCCCATGATCCTCCCATTTCCATACCCCCTTTTTGAACTCACATGTAAAATTTAGATGTGGATCCTGTGCCTAAATTTACACTCATACATTTCAACTAAATCTAATTAGTGCCAATAATTGCACATTAACAAGCTAATTATCGGTGCTAATTAGCTCATTATTCAATTAAATTTTGTGCACAAATTGGACATATGCCCAAATTTGACTGTGCAATTTTTAGCGCTTTATATAGAATTCAGGGTTTGAGGTATTATCTAGACATAACACATTTGCAAGGACATCTCTCAATTGAAACTTTGCACCTGAAGCAAGAACTTATGGCTGTAGTAGAGGAAAGTTCTTCTCCTATTTTGTGTCCAACAAGAAACATCGGGAAAGATACATATCTTTCCTCCCCAAAATACATATTCAGATTTATGAAAAAACCTAGGAAGCAGAGCATCCTTGTCTTGAAAAAATACAAATGAAAAATCTTGGATTCTCTCGTTGTGGACAAATGATAAAAGATTACTGTCAATAATATGAATTCTTCTAGTTATGTTCTAAATCTTTACATTTCAAAGTAAGTACATCGACATGTAACTATGTTTAAAATATAAATAAATAAATAAAATACAAATGAAAATACTTTTCTTTATAAAACTGTCTCCCCTAGGCACCTTCTAGGCACCTAAATATAGATATCCCTTTATAGAATTACCCCTCACAAGGGCAATTCTATAACTAGGTGCCTGAGGTTAGCTGTCCTTTTAATTATGGAAGCACCCCAAGTGTTATTCTATAAAAGGTGTGCGTTAGTGCTTTTATACACATGGGCGGAGCATGCATATAGCTTAAGGAACATTATAAATGAATCGTGTCGGGTCTGGTGGGGAGAGGCCAAGATGGCGGCAGCAACAAAATGGTGGTTCTGCTGTGTGTTCGTTATGGTGAAGATAAAGTACAAAGTGAGGGTTTTTCCCTCCGAACCTTCTACTAACCCTTTGAACCCAGTCCTCGTACCAATTCATTCCTTTCTTCATCACGGGGGACCGCAGCCACCAACCTTCAGGGAGTCGCTGGCTGCCCAAACACCTTTGCCAGGTGGATCAGCATTGAGCCTCAGCTTGGAGATCTTGCTGACCCCTGATATGAAAATGCCCCTTCCACAACTCCTCCTGGATATCCTAGGTGACCTATCAGTCGATGTCCAGGATATCCTGGAAGGTTGGGGGAAGGCATATGGAGCAAGTATAGAGACCTTGACAAGGCCTCAAGTTCAACATTCAGGGGGAACAAGTTTGGCAGGAGCAGCAGCTGAGCTGGGGTGGAGTCTTGGTCTTGATGGGACGGATCCAAGAGAGTGAACATCGGCTATGCCTGTTTTTCAACTTCAGAGGCTTTCAGCTTTCACTTTAGAAGCTATTTGGATTGCAGTTTCGGATTTGGGTAAGGCACTATCAGTGCAAATAGGTACTATGAATGCTAATGGAGTGGAGGAGTAGCCTAGTGGTTAGTGCAGTGGACTTGGGGAACTGAGTTTGATTCCCACAGCGCTGCGTACGCTTTGTAGCACTATAAAAATGCTAAATAGTAGTAGTAGCAGCTCCTTGTGACTCTGGGCAAGTGACTTAACCCTCCATTGCCCCTGGTACAAAATAAGTACGTGAATATATGCAAACCGCTTTGAATGTAGTTGCAAAATACCACAGAAAGGCAATATATCAAGTCCCATTTCCCTTTCCCTATTTGAGATTCTACATGGACTGTTGCTGTTGCTACTATTTGAGATTCTACGTGGACTGTTGCTAGTGGAGGAGTAGCCTAGTGGTTAGTGCAGTGGACTTTGATCCTGGGGAACTGAGTGCAATTCCCACTGCAGCTCCTTGTGACTCTGGGCAAGTCACTTAACCCTCCATTGCCCCTGGTACAAAATAAGTACCTGAATATATGTAAACCGCTTTGAATGTAGTTGCAAAAAATCTCAGAAAGGCATTATATCAAGTCCCATTTCCCTTTCCCTAATGTTCAAACTAATACTAGAAATATTGAGGCTATGAAAAATCATCTCAATAATGTGACTCAAATAGTGAATAAATATCAAGTTAAAAATACTCAGATATTGTCTTCAATATTGATTAAGAAGAGTACTTTGTTAAAATGCAAGATAGAGAAAGTAGCTAGATTTTCTAACCTGCGGGTGCTCAATTTTCCTAAAGTCCCACTTATTTCACCAAAGGAGATGTTTCTCAAATATCTTAAAGGGATATTACAAGTAAGTTCCTCAAGAGAAAGAACCTCTGCAAGTCCAGCTGGCTTCAGATCCTCTTCCATTAGGGGAGGTTGATATTCTTAATGTTTCCGAAATTCTGGAGACCTCTGATTCAGAAACTGTAACTAAAGCTGCTTTGGTGGTCTCTTCGGCATCAGCATCGGATCGGGAATGGCTTCTGTGAATTTTCTTTCAGAAAAGAGATGTGCCCTCTTTAGGCCTCCAGGTCAGAATGTTTCCTGACTGGGCTCAAGAAACTCAGAAGAGGAGGAAGGCTTTCCTTATGATGAGACTTGCAGTCCTTCAGAAGGTAGCACTTTTCCTTCTCAAGTATCCATGCAAATGTGTGATTAAGTGGAAATCTGTGAAATATATCTTTTTTTTAACCTTCTCAAAATTCTGGGTTCCTGAGCGACAAGAGAATGGACACTAGTTCTCCAGTTATGGAAGATGCGATAGACTCATAATTAGTATTGTTTTTCTTGGTGTGCTTCTATGCTGTTTGCAACTTAGTTTCGCTTTTGATGGGTAATTTACCATTTTTTCTTTACAAATGTCTATTGACTCCCCACCACATCATGGACTTTGTTTACAGTTTGGGGTATTATTCCCTTTTGTTTATAATTTTCTGCATTCGTTATTTCTTATTTTCTATATACAGTGGTGGAAATAAGTATTTGATCCCTTGCTGATTTTGTAAGTTTGCCCACTGACAAAGACATGAGCAGCCCATAATTGAAGGGTAGGTTATTGGTAACAGTGAGAGATAGCACATCACAAATTAAATCCGGAAAATCACATTGTGGAAAGTATATGAATTTATTTGCATTCTGCAGAGGGAAATAAGTATTTGATCCCTCTGGCAAACAAGACCTAATACTTGGTGGCAAAACCCTTGTTGGCAAGCACAGCGGTCAGACGTCTTCTGTAATTGATGATGAGGTTTGCACACATGTCAGGAGGAATTTTGGTCCACTCCTCTTTGCAGATCATCTCTAAATCATTAAGAGTTCTGGGCTGTCGCTTGGCAACTCGCAGCTTCAGCTCCCTCCATAAGTTTTCAATGGATTAAGGTCTGGTGACTGGCTAGGCCACTCCATGACCCTAATGTGCTTCTTCCTGAGCCACTCCTTTGTTGCCTTGGCTGTATGTTTTGGGTCATTGTCGTGCTGGAAGACCCAGCCACGACCCATTTTTAAGGCCCTGGCGGAGGGAAGGAGGTTGTCACTCAGAATTGTACGGTACATGGCCCCATCCATTCTCCCATTGATGCGGTGAAGTAGTCCTGTGCCCTTAGCAGAGAAACACCCCCAAAACATAACATTTCCACCTCCATGCTTGACAGTGGGGACGGTGTTCTTTGGGTCATAGGCAGCATTTCTCTTCCTCCAAACACGGCGAGTTGAGTTCATGCCAAAGAGCTCAATTTTTGTCTCATCTGACCACAGCACCTTCTCCCAATCACTCTCGGCATCATCCAGGTGTTCACTGGCAAACTTCAGACGGGCCGTCACATGTGCCTTCCGGAGCAGGGGGACCTTGCGGGCACTGCAGGATTGCAATCCGTTATGTCGTAATGTGTTACCAATGGTTTTCGTGGTGACAGTGGTCCCAGCTGCCTTGAGATCATTGACAAGTTCCCCCCTTGTAGTTGTAGGCTGATTTCTAACCTTCCTCATGATCAAGGATACCCCACGAGGTGAGATTTTGCGTGGAGCCCCAGATCTTTGTCGATTGACAGTCATTTTGTACTTCTTCCATTTTCTTACTATGGCACCAACAGTTGTCTCCTTCTCGCCCAGCGTCTTACTGATGGTTTTGTAGCCCATTCCAGCCTTGTGCAGGTGTATGATCTTGTCCCTGACATCCTTAGACAGCTCCTTGCTCTTGGCCATTTTGTAGAGGTTAGAGTCTGACTGATTCACTGAGTCTGTGGACAGGTGTCTTTCATACAGGTGACCATTGCCGACAGCTGTCTGTCATGCAGGTAACGAGTTGATTTGGAGCATCTACCTGGTCTGTAGGGGCCAGCAAGGGATCAATACGGTCCTTAATGGGAAGCCAGTGAAGTCTCACACGAAGAGGCTGCACACTGTCGAAGCGTGATTTACCAAAGAACAGTCTGGCTGCGGTGTTTTGAACCGTCTGGAGCTTCTTTAGAATATAGTGTGTACAACCAGCGAAAATGCCACTGCAGTAGTCGATGTGGCTTAAGACCAGCGAATGAATCAGGGTTCGAAAAATATCTTTTGGCAGGAGCTGTTTGATGCGTTTAAGCTTCCACAAAGACAAGAGCATTTTCTTCGTTATTAGCTTAACGTGACTATCAAGCGACAGATGGCTGTCCAGCATGACCCTAACATTTTTCAAGCTGTTTTACAAACTATCCCCTCGATTTTACAGTGGTGGAAATAAGTATTTGATCCCTTGCTGATTTTGTAAGTTTGCCCACTGACAAAGACATGAGCAGCCCATAATTGAAGGGTAGGTTATTGGTAACAGTGAGAGATAGCACATCACAAATTAAATCCGGAAAATCACATTGTGGAAAGTATATGAATTTATTTGCATTCTGCAGAGGGAAATAAGTATTTGATCCCCCACCAACCAGTAAGAGATCTGGCCCCTACAGACCAGGTAGATGCTCCAAATCAACTCGTTACCTGCATGACAGACAGCTGTCGGCAATGGTCACCTGTATGAAAGACACCTGTCCACAGACTCAGTGAATCAGTCAGACTCTAACCTCTACAAAATGGCCAAGAGCAAGGAGCTGTCTAAGGATGTCAGGGACAAGATCATACACCTGCACAAGGCTGGAATGGGCTACAAAACCATCAGTAAGACGCTGGGCGAGAAGGAGACAACTGTTGGTGCCATAGTAAGAAAATGGAAGAAGTACAAAATGACTGTCAATCGACAAAGATCTGGGGCTCCATGCAAAATCTCACCTCGTGGGGTATCCTTGATCATGAGGAAGGTTAGAAATCAGCCTACAACTACAAGGGGGGAACTTGTCAATGATCTCAAGGCAGCTGGGACCACTGTCACCACGAAAACCATTGGTAACACATTACGACATAACGGATTGCAATCCTGCAGTGCCCGCAAGGTCCCCCTGCTCCGGAAGGCACATGTGACGGCCCGTCTGAAGTTTGCCAGTGAACACCTGGATGATGCCGAGAGTGATTGGGAGAAGGTGCTGTGGTCAGATGAGACAAAAATTGAGCTCTTTGGCATGAACTCAACTCGCCGTGTTTGGAGGAAGAGAAATGCTGCCTATGACCCAAAGAACACCGTCCCCACTGTCAAGCATGGAGGTGGAAATGTTATGTTTTGGGGGTGTTTCTCTGCTAAGGGCACAGGACTACTTCACCGCATCAATGGGAGAATGGATGGGGCCATGTACCGTACAATTCTGAGTGACAACCTCCTTCCCTCCGCCAGGGCCTTAAAAATGGGTCGTGGCTGGGTCTTCCAGCACGACAATGACCCAAAACATACAGCCAAGGCAACAAAGGAGTGGCTCAGGAAGAAGCACATTAGGGTCATGGAGTGGCCTAGCCAGTCACCAGACCTTAATCCCATTGAAAACTTATGGAGGGAGCTGAAGCTGCGAGTTGCCAAGCGACAGCCCAGAACTCTTAATGATTTAGAGATGATCTGCAAAGAGGAGTGGACCAAAATTCCTCCTGACATGTGTGCAAACCTCATCATCAACTACAGAAGACGTCTGACCGCTGTGCTTGCCAACAAGGGTTTTGCCACCAAGTATTAGGTCTTGTTTGCCAGAGGGATCAAATACTTATTTCCCTCTGCAGAATGCAAATAAATTCATATACTTTCCACAATGTGATTTTCCGGATTTAATTTGTGATGTGCTATCTCTCACTGTTACCAATAACCTACCCTTCAATTATGGGCTGCTCATGTCTTTGTCAGTGGGCAAACTTACAAAATCAGCAAGGGATCAAATACTTATTTCCACCACTGTATATATGGCACCAAGATTTTGTTACCAAAATTTGCATATGGATCAAAGATCTGCAAGCAAATGAATTGGCTTACAGTCCAATTGCAGTTAATTAGCAATTATTGAAATTTGCACGCGCATCTCCCCATTCGCTTCCTATTCTATAACCCAATGCGCCTAAATCCCCTAGGGGTCCTTTTATCAAGCTGCAGGAAAAAGGGCCCTGTGGTAACGGCGGGGGCTGTTTATGCTGCACGCAAGATTAAAAAGCCCCCCCAAAAAAAGACATGGTCATGCAGTAAGGTTATTCTTACCACATGGCCATGGGGGTGGGGGAGCACTTACCGCCACCCATTGAGATGGTGGTAAAGGCACCCACGGTAACCCGGCAGTAACCGGGCAGCACACGGGTTGGCACCATGATATAAATTACAAAAGTATTTTCCATGGCGTAGGAAATGGCGCACGCTGGAGGTGGAGCTATCACCAGCAGCCGCGTTGGGCCGGCGGTAGTTCCAGCTGCCACACAGCAACCCTTAGGTAAAAGAGCTCCTTGCTGCGAAACTCAAAAGGGGGCATAGCCAGTGGAGTAGCAGGGGCGTTCCTAAAAGTTGCACATAGGGTTATAGAGTAAGTAGCCCCATTTCTGAGCCAAAATGTCCAGAGTTGGGCGCCATCATTTATACCAGGTTTCAGCTGCCATAAATAGTGATGCCCAATGTTTGGCGCAGAAATGGGCTCTAAGCGCTATACTATAAATGGCGCTCAACCCGAAGTGCTGTTTATAGAATACCATTCCATGCCAATTTTTTTCTGGCGTCAAAATCTCAGAGCCATCCTATATAATAATTCTCACCTCCAACATTCTGAGGCTGCCTGGAACCGTGGATCATGTTGGAGTAGATAATAGTGATGTCACACAACCCACACCAGATTGGCCAGTAGAAGGGAGAGGGGCGGAGCCACGATACAGGGAGCAGCGAATCAGCACAACACGGGGAAGGCACAGCCGCAGGAACAGAAGCCTCTCTCACACAGTCACTCTCTCAAACATACACACTCAGAGGAAAACCTTGCTTAGCGCCCGTTTCCTTTCAAACAGAAACGGGCCTTTTTTACTAGTTTGTAATAATGCCCTCCTAAATGTGTTGTTTGGACAGCAAAATTACCCACAGGAGAAGCAGGTACACAGCTCTCTCTCTCTCTATGCTTCCTTTTGGAAACTGGGGCAAAGCCCATGGGATTTGCACCTGCCCACACATTTTTGAAAATCGCTCCACTTATAGCTCAGAGAGGAGGAATGGATAAAATCCCTCATTATAAGCTCGTTATCAGCATTGTTGCAGCTATTGGGGTCCCAATTAATGATTATTGTAAATCAGGCTAGCAATTAAGATATTCATACCCATCCGGACTGCTATTTGGCTTACCTTATGCAGGGCTGTTAACAGGAGAATCAAGCTCTTAGTCAATACTGTCCAATCCCATCGATATACTTCAGCGAAGCAAATGTTCCGTTAATTAAATGCCTCACACATGCATTTAATCCTTGCACATACTTTGAACCTTACATTAAAAAAAAAATACAGCTAAACCACTCTCATTTCCTTAAAATAGCCTGCATCAGTTACAACATATTTTTTTTTTAATTGTCTATTGCTAGGACTTGTAGGAATATTATTTTATTGATGTCATGAAGCAGATGTTTATGAGATGAGGTTATTAAAATCTATAGCATTAAAGGAATATTCTTTGTTCAGGTCAGTATAAAGCATTGCTTTGTCTGATTCTACAAGAATAAAAACCTAGTGGAGATTAGCCACTAACCCTAATTTAAGTGGAAAGAGTTTACCCAATTAAACGTGAGGCATTGTTTTATAGTTTCCTCAGATTTAACATTATCTGTGCATAGAATTTTTTTTTTTTTTGTTACATTTGTACCCTGCACTTTCCCACTCATGGCAGGCTCAATGTGGCTTACATGGGGCAATGGAGGGTTAAGTGACTTGGCCAGAGTCACAAGGAGCTGCCTGTGCCTGAAGTGGAACTGAACTCAGTTCCCCAGGACCAAAGTCCACCACCCTAACCACTAGGCCACTCCTCCACTGTTGCTATTATTTGAGATTCTACATGGAATGTTGCTATTCCAGTAGCAACATTCCATGTAGAAGTCGGCCCTTGCAGATCACCAATGTGGCCGCGCAGGCTTCTGCTTCTGTGAGTCTGACGTCCTGCACGTACGTGCAGGACGTCAGACTCACAGAAACAGAAGCCTGCGCAGCCTTCTACATGGAATGTTGCTAGTGGAATAGTAACATTCCATGTAGAATCTCCAACAGTAGCAACATTCCATGTAGAATCTCCAATAGTATCTATTTTATTTTTGTTACATTTGTACCCTGCGCTTTGCCACTCATGGCAGGCTCAATGCGGCTTACATGGGGCAATGGAGGGTTAAGTGACTTGCCCAGAGTCACAAGGAGCTGCCTGTGCCTGACGTGGGAACTGAACTCAGTTCCCCAGGACCAAAGTCCACCACCCTAACCACTAGGCCACTCCTCCACTCCTCGGCCCTTGCAGATCACCAATGTGGCCGCGCAGGCTTCTACATGGAATGTTGCTAGTGGAATAGTAACATTCCATGTAGAATCTCCAATAGTACCAACATTCCATGTGGGAATATAAATGTAAAAAAAATATCTCAATATGTAAGCATAGGAAGAAGAAAAGGCGGAGACAGCCAAAGGAGATAAGGACACCACAGGACACCCATTAAGGGCTCCACAAAGCTTAATAGATAATTTCCAGTTGTGATACTTTATTCCATGCAAAGTCTATTATTCCATCATGATAGATGCGAAAGACGTGATAGCTATTCTCGGGACCATACCTCATTTTGAACATTCATTTATGTGCCAATAGATTACACAGATCACACAGTTCTATGCACACTGCTTGAAGGACCCCTGATGCAGGCGCATGCCGAAACACGGCCATGTTAGGTCACATCAATAAACTGATTCTGATAGTGTGGATCCTTATGTCCTTTGATGTGAACACAGAACAGCACAATCTCCACAAGTTGAAAGCAGCCAGGGACACAGCGAAGATGACACAAAAATAGTCTTAGACGATGTATAAGGGTCCTCTTTATTAAATGAGTTCAAACCAATGTAGTTGAAATCAGCCAATCAGCCTGCCTCAGGAGTCATAGGCATATTTTCAAAGCACTTTGGGAGGCTAAGTTCCATAGGTTTTTATGGAACTTTGGGAGGCTAAGTGCTTTGAAAATATGCCTCTAAATTTTAATATTCTAGATTAAAACACATATAAGAATTGCATATACAATTAAAATAAAAAAAATTAATTAAAAAGACACAACCAAATACCATAATAGAAATTTGGTTGTGTCTTTTTAATTATTTTTTTTCAATAAATTTTAATCTAGAATATTAAGAATTTTAAGAACCAGCACCAACATCTGTCCAATTTAGATTGTAAGCTCTGTTGAGCAGGGACTGTCTTTTCATGTTCATTTGTACAGCGCTGCTTAGTCTAGTAGCGCTATAGAAATGTTTAATAGTAGTAGTAGTAGTAAATAGCACCAACAAATGGAGTGGCCTAGAGGTTAACACACTAATCTTTGCCATCCAGAGGTGGCCAGTTCAAATCCCAGTGCTGCTCCTTGTGATCTTATATCTCATATGCTTTGTCCCAAACAACTATATATTCTCCTCATCAATTTATTTCAATATGCTTATAGTAATCACTTTGATGTACTATCTTCATTCTTTTGGGGATCCTCAGATATTAATGCTGCTCTCTCCATACGAACATAATGCTCAATGTTCATCCAACGGAATGGCTGAGGTGCAAATCCTCATTGATCAACCCAGTTATTTTCTAAAAGTTTTTGATTTTTTTAAACATTTTTAACATTTTCATATACTTATTTGTGATGCAAAAAGATATATCTTAACTGTACTTTTACTGCTTGGAATAAGATTGAAAGCAGCACTTATCTTTAATACCGGCAGCATTTAAACCACAGGAGAACCTCCGCCAACATGGCCAAGTTTCGATATCTTCCTCAGGGAAGAGGTTCTAGCTACGAATTCATACCGCTCCTGCAAATGCATGTAAAAATGGCCTTGTGATCTTAGGCAACCCACTTAACCCTCCATTGCCTCAGGTACAAAATTAGATTGTGAGCCCTCCAGGGACAGGGAAATACCCAGTGTACTTGAATGAAAGTCACCTTGAGCTACTACTGAAAAAGGAGTGAGCAAAATCCCCCAAAAATAATAATAATTTATGTAGCAGCCAACAGAACCACTTTTTTCAGGTATGCTTGGTATCATGCCAGTAACTTATCTGTGTACGGGGTAATTTCAGGCTGGTTATGTGCAAAATTCAACAGCGCATCTATTTTGAGCCTATTTTAAAAAGACATTTTTAAACAATCCAGGAATGTAAGGCCATTGAAGTTAAAATGATGAAATATTTTGACACCCACCAGACAGGACTTAACAAAGATCTGGGTTTTCTATCATAATATAAACCATAGGGCCAATATTCAGACCACGGGAGGTAGCAGGACTGCCGCCCGTGGTCAGTGCTGAGCCTGGGTATTCAATGTCAGGCCGTTTCTGGTGACCAGCATGGAGTGGAGGAGTGACCTAATGGTTACAGCACTGGCTTTGAAATCCAGAGGTGGATGGTTCAAATCCCACTGTTGCTCCTTGTGATCTTGGGCAAGTCACTTAACCCCCATTGCCTCAGGTACAAACTTAGATTGTGAGCCCTCCTGGGACAGAGAAATATCCAGTGTACCTGAATGTAACTCACCTTGAGCTACTACTGAAAAAGGTGTGAGCAAAATCCAAATAAATAATATCCAGGTTATGTTTGACTGGCTGAGACAATATTGGAGCCCTTTTCCTATGCCATGTAAGTGCCTACTTATACCCAACGTGCATCAATTCTAAGTTACCGCCCAGCTAGCACGTGGTCCGGGCGATAATTTTTATTTTCTGGCGCGTGGGCAGTAATCGGCATTTGAATGCGCGCTGACCGTTACAGCCCGGTTAACGCATGAGACCTTACCGCCAAGTCAATGGCTGGCGGAAAAGTCTCAGATCCAAAATGGATGCCCACCAATTTTCATTTTGCCGCACATACATTTTCGTCCCCCCCCCCCTCCCCCATAAAACAGGCCTTTTTTACAGGTGAACTGAAAAATGATTCTGCGAGCAGCCAAAACATGCGCCTACACCACCGCAGGCCATTTTTCAGCACACCTTAGTAAAAGGACCCCATTCAGAGCTGGCCAGTTAAGTTGAAACTGGCCAAAAATAGGCCTGCTATTTCGGTGGCCTCATTTGGCTGCCAAACGTAGCCAGCAATGAACTAAATATTAGCGAATGGCCAGTTACATTGCACAATATAACCAGTTATCCGTTAAGCGCTAACCAGCAATATTCAGAGGGAGATAGACGGTGATCTCCCGCTAAATACTGCTGGATAGCCAGTTAAGTACCATTTAACTGACCAGGAGATGTTACTGGCCAGTTATATGGTTTTAAATATCGGTAGCATAAAATTATACTGCTTTGCCACCCTCTGAGCACTTCAGCCATCTCTGTTTCTCACCCCCACCCCACCCTTACCTTTCCCTATGCTTGACTTACATATTCTGATATTTACTAACGTTTTGTTTCATTTGAGATCTGAAGAAGATGGTATTATCTTTGAAAGCTAATCAAAAAATGTATTAAGTTAGTCCAATAAAAAGGAATCATCTTCTTTTCTTTTCTTTGTTTTGTTTTATTTCTATTTAGAGCCTGTTTTACCAAGAACCAAGGAGTCAATATTCAAAAAGGTTTAACTGGGCAGGAGCCAGTTAAACCCTGCTGAACTAACCAGCCGACGCTATTCAGCAACACGACCTGATAGTGCCCATCCCCCTCCTGGGGCCACAGCCCCTCGCACTTACCCATGTTGGATTTTGCATGCACAGTTTATAGAATACTGTCTCAGGGCAGTTGCTAATTACTGCCAATTAGCAACTATTAACACCAATTATAACCATTAATTGTTTTTAATGCCAATTAGCAGCTCATTGTGGTAGTTTAGGCACGTGTTTTGGACATGCACGGATCCATTTTTCAGCTCGCCTGTAAAAAATGCCTTTTTGGGGGGGGGGGGGGGGGCCAAAAATGGATGTGCAGCAAAATAAAAATTGGCGTGCCTCCATTTTGGGTCTGAGGCCTTCCCACCATCCATTGACTTAGCAGTAAAGTCTCATGCATTAACTTGGCAGTAATCATCAGTGTGCATACACTGCCGATTACCACCCGGTTAGCGTTGTGCATTGGAAAATAAAAAATATTTTCCAATGTGCGTATCGGTCGCACGTAAAAAATGGAATTACCACCCAAGGCCGCACGGTAGCCAGGTGGTAGTTCCAAATTGGCGTGCGTTGTACACACACAGGTGCCTACGTGCCTTAGTAAAAGGGCCCCTGTGTAACTAACAGAATTCAGGGCTCTTTCACAGAGCGGTGATAAGCCCAAAGGGGGCTTACTGCTTGCTATTCTGGGACTACCGCCAGCCCAACGTGGCCCCCAGCGGTAGTTCCAGTTTGAGCGTGCACCATTTCCAGGGGAAAAAAAACAGAAATGGTTAGTGTGGTGGTAACTCGGCAGTAGTCGGGCATCGCCATGTGCTGACCGGTTTACTGCCACCACATGGCTATGAAATAAGAGTTTTCTTACCCAGGGCCGCCGAGAGGTGGGGGGCAGGGGGGACAAAATTCCCCAGGCCCGGCGCTGCAGTTTCCGGTCTCACCTGCCTGCCTCCTCGGCTCCGGGCCCCCTGCATTTGAAGCGCCTGTCACAGATCGCCTCCCTTCGGGCCTTCCCTCCCTGTGTCCCGCCCTCACGGAAACCATAAGTTACATCAGATGAGGGCGGGACACAGGAGGGAAGGACAGAAGAGAGATGATCTGTGACTGCCGCCTTGAATGCAGGGGGCCCGGAGCCGTGGAGGCAGGCAAGTGAGACCGCGGACTGCAATGGCGGGGGGAGCGATGGGGACAGCAGCGGCGGGGGGAGCAACAGGGGGCAGCAGCGACACGGGCGGCCTTGCCCCTGGCCAGCCTAGTCTCTCGGTGGCCCTGTTCTTACCGCATGGCCATTTTTTCTTTAGCTTTTTGCCCGCTGCGGTAAAAAGAACCCTTGCGTGTGGGAAAATGGCCGTGCCGCTACCTTTTTCCCGCAGCTTGGTAAAAGGACCCCTCGATAACTTGTGCATGCTAAGCTCAAATTCTTGCCTATAAGTTTATAGAATTAGGAGGGTAGTGACTGAATTTTACCACATCAAACCCCTCCTCCCCCACATGCACATAACATTTGCATTTATAATCCATGATGGTGTGGTTTATATATATAAAAGGTGTCCGCATAAAACCCAACATTGACCATAGAGGCATCTTTGAATATCAAGCCTCTTGAATATAATACATTTTAGAAAGAGAGGTATGAGGTTTTTCTTCCATTTCTATCCTTGAACTATCTCTATAATTTCAGCAGGAAAAAAAAACGTGCAAAACAAGACAATTTTGTTTGTCAAGGAGCAAAATTTGATTCTTCTTTTCCTTAAGACTCTTCAAACTTCTTCTACTAACCTATAAATGTACTCACTCTGCTGCTCCCCAGTATCTCTCCACACTCGTCCTTCCCTACACCCCTTCCTGTGCACTCCGCTCCATGGATAAATCCTTCTTATCTGTTCCCTTCTCCACTACTGCCAACTCCAGACTTCGCGCCTTCTGTCTCGCTGCACCCTACGCCTGGAATAAACCTCCTGAGCCCCTACGTCTTGCCCCATCCTTGGCCACCTTTAAATCTAGACTGAAAGCCCACCTCTTTAACATTGCTTTTGACTCGTAACCACTTGTAACCACTCGCCTCCACCCACCCTCCTCTCTTCCTTCCCATTCACATTAATTGATTTGATTTGCTTACTTTATTTATTTTTTGTCTGTTAGATTGTAAGCTCTTTGAGCAGGGACTGTCTTTCTTCTATGTTTGTGCAGCGCTGCGTATGCCTTGTAGCGCTATAGAAATGCTAAATAGTAGTAGTAGTAGTAGTCTCTTGTAACCAGAGCTAATATTGTGATGTCATGCCTCAGTCCACCAATAAGTGCCAACCTCATCAGTGATGTCACAATGGCTTGATTGTCCTATACTTGGCTCACTTTTATTACATAGCTCTTTGAGCAGGGACTGTCTTTCTTCTATGTTTGTGCAGCGCTGTGTATGCCTTGTAGCGCTATAGAAATGCTAAATAGTAGTAGTAGTAGTAGTTATTGAAGAATCATCTTCTTGTAAGGTCATTGTGCAAAATGTACAGCAGATCCTCCTTCCCTTCCTTTGTGATTCTTCTTACAACGTTACAGAATTTCCCCAAACTTTCTGATCTTATAACTGTTTCTAACACTTATTATTACTACAGTGCTATCAGATATATGTAGCGCTGTACAGACAGACATGACACACTGCCTTCTCTAAAGAGCTTATAAGCAGATGAGACAAATGAATCGGTTTCTTAGAAATTGCCTAGAGTCTTACAAATATGCTGATGGAAGAATCTTTATTAGTGAGCCATGGCCAAACCACAATCCAAAGATCAAGACCAGCATCTCCAGTAGTTGGCAAGTAGGACCATTACCGGGCAGACTTCTACAGTCTGTGCCCCAAAATTGGCAAGGAGGGATAGGGATTAAGTATGCGCATATCATGTCACATTCAAAGCATATGCTATGATTGTAGGTGATTTCGTGTCTCTAGGAGGGAAGGGATAGAATCATAAATTTGCAAATGAATGCTGGTACTCAGCAGTGGAAGAGGGGAAGACACTCTTGGGATTGAAAGCAACAGATTGCGGTATTATTTATTGGCGAGTTACATATCGTGTATGTTTGATATTGGAATCCGCTTAGGCTCTAGGCGGGGATATAATTAAAATAAATAAATGTTCCAAGCTGCATCATACAACTGACTATCGGGGCCCTTTTACCAAGCTGCAGGAAAAAGGGACCTGAGCCGGTGGCAGGAGCTCTTTTTCCCGCGCACCAGGGCCCCCTTTACGGCAGTGGGTAAAAAAAAGCCCCCAGCACACATTGCCATGCAGTAAGAGAGCTTTTACCACATGGCCATGCGATGGGGAGCTCTTATCGCCACCCACTGAGCTGGCGATAACGGCTCCTGCACTAACCCGGCGGTAACCGGGTTACCACCGCGCAAGCCGTTTCTGGGGGGGGGGGGTTTCCCCCGGAAATGTCGCGTGCTCGGGGTGGGACTACCACCGTCAGTCAGGTTGGGCCGGCGGTAGTCCCAAAAGAGCGAGCGGTAAGTCCGCCTTGGGCTTACCGCTGCTCTGTAAAAGGGCCCCTATATGAGGTTGGTAAGGTGACAAGTTGCCGACTACCCTGTTTACGATGCCAGTATTTAAACATGAAGAAGTGAAACTTGTGCAGCGTGCCAGATTCAACTCTAGCCACCTTGTTGGGCAGCAGGTCGTTACATGCCAACATTTACTGTGTTACTATAAAGACATTCGGTACATCTCCATCTGCGAATGTGTAACCACCCTATTGTCACAGAGGGTCTCACTGGAACACAAATGAGTAGAAACTTAAATTATCTCTTTTATTTTTTTTTGTTACATTTGTACCCCGTGCTTTCCCACTCATGCTTTCCCACTCATGGCAGGCTCAATGTGGCTTACATGGGGCAATGGAGGGTTAAGTGACTTGCCCAGAGTCACAAGGAGCTGCCTGTGCCTGAAGTGGGAATCCAACTCAGTTCCTCAGTTCCCCAGGACCAAAGTCCACCACCCTAACCACTAGGCCACTCCTCCACTGTTGCTACTATTGGAGATTCTACATGGAATGTTGCTATTCCAGTAGCAACATTCCATGTAGAAGTCGGCCCTTGCAGATCACCAATGTGGCCGCGCAGGCTTCTGCGAGTCTGACATCCTGCACATACGTGCAGGACGTCAGACTCACAGAAACAGAAGCCTGCGCAGCCTTCTACATGGTAGTGGAATAGCAACATTCCATGTAGAATCTCCAATAGTATCTATTTTATTTTAGTTACATTTGTACCCCGCGCTTTCTCACTCATGGCAGGCTCAATGCGGCTTACATGGGGCAATGGAGGGTTAAGTGACTTGCCCAGAGTCACAAGGAGCTGCCTGTGCCTGAAGTGGGAATCGAACTCAGTTCCTCAGGACCAAAGTCCACCACCCTAACCACTAGGTCATTCATGTCCTCCACTCTTTTAACTGAGGCGCAAATCCTTTACATTGAGACAGAATCAGAAACCTACAAATAACCATGTTTAATTCCCAAGGACAGTGAATGCTTCAGAGAAGCTGACCATAGCCTGTGGAGAAAGGGGGTCAGTCATCACACAGCAGCAGCAATCTACTGACTGAAGACGAACACACTCTCTCATGCCAAGTGTCAGAGGGAACCATCATGGATCATGCCTCTTAGAGGGTTCTACTGTGATGATTGGACTGTGTAATTGTAAGGTTTTACACGGGGAGGTTTATTACTGTTACTATTTTTCACTATTCATTTTGTAAACTACCTCAATGTGTTTATTTGCTTGAGGGGTAGTGCGGCAAACTTTCAAAAAATAAATATATTCATTATTTTAAAATGGGATGGAGAGAGGAGAGCTCAGTGTAGCTCCTGTGAATGGGATCGAGGGTGTGGCCTGGATCAGGCACAAACTCAGTCATACAGACAGGGTTTCAAGCAAAAAGGAAAAGACTATTGATTGACATATGTGCCCCCTGTTAATTCACAGGTTTATGTCCAGGGCCGCCGAGAGGGGGGGGGGGGGGGGGGCAAAATTCCCTAGGCCTGGGCCTCCAAAGGGGGGGGCCCGGTGTCGGGGTCTCTTTCCGTCTCCTGCTCCCAAGCCACCGGCGCTGCAGTCCCCAGTCTCCACCTGCCTACCCTCAGCTCCCTTGACAGCCCCCTTCTGTCTGCCACCGGGCCCCCTGCATTTTTAAAAAAAAAATCTCTAAATCGGCAGCGCAGCGCCAGCAAGTAGCGCCTTGCATCTGTGTAAATGCGGCAGATCACCTCGGGCCTTCCCTCACTGTATCCCGCCCTCATCTGATGTAACTTCCTATTTCCGCGAGGAGGCAACAGCAGTAGCGATTGGGGGGGGGGGGCGGCAGTGTTGACAAAGGAGCAGCCCTGCCCCAGGCTCGGCTCAGTCTCTCGGCATCCCTGCTTTTGTCCAGCACAAGTACAGCTTCTATTTTTCTCTCTGGTTCCTCACATCAAAAGCAAGTACTTTCTGAATGTAATTCCAGGTGTCTCCTACCTTGCCAGTCTTCCCACACAAATTCAGATACCAATAAAGCTTGAGCCACATCGCTTCCCTAGTCCTACAGCTTAGCTTAGAATGGAGTCCTCTTGCCTCGGGGACTCCCTCCTGGAAGCCTCTACACTCGGGGCAGGGGTGTAGCCAGACTTCGGGCAGGAGGGAATCCAGAGCCTCGATCCCATTCACAGGAGCTACACTGAGCTCTCCTCTCTCCATCCCGTTTTAAAATAATTAATATATTTATTTTTTGAAAGTTTGCCTCGCTGCCCCTCAAGCAAATAAACACATTGAGGTAGTTTACAAAATGAATAGTGAAAAATAGTAACAGTAACAAACCTCCCCATGTAAAACCTTACAATTACACAGTCCAATCATCACAGTAGAACCCTCTAAGAGGCATGATCCATGATGGTTCCCTCTGAAACTTGGCATGAGAGAGTGTGTTCGTCTTCAGTCAGTAGATGACTGCTGCTGTGTGATGACTGATCCCCTTTCTCCACAGGCTATGGTCAGCTTCTCTGAAGCATTCACCGTCCTAGAAATACAGTATTATTCTCTCGTCCATTCAATAACATTCTATGACCTTTTCCTCCAGGAAGCCGTCCAACCCTTTTTTGAAGTCCGCTAAGTTAACCGCCTTAACCGCCTTTTCCGGCAGTGAATTCCAGAGTTTAACTACGCGTTGAGTGAAGAAAAATTTCCTCCGATTTGTTTTAAATTTACCACACTGCAGCTTCGTCACATGCCTCCTTGTCCTAGTATTTTTGGAAAGCGTAAACAGACGCTCCACATCGACCCGTTCCATTCCACTCAGAATCTTATAGACCTCTATCATATCTCCCCTCAGCCGCCTTTTCTCCAGGCTGAAGAGCCCCAGCCTCTTCAGCCTATCCTGATAGGGAAGCCGTCCCATCCCCTGTATCATCTTTGTCGCCCTTCTCTGCACCTTTTCCAATTCCACTATGTCTTTTTTGAGGTGCGGCGACCAGAATTGAACACAATACTCCAGGTGCGGTCGCATAGGTGTCAGCTCGCCCTCTTAAACCAGGTGACTTGCTATAAATTTACCCTCCAAATACGCAATCCACCAGGAACATGCTTTACCACTAGAACTAATATTAATAAACTGCTTTCTTTATCATCTCTTTAATAAAAGTAGGATCATAGAGTGTATTTTTTTCCTTCAAAGTGCAAATGACAATGATAAGGTTTAGAACAGGCAACTTACAATAATTCACAAATAAACCCGTGAGCAACTGCACCAAAGCTATACGGAAAACAAAATGGTTCTAGATTTGTTTAAACTGAACACATTAAATGAGATCTGTAATTATGTGGTATACATCTAATTAAAATGTACTATAATTGTTGAAATATTTTATTGAAGTTATTTTTTTTTTCAAAGCGACAGGTTTACCAGATGATAAAACTTGTCTTGTGGTTTCTATGTGCCTGCCAAAAAGCTCTGAGCTAAGTACAGTGGGTGGGGTCAATCCTGGACATCAAACTCCCTGTGAATGTCGACAATCCTTTGCACAGCGCTCATTCTGAAGGTTGAAGTTGGGCCCCTTGCCAGACGCTCGGGTCCAAGACAAATAGCCTATGTGGGTGTTTATACGCAGAGATGATTGAGGCTTGGTCTAATGAGATGGATAAATCTTTTGAAATCTTACCTGTTAGAACCCAGCGTGCAGCTCAGATGTAGTTTGTTTATGAGAAAGCTCTGTGAATGGATGGAATGCTAGTCATCGTATATCAGAATGGCCTAGGAGAAAACCACTAATATTTTTGGATATGTAGAAAGTATGTCTTTTCATCTTTTAGAAGGCCATACTACAGAGATGAAGGTAAACGTGTGTGTACATATACACACAAGAGAGAGACTGTCCCTGCTCAACAGAGCTTGCAGTCTATTTAAGAGAGAAACAGGCCAAAGGTTTAGAGACTTTCATTTCTTATGGGAATGATTTAAACGACATGGATTATGAACATAGGAACAAGGTGGTTACGAGTTAAAAGAAGTCTCAAAATCTGCATTTTTTTAACCCGGATTTGAAAAGGGCCAGAGGCAGAGCATGACATACTGACTCTGGAAATCTACTCCAGGCGTGTGGTGCAGCAAGATGAAAGGCATGGAGTGTATAGTTGGCAGTACAGGATAAGCTTATAGAAAAGAGTGACTTACCTAAAGAACAGAGCAGGAGCATAGCCAGACCTGTCATTTCAGGTAGGCCCTGAGTTAACCCCAGCCCCGTACATACATACAGTTTTTCTTTTAAAGTTTCCCCTCTGCCCCTCCTATCATCATCATTCTCCCCCTCCCCCCCCCAAACACAACACACTTTGCATCTGTTCCTTTCTCTCTCCCCCCCTTACCGGCATTTGCTCCTCTCTCTCTGTTCCCCCCCCCCCCCCCCCACACACACACACACACACATCTGCTTCTTTCTATCTCTCCCCCCTCCCAGTTGTGTGCTGGAGCCGGCTCGCACTGGCTTGCAAGAACCGGTTGTTAATTTTTGTGACATTTTGCTTTTGCCTCTCCTCCCCCTCCCCCCCCCCCCCCCCCCCCCGAGCCGCACATACCTGAAGGCAACCACCCTGGTTATCTAGTGGATTCTTCGGGGCAAGAAAGATCCCTAGTCTTTCCTGCCCAGTGCCGGTGCTGACCCTCCCACTGCCGCATTGCACTTTAAAAATGGCTGCCGAGACTTCCAGTGGCGGCCTCGCGAAACTTCCGCTGGAGTCTTGCGAGGCCGCCTTTTAAGTCTCGGCAGCCATTTTAAAGAGATTGGTGCAGAATTTTTTTTTTCTCCTGGTAAAGGGCTTCTAAAACAGACATCATGTTTTGAGAATCAGGTGCTCGACATTCAGAGTTTCTATTTATTTACTTATTTATGGCATTAGATGAATTAGATTGGAACCTTGGAGCATTTAAAATCGGTTTTTTTTCCTGGAGAGAGTAATGCATTGCCCCCCCCCCCCCCAGGCTCTCTCCCCAGGTATAGCCAGCTCTGCAATTTAGGAGGGGGGTACAAAGGTGGACCCCCCCCCCCCAAAAAAAAAAAAAAAATTGCAGGGCTGGCTATACCTGGGGAGAGAGCCTGTTGTTAAAAATGTACCAGCACACCACTGCCCCCTCCTACCCAGCATCTGCTCCTCTCAATCTCCTCCCCCCCAACACACACACACATGGCATCTGCTCCTCTCTCCCTCTCCAGTCTACCTCCAAGCTGTCATCAGCAAGGATTCCAATAAGCAACCTGAACAAGCCCTGCAGGCTTCCCTCTACTGGGTCCCCTGCAGTGAAGAAAAAGGCCCACCCATGGCTACACCACCAGTGGCGTGGGCTGGGGTGGGCCCAGGCCCACCCACTTTAGGTTCAGGCCCACCAAGTAGCAGCACACATATAATGTGGCTGGCAGGGACCTCAAGCCCCACCAGCCAAAAACTCCCAACAACTGTTTGCTGCTGGTGAAAATCTGCTATTTAAAAGGTATATGGGGGAGAGGGGATGTTTGAAAGACCATATGGCATGCAGGCAAGAGAGGGAGAAACCAAATCACTTGTAGGACAAGGCGGAGTTCTGCCCACCCACCTTGGGTCCAGGCCCACCCAAACTTGAGTGTCTGGCTACGCCCCTGTACACCACTGGAACAGAGTTACAAGGGAGGGGAGTAGGAAGAGATAAGAAAGGAGAGACACTGAGGCGCTGTAGAATGAATGCGCTTGCAAGTCAGTAAGAGGAGTTTGAACTGTAAATGGAAATGGTTAGGGAGTCAATGGAATGGCTTGAAGAGAGAGATGTTTGAACAGATTGAAGGGAAGAGAGATGGTTTTAGTGGGAGACCTGTGGGAAGCAAATTGCAGTAATCTAAACAGGAGGTAATGAATATGTATATAGATGTGTTTATGTAAGGCAATACCTTTCCACAGCACAGGAGAGAATAAACGAGTATGCAATGTCACAATGAACTACTTGGAGACACATGGCCATTCCAATCCATGGGACACAACAAGTGGAGTAATGCTGGTCTGTTCTGGTTTCTCTAAACAATAAATAAATAAAAAGCAACAACGCTATTTTCTCCCACTCATGTAACGATCAAAAGTTCTGTTTCAATATTCAGTTTTTTAAAAATAAAGTTATAAAGTTTGGGTAGAAAACAGGGATAAGCTTTAGTTGGAAATAAGGTCCCAAATTCTATAAATGGTGCTTATAATTGCACATGCAAATTTGGGTGTGTGCGCAATTTAATTGGCATTAATAAAGATGTATGTGCGCATTTTTACTCGTGGGGATATGCGCGCAAATTTTACACCTGGTTCCAAAAAGGGGGTATTGCCATGGGAGGGTCATGGGTGGATCATGAGCATTCCTACAATTTGTGCGCATTGTTATGGAATTAGGAGGATCCGTGTCTAATTTAGGCACGAGAATTTTCGCCAGGGTTTACTAGTGTGCAAATCCTCACATCTAAAGTTAGGTGTTTATCCCAGCACTAAGTAGTGGTGTACCAAGGGCGGGGCAGTGGGGGGGGGCATCCGCCCCGGGTGCACGGTTCCCTGCTGCCTCTCATGTTACTTCCTGTTCCGGGGCAGGGAACCAGTGTAGCCAACAGCTGTATGACTGCTCCCAGCACCCCCAGGAGGTAAGAGCAATGCACTGGAGGGGGGAGGCAATGCGCTGGTGGGGTGTTGATGTGCCGGGGGGGGGGGTGCGCAGCGGCGATACGCCTTGGGTGGCAGTCGACCTAGGAATGCCACTGACACTAAGCATATTCTATAAATGGCACATAACTTTCAGCACTTCTTATAGAATAGTGCTTAGCATGGGGGGGGGAGGGTTCAGCGCTATTTATAGAATTTGATCCAAAATCTCTTGTGTTTGTTTACAAAAAGGATGTTTACTAAAAGCAATAAGCAATTACCATGTAACAAACTGCTACTGCACGGCCCAGTGGCATAGCTACGGGGGGCCAAGGGGGCCTGGGCCCCCAAAATTGGTTCTGGGGCACCTGGATTGGCTTTTGGGGATCCCCAAACCCCGCCAGCTGAAGCGTTTGTCCCGCACTGGTCTCACCGCATTGCCTGCTCTGCTCTTCTCAGTCGCGCCATGCACCAGTGTGGGACAAACGCTTCAGCTGGCGGGGGTTGGGGACCTCTGCCAGCCAAGGTATGATGATGCAGCGGTGGCAGCAGCAGGGGTACAGCGGGGAAGCAGGCCAAAATGTGCCCCCTCACTTTGGGCTCTGCCCCCCCCCTGTCGCGGTCTGGCTTGCAAGACTGGTGTTCTAACCATTAGGCCAGTCCTCCACTCCATTAGTAGCCTAAGTTCAAAATAGCAGCTCTGACCACTAGTAGTTTTGAAGTGCTACTGATAAGGGCAAGCTCCATATAAGGGCAGCTAGGCTCAATAGGATTCTCTGTGCAGGCTTTGTCCAATTTTCATAACAGAAGTACACATTCAATTCTGCTTTGAAAATTACTCAGGGAAATTATGTGCTCGCATTTGCAACAAGAAAAGGAGCAGCGGAAACCCATCAAACCAACAGTTAAAAGATCGATTCTCTGTTGCAACAATAACACAAACGTTTCCTGCAATAATCAATAAGTTAAATTAATCACTTTAAATGTGCTTTTTTAAGTTCTAAAACTCACTGAGAGAGCAAGTGGTAAAAGTAGTTAACGTAGCTGGTTTAAAAAAGGTTTGAACAAATTCCTGGAGGAAAAGTCCATCTCATCCATGAGTTTAAGTAACTGGAATCTTGCTACTTTTAGGGACTCAGTCGGGTACTTGTGACTTGGACTGGCCAGTGTTGGAAAAGGATATTGGGCTAGATGGACACTTGGTCTGACCCAACTGGACTACTCTTCTTATGTCTCTGCAATTGCAAAGTGATGCATGGGGGAAAGAGGAACCCAAACCATAGTTACATGATGCAAGGTTCCACATTAGGAGTCACCGCCCAGGAAAAGGATCTGCATATCATAGTTGATGATACGTTGAAACCCTCTGCTCAGCGGCGGCTATGAAAGCAAATACAATGTTAGGAATTGGAAAGGAATGGAAAACAAAACTGAGAATGTTATAATGTTTTTGTATCGCTCCATGGTACAAGCGCACCTCGAATACTGTGTGCAATTCTGGTCACCGCATCTCAAAAAAGGTATAGTGGAAATAGAAAATACAGAGAAGGGCGATTAAAGTGATAAAGGGGATGGGACAACTTTCCTATCAAGAAAGGCTAAAGTGGCTAAGACTCTTCAGCTTGGAGAAGAGACAGAGGTATATAAAATATTGAGTATAGTGGAACAGGTAGATGTGAATCACTTGTTTACTCTTTCCAAAAATACTAGGACTAAGGGATATGCAAAGAAGCTACTATACAATATTTCTTCACTCAATGAGGTTATCAATAGAAATCAAACAAAATAAAACATGGAAAAGAAAATAAGATGATACCTTTTTTATTGGACATAACTTAATACATTTCTTGATTAGCTTTCGAAGGTTGCCCTTCTTCCTCATAAGGAAAAGTAGGTGTACTTTTCTTTATAGAATACAAGAGTAACAGGTCAAGAACATGCCTAGGCATCAGTGGCGTAGCTACGTGGGGCCAGGGGGCCTGGGCCCCCATAGATTTGGCCCTGGACCCCCCTGCCAATGACCCGCCTGACCCCCCCTCCCGCCGCCAACCCACCGTCGCCTGCCTTTGCTGGTGGGGGACCCCAACCTCCGCCAGCCGAGGTCCTCTTCTTCTCGCAAAAGGCTTCCTTCTGTTTCTGACGTCCAGAAACAGAAGGAAGCCTTTTGCGAGAAGAAGAGGACCTCGGCTGGTGGGGGTCCCCCACCAGCAAAGGTAGGCAATGGCGGGTCGGCGGCGGGGGGGGGGGGCAAAGTTGGTGGTGGCAACGGCGGAGTCGGCAATGGTGGGGGGGGTCAGAAATGGCGGGGGTTGGCGGCGCTGGGGGGGGGGGCTAAAATGTGCCCCCTCACCTCGGGCTCTGGACCCCCCTCCTACCGAAGTCTGGCTAAGCCCCTGCTAGGCATAATCACACCAGCCATAGAGCACATGTCTAGATTGATAGGGAATGCACGTACATTACAGCACTCTATACACAGCCATAAATGTGTGTCCCGTCCATGCTCCACCCAAATTCTACTGATATGAATGCCCACCTGCTGTCCTGTCACGGTTATTGGTGAGCCCTTAGGTTCCTGGAGGCCCGGTAAGACCTCCAAGGACCGCCGCACACCCCGAATCTTCACCCGCGGCGACCGCCGTTCACCGAGGGTTGAGCCCTCAGCTGCAGGGAGCCAGCAGGACTGCTGGAACCACAGGGTGACGGCCGGCCTGGCTGGTAGTCAGCAACTCAGTCTCTAAAGGGCAGCTAGCAAGGGCGGCTAGCTGAGAGAGGCACTCAAGGTTTAAGGGTGGCTAGCAAGGACGGCTAGCTTGAAGAAGCACACAGTCTCTGAAGGTGGCTAGCAAGGACGGCTAGCTGGAAGAGGAACACAGTCTCTGAAGGTGGCTAGCAAGGACGGCTAGCTGGAAGAGGAACACAGTCTCTGAAGGTGGCTAGCAAGGACGGCTAGCTTGAAGAGGAACACAGTCTCTGAAGGTGGCTAGCAAGGACGGCTAGCTGGAAGAGGCACACAGTCTCTGAAGGTGGCTAGCAAGGATGGCTAGCTGGAAGAGGAACACAGTCTCTGAAGGTGGCTAGCAAGGACGGCTAGCTGGAAGAGGAACACAGTCTCTGAAGGTGGCTAGCAAGGACGGCTAGCTTAAAGAGGAACACAGTCTCTGAAGGTGGCTAGCAAGGACGGCTAGCTGAAGAGGAACACAGTCTCTGAAGGTGGCTAGCAAGGACGGCTAGCTTAAAGAGGAACACAGTCTCTGAAGGTGGCTAGCAAGGACGGCTAGCTGAAGAGGAACATAGTCTCTGAAGGTGGCTAGCAAGGACGGCTAGCTTAAAGAGGAACACAGTCTCTGAAGGTGGCTAGCAAGGACGGCTAGCTTAAAGAGGAACACAGTCTCTGAAGGTGGCTAGCAAGGACGGCTAGCTTAAAGAGGAACACAGTCTCTGAAGAACACGCTCCGCACTCCACTGTGTCGGCTCCTGGCAAAAGAAACAGAAGCGCTGAACCCTTCTTGTTCCGGGGTTTAAATCCCCCGCCAGTCCATCCCCTCCCTAGAGAGGAGCCAATCCTTTCAGCCCAGACAGGCCAGGAGGGCCTGGATTGGTGGACCCGCCTCGCAGGCGGAGTTCCTTCTTCCATGCGCCAATCCGGCGTCAGTGGGCGGGACTTGCTTGCTGCCTAGCTCTGGCCGGGGAGACAACGACGCCGGCGCCGCCATCTTGGCCGGCGTCCTCCCTTCCCTGAGGCCGGCGTTCGCTCCCGCGAGTCGCCAGCCTCGGGCCGACCCGCGGAAGCGCTGGCCCCGTCGGCGGCTTGTCTCTGCCACACTGGAGCCCGCGGCCCCCGTCGATCATCGCTCCCCGCCGCGGGAGCGCAGGTAAAGACCCGGAACGGGACACCTGCAATGTACATACCTCAGATATTGGCTTGTACTTAAACAATGGTCATTTCCATATATTTATTTATTTGTAACATTTGCATCCCACATTTTCCCACATATTAGCAGGCTCAATGTGGCTTACAAAATACCATAATGGTGAACGCCAAGTACAGTAGGTATTAAACAAATACAATTAGAAAAAGGGTCAGGTAAGGTAGGGGTAAATGGGTACAATAAGGGACAAGGAAATAAGAAATAAAAATGTCCATTGCCATGTATGTATAGATGCATTGTAGAGTTGAGGCATTTAAGTAGAATCAGTAGGGTAGGCCTTGCAAAACAGATAGGTCTTTAAAGATCGCCTGAAATTTTGATGGTCGTGCATCATTTTCACACTCTTTGGTAATGTATTCCACATTTGCGTACTTAAGTAAGAAAAATTGGATGCATAGGTTGATTTGTATCTGAGTCCAGTGCAGCTTGGATAGTGAAGGTTCAGATAAGTACGTGATGACACCGGTCACCTCTAACAACACAGACACCCCATCCGCTGCCAACTTAGCGAAATATTTTAACGAAAAAATTATAAAACTCCAACGCATGATACCTACTAATACCACCAATTATACAAGCATCCTTGAATGCCTAAATCCAAAACCAGGGGAATACCCAGCAGATCGTTCATGGACCAACTTCGACAAAATCTCAGTAGATGAACTCTCACAATGGCTTAAAAAATATGTCAAGTCTCAATGCAAACTAGACATTTGCCCTGTTAGCCTAATAAGAGCCGTCCCCAAACAATTCAAGATAGACCTTACGAACCAAGTAAACCACAGACTCCAAAATGGTTTATTCCCCACGAATAAAGGAAACATCCTACTCACTCCTCTGCCAAAAGACGCCAAGAAAAGCACAATGGACCTAACTAATTATCGACCAGTTGCATCTATTCCGCTCATAACCAAAATAATGGAGGGCATAGTTATGAAACAACTCACTGAATATCTAACTAAACACTTAATTCTACATGAGGATTTCGATCAAATCACAGCACCAAAACTTTTCTAGTGGCGGCAATGAACTCATTCAAAAAAACAATTGCAACTGGTAAGAGCATACTTGTACTACAATTTGACATGTCAAGCGCCTTCGACATGGTTGATCATGGAATATTACTTCATATACTAGAATACTTCGGAGTTGGAAGCCCAGTCCTCAAATGGTTTGAGGGATTCCTCACCACCAGATCCTACCAATAAAGGACGCCGAAAGATCACCTCCATGGACACCAGAATGCGGAGTTCCTCAAGGATCCCCCCTCTCACCAACTATCTTCAACCTAATGATGATACCACTAGCCAAACTATTAGCCAATCAAAACCTTAACCCTTACATATATGCAGACGATGTCACGATCTACATCCCGTTCAAACATAATCTAAACAAAATCACCAACGAGATCAACCAAAGCTTCAGAACCATGCACACCTGGGCAGATTCATTCCAGCTAAAACTCAACGCAGAAAAACTCAATGCCTAGTACTCACTTCTCAATACAACACAAACAACTACTCCACTATAACCACACCATACTGCACTCTTCCTGTTTCAGAAAACCTGAAGATTCTTGGAGTTACCATCGACCAAAACCTCACTCTCGGTGAAGAACACGACAAAAAAGATGTTCTACTCGATGTGGAAACTCAAAAGAGTTAAGCCTTTCTTCCCGAGATACATTTAGCGTACCTTGGTACAATCTATGGTAATAAGTCACCTGGACTACTGTAACACTCTGTATGCTGGCTGCAAATAACAGACTATTAAGAAACTCCAAACAGCCCAAAATACCGCAGCCAGACTCATATTTGGAAAGACCAAATACGAAAGTGCAGAACCCTTAAGAGAAAAACTTCACTGGCTACCACTCAAGGAACGCATCGAATTCAAGATATGCACAACCGTACACAAGATCATTCGCGCAGATGCCCCACTTTATATGTTAAAACTAGTGGACCTACCGCCCAGAAATGCCAAGAGATCAGCCCGCAAATTCCTCAATCTGAACTTCCCCAGTTGTAAAGGACTTAAATATAAGCAGGCATACGCCACTACCTTCTCTTACAGAAGTACACAGCTATGGAATGCGCTACCCCCAGCCCTAAAAACTATGGACAATCTAAGCAACTTTAGCATATCTTTGAAGACACATCTCTTCAATAGAGCCTACAAATAGAACCCTTAAAGACACAAATCACCACACAACCCACCCAATTATATAAATACACCTCCTACACCACCCTATCTAACACCCCCTACTCTGTCTTCTAATATCTTTGGCTTACCACCGAATGTATCTAAGATCCTCTCATGACTATGTCATAACAACACTCTGTAAGCCACATTGAGCCTGCAAGAAGGTGGGAAAATGTGGGGTACAAATGCAATAAATAATAAAAAAATAAATAATAATATATGTTAACATACATGCATATATGACTTAAATACCAGCATTTATGTTTGTTCTTATCATCTAAATGTTTATCTTTTTTAGATTCTTCATATGCCACCTTTTATATAGTCAGTTCCTTAAGGAATTACCCTCTAGCAGTCCAATAACTAACAGATTTTAATTTCCAGGTCAGGATCTGGGGACTATGCGGGCCAGTCTGCATGGCTGGGAATTCCCAGGTGCTTACAGATAGCGAAAAGCATAGCTAAGGCACTGTGTGTGTGTGGTTGGGAGCTGGTTGCTGACCTTGGCGTCATCCCACTGTGTTAAAGCCATTCTCAAATTTGTTATGTGTGAGAAGCAAAGTTGACAACATGACAGACCTGCTGCATGTTGAGGGAATGAAAGGCTTCACTGTTGCTGCAGTTTGCCCGTCTTTCTCTCTCTCTCTCTCAAGGTGGTCTATTTGCTAAATGTATGCAATCATCTTCCCCCAATATTAATGGGAAATGAGCTGTCCCCATCTCATAAAACCAGATCACAGTTTGCTGTTTCTGCACCACATTCAGCAGGATTCCAACACACATCAACAGTGTAGGTAAGAAAGGCCCTCAGGTGGATGCAGAGGGGACTAACATGCGGATGGCATTCATAACCACCAGGGTGAATTGGAAGATGCCTGTGGCTAAAAAGGCAAGGGTTATGGTGATCTACAGGTGCACTGGCATTGCCTGATCCTCACTGTGTGGTCAACTAGAAGTGCAGAAGAGTCTACTTGTCAAAACAGAACCTCATGATGTAGAGGTTGTCAATTAAGTCAAGGAAATAAGGCCTGTAAACCCTCTGATAAGGCTACCTCCCCTCTGAGGGTTCTGCTTCCCTGGTTGCAAACTCGAAACAAAACAAAAAAAGAACAATTGTTCAGGTCATTCATGGTGAACCCTGTACGTGCCGCAGAACACTGCCTATAACCCAGGCACAAACAGAGAGTCAGGCAGCCAAATGTACAGACTAATAGACCAACACAGAGCAGGAAGTAGCAGATAAAGTGCGAGGAAGTAGGGGACAAGAGAGAGAGAAATAGGAAAGAAGAGGTTAAGAGGGTCCATAAAGGGCTGAGACGGATAAAGGAGGAGAAAATAACACCAACCACGGCACTTAAACATATACCCAGCATTGGCAATATCAGATCTTCAGATCCATTTATATGGTCACCACCAACATTATCCACATAGGTATCTGGGTAACTTAGCACAGCTGTTTTACTATCCGGGTAGCAGCACTGAATATCGTCATTATTCAGATAATGGGCCTCTCCACCCATGCTCCTCTTCTGAAACTCCCCAGTGCTATCTGGATAATACTAGAGGGGTCTGTACTACCATAATTGTAAACCACCAAAATACTTATCTGCTACCCGATAATGCTGCTGAAAATTTATGACTTGTCCCAGTCAGCGCTACTTATTCAGTAGCAGGTTTAGTAGTCTTGAAAAGTGGGCCCAAGGGTAATAGGATTTGACAATTTGGAAACACAAGCAACTCTCCATCAAACATCATGTCTATAAAGGCAATTGACGTGAGAGCAGGTGCAAGTGCCACCAATCAAAATTGGTGCCTTCAGTGTGCACAGGTCTTATAAAACATGTTCTGTGTATAAATTCTGCAGGAACACCCTGAACATGCCTCCAGCATGTTCTCTTAGGCTTTTACTGCTGGCATCATGGTTAATGAGACCATCTAGATCTTGCTGCATCTGTGTAAGTAGAGCCGATGTTTCAGCCATCAAGCTGTGGCCTTTTTCAGGGTGTGAAGAAGGAATAAGCTGTATGGAGGCAATAGAAGAAAGCCAGATCACAATGGCTGAAACCTTGGTTCCACTTTCTCAGACACGGCAAGACCTAGACAGCTACAACAATCATGCCTCCATGCCTCATGCATGAATATCTAAATTTCTGCGTCATTGGTGCTTCCATGTGTAAAATTGGCTCTTATACATGTAGCAAGACCCAAAAAAAGGCAAGTCCAGAACTCCACAATCATGCAACAGAGGCAGTAAAGGGGGTGTAGTACAAACACACCAAGCGATGTGCAATCCAGAAACAGCCTTTATTAGAAATGACCCGATACTGTCACCATGTTTCATCTAGTGTCGGTTTGTCTGCTTTAATTAAATATTTTATTATGGATTATTTATTATCATTATGTATTGTTTTATGTCCATCTGCGATTATTTAATGGTTTAATTATTCAACTAGGCATACGGCCATTGCGAAATTTTAAGTTATTCATTTTATTCATTTGACCATTTATGTACCTATCAATGTATTCATATTTTTTGGACCAAAGATGGTGGGAGATTGCTTCCACAGCAGCAGAACAAACAATTCAAAGGGTGAAAGAAAATGTTCCAAGACCAAACAGAAGTCCAATATCTTCAACATAAAAGTTTATTCTCTAAACAATGTGACATATATCATCCAGACCCAACATGGGCCGTGTTTCAGCAAGATGCCTTCTTCAGGGGTCACAACTGATGGAATATAAAAGACAATGTGGAGAATAACCGCAATATAAGCAAAAAGTTGCAATAGACAGCGCGATTGGAGAACAAACTTTTATGTTGAAGATGTTGAACTTCTGTTTGTTCTTGGAACATTTTCTTCCACCTTTTGGATTGTTTACATTTTTTGGTTCATCTGTTGATTTTATGTATTTTGTATACTCCTGATGCAGGTTATCTATTTGGGAAAACGCGTTTTGACAGCGCCAAACCCCTCCGAGAAAAACTGCACTAGCTCCCAATCAAAGAACGTATTGCTTTCAAAATCTGCACCATGGTTCATAAAATTATATACAGTGAAGCCCCGGGATACATGATAGACCTCATAGACCTACCAACCAGAAACACAACAGTCTCATCATGAACATACCTAAATCTCCACTACCCAAGCTGCAAAGGACTCAAATACAAATTAACGTACGCATCCAGCTTCTCTTACATAAGCGCACAACTATGGACCACACTGCCAAAAGTCGTAAAAACAACGTATGACCACCTAAACTTCCGGAAATTACTAAAAACAAACCTGTTCAAAAAGGCATATCCCACTGACCCAACATAAAGACTGAACATCTGCATCACAACGAAGTCAAAGTACGTAACGAACATACTTAACTCTTCCCCTCTAAGATCACCAATGTGTATATCATATACGATCCTTATTCGACCATAATATCAGTTTGTATTTGTTCATACCGGAATTGGCGAATGCCGACACGGTACCATGTAAGCCACATTGAGCCTGCAAATAGGTGGGAAAATGTGGGATACAAATGCAACAAATAAATAAATAAATCTAGCCGAAACACAGTGACTGTGTCGGGTCATCTATATATATAAAACTCACCCTCAACGTTCTGAAGACAGTGACATCAGTGAAGCCAAGCCCTGACTTCCTTCAAAAAGGTTCGAAGGTTCGTGGTGGTGAAGCCACCAAAATCGCTACAGGCCCCGCCCTTGAGGGCGGAGCAATGGCAGAACAACCAAGGGGTTGGCAGGGAGGGAGGGAGGCAGGGAGGCGGGGGGTAGGAAATCGCTACGGGCCCCGCCCTCTCGTCAAACGTCATGACATTGAGGGTGGAGCAATGCCACAACAACGAAGGGGTTGGCGGGGGGGGGGGGGGTGTTGCCGACGAAAACCTTGCTAGCGCCCGTTTCATTTGCTCAGAAATGGGCCTCTTTTACTAGTTTCCACATTGCACATTTCTTGATGTGTTTGTTCTCCACCCCTTTTCTGCTGCTCTAATACACTTAGGACATTTATATATGTGAGCATTGTTATTTACATACGCAAATGCCCCACAAGCCTTTCTAAAATGATCTCCTAAATGTGCTCCATTAGATCAACCAGTACTAAGCATGTCAGGCTTTAACACACCTCCTTGAGTTGACTAATAACTCTTAATCCCCACACTTACTTGAAATTAGTATGGAAGTGTGCTAATTTTAGTTCACATATTTACTTGCACTTTAGGGCATTTTTCTTGTGCACTTTATTAAATCGCCAGTAAAACAGCTACGCTAAAGTGGGACTGAAAGAGGCCTCTCTATTATTTCCCCGGAGGATAAAGAGCACTGCCTTCCTCAGGGCCTTCCCTATCCAGCAACTTGTATCTGTAAATAGTTTTTCTTGTAAAAACGTTTCTTGCAATTTTGCGTAATTAAATAAAGTAATATTTGTCCTCAAACCCAATCTATTATCCCACTTGTTTTCTTGGCTCTAAGACATTGTTTAGAATTGTGGAGAACTATATTAAGCTAATTTTACATATTAAGCAGTCCAAAGTGTCAATTTCAGTTCCAGGAGGAGGGAGGCTTTTAGGCCAGACCTGGATTTGAACTTGCAGCCTGATATTTGTGATCACTGATCCTACCTATTGAAATCAGTGCTGCAGATCCCTTAATGCATCATGATGAGTTGTCAGAAATCCAGACTGGACTGAAATCTCTCTCCAGGCATGTGGTAATGTGGCAGCTCTTCTGTATTACTCAAACTTGTTGTTCAGTACACAGAATCACACCCATCCACCCTACTGGCAACGTGACCCAATTCTTGCAACTTTTGATTAAAGCTGCCCCTCCCTCACTTATTCCCACCTCTTGTTTCCTCAGTTTAGATTTTTCCCAGCCATGGTCCACTGTTAATTCAAAATGTCTTATTTGCTTTTTGTCTGCATCAGGGGCATAGCCAGACTTCGGTGGGAGGGGGGTCCAGAGCCCGAGGTGAGGGGGCACATTTTAGCCCCCCCCTGGTGCCGCCAACCCCCCCCCCCCACGCCGCCGCCCCTACCCCATCCATTTTGATCCCCCTCCTGCCACTGCCAAGTTTCAACCCTCCCCCGCCACCGCCAGGTACCTTTGCTGGCGGGGGTCCCCAACCCATGCCAGCCGAAGTCCTCTTTGCTGATCTGAATATTGTTTCTGTGACTTCGGCTGGCGGGGGTTCGGGACCCCCACCAGCAAAGGTACCTGACGGCGGCAGCAGGGGAGGGTGGTTGACGGCGGGAAGGGGGGGTCGAATGTGGCGGGGGAGGGTCGGCCGGAAGGGGTGAAAGCAGGGTGGCCAGGGCTAAATCTGTGGGGGCCCATGCCCCCGTGGCCCCACCTAGCTACGCCCCTGGTCTGCATATCTTGTTTATCTTAACAAGACTGTAAGCCCCCTAGAGCAGGATGTCTTGTATGGTTTTCTGTACAGCGCTGTATATATCTAACCAGAATCATTGTGTCAGGGTGATCAAAGCCCCCAAGTAAGAACAAGTCCTCAGGTAACTGAAGCACCCAGCCCTCAGGTAAGTGAAGCATTAAATACCTCTACACAAATGGGGAAAGGGGGCAACGTCTGGAGAGCAGTATATACTAACTAGTGAAAAAGGACCGTTTCGTTATGAAATGAAACGGGCGCTAGCAAGACAATCCCCCACCCTCCCTCGCCGTCTCATTCTGTCCCCTCCAAGTTCCAGACCCCCCTCCCACCCAGTTCAAGGCCACCCACCCTCCGTCCCAGTTCAAGGCCTCCCACCCACCCAGTTCAATGCCCCCTCACGCCCCTCCCACCGAGTTCCAGACTCCGCCCTCCCTCTGATTTCAACACCCCCCCTCCGCGTAACAGACCCCTGGACCCCCCTCCGCAACCCTGTCGACCACCCTTCCCGCCAAAAACCATCCCCCGCCGCCGTCGTGTACCTGTGCTGACGGGGGACCCCAACCCCCAACAGCCGAAGTTCTGTTCTCGTCTGCACCGGCATTGCTTGTTGAATGATCATCTGTTCAAGTTTCTGTGCGTGCGTCTGACGTCAAATGCATGCACAGAAACTTGAACAGATGATCATTCATCAAGCAATGCCGCGCAGCCGGGAATAGGACTTCGGCTGTCGGGGGTTGGGGTCAGCACAGGTACACGACGGCAGCGGGGGAGTGTTTTCGTCGGGAAGGGGGGGTCGACAGGGTCGCGGCAGGGGGGTCCAGGGGTTCGTAACGCAGAGGGGGGGTGTTGAAATCGGAGGGAGGGCAGAGTCTGGAACTCGGTGGGAGGGGCGTGAGGGGGATCACGTCACTGATGGTGCCTAGCAGACCACAGGAGCCACGGTCCCAGGCAGGATACAACGTTGGAGGTGAGAATTATTATATAGGATATCTGAAGTATGGGAAATAAGGTTTTAGATCTTGAGACTGTGACGGAAGAGGCTGATTTGGATTTAGTGGCGATCACAGAGACATGGAGGCATATTTTCAAAGCACTTTGGGAGGCTAAGTTCCATAGGTTTCTATGGAACTTTGGGAGGCTAAGTGCTTTGAAAATGAGCCTCATGGTTCACAAAGAACCATGACTGGAATATTGTTATACCAGGCTATAATGTGTTCAAGAAAGACAGGGTAGGATGAAAAGGAGAAGTGGCATTATATGTTAAAGATAATATTAAAGTCATACAATTGCAGAACCTACAGGGTAAGGACGAGGCACTGTGGGTCAATCTGGAAAGAGGGAATGGCAAATGTATTTAGATTTAATTGAAGACATTCAAAATGTGACTGTGAAAGAGGAAGTACTATTAATAGGTCATTTTAATACACCATATGTTGATTGGGGTATTGTAGGGTCTTTTAGAAGCAGGGAGATCCTGGATTCTTTACAGTGAGAACTATTTCAGCAGTTGGTAATGGAACCCACATGGGATGGGGCCATACTGGATTTAGTGCTTATGAACGGGGAGAGTGTTTCTGATATTATAGTAGGCGATCATCTGGCATCTGGTGATCAGCAGAGGGTGTGGTTTAATATTAAGATAGGTGTAGAGAGGGTTCGTTCAAAAATGAAGATTCTAGACTTCAAAAAAACTTTTGTTCAGATGGGGGATTACCTCAAGGAATTGCTGTCTGGATGGGAACACCTAGAAGAAGTCAGAAAGCAGTGGGCAAATCTGAAAGGAGTTATTGTAAGGGCAGCAAACCTTTTTGTAAGGAAAGCAAATAAAAGTAAGAGGAAAAGGAGGCAGCTTTGGTTCACAAAAGCAGCAGCTGAAAAGGTAAGGAAAAAGAGGTTAGCCTTTAAAAACTACAAGAGATCGCAAAAAGAGGTAGACAGGTGAAAATATCTGGAAAAGCTAAGAGAAGCTGGTAGAGTAGTCAGGAAAGCAACGATGCAAATGGAAGAAAAAATAGCCAATACAGTAAAATGGGGGGAGGGGGGGACAAGACATTTTTTAGATATGCTAGTGATAGGAGGAAGTGCAAAAGTGGTATTATTAGACTCAGAGGTGAAGGTGTAGAATATGTAGAAGCTGATAAAGATATGGCGAAGATAAACACAAATAAGAATGGAGAAGTGGTAGTCCCTGAACAATTTTCAGAGGATTGCATTTATGAGGAGCTGGCTAAACTAAAGGTGGACAATAGGTGGACAAAGCAATGGGACTGGATGGCATACATCCAAGGGTACTGAAGGAACATAGGGAAGTTCTAGCGGCTCCACTGGCTGACCTTTCAGTGGTTCTCAAGAGTCAGAAGTGCTCTTAGAGGACCGGAGAAGAGCAGATTTGGTTCCTCTCCATAAAAAAGCAGAAGTGAAGAAGAGATTTGGAACTACAGATCAGTATGTCTGACTTATGTGATGAGTAAATTAATGGAAATGTTTTTAAAACAGAGAATAGTAAAGGTTTTGTAATCCAATGGATTATAGGACCCAAGGCAACATGTTTTACTAGAGGCAAGTCTTGTCAGACAAATCTGATTAATTTCTTTGAATGGGTGACCAGAGAGTTGGATTGAGGGAGAGCGCTAGATGTGGTGTATTTAGATTTTAGCAAAGCCTTTGACACATTTCCGCATAAACTTTATAAATAAACTGAGCATCCTTGGTATGGGTCCCATGGTGACTGACTGGTTTAGGAACTGGTTTGAGTGGAAGGCAACGGAGGGTAGTGGTAAATGGAGCTCATTCTCAGGAAAGGGTGTTACTAGTGGTGTGCCACGTGGTACAGTTCTTGGGCAGGTTCTTTTTAACATTTTTGCAAGTGGTATTGCTGAAGAGCTGCCTGGTAAGATTTGCATCTTTGTGGATGATACCATTATCTGCAATAGGTTGGACACCCTTGATGGGGTGGATTACACTTGAAAGGGCGTCTAGTGGAGCTAGAGGAATGGTTTGGAATTTGGCAGCTTAGATTTACTGCTAAAAAATGCAGGGTCATGCATTTGGGCTGCAAAAACCCAAGGGAATGGTACAGTTTAGGGGGGGTGAGGAGCTTTGTGCATGAAAGAAGAGCGGGATTTGGGTGTGATTGTATGTGATGATCTTAAGGTGGCCAAATCGGTAGAAAAGGTGGTGGCGAAAGCTAGAAAGATGCTTGAGTGCCTAGGGAGAGGAACGGCCCAGAAAGAAGGAAGTGATGATGCCCCCGTATAAGACTCTGGTGAGACCTCATTTAGAATCTTGTGTACATTTCTGGAGACCGCACCTTCAAAAAAAATATAAACAGGATGGAGTCTGTCCAGAGGGCGGCTACTAAAATGGTTAGTGGTCTTCGTCATAAAGTGTATGGGGACAGGCTTAAAGACCTCAATATGTATACTTTGGGAGAGGAGAGATATGATAGAGACATCTAAATACCTATGTGGCACAAATGCACAGGAGTCGACTTTCTTTCAATTGAAAGGAAGCTCTGGAATGAGGAGGCATAGGATGAAGGTGAAAGGGAATAGACTCAGAAGTAACCTGAGAAAATACGTCTTCATGGAAAGGTTGGTGAATTCGTGGAATGGCCTCCTGGTGAAAGTAGTAAAGATGAAAACAATACAGTGATACCTCAGTTTTTGTCGATAATCCGTCTGAAAACAATTGGCGAAATCCGAAACCGACGAAAACCAAGGCAATTATTTCCATATGAATCAATGTAAATCCAATTAATTTGTTCTAGACACTCCAAAACAAATGCCAAAAACACATTTTATAGAGAATAAATATACTGTTTAATACTAAAAACAATAAGAAATTAATATAAAAGATTAATGTAAAGAATAAATGAACATTAAACATGGCACTCACCTCCAAACCCAAGGACTTCCCCAAATCAACCATTGACTGCACCACATGTGTAGGGTCATCAAGAGAAGGCTCAAACCCTTCAAAATCTCTCTCATGAATGGCACATCAATAAGGGCTTCAATTTACAATCACCATTAGCATTAACACAGAATAAAAGAGTTAGCCTATCTTCCATAGGCTTATGTCCTGGCAGTGCCTTTTCCTCCTGTGTAATGAACGTCCTCTTTGGCATTTTCTTCCAAAAGAGGCCAGTTTCATCACAGTTGAAGACTTGTTGGGGGATGAATCCTTCAGCCTCTACGTAATCTTTGAATTCAGACACAAGTTTTTCGGTCCCAGACTTGTCCGAACTCGCACCTTCGCCGTGCCTAGTAACACTGTGTATTAGCACTCGCGCAGGGTGATGCTCACACAATGAGAAACAACGCCACACTGAGCAGGAGAATGCATGGGTCGCCCTTTGTTTTCGCAAAATTAGCAGCGAGGTCACATGGGCACACCAATGAAATCTGAGGCAACCGACGAAATCTGAGACAAATGTTTCACGGAAAAAATCGACGAAAGCCGAAACCGACAATAACCAAAGTCAACGAAAACCGAGGTGTTACTGTATCTGAATTCAAGAGAGCTTGGGACAAGTACATAAGATCTCTAAGGGAGTGATAGGGAGGGTAGATGATATGGATGGGCAGACTGGATAGGCCACGTGGTCTTTATCTGCCTACATTTTTCTCTGTTTCCATGGTATGTATACTGAAACAGATGATTGAGAACAACATGCTGCTTTTCTGCTGCCCAGTTTAATGCTTGGTAGGAGAGCCTGATACACCCCCCCCCCCCCCCCCCCCCATCTACTTGCAGAATTTATTAAATGCAGTTCTGTGTCATCAATTTAGGATTTATGCTGAGGTTGTCAAGGTACCAGACATGGACGTCAAAGAGATATCCAATGTATTTCAATAACTTAGCAAATAATTCCATTTAGCTGCAGAACTATAATTGAGTGTTTAACATATTTGATGGACAATCCACAAGATTTGTGTGGAAACCGGCAAGCACATTCACAAGTATCATGACCAGGATTTATGTGGTAACTGGCTAAAAGGATATTATGAATTAAGCCATAAATGGAAGTGGACTTTTTTTTTTTTTTGCAAGTTTTAATTAGATTAATAAAATGCCGAAAGATCTCAGGCTCTTATAAAAACTCAATCAGGAGGTCAGGTTAAAAGGCAAAAACCTATATAGAAACACAGAAAATGAAAGCAGATAAAGACTATACGGCCTATCCAGTCTGCCTGCCCATACCATACTATAAGTACATAAGTACATAAGTGGAGAAGTGGCCTAGTGGTTAGGGTGGTGGACTTTGGTCCTGAAGAACTGAGTTAAATTCCCACTTCAGGCACAGGCAACTCCTTGTGACTCTGGGCAAGTCACTTAACCCTCCATTGCCCCATGTAAGCCACATTGAGCCTGCCATGAGTGGGAAAGCGCAGGGTACAAATGTAACAAAAATAAAATAGATACTATTGGAGATCCTACATGGAATGTTGCCACTACTGGAGCTTCTACATGGAATGTTGCTATTCCACTAGCAACATTCCATGTAGAAGGCTGCGCAGGCTTCTGTTTCTGTGAGTCGACGTCCTGCACATACGTGCAGGACGTCAGACTCACAGAAGCAGAAGCCTGCGCGGCCACATTGGTGATCTGCAAGGCCCGACTTCTAGTGGAATAGTGACATTCCATGTAGAATCTCAAATAGTAGCAACAGTGGAGGAGTGGCCTAGTGGTTAGGGTGGTGGACTTTGGTCCTGGGGAACTGAGGTACTGAGTTCCATTCCCAGCACAGGCAGCTCCTTGTGGCTCTTGGCAAGTCACTTAACCCTCCATTGCCCCATATAAGCCGCATTGAGCCTGCCATGAGTGGGAAAGCGTGGGGTACAAATGTAACAAAAAAAAAAAAAAAGTAATGCCACACTGGGAAAGACCAAGGGTCCATCGAGCCCAGCATCCTATCCACGTCAGTGGCCAATCCAGGCCAAGGGCAAATTCCAACTTAGGCGTCTTATTGAAAATACCCTTCACGTAAATTAAAAGATCTTGTGGCCTGAAACACTGTCCACTATGGAAGAGGTGTGGTTATATAGCAAGTAAACTGGAAATGTGGATTGCTTCTATTGGTCATATTGAAAGAACAGAAGGTGCAGAAAGCGTATACAAGATTTATATATATGACAACCCTATTACTCAGTGACAGCTTTATTAATAGGTGGTAATGCCTCCTCCTAGATTCACTGAAAGTTTTTTAACAGAAAATCTATGCAGCTCTTTCAGCTTGACTTCATCTGAAAAGAATGTCCATCAAATACCCAGAAAACGAAATTGAAGAGGGTTTGGGGTAAATGAATTGGAGTGAATTTGATATTTCAATATGTTGCCCTCAGTGCTTCAGGTCTTAGCCCTGGTGTGTTATTTGGATTTTCCATTTCTTTGCACTTACCGTATATTGATTTTATTCTAACTACTGTGATTACTGGTTATCAATAGAAATCAAACAAAATAAAACATGGTAAAGAAAATAAGATGATACCTTTTTTAGTGGACACTAGTAAAAAAAGGCCCGTTTCCGAAACCAATGAAACGGGCGCTAGCATGTGGCTTTTTTGTGTGTGTGTGTATGTGTCACCGAGTTATTTTGTGTGAGTGTGTGAGGGTGCGGTGTGTGTGCAGGTTGTTGATGTGTGTCTTTTTTTGTTTTATTTTGTTTTTTGCTTGGGTGTTGGGGGATGTGCTGTGCTGTCCTTGGTCGCTGTTTGCTGCTGGCTGGGTAATCCTTCCAGCTGTGGCGCAGCTTGTCCTGTTCGCCCACGTCTCAGATGGTGACGGGCACGTTGTTTTCCAGCTCCTCTGACTCCATGTCAAGCGATCTCAAATATAGTCTGTGCTATAGGCCCTCTGGCACTCTTCAGTACTGGCATTAGGCATTTAAAAATTTCTCCCCCCCCCCCCCCCCCAGTCTATTTTTGCACATACCCACAGCAGGAATATTCTTCTCTCATTCCAGCGGTGGTTCTGTGCTCTCCGTGCTGCTCAGATAATGAGCCATTCTGCTGGGGAATGCTCCTCCCTTATTGTCACATAGTTTCCTCTGATTGGTCCGTCTTATGTTGCCTAGTGTTGCCTGGGAACGGTGTTGTGATGGTCCTTTGTGTTTCAGAATGTTGAGGGTGTTTTTTCTGATTGGTCCGTCATGCGAGGGCGGGGCAGAGAGACATGGCCAGTGTTGTGGCTTCACCACCATGAATCCATGAACCCTTCAGGGAGTGACTGAGTGACTTCAGAACGTTGTCTTCAGAACGTTGAGGGTGAGTTTTATTATAGTAGATAACTTAATACATTTCTTGATTAGTTTTCGAAGGTTGCCCTTCTTCGTCAGATCGGAAATAAGCAAATGTGCTAGCTGACAGTGTATATAAGTGAAAACATTCAAGCATTACTATGACAGCCTGACAGGGTGGGAGGATGGGGGTGGGTAGGAGGTATGCATGGGGACATCAAAGCATGTCATTGATATTCTAACAGGATGGGTGTGGATAGGTGAGGGGTGGGGTTTGATTACTGGGAAATGCAGACTATCAAAGTTACAGTATGCTTTTATTCAATCAAAATACAAGTACCAATTCAAAATTTGATTTGCCTGTTAGCCACATGGTCACTTGCAAATACTACTACTACTACTTAACATTTCTAGAGCGCTACCAGGGTTACGCAGCGCTGTACAATTTAACAAAGAGAGACAGTCCCTGCTCAAAGAGCTTACAATCTAAGAGACAAGTGAACGGTCAGTCCGATAGGGGTGGTCAAATTGGGGCAGTCTGGATTCACTGAACGGTAAGGGTTAGGTGCCGAACGCAGCATTGAGGAGGTGGGTTTTAAGCAAAGACTTGAAGATGGGCAGGGAGGGGGCTTGGCGTAAGGGCTCAGGAAGGTTGTTCCAAGCATAGGGTGAGGCAAGGCAGAATGAGCGGAGCCTGGAGTCGGCGGTGGTGGAGAAGGGTACTGAGAGGAGGGATTTGTCCTGTGAACGGAGGTTTCGGGCGGGAACGTAAGGGGAGATGAGGGTAGAAAGGTAGTGGCTTTTAATCCTCGTAAAGTCTTTCTAGCCACTATCACTGCTTGCAGGAAGAAAAAGGTTTTGATCTATTAAAGTTATTTATCACACTCTCCCAAGTCTCCAAGTCACTTGCCAGGATTCATTAGATCACAGCCAATGAATACGCTCAGATCTTTACGAAATGTGATGAATACCTGCCAATTTTTTTCCCAGTAAACTCTCCAGACAAGTTTACACATATTCACAGAGCCGGCCCGATCATTAAGCATGATTAGGCAACAGCCTTGAGCAGCAGCTTTGGGGAGGGGGGGGGGGGGGGCATCAAAGAACATCTGCAGTCAAAGCAAAATAATATGCCCTGACAAACTCAAAGAAACAATGGAGGTAGTTTTACCCATAGGGAGGGTGGACAAAGTGGGCAGTGGTCAAATGGAGTCCTTAACCTTATTATTCTGAAAGAGGTGGTGTTGGAGGGCTGAGGGACTTACTTTTAATGGGGGGGGGCACAATACTGTAGGTTTACTTAGGGTGCCTAATATCCATGTACTCCCCCTGCATATTCCCGCACAGCAGTGACATGTTAACTGTTTCCTACTAGAAGAGTGCAGCAACCATAGACAGATAAACCAAATATATTTATTTTCCCTTTAGATGTGATATGTGGCAATGGCATTTTTCTAGAAAAGGCAAAGTACCCTAAAGTTTCAACTGTGCAGTGGAGGAGTGGCCTAGTGGTCCTGGGGAACCGAGGAACTGAGTTCAATTCCCACTTCAGGCACAGGCAGCTCCTTGTGACTCTGGGCAAGTCACTTAACCCTCCATTGCCCCATGTAAGCCGCATTGAGCCTGCCATGAGTGGGAAAGCGCGGGGTACAAATGTAACAAAAATAAAGTAGATACTATTGGAGATTCTACATGGAATGTTGCTATTCCACTAGCAACATTCCATTTAGAAGGCTGCGCAGGCTTCTGTTTCTGTGAGTCTGACGTCCTGCACGTACATGCAGGACATCAGACTCACAGAAGCAGAAGCTTGCGCAAGTGATCTGCAAGGGCCGACTTCTACATGGAATGTTGCTAGTGGAATAGCAACATTCCATGTAGAATCTCAAATAGTAGCAACAGTGGAGGAGTGGCCTAGTGGTTAGGGTAGTGGACTTTGGTCCAGAGAAACTGAGTTTGATTCCCACTTCAGGCACAGGCAGTTCCTTGTGACTCTGGGCAAGTCATTTAATCCTCCATTGCCGCATTGAGCCTGCCATGAGTGGGAAAGCGCAGGGTACAAATGTAACAAAAAAAAACCCTGAATTTCAATACACATGGATTGTAGCTTATAAACCTTGCAGACTCCCTCAAAATTTTGTGTTAATGGTGCCAGAGCCCAGGACTCGGGTATCCAAGGTGAGCCATTTCTGAATGAGGAAAAAAGGCAAATGCATGCAGGTGAGCCAGAAAGCAGACTGTAACCTCTAAGAAATGATCACTGCAGGCGATTGTCTTCAAAAGCAATGAAAATGTGCCAAATCTGTTCTTACTGCAATACAATCCATCCTCAATCACGTAACACTGTTCACATGAAATATTTTACCATTTTTATGCTCTCGGGGACACTTTCATATCAGTGAGGGATTGCAGGCAAAAAAAAAAAAAATACATCATTGGACCCTGAAACAGAGAAATTAAAGGGAGCTTAGATACTACCACGCAGCCGTGTACTCACCTTGAGAGAACAACAGCACATTAGAGATTGCTCTGCCTGGACCAATGTCCCTTAGAAACTTCACAGTAAACTCGATAGGGATGGTTGGACTGTGATAGACTGCCAATGTCAGAATCAGGAAAAATGAATTGCCGGCTTAAAAGAGGTTGATCCTTTTGGGACCCTCGCTAGCCTATTATGTCTGCATTCAGGACTAAATCGAGTTACAGTAGCAGAGATGCTAAGAGTGGCCCAGCTCAAGACTGGAGATTTACCATCGCTATGCTAGAGATTGAAGGCCAGTGAGTGAGGCCACAGCCACAACCATGTCTAACACCAATTCTGGTAGATGAACATTCCAAAAACTGACATAATTAATTTTTCTACCTTTGTTGATCCGAGTCTCTACTTTCTATTTTCCTCTGTCCTCACTTAACTCTCTTGGGAGGGTCTCCTTGGAAGGGTCTCTCTTGGAAGGGTTTCCTTCTCTTTCCATCCATCTTCCTTCTGTTACCCTATGCATCCTGTCCAGCATCACCCTTCTGTGTCTCTGCCCCATCCTCCTGCCATGCTAAGAATATCTCCTCTGGGTCCATATCCCTCTCCCTCTCTCTAGCATCACCCTTGTGTGTCCTTCTCCTCCCTCACATGTCCAGCATTACCCATCTGTGCCTCTATCTCCTCATGTCTAGCATCGCTCCGTATCCCCATCCTTCCCTCTCCCCTCATTCTTCCCTTCCTCCTGCACCCTCTCATCCCCCAGGTTAGCACATCTCCATTTCTCTTCCTTCACTCCATTTCTCTTCCTTCACTCCATTCTCCCCTCTTCACCCTGAGCCAGCATCAGTTTTATCTCTCTTCCTTCCTTGCTGCCCCTTCTCCAAAGCTAAAAGCGTCTCTCTATTTCTTTTTTTTCCCCCTCCCTCCCCCTAAAGCCAGCATCTCTCCATCTCTATTCTTTCCCTCCTGCCCCCACTTCCTGGAGGACCTTCCTTTAAACTTGCCATAATTCACTGACAGCAGCAATATTGAAAACAGGCTGCTGCCGGCTGTTCTGGGCCTTCCCTCTATGTGCATTCCACTGACCAGAAACAGGAAGTTGCATCAGAGGAGGCAGGAAACAGCAGAGGGAAGGCCCAGAGCACCTGGTGGCAACCCGTTTTCAACACTGCCACTGCTGGTGAATTATGACAAGTTTAAAGGATGGTCACCGAGGGTGGGAGAGTGAAAGATGCCATAAAGTGGGAGGTGGGCCAAGAAAAGAGAGAAAGAGAGATGCAAGACTGGGGGGGGGGGGGGGGGGTGGGGGGGCAGGAAACATGGAGTGCCAGTGCATAAGAGGAAGGCACTTGGGCATATGACCTGAAGGAACCCAAATGCATGTGCCCTTTCTAAGCAAATTCAATTGATCTCAATGTGACATTTGTACTACTCAATTTGTTGGAATTGTCCAATTATATTGAATGAGCACAAGAATTTATCTTTGTTAAACTATTAACACTGACGACCCCTGATGCAGGCATTCTGCCGAAACACGGCCCATGTCTGGTTTTCTATTAAAGTTTCCTTGTCACATCCAGCGGCATACCAAGGACGGGGCGGTGGGGGCGGTCCGCCCCGGGTGCACGCCACTGGAGGGGTGCAGAGAGCAGCCGCGCGCCTGTGGGCTCCGCTGGTTCCTTGCTCCCTTTGCACCGGAACAGGTTACTTCCTGTTCCGGGGCAGAGGGAGCAGGGAGCCAGTGGAGCCGACAGCCGCGCGGCTGCTCCCAGCAGCTAAGAATGCACCTGGGGGGGAGGGTTTGATGCGCCGGAGGGTTTGTCATTGCACCGGGGGGGGGGGGGTCATTGTGCCAGGGGGGGGTGTCGTACTGCACCCGGGGGGGAGGGGTGCACATTGGCGATCCACCCCGGGTGGCAGCCGACCTAGGATCGTCACTGGTCACATCCATTCTTTGGGCCCGCTGCTGGGTTTTCATGGTTGTTCATTATTTATTGTGCTTTTTATTCCCTCTGTCCTTTTCCGTAACATTATCTGCCACACAGATAAATGCCAGCACTTTTACATGAAAACTGCCGAGTGATGCTGCTCTTTTTGTCTACGAATATATTTGTAAAATCAATGTTTCCTCTGAAAATACCAGCAAATATAAGCCCTTCTATACATTTTATAAAAGGTTTTGTGTTTGACAGAGTCTTTTGTAAAATATCAGGGGAATTGGCAACATCCTGACCTGGACACTCCAATTCCTCCCTGAAATATGCTATGCAAACTGGTGCTTCACATATTCCTGTAATACTAACCTGCTTATAATCGAACGAGAAAAACGCCCAAGTTCCGACCTAAATCGGGAGATGGACGTTTATCTCACAAAAACGAATAAAGCGGTATAATCGAAAGCTGATTTTTGGACGTTTTCAACTGCACTCCGTCGCGGATGCGGACAAAGTTGATGGGGGCGTGTCAGAGGTGTGGCGAAGGCGGAACTGGGGTGTGGTTATCTGCCGAACAAAGATGGGCGCATTTCACCGATAATGGGAAAAAAGTATGCGTTTTTAGCTAGAATTTAGGACACTTTTCCTGGACCCTGTTTTTTCACAAATAAGGCCCCAAAAAGTGCCCTAAATGACCAGATGACCACTGGAGGGAATCGGGGATGACCTCCCCTGACTCCCCCAGTGGTCACTAACCCCCTCCCACCACAAAAAAATGATGTTTCACAACTTTTTATTTTCACCCTCAAATGTCATACCCAGCTCCCTGGCAGCAGTATGCAGGTCACTGGAGGAGTTGTTAGGGGGTGCAGTGGACTTCAGGCAGGTGGACCCAGGCCCATCCCCCCTACCTGTTACAATTGTGCTGCTTAATGCTTATTAGTCGTCCAACCCCCCCAAACCCACTGTACCCACATGTAGGTGCCCCCCTTCACCCCTTAGGGCTGTAGTAATGGTGTAGACTTGTGGGCAGTGGGTTTTGAGGGGGATTTGGGGGGCTCAACACACAAGGGAAGGGTGCTATGCACCTGGGAGCTCTTTTACCTGTTTTTTTGTTTTTGTAAAAGTGCCCCCTAGGGTGCCCGGTTGATGTCCTGGCATGTGAGGGGGACCAGTGCACTACGAATCCTGGCCCCTCCCACGGACAAATGCCTTGGATTTATTCGTTTTTGAGCTGGGCGCTTTCATTTTCCATTATCGCTGAAAAACAAAAACGCCCAGCTCACACATTGTTGAATAAAACATGGGCGTCTATTTTTTCCCAAAATACGGTTCGGTCCACCCCTTCACGGACCCGTTCTCGGAGATAAACGCCCATGGAGATAGGCGTTTTCGTTCAATTATGCCCCTCTAAGTCATTCAGTTGACCCTCCTTGTACTATGGTTTGCATCATTGAGTTATTCCTTCTCCAGATTCAAGTGTGGTAGTTTTCCCCTCTTTACGGTTCTTGTCCATGTTGCAGAACCAAATACTGTGGCTAAGGCAGAAAGCAGCTCTTCACAGATGGCCTCAGTGCCTCTGTTGAGTTGATTGTTCTCATCACCAAAAGAACAATACCTGGAACTGCAGCTCAGAAAATGGGTTTCCACAGGCCTCTGCACTTTTGCAAGCAAGGATTGAAACATAGACCTGGACTGTCAAATACCTGTGTGTAACACCGCTCTGCTTTCCAGAACTGCACTATGTGTTTCAGAGGGACTAGGACCGCAATCCTCGATTTCTGTTGGAATTCTAAAACTTATCGAGCCCGTTATTCAAAGGATTTATGCGCCTAACTTTGAGAGTTATGCTCATAAATTGGCCTCTTTGAACGTTTGCTAGGGCTGAGTCCATACATTTTTACTCATAATTTCACTAAACTCTTAAATTTAGAAAATAAAAGGGGGGGGGGCAACCGGGGTGGATTTAGGGTGGGGAAAAGAAACTAGGAGCTTAGCCCTGATTTTCAGCACTAGACCCAGGATTCTATAAATGGCGACTAAAGTTACATGTGCAAATCAGCTCACATAGCCAATTTGCCCCTTTTACTAAGCTGCGTAAGCATCTACGTGTGCCAAAGTGGAGTTACCGCCCGACTACCGCGTGGCCTTTGCGGTAATTTCATTTTTGACGCGCATCCAAAACATGCATCTGAAAAATATTTTTTCATTTTGGATGCGCGCCAAGTGGCATTTGACACGCGTAGGTCATTGCCGCCTGGATTCTTTACCACTAGGTCAATGGCTGGCAGAAAGGTTGCAGACCCAAAAGAGATGCGCGGCAATTTTGATTTTTCCACACGTCCATTTTTGGCAAAAAAAATAAAGCCTTTTTCACAGGCACGATAAAAAATGGATTGGTGCGTGCCCAAAACCCGAGCCTACACTACTGCAAGCCATTTTTCAGCGCAACCTTAGTAAAAGGACCCCTTAGGGCCCTGTTTACTAAGCCGCACTAGAGGCGCATTAGCGATTTTAGCGCACGCTAACCATTAGTGCACGCTGTCTAAGCACCCACAATATTCCTATGGGCGCCTACACAGTTAGCACGCACTAGTTTTATGCATTCGCTAAAAACGCTAGCGCATCTTAGTGAACAGGGCCCTAAATAAACTAATCTGTGCCGATAATTAGGCACTAACAAACAATTATCAGCACTAATTACCCTAATTAGAATTTCTAAGCATATTCTGTAAAGTGGTGCTCATAAATTCTAATGTGTGGATCACAAAAAGAGGCGTGGCTGTGGGAGGGGCATGGGTGGGTCATGGGCATTCCTAAAAATTAGATGCACTGTTATAGAATACGCCCAATCCATGTCTAAATTAGGTGTAGGCATTTATATCAGTTGGTGTAAATGTTCATGCCTAAAATTTAGTCGCAGGTACAGGTGCTGCGCATATTCTATAAACCATACCTAACTTTAGGGCAAGGTTTATTGAATAGTGATAAGCGTGGTTTTTCTCAGTGTCAACTTTTTAGGCATCATTTATAGAATTTAATCCTAGGCTCATAAACTAGGCTCATAAATCTAGGCAAAAACAGCAGGCCTAAAGATATAGGCATAACTATTAAGCTCTTCATTTAAGATGAATGTTCAGCTGAAACGTTATGCTCCTAAATTTGGCTGAAAATACAGAACAAATTTAGGAGCTCAGAGCTCAGCATTTTCTCAATATTGTGCCCATCATTGTTAGAATGATAACCTTATTGTGACAGGCTGCATTTCTTGTCATGGGGTGGTGAGGAACCCCAGCCCATGATAAGGCAGTAAAACTAGACCTTATAGTTTAACCATTTGGATTTGAGGTTAGTACCGTGTCCCACCGGTTTAGTTATTGACTTATAAGGCATTAACTGTGCAGCTCCTCGGTACCTCTCCACTCTCATCGCTCCGTACACTCCTCCCCAGGAACTCCGTTCATTGGGTAAATCTCTTATCTGCACCCTTCTCCTCCACCGCTAACTCCAGACTCAGTTCCTTTTATCTTGCTGCACCATATGCCTGGAATAGACTTCCTGAGTCAGTATGTCAAGCTCCGGCCGTCTTCAAATCTAGGCTAAAAGCCCACCTTTTTGATGCTGCTTTTAACTCCTAACCCTTACTCACTTGTTCAGTACCCTTATTTTATCATCCCCATCTTAGTAATTCCCTTATCCCTTATTTGTCCTGTTTGTTTGTCCTAATTAGATTGTAAGCTCTGTCAAGCAGGGACTGTCTCTTACATGTTCAAGTGTACAGCGCTGCATATGTGTAGTAGCGCTATAGAAATGATTAGTAGTAGTAGTAGTGTTCTTTGGGATTCCGGAATCTTGCTACTCTTTGGGATTCTATGGGGAATCTTGCTACTCTTTGTCCTTATCCCTTATTTGTCCTGTTTGTCTGTCCTAATTAGATTGTAAGCTCTGTCAAGCAGGGACTGTCTCTTACATATTCAAGTGTACAGCGCTGCATATGTGTAGTAGCGCTATAGAAATGATAAGTAGTAGTAGTAGTGTTCTTTGGGATTCCGGAATCTTGCTACTCTTTGAGATTCCGGAATCTTGCTACTCTTTGTCCTTATCCCTTATTTGTCCTGTTTGTCTGTCCTAATTAGATTGTAAGCTCTGTCAAGCAGGGACTGTCTCTTACATATTCAAGTGTACAGCGCTGCATATGTGTAGTAGCGCTATAGAAATGATAAGTAGTAGTAGTAGTGTTCTTTGGGATTCTGGAATCTTGCTACTCTTTGAGATTCCGGAATCTTGCTACTCTTTGTCCTTATCCCTTATTTGTCCTGTTTGTCTGTCCTAATTAGATTGTAAGCTCTGTCAAGCAGGGACTGTCTCTTACATGTTCAAGTGTACAGAGCTGTGTAAGTCTTGTAGCGCTATAGAAATGATAAGTAGTAGTAGTAGTTAGGGCAAGGACTTTGGGTCTTTGCTCGGGAGGTACTAGCTGATCGTAGACCTCAATATGTGTACTTTAGAAGAAAGACAAAAGAGAGGCGATATGATTGAGACATTTAAATATCTCCATGACATAAAGGCACAGGAGGCAGGTCTCTTTCAACTGAAAGGAAGCTCTGGAACGAGAGGGCATAAGATGAAGTTAAAAGGGGTTAGACTCAGAAGTAATATAAGGAAATACTTCTTTACAGAAAGGGTAGTGGATGTTTGGAACCACCTCCCAGTGGAGATGGTGGAGACGAGGACTGTACCTGAATTCAAGAAAGCATGGGAGAGTCGTGTGGGATCTCTATTAGGGGGAGGAAGAGAGAGCAGATGATAGCCTTTATCTGCTGTCACTTTCTATATTTTTATGTTAAAGAAACACAGCAGGTCCCTGCCTAGACTGGTTTAATTAAACAGATATCAACTTAATTTGAGTAGGCTTGCATTTTATAGTTTCAAACATAAAATTGTCTTATTAAAGTCACCTTCTAGTACCGAGTGTTCTCCTCAGCCCTGCCGAATGCTGATCCTTCCTGTTTAAATTTACAGAAGTTCAACAGTTAAAAGAAAAAAAATGTCTTGCAGATGATATCTGATTTGCTTGGAGCTGAAACCAACTTTTGTGCAGCCTTTAATCCAATCAGTGTGACTATCATGCTGCACACAACTGTGGTTTTGTGCAGCTCTTGATCCTCTGTTATTTCAAATTGTTAAAGTGCCCAGTTTGCTATTATAAATGATAATTCACAGTGCATTGTCAATCTAATGGGAAGCTGATTTAATTAAGAATGCCAAGGGGCATCATTTGGGGCCAGGTATCTGAAGCTGAAAGTTATTTTGATCTCAACCTTTCCCTGTAGTAACGTCCACATTGGCACCAAAGGCTGGAGGGCAAGAGAACAAAGGGAATTTTATATGTCTGAATTCAAATTCTTTCCCTTTGAAATGAAGCGTCCAGAATAGGCAATAAAACTGTGAAAATGGATTTCTGGCCGTATTTGATGTTAAGCCTTTAGTGTCAAGAGCCAGGTCTGTCTCTCTCTCTTTCCCTTTCTCTCTTTAGTCTTGAGGGCAATTTATCAAATGAAATGTTTCTTACATTCTCTGTGCATACAATACAGTCCTGTCTTTGTTAATTTTTTTTATACACTTCCATTTATTCAAGCAATATTCAAAGGCCATCTCTAAACGTATAGGGGTCGATATTCAAAGTAGTTTAACCAGACAGGAGAGGCTCCGGCCCAGTTAAACCAACTGTACGGGGCTATCTGGGGATATGTTGGGGGTGGTCCAGGGGCTGAGTCGGGGCAGAATGGGCACTTAGGCAGTTAAGTTCCGATATTCATCACTTTAGGGGCCCTTTTCCTAAGCTGCTTAGGCACCTACGTGCGCCCGATGCTCACCAATTCAGATCTACTGCCCGGCTACCGCATGGCCTGGGCGGTAAGTTCATTTTTTATGCGCAACCAGTACGTGGGCCAGAAACTTTCCGGCGCACGGTGCTAACCGGGTGAGTGATCGGCAGTGTACACGTGCTGAGAAATACCACTTGGTTAACGCGCAAGACCTTACCGCTATGTCAATTGGTGGCGGTAAGGTCTCAGGCCCAAAATGAACGTGCGCCAATTTTTATTTTGCTGCATGTCCATTTTCGGCCAAAAAAAGGCCTTTTTCATAGGTGTGCTGAAAAATGGACCTGCACGCATCCAATACACGCATCTACACCAACGCACCTTGGTAAAAGGACCCCTTAACCGCATATGGTAACTGGAGGGTTTAACTTAGCCAGTTAAGGGCTGAATATTAGTCTTAACCAAGTTAGTGCCTTCCATCTGCACACACCCAGATATTCAATGCCGGTACCTGGACATGACCTGGCGCAAAGCCAGTAGGCGCTAAAAAATCAGTCATCGCCGTAGGCTGAATATTTACCCCATAAAAACCAATAATGCCAGTGAAAATTAATCTAACCACCATGTCACTATCCGGATAAAGCCAGGGAAGAATTAGAGCAGAGCAAGCACAAAATAACTAGGTATACAATGTGGAGGGCAGTTCTAAATGGGGTAAAGACTGGACACCTAACTGGTGCCCGTTCTATAAAGGATACCAATCTCAGGGCAAGCAGTGGCTTCCCCATGTCTATCTTAGGAAGCACACTTAATAATCGTATCGAAATTTCGCCCAGTAGTCAGCATATGTACGAAATGGACATTCCACAACTCTCCCGTTGAACGATTCCCTAATGTGGCTGTACCACATGAAATCTTTCTTACCACAACATCACTTTGTATTTGTTCACACCGGAATATGCAAACGCCTCTCCGGTACACTGAGCCTGCAAATAGGTGGGAAAATGTGGGATACGAATGTAACAAATAAACAAAAACCTGAGAAAGGCGGTATATCAAGTCCCATTTCCCTTCCCTTCCCATTTCAGGTGGGAGTACTAACCAGGGGCATAGCCAGACCTCGTGGTGGGAGGGGGCCAGAGACTGAGGTGGGGGGGCACATTTTAGTCTGCTGCCCCACCGCCGCTCCCCCTGCTGCCTCACCGCTCCCCCCACCACTCTGCTGCACCCCCTAGCAGCAAATACCTTGCTCAATTTCACTGAAAGGAAGAGAGAGAGCAGGGCAGGGAACATGGCGGTGCTGGAGACTGGTGCTGGACAAGGCTTCAGCTGGCGGGGACCCAGATAAAATTTGGGGGGGGGGCCCAGGCTCCTGTGGCCCCGCCTAGCTACGCCACTGGTACTAACTGCCACCCCATTAAGGTGGCAGTAAGGGCTCCTGCGCTACCCAAGCGGTAACCGGGCAGCATGCAGCACTGCAACTTAGAATTTCCACATAGTTGAAAAGTGGGTGTGGCCATGGCTATGGAATGGGCGGGTAATGGGTGGTTCTAAAATCTATGCAGGTTATTATAGAATACACCCGATCCGTGCCTAATGTAGGCATCAGCATTTAAAGCATAACTGCCCGCAACCTAATTTAGTCACATGGACAGGCGCTCGGTGTATTCTATAAACTATGCAGAAATTTCCGGGACAGTGCACATACCTGGATATTCTATGCCAGGGGCCACATATGCTCCTGCACTGAATTTCTGGTGTTACTTTAGCTTGCGGCTATGAGCGGCTTATAAGCCGCTTCCTTCCAAAGGTTATTACCCCCATAGGAGGAGGAGATTCTATATATGGCACCTAAACAATTGGCGCTGAAATCAGTGCTGACTAAGCGTATTCCATAATCAGTGCCTAGACTTAGGTGCCAATTATAGAATACACTTAGTTCATATTTCAGCATCTAAATCTATATGCATCCATTTATACCAACGAAAATTTGCTGTATATCCCAGCGCGTAAATTTAGGCGCTCTAGGCTATATGCTATAACTAGGCGCATAAATTTTGGTATGCCCACCAAATGCCCATTTTCCCATCCATAACCACACTACCTTTTTGCCTGCCCACATTAGAAGTTTAACGCACATCATTACAAAATATGCTTAGCGACCTGTGCGCCTAAATTCTAATCAGTGCCAATTAATGCTTGTTATTGCTTTTTAAGTGCTGTTATCAGCACTCATTAGCTTGTTAAGCTTGTTAAATTATGCGCATTGTTATAGAATCCATAACGATTTGGGCGCCAATCTTTAGGTGCACTATATAGAATCCGGGGGATAGTGGCTTATACAGTCAATATTTATACTTTTTCAAAACTGTGAAATTGAGACAAACGCTGTTATTCGGTTGATACCTGCTGCTGATCACCTAGTTTGGAATCCCGGCTGGCCAACCGAATTTTGTCAGAGCAAGTCCCGCCTGCGTACAGTTTAGTCAGTGGTCACTTATGGAGATAATTCTATAAGGAGCTGTCTAATTATTTATTTATTTTTGGTACATTTATACCCCACATTTTCCCACTAGAGCGAGCACAAAGCAGGGGCAGATCTCAACAGATAACTAGGACAGAAATCAAGACCACAGTGCTTTTTGGAAAACTTTGTTAACTATATTTGCTACATTATCTACTGTTAAGGTGGTAAAGTTTGTCCAGGACCGGTCAGCCGGGCATTGGTCAGGTGTTGAGTCTAGAACTTTAAGGAAGTCATCGATGGCAGTGTTGTGATGTGGTAATGAATTTCGCAGCATTTGGATTTTCTCTTAGAAATATTTTGCCAGATTGTCAGCAGAAGGAAGGCCAGCTTGAGAAGATGCAGTCTTGTTGGTATCAAGTAAAGTATTCAAGAGTTGTTGGAAACCGCCCATCTTCTCTCCTCCTCGAAATGCACCACCTGTTCCTCAGACCCCATCCCCACCAACTTACTTACCACCATCTCTCCCACTATCACCCCTCCCATCTGTCATATCCTCAACCTGTCTCTCTCCACCGCAACTGTCCCTGACACCTTCAAGCATGCTGTTGTCACACCACTCCTCAAAAAACCTTCACTTGACCCTACTTGTCCCTCCAACTACCGCCCCATCTCCCTCCTACCCTTCCTCTCCAAAATACTTGAACGCGCCGTTCACAGCCGTTGCATTGATTTTCTCGCCTCTCATACCATCCTCGATCCGCTTCAATCTGGCTTTCGCCCACTTCACTCGACAGAAACGGCATTATCCAAAGTCTGTAATGACCTGTTCCTCACCAAATCCAAAGGTCATTACTCCATCCTCATTCTCCTCGACCTATCCGCCGCCTTTGACACTGTCAATCACAACTTACTTCTTGACACACTGTCCTCTTTTGGGTTCCAGGGATCTGTCCTCTCCTGGTTCTCCTCTTATCTCTCCCATCGTACCTTCAGAGTACACTCTCATGGTTCCTCCTCCACCCCTATCCCGCTGTCTGTTGGAGTCCCTCAGGGTTCTGTTCTTGGACCCCTTCTTTTCTCTATCTACACCTCTTCCCTGGGCTCCCTGATCTCGTCTCATGGCTTCCAGTATCATCTCTATGCTGACGACACCCAGCTTTATCTCTCCACACCTGACATCACTGCAGAAACCCAGGCCAAAGTATCGGCCTGCTTATCCGACATTGCTGCCTGGATGTCCAACCGCCACCTGAAACTGAACATGGCCAAGACCGAACTTCTTGTCTTCCCACCCAAACCCACTTCCCCTCTACCTCCACTCTCTATTTCGGTTGATAACACCCTCATCGTCCCCGTCTCATCTGCCCGCAACCTCGGTGTCATCTTCAACTCCTCCCTCTCCTTCTCTGCGCATATCCAGCAAATAGCCAAGACCTGTCGCTCCTTCCTCTATAACATTAGCAAAATCCGCCCTTTCCTCTCTGAGCACACCACCCGAACTCTCATCCACTCTCTCATTACCTCTCGCCTTGACTACTGCAACCTACTCCTCACTGGTCTCCCACTTTGCCACCTATCCCCCCTTCAATCCGTTCAGAACTCTGCTGCACGCCTCATCTTCCGCCTGAACCGATACACTCATATCACCCCTCTCCTCAAGTCACTTCATTGGCTTCCGATCAGGTACCGCATTCAATTCAAGCTTCTGCTACTAACCTACAAATGTACTCGATCTGCAGCCCCTCCTTACCTCTCAACCCTCATTTCCCCTTACGTTCCTACCCGTAACCTCCGCTCTCAAGACAAATCCCTCCTTTCTGTACCCTTCTCCACCACCGCCAACTCCAGGCTCCGCCCTTTCTGCCTTGCCTCACCCCATGCGTGGAACAAACTCCCCGAGCCCATACGCCAGGCCCCCTCCCTGCCCATCTTCAAATCTCTGCTTAAAGCCCACCTCTTCAACGTCGCCTTCGGCACCTACACCTCTACCCAGGAAATCTAGACTGCCCAACTTGACATTTCGTTCTTTAGATTGTAAGCTCCTTTGAGCAGGGACCATCCTTCTCTGTTTATTTTGTACAGCGCTGCGTAACCCTAGTAGCGCTCTAGAAATGTTAAGTAGTAGTAGTAGTAGTAGTTTTTTTGCGTCCCTGCCTGCAGTCTCAAGTTTTGTTGAGAAGTATGATCGCTTGGCTTGTTTAATAGCATATTTGTATTTGCGATGACTTATTTTCCACGCGTTTAGTGCGCTCTCATTGCGTAGTTTGCGCCAAGCGTGTTCAAGTTTTCTTGTCTGTGTTTTTAGCTCAGGAGTAAACCAAGGGGTAGAGTTGCGCTTATATGTAGTTTTAGGACAAGATTATAGGAGACAAGAAGGCACATGAATGGTTGTATTTTTTTTTTGTATCATATTTTATTAAGGTTTTCAAAATACAACAGAAAAGTATACACAAAAGCAAACAACACATAACAAAAAGAATGAAAAAACAAAAACAAAACACCATGGCTTCCAAGTGCAAATACATATACAGTACGTTCCAGGACAATACCTAGAGGCCAAGATCAAGTAGTGCTACGAGATGCCTGACAAAATAAGTCTAGGCGAGCCCAGGTCTTCAAGACAGACTGCACTCTGTGATGCTTATGGGCAAGAAGTGCTTCATATTTTCAGATCACACATACGTAACTCCACCATTCGTTATAATTCAGATGCGCATTATTTTTCCAATGTGTAACAATTAAATGCGAAGCGACAGCTAACAGAATATTAAACAGTTTCTTATCTGACTCAAGAAGGGTAATAGTAGGGGAAGAGGCACGCAGTATCACAACCTCATAGGAGATTGCTGCAGTCTCAGGCAGATGAAAAATAATACACAATTTCGCCCAAATAAGTCCTCAGTATGCTCTAACGTTTTTGCAGAAAAAAACCATATGCGCCAAGGATCCATCTGTCGCCTGACAAGACCAACATTTGAAGGTAGTAGTCTTAGTAATGGTTGTATTTTAGTATTTTCAATTTGCATGTGGTCACTTCTGCACATAAACAATCTCTTACAGAATACAGACTAGCGGAAAAGTATGCACCATGGGCGTGTGCGCGAATGGAGTGTGGATAAGATATTCAACTACATGCATAAATTGTACCCGGTGTCTGGAAAACACGGGACTCCTTACATAGTTTCAAAATACTTTGCAGTTGTTTAAACATTAAGTATGACCTTAGAAAATACATTAGTATAAAGGTTTCCTTTCTTAGTTAATTCATAATTTGTGTTCAAACCATCCTCCTTCAACCTTGACACATTCACGAAGTCTTCAACTCCACTGAGCTGTTGACTCAATGAATTGAGGTTTCACTAATTAAGAGCTCAACTGTTTCAGGAGCTCAATGTGCTGAATCTCCATCCTGTTGAAAAATAAAGTACTCAAAGTTGTCTCGAATTTCAGGCAGAATTTTCTGCTGCAGTAGGATGTTTTGGGGTTATTTGGAAAAATGTTGGGGGTCCCGTTTTTTCCCAATGCCGTGTAGAATCCCGTAATTTAAATGTGTTCTACTTCAGAGAATTCACATCACCTATAAGAATGGTGTAAGTGCCTCTGCCTTAAACATAAGCGTTGTTTGACCACTAGCAGTAGTATCAAACATATAAACGGCAAGTGACCGTACTCATTTGCAAATGCGCAGTACAGACTTCCCTCTGTCCCGCCCTCGCGTCAGAGGGCGGAACAGAGAGGGAAATGGAGTCGAATTGTCGGACACCGCCGCTGCTGCCTGGAAAGGAACGTCGCGCGAAACAACCTCCACCCTCCCCCCCCATCCCCGCCGCCGCACCCGCCCCCTCCTTATCGGGACCCCTGCACTGACTTGACAGCGCCTCTCACCTCCGTGTGGAAGCGCTGCAGGCAGCAGCAGAGCGATCTGCTGCTGCCTGTAGCGCTTTCACATGGAGGTGAGAGGCGCTGTCAGGTCAGTGCAGGGGGCCCGGCACGGAGGGGGGAGGGAGCGGCAGCGATGAGGGTAGCTGGACATGGGGGGAGGGCAGGGGGGAGAGGCCATGGTTTCTGGACTTGGGGTGAGAGCAGGGCACAGAGGAGGGTTGCTGGACATGGGGGGAGGGGGGAGGCCAAGGGAAAGAGGAGGGTCGCTGGATATGGGGGGGAGGATCGATGGATGGGGTGAGGCCAGGGGAGAGAGGAGGCCTGCAATACTCGCCCGTTTTTACGGGCTTAACGGCTAGTTCTATAAAGAAAATAGACACCTTAAAATCGTAACCAGTACCTTAAGTGGACACCAAGTTATAGAATTACCTTCCATATTCTCATATTCAGCCAATCACAGTTATCTAGGTAACACGCTGGCCAAATTACAAGTTAAAAGTTAACTGCAGGATTGGAACTTTTATTATAATGATGCTTTATTCATCGAAGCCAATCAATACAGTGATGTTGAATATGTACTTCGTCTGTCCAGGCTCTTTTATTTTCCAGCACCCTAAAAATACAACCTTATAATTTCATGAAGGTCACTCAGAATAGGCCAACGTTACCAGACCGACGTTTGTGACCAACGTTACCAGATGTCAGTCATCATCTTAATCTACAGGAATAAATATTGGCATTTTTGATCTTACTGTAATATGTCAAAAATATTTTTTTAAAAAGATAACTGCTATGTTTAAATAGTTTCCCCCAAATTCTATAAATGGTGTCTTAAGTTGTGCGTGCACAAATGAATTGATTAGCAAGCCAATCAGTGCCAATAATTGAAATTTAAAAAATAATTAACGGTACTAATTGATTTTAATTAGAATTTATGCGGACAACTTTCTAGGCGTATTCTATAACGTGGTGTGCGTAAATTCTAATGCATGCATCTGAAAAGTGGGCATGGCCGTGGGCGTGGAATGGGCGGGTTGTAGGTGGGTTGTGGCAATTTCAGGACGTCAGAAACAGAATGAAGGAAGAAGAGGACCTCGGCTGGCAGGGGTTGGGGTCCCCCGCCAGCAAAGGTAGGCGATGGCGATGGCGGGTTGGCGGAGGGAGGGGGGGTCGAGAGGGTCATCGGCAGGGGGGTCCAGGGCCAAATCTATGGGGGCCCAGGCCCCCTGTGGCCCCACGTAGATACGCCACTGCCATATATGGCAAGACAGATCAGAATGGGCTGGAGTGGACTTCAAAAACAATTCCAGTAATTGAGAAGTAGGGCTAGTCTGGACAGACTTCTGTGTCCCATATACAAGACAGATCAAGAATGAGCATTTTGTACCGCATTCATATCACATGCAATGAGTGTAGGTGCTATATATCTCAGTGAGGGAGGGGAAGACATCATAAAGTGGAACTTAGCGAATAAAATATTTTAATAACTCTATTGGACTGTTGGTTCAATAATGAATTGATAATGAATGTGACTGTTGGACAGACTGGATGGACCTTGCAGGTCTTTATCTGCCATCATTTACTACGTTACTATATACACAAAGTTAATGCAAAATCGGTGCCAGCATATAAATAGCACAAAATAACTCTGTCTGAAAACAAGAATGGGAATCCCACATCCTGAGCACTGTCATCATTCTCTGGAAAGGCTATATTGGGATGAGATCGCTTCCTTGGTTCTCCTGTGAAACACAGCTAGTCTGATGTTTTTCTTTTCAACAGACAATAAGGGCTTTTATGAAATTTCCCAGACCATGCACAGATAAGGGTACGTGTTAACACCCTCTTAACACCTACTTGTCTCCAGAATGACTTTAGGAAATCCCAGAGCACAGTTGAGGTGGGGTTGTGACTTATATATCTTGTAAAATACATGTCCTCAGACACACCCACTGTATGCAAATCTATCTCATGCATATTCATTGTGGTATCCTGAAAATTAGACTAGCTTGGTGTGTCCTGAGAACTGGGTTGAGATCCCCTGGTTTAAATTAGCACAAGTTTCAAAACTCTTCAAAGCTTTTCTTTTAGCCTATGAAGGCTACTCTGAGGACTAGATAGGTTTGTAGCCCTTGGGGTAGGGTTCCCATATGTCCTGGTTTACCTCTTTTTGAGGGCAGCGCAGGACATCTGGGCAGGTTTTTCCAGCCTGCTCATTTGTCTGGGTTTGTGGGCAGGCTGGCTGGTAGGCAGGCAGGCGAGCCTCAGCGTGCCCTCCCCTCACGTACCGTTATTGTGCCGTGGTGGTCTAGTGGCCTCCTTGGGGCAGGAAAGAACCCCACTCTTTCCTGCCTGCCACTGCTGCTGATGGCTCACTGACGGCGCCACTTCAAAATGGCTGCTGAGACTTCAAGCAGTGGCCTCGTGAGACTTCCGCAGAAGTCTTGCGAGGTCACCGCTTGAAGTCTCGGCAGCCATTTTGAAGTGGCAGCTGGCAGCAAGCGGTCAGTGGCAGTGCCGGGCAGGAAAGAGTGGGGTTCTTTCCTGCCCCGAAGAGGCCATTAGACCACCAAGCTACAGAAATGGTATGTGAGGGGAGAGGATGTGGACTGAGTCAGGTGGAGGAAAGGGAGCTGTAAACAAAAGTGGGTGGAGGGAGGCTGGAAAAAATATTGGGCAGGGGGACAAAGAGGGAAATAGAAGGAGATGGAGAGAAAAGGAGAGGGGGAGATGCTGCTCATGGATGGGAGGGAAAAGAAAGGGGGACATGCTCATGAAAAGAAAATCTTTTCATTTTTGTATTTAGCAGAGGATGGAAGAAAATGCATTTCTGTTACTTTACCAGTATTTTTACTGCTAATAGAATCTGGCTTTCTTAGGGGTGTCAAGGTAACTGTGTGGCGCAGGGGCATGGCGGGGGGTTTGCATGGCGAGGGGCTGGTGGAGCTGAATTTTATTTTGTGTCCTCTTCTTTTGTCACGGCAAATGTGGTAACCCTACTTGGGTGAGCAGATTTCTACACTCCTATTTTGTCATAACAGGTTTTAATTGTTTTCTCAAAAGTATGGCACATTTTCAATTCATAACGCTGAGAAGAGCAAGAAAAACAAAAGATTTTGCTGGGCGTTCCCATGAGTGGTGTCTCTGAACTGATATGCAAATGTACCAGAAGAAACCATTGCACTCCAGGGCTATTTACAGAATATGAGTGGCAGAGCTAAAGTCAAGTTTTTTTGTCCATAGCCTTTGACGTTGTAATCTTCAACAAATTAGTTTTTTTCGTGGCAGAATGCATTTTAAAAATTAAAGCTTGCCTATCTCTCCCTTGTGAAACCACAAACTCTGTACTCTAATAGGAGATAAGGGGAGAGGGTGTTCAGAGCAATTCCATTTAAGCCTTGAGAACCAACCAAGAAACATCTGTGGGAGACAGAGAGGCCAATGCAGAAATACTCAGGTGGATGTCTGAGCTCGTGGCTTCTACTACTAAATAAAGCTCGTTAGCATACATTTTAACCTGTGGATGTGTCTTCCCGCGTGACCTAATGCCCTCGCACCAGGCCTCTCTGCATCAGTCGGTGCACACAACCTGTGTTCAACCTACAGTAACCCTGTGCTTTCTGCATCGGCCTCACAGTTAGATGAAAATGACACATAATATCAGGCCCAAATTTGCCCTGCTGAAGATAGCTAGCAGAACCGTCCTGAACCCGTAACAGTAGGTGGAAAACCTTTAGATAAAAGCCGCAGGTTTCAGGTGAACGTAACTGGCAAGAACTGCCAGCGAGAGAGGAAAACATCCCTGAGGCTCAGGTTCAGAGAAGTTACACCAGAGAGCAAATCTCAAGGGCTGAAGCATTTGTAAAGCAGATATGAAAACAGAGACCTGTAGAAAAAACACCTCTCTTTATAAGAGCTGACCACATCCTGACTAAGACAAGTACTGCCTGAAAACAGATGTCTTGCTAGGTACAGTAAGCATGGTAAACGGCAACAAAGCGTTCAGTATATCCAGTGAGTCTGGCCTTGATCCTGTTTTGAGGGGAAAGTGTCTCACTCATAACTGTACTGTACCTCTAAATTTCTGTCCTAGTAAACAGAGTTAAAATATTTCTTCATAACCAGTCTACTTATTGTCAGACAGTACTTTTGTCTATGCCAACATTTGGGGTGGGGGTAGGGTTACCATGAGGGGCATAATCGAACGAAAACGTCTATCTCCATGGGTGTTTATCTCCGAGAACGGGTCCGTGAAGGGGCGGACCAAACCGTATTTTCGAAAAAAATAGACGTCCATGTTTTATTCGACAGTTTGTGAGCTGGGCGTTTTTGCTTTTCAGCGATAATGGAAAATGAAAGCGCCCAGCTCAAAAACGAATAAATCCAAGGCATTTGTTCGTGGGAGGGGCCAGGATTCGTAGTGCACTGGTCCCCCTCACATGCCAGGACACCAACCGGGCACCCTAGGGGGCACTTTTACAAAAACACAAAAAAAGGTAAAAGAGCTCCCAGGTGCATAGCACCCTTCCCTTGTGTGTTGAGCCCCCCAAATCCCCCTCAAAACCCACTGCCCACAAGTCTACACCATTACTATAGCCCTAAGGGGTGAAGGGGGGCACCTACATGTGGGTACAGTGGGTTTGGGGGGGGTTGGACGACTAAGCATTAAGCAGCACAATTGTAACAGGTAGGGGGGATGGGCCTGGGTCCACCTGCCTGAAGTCCACTGCACCCCCTAACAACTGCTCCAGGGACCTGCATACTGCTGCCAGGGAGGTGGGTATGACATTTGAGGGTGAAAATAAAAAGTTGTGAAACATCATTTTTTGTGGTGGGAGGGGGTTAGTGACCACTGGGGGAGTCAGGGGAGGTCATCCCCGATTCCCTCTGGGAGGTAATCTGGTCATTTAGGGCACTTTTTGGGGCCTTATTCGTGAAAAAACAGGGTCCAGGAAAATTGCATACTTTTTTTCCATTATCGGCGAAAGACGCCCATCTCTGTTCGGGTGATAACCATGCCCCAGTCCCGCCTTCACCACGCCTCCGACACGCCCCCGTCAACTTTGTATGCTTCCGCGATGAAGTGCAGTTGAAAACGTCCAAGTTCGGCTTTCGATTATACCGTGTTATTCGTTTTTGTGAGATAAACGTCCATCTCCCGATTTAGGTCGGAACTTGGGCGTTTTTCTCGTTCGATTATAAGCAGGCATATGTCCTCTTTTTGGCCATCTTCAGATATGTCCTTCAGGATTTTAAATTTTTAGGGAAATGGCCTCTTTTTCCTTTATGTGCCTATGACCAACACACCTTCCCGCATAATGAGAGAAACCATCTCTAGCTTATTAGTCAGTCAAGACACATGGGGGTGCTAAAGAGAGAGAAACGCAGTGCTGATCCCCTTCTCTGTTCCCCTTCTAGTTGAATTTGTCAAAGGAATTTTGTTTGTGCTGCACAACTTTAAGCATATTTTTCACACGTATTTCAAAAGCCAGCCAAAGTTGTTGAGGGATATGTGCTCTTCTGCTAAGTATGCTTGGGCTCAGACTCACAGTCATTGCTTGATGTGTGTTCATGAACTACGATTAAATATTTCCTTAGCAAAGGTAGCAACCATTTTTATTTTTTTCTGTCTTCTTTTTTGTCTCTGCAAATATGGTAACCCTAGTTGGGGGAGGGAGCCTCAAAGTAGCTTTCATTCTAACTAATGATACAGCTGGCCTCAGTACTCTGTACTAGAGAATGACATGGGGACAAAGTTTGTCCCCGTCCCCGTGGGTTCTGTCTCCATCCCCACCCCATCCCCCCAGGTTCTTTCTCCGTCCCCACAAGCCCTGTCTCCATCCCCGCCCCATCCTCGCAGGTTCTGTCCCCGTCCCCGTGGGCTCTGTCCTCATCTGCAAAAGCCTTGAACACTTATGATTTTATATTTAGATCTTTTTATTAAAATATAAAAAGGAACAATATGCTGTGCAACTGTTGTGTATAAATTACAAATAGAGAACAATAATAACAACGAGCAGCTATAATAAACCCTCCCACCACCACCACCACCACCCTCTACCCTTCCAACCCCAACAATAGGTGATTTCTACTACACCGAGGAATCCTTAAAATGTCCAGGGGTATAAAATACAACCCGTTCTATATGCCCTAGAGGGGAAAAATATGCCCTATAAAGCACTGTTATGTTTTTTTAATCTGTGGATAAATAAGAAATCATCAACAATCTCAGGATTCAATCTAGCTCTCTTGTCTTCCACAGCCCTTCCTGGAATAGAAGATGTCTTCTTAGAAGATGTGCTGGTAACAGGATGTACAGGATCTCCCATGCAAATTTTGCTAGTTGTGGCCAGCGTGTTTGCTTGTTTTTCCAAAAAATCAAAATATCTTTGTAGGCATCAGTTAAACATAAATAACAGTCCAGTTCATTAACAGTCTTCAAAGTAGAAAATGACACAGGGACAAAGTTTGTCCCCTGTCCCCGTCCCTGTGGGCTCTGTACCCATCCCCGCCCCATCCCCGTGAGATCTCTCCCCATCCCCATCCCTGCGGTTACTTCAGTTCCCCGTCCCCGTGTCATTCTCTACTCTGTACTACAGTCATAGGAGTCAGCTCTGTGTGCGCTTGAGCACCTTCGATATTGAGCAAACTTCTTGACTGTGTCCAAGGGAGGAGTAAGTTCCATTGGGTTTAGCACCCCCCCCCCCCCCCGCCCTCCCAATCATTTTGAACAGTTTACAGTTGTAGAGTAACAAAGCAGTGCTGTACAAATAACGCTGCTCACAGAAATAAAGTTTGTTTTGTTTAAAGTTTCTTCTCATCTGCTTCAGGTTATTGGGGTTCTTTTTTCAATGAAAGCTGGTTGACCAAGTCTGAGCAAACCTTAACTCTGTTGGCTCTTTAAAATTGCTGACCTGATGCATGCAGCACACCCACCTTCTCTTAGACCCTTACTGGGGCCTGTCAGGAAACATGAGCATCAGAAACGGAGCAGGACACCACAAGATAAAGGTCAGTAGTGAACTCCAAACCAAACCTAAAGAGCATACAGCTTACATAACACTTGCACTCTTCCTACAGGTCCATTTGAGCCAACATAAAGAACATGTCAAAATATAGCCAAAAGGGACTGCAGCTTTATTGAACCCATTTGAATAACAACAAAAAAAAACATAATTATTCAACCTATAAGAAAATAACACACCGACTTTGCAATCAACCAGTCCTCAAGGTAGCTCATACAATAAAAGAAAGGATCACTGCGAAACGACCACCCAACAGTAATATTCTTTCTCATTTTATTTATTTATTTCTCGCATTTGTATCCCACATTTTCCCACCTATTTGCAGGCTCAATGTGGCTTACAGAGTCCTGTTATGGCTTTGTCATTCCAGGATGTCAGATACAATTAGTGATGTGAAAATCTATTATAATAAAACTCACCCTCAACGTTCTGAAGACAACATTCTGAAGTCACTCAGTCAGTCACTGAAGCGTTCATGGATTCTTGGTGGTGAAGCCTCAACACTGACCATGTCTCACTGCCCCGCCCTCGCATGACGGACCAATCAGAAAAAACACCCTCAACATTCTGAAACACAAAGGACCATCACAACACCGTTCCCAGGCAACACTAGGCAACGTAAGACGGACCAATCAGAGGAAACTACGTGACAATAAGGGAGGAGCATTCCCCAGCAGAATGGCTCATTATCTGTGCAGCACGGAGAGCACAGAACAACCGCTGGAACGAGAGAAGAATATTCCTGCTGTGGGTATGTGCAAAAATTTACATTTACATTTCACCAACAGAAAGACCCCCCTCCACAAACCTCCTTGACAGACAAAACCACACACACACAATACAACAGAAATACACCCTCAAAGCCACACACCAATCCAACCCACTTTGCCAGCACAGCACAGCACTTCCCCCAACCCCCAAGCAAAAAGCAAAACAAAACAAAAAAAGAAACACATCAACAACCTGCACACACACCGCACCCTCACACACTCACACACACACACACAAAATAACTCTGTGACACATACACACACACAAAAAAAAACCACATGCTAGCGCCCGTTTCATTGGTTTTGGAAACGGGCCTTTTTTACTAGTATTAAATAAGAGAAAGAAGAGAAGATTTAGGTGGATAGGTATAGAAAGTAGACGTTCATAGCTGGGTAGGTTGGCGAGGTGAAAAATTCCTAGCATTCTCCTTGCTTTTTTGGCCATCACCACACACTGGGCAGAAGATTTCAGTGTATTGTCCAAGGATGTCTTGGGTGCTAACTCCTGGTATGAAATAACTATGATTTGGATTATTTTTCCCAAAGTGCATCAGTTTGCACTTGTCCACATTAAAACTCGCCTGCTATTTGGATGCCCAGTCTTCCTGCAATTTTTCACAATCTGCATGCATTTTAACAACTTTGAATAGTTTTGTGTTGTCTGCACATCACCTCGCTCGTCATTCCCACTCCCAGATCATTAATAAATATGTTAAATAGCACTGGTCCCAATACTGATCCCTGGGGCACTGAGAGAATTGGTCATTTAATTTCACCCTCTGTTCTCTATCTAGTTATAATTTTCTCTGTTTCTACCTCTAAAAGTTCTTCTTAGATCACAAGTTCTTGGAGGTAATGAACTGTCTGTTATTCACTATGGAGGAATTTCTGTAAAGGGCTCCCAAAGGGGCACCACAAAATATACACCAAAAATAATGGTGCCAACCAGTATTCTATAAGGGCACGTACATGACCTTTGGTATGACCCTGTATGGTTATTCTTATGTTCTTATGAGAGCAAAGGATGCACATTATCCCCATTATGTATGTATGTATTTATTTATTTATTTATTGAGATTTATTAACCGCCTTTATGAATAGGTTCACCCAAGGTGGTGTACAGCGGGTACAGTTTAACATAAAACTTACAATTTTGTTAACAGCACAGCAATAGTAAAATAACCAAGAATAAACATAAATACAATAAGGGATCCTTTTACAAAGCGGCGGTAAGCCCAACGTGGGTTTACTGCTTGCTAAAATGGAAGTACCACCGAGCTACCACAGCAGCCTGGCAGTAGTTCCCACCCCCAGCGCATGCCATTTCTAGTGTTACAAAAATATTTATATTTTTGTAGCACCAGTGTGTACCCGGTGGTAATCGAGAACTGCCGCGCACCGCTTGTTACCGCCACCTCGATGGGTGGCGGTAAGTGCTACCCCCAAAAAAAGTGGCCACACGGCAAGTGCTTCACTTGCCACATGGCCGTTTCTTGATGGTTAAATAAATTATGGTCCATATGTGAGATGGAGAGACTTCGGGCTGTGCAAGGTCATACAGAGGCAAAATGGGAGGCCATATGGGAGCCCTTCTTGAATTACTGTAAATGTTAGGGGGGGAGGGGGAGAGAGGTGGGTGGGGAGGGAGGGAATTCGATATAGTAGGGGTGGGGTGGGGTAGGTAGATTCATACAATCTTCAAAAATGTTATAAATTGGAGGTCATTGTGAAGAAATGGCTTTGGTAACTCTTTTGTGGAATATTATAACTTGTTTATATTGTGCTAGAAACCATTGTACAGGGATTCTTTAAATTACAATAAAGACTTCTTACAAATTAAAAAAAAAAAAAAAACATCAAGACCTACCTTTTACCCGCTGCGGTAAAAGGGGACCTCGGCATGCGTCAAAAACACAGGCTGATGCCAGTGCAGGCACCCTTTTGCAGCAGCTTCATAAAAGGACCCCCAAATGAGGTAAACTTCTAAACAGCTGTATACAAATGCTAGAAGCCTAAAATATGAGATAGGAGAATTATATAGCATTAAGGGTCCTGTTTACTAAGCAGCATTATAGGCATGTTAATATTTTTAACGTGCGTTAACCATGTACATGCCTACAATATCCCTATAGGCGCCTACATGGTTAGCATGCACGCTAAGTGTAGGTGCACTAAAAACACTAACGCACCTTAGTAAACAGGACCCTAAATGTCACTGCGCAGCAGGGGCGTATCTGCGTGGGGCCACGGGGGCCTGGGCCCCCGTAGATATGGCCCTGGACCCCCCGCCGTCGACCCTCTCCACCCCCCTCCTGCCACCAACCCGCCGTCGCCTATCTTTGCTGGCGGGGGACCCCAACTCCCGCCAGCTGAGGTGCTCTCTTCCGTTGCAGCAAAGCTTCCAACGTGCAGGACGTCAGACTCAGAATTTGAAACTGAAGGAAGCTTTGCTGCAACACAAGAGAGGACCTCGGCTGGCGGGGGTTGGGGTCCCCCGCCAGCAAAGGTAGACGACGGCGGTGGGGGAGGGTTGGCAGCGGAAGGGGGGGTGGAGAGGGTCGGCGGCGGGGGGAGGCAAAGTTGGCGGGGGGTCCGGCAATGGCTGGGGGGGTGTCAGCAGACCGGGGGGGGGGGCTAAAATGTGCCCCCTCACTCTGGCTCTGGCCCCCCCCCTCCCGCCGAAGTCCAGATACGCCTCTGCTGCGCAGGGAACCCTCCCTGAAAACATTAAAATCTTTGTTGAAGACCCGGCTGTTTCTGCAGGTCTATACGATGACTAACAACTGGGTGTTTGGGTGACATGGTTTAGCATCAATTGCTAGAAAGTTATGCTTTGTGCTTTTGGAATGTTTGTTCGAATGATGTCTCTCTTTCCTATCTTTTATTGTAGTTCCTTTTCTATTTCCTCTATTTTACTTAGATTGTAAATTGCTTTGCCCAGCTTGCCAGTTAAAGCGGTATAAAACGTCTGGAATAAATAAAGAGGTAGATAAAAAAAAAAAAGGCATCTCAGAGACCTGGCGGAAGGAGGACAATATCAATGGGGCACTGTGTTAACAGGGTACAGATTATATTGCTATGATAAAATAGATCGAATTTGCACTTTATGTTAAAGAGGGAATTGAGTCAAACAAAATAAATACTCTACATGAGACAGATAGCAGCGTGGAATCCTAATGGATAGAAACTTCATGTATGAAAGGAAGGAGTATTCTGGTAGGGCTGTACTACTGTCCGCCAGGACAGATGAAGAAATGTTTACAGAAATTAGGAAAGCTGGCAAATTGAGCAACACTATAATACTGGGTGATTTCAATTACCCACTGGATGACCAAACAGTTGGACGTGGGAGGGGCGCTTGATGTGGTATACTTGGATTTCAGCAAAGCCTTTGACACGGTTCCGCACAGGCGACTGATAAATAAATTGAGTGCCCTTGGTATGGGACCTAGATTAACTGATTGGGTTAAAAATTGGTTGAATGGAAGGAGACAGAGGGTAATGGTAAATGGAGCTTGCTCTGAAGAAAAGGATGTCATCAGTGGAGTACCTAGGGCCGGCTCTCTTTAACATCTTTGTGAGCGATATTGCAGAAGGGCTGTGTGGTAAGGTTTGTCTCTTTGCGGATGATACCAAACTCTGCAACAGGGTGGACACCCTTGAGGGCGTGAATAACATGAAGAAGGTCCTGGCGAAGCTGGAGGAATGGACCGATATTTGGCAACTAAAGTTTAATCCCAAAAAATGCAGGGTCATGCACTTGGGTGGCAAGAAGCCGAGGGAACGGTATAGTATAGGGGGTGAAGTGCTTCAGTGTACGAAGGATGAGCGTGACTTGGGGGTGATTGTGTCTGATAACCGTAAAGCTTCCAAACAGGTAGAAAAAGAGATGGTCAAAGCCAGAAGGATGCTTGGGTGCATAAAGAGAGGCATGACCAGCAGGAAAAAGGAGGTGATAGTGCCATTGTATAAGTCTCTAGTGAGGCCCCATTTGGAGTACTGTGTGCAGTTCTGGAGACAGCACTTACGGAAAGATATAAACAGGATGGAGTCAGTCCAGAGGGTGGCTACAAAATTAGTAGGCAGTCTTGAACGCAAAAATTATAGGGACAGGCTTATGAACCTCAACATATATACGTTGGAAGAGAGGAGGGAGAGAGGAGACATGATAGAGAAGTTTAAATATCTCAAGGGCATTTATGTACAGAAAGAGTGCCTTTTTCAACTGAAGGAGAGCTTTGGAATGAGGGGGCATATGACAGAGTTAAAAGAGAATAGGCTTAGGCGTAATCTAAGGAAGTTCTATTTCACAGAAAGGGTGGTGGAGGCGTGGAATGGCCTCCTGGTGGAGGTTGTGGAGTCGAGGACTGTTCCAGAATGTATAAAGGCATGGGATAAGCATGTGGGATCGCTTAGGAACAGAAAGAATTAGGGGTTACAGAGGATGGGCAGACTGGATGGATCATATGGTCTTTATCTGCCGTTATGGTTCTATGTTTCTACCTCAGGGAGCTCTAGGGAGAAAAAATTCCTAGATATAAGACTGCTTCTTGGAACAACTGGTCCAGGAACCGACAAGAGGGAGAGCTTTTAGACCTAGTCCTTAGTGGAATGCAGGGCACAGTATGAGAGGTAACAATGTTGGGTCTGTTGGGAAACAGTGGTCATAACATGATCAAATTTGGGTAATATCTGGAGTGAAGTCACAAGGAAATCTACTGTAGCAGCATTCAAGTTTTGAAAGGGCGACATTACAAACTCGTAAACTCGTATGCCTGGCATCAATGCTGGGCAAAATAGTGGAAACTATTATAAAGAATAAGATTAAGGAACACATAGATAAACATGGTTAAATGGGACAGAGTCAGCATGGATTCAACCAAGGGAAGTGTTGCCTTACCAATTGGCTTCATTTCTTTAAAGACATGAATAAACATGTCGATAAATGTGAGCCAGTTGATGTAGTGTATCTAGATTTTTAGAAAACTTTTGACAAAGTACCTCATGAGAAACTCCTGAGAAAATTAAAAGTGATGGGATAGGAGGCAATGTCTTTTTGTGGATTAGGAATTGGTTATTGAACAGAAAACAGAGGGTAGGATTATATGGCCATTTTTCTCAATGGAGGAGAGTGAACAATGGATCTGCAGGGATCTGTATTGGGACTGGTGCTATTTAACATAAACAATCTGGAAATCGGAATGACAAGTGAGGTGATTAAACTTGAAGATGACACAAAACTATTCAAGGTTGACTATTCAAGGTTGTTAAAACACATGTGGACTGTGAAAAATCACAGGAAGACCTCAGGAAATTGGAAGACTGAGCACCCAAATGGGTGGTGTGGAGAGAGGATAGACTCGAATATAAACTGAGACCCCCACTTGTGGCCCTTTTTTTGGACCAAAAATCTCGGTTTATATTCAACTATATATTATCTGCGTATGTGCCAGTGTTCAGTAACATACACGGGTAACTGGTGCCTAATAGTAGGCGATAATTTATATAATTGCCTTTCACACCTATGATGTAGCAACCACTTAGAGTACCGCTAAAATAGATCTGTTTACAGATCAATGACACTGTATAGCCAGATCCTGACTTATTAAAATAAAGCAATGTACAATTCTGAGCCGTTCAGTCAACATGACAAGAAAAAGCGTTAGGGAGTCATTCTATATTCATCTGTAATCTGAGTTACAGTTTAGACTACAAAAAGATGATTCTTATTTAACCTTCTCTGCCAATATCCTCCAGCGGTATAACAAAATCTTATTAAATTTCTCTGAAAGCCTCAAATGTTCCCACCCCCCCTGCTCGTCTGCTTCTCAGATGACTGAAATTTATTGCCAGCAAGTTAGGACATTGAGTTCGGAATCTCCCTGGAAGATATCCTGGTCTCATCTGAACTGTCCTGTTCTCCTGAAGGGAATGGGGGAGGCTTCTTGAAACGGACAGTTGTCAGGAGGTATCCCCTAGGCTTTAAATTCTCTCCTGAGGATGGCATGGATGTGTACGAGTTTTACTTTGTCATACGTTACACTTTTGGTTAACGTTTTTACACTGGCAGCTCAACTGTGAGAACAATTTCACATGACATGGAAAGGAGAAGAAATCTGCCAGGTTTACCTTTTTGGGAAGTGGAATAGTGCTAAGGTGAGTGCTGGAGGGGCCTGCATTCCATTCCGATACCTTGTCAGCTTTTCACGAACACCACGTGCTGCACCAAGGTTGAAAGTTTTTTTTTTTTCCCAAAAAGCTCAGAGATTGCTCCTTGATCTGAATAATTAGAATCATTCCTTTTCTCTTTATGGGAAAAGCCTTTGGTGAATGTGACTATGCAAAGGAATGGAGGATAAACATTGCAGAACAAGAGACAGATAAGGAAGACATTTCTTGTCTTTATCAGAGTGCATCAGAGGCTGAAATAAAGCCATAGCAAGAGAGGGGTTCACACCTTCCTCAAATCAGGAGAAGGAACACACACAGTCTATAAATATAATAGAAATGAACACACACAGTTTATTTCATTGCTTTTTATTTTTAGACTGCGTGTGTTTGTTTCTATTATGTTTTTAGTATGGTTTGATTATTTATGTTTATGTACTTTTAATACTTGGTGTTTATGTTTTTAGACCCCTGAGGAAGGCTTGTTGCCGAAACACGGACCGTGTAGGGTCCTTTGTGCCAATAAACATTTTCAACGCTCTTACTTCTTGTCTGGGCTGGTCATTTGGACTTGATTTTGCTTCCACCCCTTGCTGTTGAAATAAAGCCATAACATTCTTGTACTGGTGTGTTCTCTGGCGTTCCTCTCCAGATATTTTCTCTACTAACACAGGGTCAAACCTGTCCCCCAAATCCTGCTTCCAAATTGTTGCAGGCAGATTCCTTCCTCTGCTTCCACCAAGCTCGAACGGTAATAAATTGTGTAAGTGCAAACCTTGCTCTTTCCCCAATTCCCTCTCCTTCTTCTCCTTGCTTCTCTTTCACATCGCACATTTTACTTTTATTTAATGTAACGCTAATAATAAAATGATATCTTAATGGCAGGGCCAGCTCAAGGAATTATGGAACCCTAAGCCAACTTGCTTCGGTGCCCCCCCCCCCCCCCAATCTTGCTTCCATCCCTGGCATCTTCCAGAATTTTTTTCCCATTTTGCTCAGCACAGCGTCACTCCCTAACCTCTAATCCAGTATCTCTCTCTCTCTCTCTCTCTCTTTTCCACCGTGGTCCAGTACACTTTACCTTGGTTGCTGGCAGCAGCGATCATGAACAACAGGTGGCTTTCAGCCCACCCCTGCATCTTCCCTCTGCCCCATTCTGCCTCCTCTGATGCAATTTCCTGTGGGCGGGATGCGGCAAAGGGAAGACGTGGGGCAGGCTGAAATCTGCCTGCTGTTCGTACTGCTGCTGATGCTGCCGGCAACTAAGGTAAAGTGTTACAGAACCATAGTGGAAAAGGGAGAGAGAGAATGCTTAACCTTTAGACCAGGTTAGGCACTGGCAGTGAAGTCAGAGGCTGGGGATTTTGGCATCCTTTATCACTGAATACGAATAATGGGCTCTGAGATTTAACATAACAAATAATAAAAGGAGCAATGTGAAATCAGAGATTGCATATTTATTTCAGTAGGATTTAGCACAGTAGAGCCCCGGATTTTTCACACTCGAATTTAAATCACTATTCGGCCAAATATGAATAATGTATTCCGTGCACTATTCGGGACCGAACTGAATCTAATACGAATATTTGATACAGCCCTATTAGAAACATAAACATTTAAAATATCAACAAGAGAAAAACTGTCACATAGAGGTTTACGTGGTGCCACATAAAACATTTATGTTGTGCAATAACAATATATTTGTTTGATTGACTGACCATAAACATTTCTGTTAGCCATTTTAGAAATACATTACTCAATGTTCAGCACAGACTGCCGCTGACTAAATTAGAATGTGGGTGTAGTCAGACCTCGACGGAAGAGGGGGCCAGAGCCCAAGGTGGGGGGGCACATTTTGTCCTGCCTCCCCCGCTTCCGCTCCCCCTGCCACTGCTGCTGCTTCTGCCCCCCCCCCCCCCGCCACCGCTTCCGACCCCCCCCAACCCACCACTGCTGAGAAAGTACCTTGGCTGGCGCCACTGAAAACAGGAGAGGCAAAGCGAGACAGCACAAGACAGACAAATGCTTCAGCTGGTGGGGGTTGGGGACCCCGCCAGTCAAACCGGGGGCCCCAGAGCCAATTTGGGGGGCCTAGGCCCCTGTGGCCCCCCATAGCTATGCCACTGAAATATACGAACAACTCAGACTACTGATTTTAAATTTATTAATAGAGGGAATTAAATTTAAAATCAGTAGGGATTGTCAGGTCTCAAAGCAGCAACTAGGTTTGTGAGCCCTTGGGCCGCTGCCAAGGAGCGGCAGTGGCAGGCAAAACCACCCCAACCAGCACTGGGCTAACACACACACAAAGCAGGGACTGCAGACAGGGATAAGCAAAGCAGGAACACACTGGACAAGAACACTTGGACTGGAACACAGGACTGGAGCAAGGCTTCACCTGCACTTGACCACCCTTCCCCAGGAGTTCAGCCCCTGGGCGCAGGCGGCCGGCAGGACTTACCAGACTGGGCAGGTACTGGATACCATCAGAAAACACACAACAGAGTCAAGACTACAAGCTGCCAGGCAGCCACTAAGACAGAAACACAGACAGGAGGGAGTCAGGACTAAAAGCTGCCAAGCAGCCACTAATAAAGAACACAGACACAAGACAAGGAAATGCAGACCAGAAACAAGACTAGGAACTAAACAATAAAACCAAAGCTAACTACACACAAACAAACAAGAACCAGGCAAGAATTCAGAATAAAACTGGACTAGGCAGAAGTGCACAGAGCACACCCACATACCAGGGACCTTAGACGATGCAAAGGCCAACACAGAAGTTTCTAGGTGATTAATAAAGCCCATCAGCTGCTAAAGCTCAGCTGCAGCAATCACAAGGCAACTACGGGTGCTGTTCAGATACAAACAAGGAAAGCAATTCTGGCAGCCCGGAAGATCTGGACTGAACTGGGCTGAAGTCTGGAACGGGTGACAGTAAACAGACAGTCCATTGCAGCCACCAGGTCTGGCCACCAGAGGGTGAGATGAGCACAGACAAGGAAACGGTCACAAACGTGACAGGGATTTTCAATGATCGAGAAGCTTGTCCATGCTATAGTGGAATTAGAAAAGGTACAAAGAAGGGCAATGAAAATGATAAGGGGATGGGACGACTTCTCTATGAAGAAAGGCTAAAGCAGCTAGGGCTCTTCAGCTTGGAGACAAGATGGCTGAGGGGAGATATGATAGAGGTCTATAAAATAATGAGTGGAGTGGAATGGGTGTACGTGAATCGCTTGTTTACTCTTTCCAAAAAATGCTAGGACTAGGGAGCACGCAATGAAGTTACAAAGTAGTAAATTTAAAACGAATCTGAGAAGAAGTTTCTACACTCAACAAGTAATTAAACTCTGGAATTCGTTGCTAGAGAATGTAGTAAAAGCAGTTAGTTTAACAGCGTTTAAAAAAAGTTTGGTTGGCTTCCTAAAAGTGAGAACAGTAGCCAAACTGGGCATACGTTTGAACCAGCTGCTACACGTTTGGAGAAAACTCAAGAGTGATTTAGTTTATTATATGCACAGCAAGTGACATCAATATTCTCATCCATACAACACAGGAAGACTCCTAAGGCAGGCCGATGGGCCGAAACACAGCCGTGTCAAGTCGTGTTGACCATAGAATTGTTGCTGTTGACCAGAAAATCTTCTAGACCATATACAGCATCATCGTTTCATTGAGTCACCTTCGCTGTCTCCTTTGTAACAATACTGTATGTCTATGGCAAAGCAAGCTAAAGGTGTCCCCCTCATTCATAACCCTTCTCACATTTGGCACTAGTTGGCACTCTCAGCCAAAGGGCTAATGATTAAATGGGTATGAGGACCCATAATGCTGGTTCCACAAGAAGAGGGTTGATGAAACACTAAAGTTTATGCTTCCTCTGCTCTATCTATTGGGGTAGATTCTACAAAGGATGACAAAAATATGGGTTCTACATCAGCATGTGCGCGTCTAACTTTAGACATGGGCACTTTGGCCATATGAAAGGCTGGTGTAAATGTTGGTGCCTAGAGTTGGCAGTTGTGGGTGTAAGTGATGGCATTCTCTAACTTAAGTGTGCAACTACAAGACACACCTCTGATCCGCCCATGAATATGTCTCCTTTGTAGTTGTACGAAACTAAAAATCAGTGTCAATTAGTACCAATTAATGCCACTTTGTCACAGCTGCAGTCGTGCTCTGACTCTCCCAGTATCTCCCGCTTTATCTTCAGGGCCTCAATGGCTGTCCTTTGTGCCTTGAGGCGTTCTTTGGCCCAGCACCTGGCCTGTTGTACTATGCCAGCAGGAGCCGGCTTCCTTAGGCGCACATGCATGCCAAAGAAGGACCTTAAAGGAGCAGGAACTGGAAGTGAAGACCGGCGCCTCATGATGACATCAGCTGTCTGGGGCTATTTAAGGCAAACAGACCTCTTTGCCTTGCCTTTGCAAAAGATTGCCTTGGACACCTGTTCCTAATCCTGCCTTGGCCTGCAGTTCCTGTTCCTGCCTCACCTTCAGCTCCTAACCTTACCCTGTCTCCAACCCTTCTCAGCGTTCCTGTCTCCAGTCCTGTTTACCATTCCTGCCTCTAACCCTCAAGAGCTCTTTTCAGAGCCACCCAGGTTCTGGTTTCTCACACTTACCCCCAAGGGCTCTTTTCAGAGCCACCCAGGTTCTGGTTTCTCACACTTACCCCTAAGGGCTCTTTTCAGAGCCATCCAGGTCCTGGTTCATCAGACTTATCCCTCTTTTCAGAGCCATCCAGGTCCTGGATCATCAGACTTACCCCCAAGGGCTCTTTTCAGAGCCACCCGGGTCCTGGTTTCTCACACTTACCCCTAAGAGCTCTTTTCAGAGCCATCTAGGTCCTGGTTCACCAGGCCAGTCCCAAGGGCTCTTTTCAGAGCTACTCAGCACCCCCACATTTTTGGGCAACTCACCTGCTGTCAGCCGGGACTCTCCCACCTACCACTCACCTGCCGTGGCCGTGACACTATTATTGGTACTTAAAGCCAATTGGCACCTAATTTAACATTTAACTTAGGCGTACAACTGGCACTATTCTATAACTGGCACATGCAAATTTGTGCACTAGTCAGAAATTTAGGCACTCAACTTTCTACAATCCGGGGTATTATGTGGATAAATGTAGGACTATGGTTTTCAGTATTTTTAAATTCTCACAAACACTTAAATCATTATAAACAATCGATAGGTCTAAACAGGACCTAGGGCCTGGCACCATTAGACAGTACATGCATGTACAGCATTGGCACGGAACAAAATTGCTGAGCTGATGCAACTCAATAAAAATGTAGAAATTTAGGGTGACTACAGAATATTGCAACACAATGGACCATGAATGAAGCACAGTATCAGCCATGGTAGCTTGCATATTTCAGAAGCAGGGCCAGGTAGCAGTCAGATTTAATGAAAACCAATGTACATTTAATAAAACAATTTAAATGAAATTAGGGAATTTAATTAGCCTCACTGTAAATGAATCACCTTCAAACATAGATGTATTAAAGTATTACAGAGATATTTTTAACTCAATACATTTTTTAATTTGCTACTGTTTCTAGAGTAGCTAAAACCTAGATTTTTTTTCTTGTAGTCGTATGGAAAAGATAAACTATGTGCAAAACTAAAGAAAAGTGACATAATCAGGGCCTGGGGTATGTAACAGAGTTACCCTTCCAAGCTAAACAATTCAATGCAGTGAGGATGGAAAATTACAACACATACACACACACACAAAAACCTTTATCTATGGTGCTAAATTCACATTTTTAGGTGACCACGTCTAGTCATGCTTGTTATTAAACAAAATATCATTTGTATAGTTTCTTTTTTCAAATACAAATTATGGAGTGGAGGATTAGCCTAGAGGGCTGACAACCAGAGAAGCTTGATCCAATTCCTGCTGCATGGCGAAGTCACTAAGGGGTCCTTTTATTAAGCTGTGGTTAAAAGGGCCCTGAGCCAGCGGTGGGGGCCATTTTTGCCACGCGATGAGGCCCTTCTTACCGCAGCGGGTAAAAAGGCTGAAAAAAAGACATGGCCATGCATTAAGATTGCTCTTACCATGTGGCCATGCCGGGGGAGGGGGGAAGCACTTACCACCACCCATCGAGGTGGTGGTAAGGGCTCCCGTGCTAGCCCGGCGGTAACCGAGAAGTGCACAGCGCTGTCCAATTACCACCAGGTAACACCTTGCAGAAATATTTTGGAAATATTTCCACTAGCGACAGAAATGCTGCATGCTGGGGGGGGTGGATCTACAGCCGGTGCCCGCGTTCGGCCGGCAGTAGTTCCGGAATGGCAAGCCATAAGCCCACATTGGGCTTCCCACTGCTTTGTAAAAGGGCCCTTACCCCTCCATTGCCTCAGGAACAAACTAATGGGCCCTTTCAGCAGTGGCGTTCCTAGGGGGGCTGACACCCGGGGCGGATCGCCGATGCGCCCCGCCCCCCGGGTGCAGCGACCCCCCCCCCCCCTGGTGCAGCACGACCCCCCCCCCCGGCAAAAGAACCCCCCCTGGGTCCACGCCGCTGGGGGGGTGCCGCGCGCCGGTCAGCTTCGTTCGTTTCCATGCTCCCTCTGCCCCGGAACAGGTTACTTCCTGTTCCAGGGCAGAGGGAGCATGGAAACGAACGAAGCTGATCGGCACGCGACAACCCCCCAGCGGCGTGCACCCGGGGCAGACCGCCCCCACCGCCCCCCCCCCCCCCCTTGGTACGCCACTGCCTTTCAGTAAAGGGTGCTTATCAGTTCATGTACACATTATCTGCTGGGCCCTTTTACTAAGAAGTGGTAAGCACTAATGTGCAGAGATGGGTAGTAACAAAGTACTTTGTTACAGCACTTAAGTACAATTGGCAGTACTTTTACTTCTTTGTAATGAGTTACTTTTTTTTTTTTTTTTGCAATACCTTTTACTTGTAATGAGTTACATTTAAGCTGTACTTTTGTACTTAGTAATGGAGAATGACACGGGGACAAATTTTGTCATTGTCCCTGCCCCATCCCCGTGGGCTCTGTCCTCACCTGCAGAAGCCTCAAACACTTATGATTTTATATTTAAATCTTTCTATTAAAGTATAAAAAGGAACAATATGCTGTGTAACTATTGTGTATAAATTACAAATAGAAAATAATAATAACAACAACGAGCAGCAATAATAACCCTCCTTCCCACCACCACCCTCTAACCTTCCAACCCCAACATAGTAACATAGTAACATAGTAGATGACGGCAGAAAAAGACCTGCACGGTCCATCCAGTCTGCCCAAGAAGATAAATTCATATGTGCTACTTTTTTATTTGTACTGTCCTCTTCAGTGCACAGACCTTATAAGTCTGGCCAGCCCTATCCCCGCCTCCCAACCACCAACCCCGCCTCCCAACCACCAGCTCTGGCACAGACCGTATAAGTCTGCCCAGCACTATCCCCGCCGCACAACCACCAGCCCCGGCACAGACCGTATAAGTCTGCCCAGCACTAGTCCCGCCTCCCAACCACCAGCCCCAGCACAGACCGTATATGTCTGCCCACACTAGCCCCGCCTCCCAACCACCAGCTAAGGAATCCTAATTCACACTGTTAAAATGTCCAGGGTTATAAAATACAACCCGTTCTGTATGCCCTAGAGGGGAAAAATATGCCCTATGAAGCACTGTTATGGTTTGGAAAGCCTATAGAGGAGGAGAAGCAGAGGGATGGAAAATCCTTTTTTTTTTAAACTACTTTCCAAATTTGTACTTTGTTACTCAATAGAGAATGACACGTGGATGGGGACCCGCACTAACCACGAGGTTGGGGATGGAGACATATCCCGTGGGGACGGGGCAGGGACAGGGACAGATCCCATGAGGACAGGGCGGGGATGGGGAGAGAGCCCACGGAGATGGTCGACCTAAATGTTGAGATCTTCAACCTTAGAGATGGGCGGCCTCAGTTTTTGGCGATAATGGAAACTGAGGACGCCCATCTCAAAAACGACCAAATCCAAGGCATTTGGTTGTGGGCGGAGCCAGCATTCGTAGTGCACTGGTCCCCCTCACATGCCAGGACACCAACCGGACACCCAAGGGCGCACTGCAGTGGACTTCAGAAATTGCTCCCAGGTGCATAGCTTCCTTACTTTGTGTGCAGAGCCCCCCAACCCCCCCCCCCAAAACCCACTCCCCACAACTGTACACCACTACCATAGCCCTTAGGGATGAAGGGGGCACCTAGATGTGGGTTTCTGGTGGGTTTTGGAGGGCTCACATTTACCACCACAAGTGTAACAGGTAGAGGGGATGGGCCTGGGTCCGCCTGCCTGAAGTGCACTGCATCCACTAAAAACTGCTCCAGGGTCCTGCATACTGCTGTCAGGGAGCTGGGTACAACATTTGAGGCTGGCATAGAGGCTGGAAAAAATGTTTTTTTAATTTTTTGGGGGGTGGGAGGGGGTTGGTGACCACTGGGGGAGTAAGGGGAGGTCATCCCCGATTCCCTCCTGTGGTCATCTGGTCAGTTCAGGCACCTTTTCGAGGCTTGGTCGTGAAAAAAATGGACTAATTAAAGTCAGTCAAATGCTCGTCAGGGACGCCCTTCTTTTTTCCATTATCGGCCAAGGATGCCCATCTCTTAAGCACGCCCCCATCCCGCCTTCAGTACGCTGTCGACACGCTCCTGAGAACTTTGGTCGTCCCCGCGACGGAAAGCAGTTGAGGGCGCCCAAAATCGGCTTTCGATTATGCCGATTTGGGCGACCCTAAGAGAAGGACACCCATCTCCCGATTTGTGTCGGAAGATGGGCGCCCTTCTCTTTCGAAAATTCCCCTGTTAGTGTGCACTAAACGCTAAGATGCCCATTATATTCCTATGGGCATCTTAGCATTTAGCGCATGATAATGTCTTATATTCCACAATATTTCCTAAAAAGGATTCAGAGGTCCTTTTACTAAGGTGTGCTGAAAAATGGCCTGCGCTGGTGTAGACACGTGTATTGGACGCTCGCAGGTCCATTTTTCAGTGCACCTGCAAAAAAGACCTTTTTGGGGGGCCGGAAATGGACATGCGGCAAAATAAAAATTTGGGGCCTGACTTAGCGGTAAGGTCTCATGCATTAACCGGGTGGTAATTGTCAGCATGCGTACAGCACCGGAAAATTTCTGGCGCGCCTACTGGACTCATGTACAAAATGAAATTACTGCCCGGGCCACGCGGTAGCCAGGCGGTAGTTCCAAATTGGCGTGCGTTGGGCGTGCATAGGCGCCTACACGGCTTAGTAAAGGCCCTTCAATGTGGATCACAATAAAAAGCAATTACCCAGAAAAGGGAGCTTGCAATCTAATTTCAAAAATATCCCACAAATTAATCCAATTCTTTTATCACCAAACAAGTAATCTTTCAAATATTTACGAAATAGGAGACATGCGCAAGATCTTCTAACTGGAATTGGTAGGTTATTTCAGACTTTAACGCCGAAATAGCTCAAGGAATACTCCAAGTATCTTTGCAATTTAACCCGCTTAAAACTTAAATTTTGGGCCAATCACGAATCTTTAAAACTGTTTAAAAGTATGCAATAAGTCATCAAACTGACAGAATTTAACCCCATCTTACAAGCTATCTCAAAATCACTTCACTTTGAATATCAGGCCCCGTTCTCTCTTCTGTCCGTTAGTTTTTGATATACTTTGGGTATTTCTGGATCAGACCTATTAAAAGATAAACATCACATGACCTGTTGGACAAAGGCAGTCAAAATTTGGCACACAAAAAAAAATCTCCAGAGAAAAGTAGGGCAGTGCTTTATTATATATTGCTGGATACAAAGAATGTTTTATTCTAATGTATGAAACTTGGAAGTTCCATTTGAAGCAGTCTGATAACATTTTAAATCAAACTGATGTAAAACTGTACTATGTATGGGGCTGCAGAGAGTGTTATATTAAACAGAGGAACTGTGAGAGATCTCATTTAAAACATAGCTGTATAAATTCATATATAAATATATACACACACACACGCTACAATTGCTCCAAAATTAAAACCCTCCTGGGTATGTATTTTTCAGCACAATAAACCTTAATCCGATGAAGAGAGGCTGTTTTAGATTCATCAGTATTGCCCCACCACTTTTTCCTTACTTGAAAACTTTCGAACTGTTTTTTTCACCTCCGTCTCGTGGTTTTTCCAGAAGTAATTGATGTGATTTATCAGATATGCCGTTTTAAAAAAAAAAAAATGAGAATAAAAAGTACAATGAAGAAGGAAAGTAGTTACAAAAAAAAATAGAAAATACAGTTCTTCATAACTAACGCAAAATTAGATTTCTCAGAACTCCTGACATTAAACACTTTGCATTTTAAAAAGGACCTGTCACCGCAGCCTTTCTGATTTTACTAATGGGACTTGAAAGTTGAATTGTTGAAACAGAGAAGTGCAAGAATTTCACATGCAGATTTCAAAGACAGAACCTATTTTTTTATAATTTAAGATCATTTAAAAACAATACTGTGTAATGGACAACCCAGGTGGTGCTGTTGAATATTGCCTGTGACTGCTGTAGCACTAGCTGATTCACACCAGAGCAATCCAGGGACAGAGTAAGATTGTCAAAGAGCCTTGGAGGGGCATAATTGAACGAAAACGCCTATCTCCATGGGCGTTTATCTCCAAGAACGGGTCCGTGAAGGGGCGGACCGAACCGTATTTTGGGAAAAAATAGACGCCCATGTTTTATTCAACAATGTGTGAGCTGGGCGTTTTTGTTTTTCAGCGATAATGGAAAATGAAAGCGCCCAGCTCAAAACCAAATAAATCCAAGGCATTTGTTCGTGGGAGGGGCCAGGATTCGTAGTGCACTGGTCCCCCTCACATGCCAGGACACCAACCGGGCACCCTAGGGGGCACTTTTACAAAAACAAAAAAAAAGGTAAAAGAGCTCCCAGGTGCATAGCACCCTTCCCTTGTGTGTTGAGCCCTCCAAATCCCCCTCAAAACCCCCTGCCCACAAGTCTACACCATTACTATAGCCCTAAGGGGTGAAGGGGGGCACCTACATGTGGGTACAGTGGGTTTGGGGGGGTTGGACGACTAATAAGCATTAAGCAGCACAATTGTAACAGGTAGGGGGGATGGGCCTGGGTCCACCTGCCTGAAGTCCACTGCACCCCCTAACAACTCCTCCAGTGACCTGCATACTGCTGTCAGGGAGCTGGGTATGACATTTGAGGGTGAAAATAAAAAGTTGAGAAACTTGATTTTTTGTGGTGGGAGGGGGTTAGTGACCACTGGGGGAGTCAGGGGAGGTCATCCCCGATTCCCTCCAGTGGTCATCTGGTCATTTAGGGCACTTTTTGGGGCCTTATTCGTGAAAAAACAGGGTCCAGGAAAAGTGTCCTAAATTCTAGCTAAAAACGCATACTTTTTTCCCATTATCGGTGAAATGCGCCCATCTCTGTTCGGCAGATAACCACGCCCCAGTTCCGCCTTCGCCACACCTCTGACACGCCCCCATCAACTTTGTCCGCATCCGCGACGGATTGCAGTTGAAAACGTCCAAAAATCAGCTTTCGATTATACCGCTTTATTCGTTTTTGTGAGATAAACGTCCATCTCCCGATTTAGGTCGGAACTTGGGCGTTTTTCTCATTCGATTATAAGCAGGTTGGTGTACCAAACCCCCCCCCCCCCCCCCCCCCGCACTCCCAAAAAACACTGATGTTCTGTAAAGGCCCTGTTTACTAAGCCATGCTATAGGTGTGCTAGCGTTTTCAATGAGCGTCAAAAAGTAGCACGCACTAATGCTAGAGATGCCCATAGGACTATATGTGTGTCTCTAGCATTTCGCGCATGCTAAGAACACTAGTGCACCTTAGTGAACAGGGCCCTAAGAGTTCTGTTTACTAGGCTGTGCTACAGGTACGCTAGCATTTTTAGTGCGCGCTAAAAAATTAGCATGCGCTAACCCTAGAGACACCCTAGCTTTTAGCACATGCTAATTTTAGCGTGCGCTAAAATCACTAGCGCACCTTAGTGATCAGGGCCCTAAGTGTTCTGTTTATTAGGCTGTGCTACAGGTACGCTAGCGTTTTTAGTGCGCGCTAAAAAATTAGCATGCGCTAGCCCTAGAGACACCCTAGCTTTTAGCACATGCTAATTTTAGCGTGCGCTAAAATCACTAGCGCACCTTAGTGAACAGGACCATAAGTGATTTATTAAGGGAGAGGGGGAGAGTTTTCAACTGCTATGTCACAAGCCTAGAGCAGAATGTAACTGTGATTGCGGAGGGTTACAGCGCTACCAGCAGTGCTTCCCGCCTTTTTTACAAGCAATGGTTTAATTTAACAAGTGCTCCAAAGTGTCTTTCACACAAATTACATAGTAACATAGTAACATAGTAGATGACGGCAAAAAAAGACCTGTATGGTCCATCCAGTCTGCCCAACAAGATAAACTCATATGTGCTACTTTTTATTTGTACCTGTCCTCTTCAGGGCACAGACCGTATAAGTCTGCCCATCACTACCCCCTCCTCCCAACCACCAGTCCCGCCTTCCACCACCGGCTCTGCCACCCACTCTCGGCTAAGCTCCTGAGGATCTATTAAGTCCAAAATATTATAATTTAAATGTACTTATCTGCTCCAACTTGCTGTGTCAAGATGATGGTCAGTATCATCTTAAGCTGCAACTCCAACTTTAATAATTTGCCCGATGAAAGATAAAATAATCCACAGGAGTAAGCAGTTACAAAAAGACATACTGATGTATGGGTGAGGAATACCTCTGAGGGCTTCTCCTTTCACACACATTTTTTGACATATGCTTGGTGACTATTTGATCCCTGGTTTGCTGTAATTTTATTTATTTTTATTTTATTTTTAACACATTTATACCCCATATTTCCCCACTAGTAGTAGGCTCAATGTGGCTTACATGAGGCCGTAGGGCAAACTACAGTTCAGTAAAATACAATTAAACAGTGTAATAGTAAAACAGTAAACGTATAGGTAACGTGTAGAAAAACAGAGATAATAAGAGTGAATAAAAAATGATAAGGTCCGTGGATTTTGCTAGAAGAGGTAAATTAAGTTGATTCAGGAAGGTAGGCCTTCTTGAACAGGGTGGTCTTCAGTAATTTCCTGAAATTTAGATGGTTGATTTTAATATTTTGGGTAGTGCATTCCATAGCTGTGTTCCTATGAAGGAGAAGCTGGATGCGTAGGTAGACTTGTATTTGAGGCCTTTGCAGTCTGGATAATGACAGTACAAATAGAGAGGGTAAAATAACATACGACCAAAGTATACAGACAAAAAAAAGAGCAACACTGGGCCTTCACGACTAGGACAACAGGAGTACCGGTGCACAGGAGAAGGCTCTTTGCTAGAGCCCGTTTTTTCGCGTTGCAGCGCACACTTTGATGTGTTGAGGCATTTGACCTACATTATCTATACACTACAGTATCAATACTCTGACCCCTGAGGCAGGCGTCATTTGGCACCGAAACACGGCCCGTGTCGGGTCATCTGTTAATAAAGTACTCCTGTTGTCCTAGTCTTGAAGGCCCAGTGTTGCTCATTTTCTGTCAGTCTGGATAATGTACATTCAGGAAGGATCGGAAAAAACTGGAACTGTTTCTGGGTAGTAAGTTAATTAGATTTAGCATGTATCCAGGAACTTCTCCATAAATAATCCTGTGAATCAAAGTGCAGACCTTGAAGGCAATACGTTCCTTAATGGGGAGCCAATGTAGTTTTTCAGGAAGGGGTATGGCAGATTCGAATTTTGATTTACCAATTTGATTTTGGGGAGTCAGCACTAAGGGGCCCTTTTCCTAAACCACGGTAAAAAGTGGCCTGCAATAGTTTAGATGCGTGAAATTGGTGCGCTGGGCCATTTTTTTACCGCAGCTGGGGAATAAGGCTTTTTCTTTTAATGGCGCAGTAAATGACTGTGCGCTAAAATTAAAAGTAGTGTGTGGCTATTTTCTGCCTGAACGCTTACCGTCACCCATTGAACTAGCAGTAAGAACTCACGTGCGGTAATAGTTTAGATGCGTGAAATTGGTGCGCTGGGCCATTTTTTTACCGCAGCTGGGGAATAAGGCTTTTTTTTTTTAATGGCGCAGTAAATGACCGTGCGCTAAAATTAAAAGTAGTGTGTGGCTATTTTCTGCCTGAACGCTTACCGTCACCCATTGAACTAGCAGTAAGAACTCACGTGCGGTAAATCAGGCAGTGCACGTCAACGTGGCAGCACTGACGATGACCACGCCTCCCGCAGTAGAAAATAGAAAAATATTTTCTTACGCTGGAAACAGCGCGTGTCAGCTTTGAAACTACTGCAGGGTGTAAGTGCAATGGAGACTATACTTACGAATTAAATACTTGTTAAACAGATACCAATGAGAAATAAATGATAACTAGGCATCAATGAGAAGTAAGTGAACAGTCAGCCTCGTGAACAGTACGAGTCCTAAAAAGCCCACCAAGCCAACCCATGACACTCATGGAATAAGTAATTTTGATTGGTATAAAAGTGGGAGTGGGTGAGTTAAAAATTGCTGACGCCATGTTTGATAAGCAGTGAAGAGTACTGCCGAATAGTGAAAAAAAACTTTGGCGAGTCCTATGCTTAGAATAACTTTGCCACAGACCTACTTTAATTGTCAAACTGAATGTGAATTTTAACTAGTTTGGTGCTGATATTCAGTACTTAACTGGTTAGGATACCTGCATAAATAGTAGTGCATAGAACACAGTCCTATCTTAATGCAATTCAACATAGCTGGTTAAGTGCTGAATATTGCACTTAACCAGCTCTGTTTTTGCTGCCTGCGTATACCTAGAAATTCAATGCCAGAGCTTAGACATGACCCGGAATTGAAATTCCAGGATAACGTCGGCAGCGGTCAGCAAAATGCCGAGCGTTGCCAACTGAATATCTACTCCTTTGTGGGTTTTTGTTTGCACTAGTGTTCACTAGTGTGCACCTGTGGCGTAGCCACGAGTGGGCCCAGGCCCACCCACTTTGGGCTCAGGCCCACCCAGTACACCACATCTATGATGTGGCTGGCAGGGATCCCCAAGCCCCACCAGCCAAAAACTCCCACCAGCTGTCCCTCCTGCATACATTGTAAATAGCAGATCTTCGCCTGCAGCCAGCAGCAACTGATACATATCACTTGCACCAGCCCCACAGCCTTCCCTCTGATGTATTCCCGCCTATGCGGAAACAGGAAGTTGCGATAGAGGGAAGGCTGTGGGGCCAACATGAGCAGTGTGCATTAGTTGCTGCTCGTTGCTGAGAAAATCTGCTATTTAAAAGGTATGCGGGGGGGGGAGGGGAGGATGTTTGAGAAACCATATGGCATGCAGGCAAGAGAGGGAGAGACCAAATCACTTGTGGGATGGGGCGGGGTTCTTCTGCCCACTCATCTTGGGCCCAGGCCCACCCAAAATTGGGTGTCTGGCTACGCCCCTTTCAGAAAGGTGCACACTCTTAACTGCAGGCCTCTTTGCAAATAGTGTGAGCAATGGCATTGCCCACCAAACCAGAAATGAAGACTAACAAAACAAAAGGAATCGAACAACGCTGCAGATGAAATGGGAAACAAAAAAGAAAACCAAACTTTTGGGGTTGCCCATCCCTAGTAAAGATCCAAATCCGCCTAGTACTCAGTTACAGATAGATAAGATCTGTTGATACCCAATTGGAAAAGGTCAAGGTGGTTGAACAGTTCTGTGCATCCAAGTCAAAGAATGGCTTTCTCTTTCTATTTGCCCATTTTTCAGCTTTCACACTTCAACGTCATAGCTTAAGAGTTAAGAGGATTGTTTAATTTCAACCCTCTCCTCATCTCGTTCCTCCATCCTAGGCAACAACTTTGCTGGTAGGTATGATTCTGTCTGATGCTTGAAGCTTGCACTGCATTCAATCAAACAGAACAAAATATGAATCTTGCATTCAATCGGTTTTACAATCAAAGCCTTTGGCTCCTCTGATATCTCCTTTCAACTGCTTTCTAATAGGGCTCTTGCAAACCTCTGTGGACATCCTGGCCTCTGCTATGTCCTTCTTGTAGTGCTTTGAGCAGGGCTGTCACAAAAAAAGGCTTTTTATTTACCTGGTCTTACCTAACTGAAGGCCTCTACAAGCCAGTTGTTAAACCTGAAGGCCAGGAGTCAGGTACCTCTCTAAAATATTTGAGCGTGTTCCATATCATTTAAATCCAAGAAGCAGGCAAAATGGCCCTTTTGCTGTGCGTTATTTCAATTACAGCTCAAACTCTATAACCACCACAAACTTCAATAAACTAGGTCTTAGAAATGAGAAGTTTCTTTCAATCTCTAGTCTGTTCCAGTAGGAAGCTATGACTATGTGTGTGGGCTGCTCACTCATACCTGGCTTGCCATTGTATTCTCTGACCATTAACCTAAATCTAATCATTTCCCAGCAAACAAAGCATAAACAAAAGGTACTGTTCACAACTCAGAGACAAAACAGACTGAAACTGTTTTCTCCTACTGGAAGGATTCTTGGAGGCACTTAAAAGCACCAACCCAAAGACTAAGCCATTCTTAGCTCATAATCTAAATCACACAGTAATAATTACAATACTTGAGAAGCAATAATTAATATGGTAGTGATGATTTTTTTCTTTCACTCAACATATAAGATTCTTCTGTATAATTAAATTGAACTCGAATGTATGCTACTTTCCCTTAGTGTTTGCATAGGATTGTGTAGGCATGTGAAATGCCAGTAAAGCAATCCCAATTACAGTACAGGAACAAAAGGTAACAATTTCTTTTTTTTTTTTACTTTAAGAAAGGAATTCTATTTCTTATTAAATGTTTTGACTATACACAGCATTCCTGGCTGTGTGGTAGTGAGGGGAAAGCCAAAAATCTATTAGGTATGAAGGTTCTGCAGCACTGAAAGACAAATTAGATGGACCTTGACGGAATCGCGTTCTATAACATTAACACCATTCAAACTATTCAGAAATCTATATGGCTTAACCCCTGATTATATGCAACCTTTAATTGATCTCCCCCTTGGCAACGCTCTCCATGGTTCAAAGGATTATCTAGCCTTCCACTATCCCAGTTGCAAAAAATGTGATCTTCAAGTCAAGATTCCCTTACCTCTGTATTTATTTATGTAGGTTTTTGTTCACACCTTTTTTCAATTGTAGCTCAAGGTGAGTTACATTCAGGTACACTGGGTATTTCCCCGTCCCTGGAGGGCTCACAATTGAAGTTTGTACCTGACACAATGGAAGGTTAAAGGGCCTTTTTACTAAGCCGCGATAGGCTCTACGCGCATGCAGCGCGCACCCAAATGAGACTACTGCAAAGGCCAGCATGCCCTCCTGGCAGTCATTTCAGATTTGGCACACGCCTATAATGCCTGGATGAATTATTTCTTTATTTATTTCCTCCTACGCACACCGGTTCCAGTGGTGATTGGCACTTGGTGCGCACCAACCGGTCACCACGCGTGTCGCACGTGAGCCTTTACCGCTAGATCAGTAGGTGGCATTAAGGACTCAGGCCGGTTTGGGGCACGTACTGGTTTCATTTTTACCGCAGGCCTTTTTCTCGTCCCATTATAAAAAAAGTCATTTTTTGTAGATGCGGTAAAAACTGGCCCGGCGCGTGTCCAATACACACATCCACACTACCGCAGGCCACTTTTTATCGTGGCTTAGGAAAAGGACCCTTACGTGACTTACCCAAGATCACAAGGAGCAGCAGTGGGATTTCAACCAGGCATTTCTGGACATCGAGACCACGACTCCATTCGAATGGTAGAATTCCCTCCTGGAATTCATCAGATGGGAACCTAATTATTTGATATTGTGGAAATACCTTAAAGCCTCTCTGTTTAAGCAATTTCTCTCGGATGTTCATAGTTAATGTAAACGCAGTTTCCAATTTCTCAGTTCCATTCTAATTGTTATTATACATGGATGACTACAAATTTTTAACTTTTTTCGACTAGCATTTGTTTCCATATTACATATTGTAATACTCAATCCTCATTTACTTTATTATTATAAATAAATACGTAAAAATACTTATACTATTCTGCATCACATTTTGTACTGTTAATTACAGCAAGATGTTAGCCACATTGAACCTGATCTATTGAGATAATATGGGATAAATAAATATTGAATATTTATGAATATTGTTGGTGAAATTGAAAGGGCCCAATATTCAGATGGCAATGATCAGTGTTTTGCTGATACCTGCCAGCGTTAAACCCAGAAATTCAACGCTGGACCATATCCAGGATTCAACATTGAATGTCTGGGTTTCTGGAGCCAAATAATGCGATATTCAGCCCTTAACCAGATATGGGTTACTGCATAAAGATGGGCCTGACTTTTATGTGGTCCTGTTTATGTGGTTACCTTGGCCAATTAAGTACTGAATATTGGCACTTAACCAGCCAAGTGCTGACTCTGCCCTCGGAACACCCCCAACATAGCCGGTTTCATGTTTATTTAATAATTTATTTATTTATTTGCTGCATTTGTATCCCAGATTTTCCCACCTCTTTGCAGGCTCAATGTGGCTTACATTATGCCGTAATGGCAGTCACCAATTACAGAATGAGAGAACAGAATAATATACAATTAAGGTACATAAGATATCAAAAAATTAGAAGTAAAGAAATAATCAATACATATTAGGTATGTAAAATGTAGGATCAAGAGTAACATTAGATGATAATAGTGAAATTAAAGTAGATTAAGGAGTTCAATGTTGATTAGTACTAATACAGTTCTGATGATGAATCTTTATGAAGGATTTTTTTTATATGTCTTGTTGAATAAGTTAGTTTTCAGCGATTTCCGGAAGGCTGTCAAATCATATGTTGATTTTAAGACAGTCGGTAGTGCATTCCAACGTTGTGTGCAGATGTATGAAAAGCTGGATGCATATAGTGATTTGTATCTTACACCCTTACAGTTGAGGTAATGGAGGTTTAAGAAAGTGCGTGATGAGCTTATTGTGTTGAGGATTTCGTTGATGTCTTGTTTGAAAGGGATGTATATTGTCACATCATCAGCGTATATATATCGGTTGAGGTTATGGTTTGATAGGAGTTTTGCCAAAGGGATCATCATTAGGTTGAAAATGGTTGGTGAGAGGGGTGATCCTAGTGGTACTCCACATTCAGGTGTCCATGCCTTAGATATGGTTGAATTTGATGTGACTTGATACGAACATTGGGTTAGGAACCCCTTGAACCAGTTCAGGACATTTCCTCCAATGCCAAAGTATTCAAGTATGTGTAATAGGATTCCGTGGTCAACCATATCGAAGGCACTTGACATGTCAAATTGTAGTAGGAGTATATTGTTGCCAGTCGCAATTATTTGTTTAAATTTAGTCATAAGGGTGACTAATACTGTTTCTGTGCTGTGATTCGACCGGAATCCTGATTGGGCATCATGCAGTATTGAGTGTTTGTTTAGATAGTTTGTGAGTTGTTTAGTTACCATTCCTTTGGTTATTTTGGTTATTAGTGGTATGGATGCTACTGGCCTGTAATTGGTTAATTCACTCGTGCTTTTCTTTGTATCTTTAGGAATTGGGGTGAGTAAGATTTTTCCTTTTTCTTTTGGGAAGAGTCCGTTTTGTAGCATGAAGTTTACATGATTCGTTAGGTCTATTATGAATTGTTGAGGAGCAGATTTCATGATGTTATTTGGGCATATGTCTAGTTTGCAGTGGGATTTGGCATATCTTTTGAGAGTTTCAGAGATGAGGTCTTCTGATAGTATTTCAAATTCGGTCCAGGTTCTGTCTGCTGGGTGTGTTCCAGTTAAGTGGCTAAAAGTAGGACAGCTACAGGTAGCAGCAGCCATGTTGGGCAGGAGCAAGTGGTCATTGCTCCTGCTCTTTGGACCCCATTGGACCACCAAGCAACTACAAGGGGGGCTTATGAGGTGGGAGGGGATGGGCAGCAGTGACTTGGTTGGCTCTTTTGTAGTTCAGAGGTGGGACAGAGGGGGGATCAGGATCATGGAGGAGGGAGGGGGAATCAGAGGAGTGGAGAGCACTTACCTGCATCCCTTATGCGAGTCCTACCTGATATTCAGCTGGGACCTGTATAAAATTCAGTGGCCAGCACAAATTTAATTAGCCCCAGATATTCAGTGTCTGTGCCCAGACATAGCCTGGCATTGAATATCTGGGGCTAATTCTGCCTGCAAAAACTTCACTGGCTACCAGTACAATATAGGACTAAATTTAAAACTCTATATCTGATCTTCGAGGCCCTTAAAGGAAATGGCCCAGAATACTTGAAGAACAGAATTACCATCTAAGGGAAGGGAAAGGGGTTGGGACTTGATATACCACCTTTCTGTGGTTACAATCAAAGCGGTTTACATATTATCTACAGGTACTTATTTTGTACCTGGGGCAATGGAGGATTAAGTGACTTGCCCAGAGTCACAAGGAGCTGCAGTGGGAATTGTCTGCTGTACTAGCCACTGGGCTACTCCTCCACTCTACACACCTCCAAGGTCACTAAGGTTCTCCCAAGGAGTATCCCTAACCACACCCTCTCCAAAGGACGTCACATGACATCACCCGCCAACGAGTCTTCTCCAGAATAGCTCCTACATTCTGGAATGCACTCCCTGAAAGGCTTCGCTTAACACAAGACTATCTGTACTTCAGGAAGCAGGTGAAAGCTTGGCTGTTCAACCGTGCTTTTAATAGGAGAAGTAACTAACTTACTTGTCACACACACACACACACACACGGAATCACACCAACTACTCATACTATAGCAGGACATGTTTATCCAATCCTACCCTAGCTAAGATAATGTTCAAGCATCTTTCTGACCTCATTTGCAACTTTCTTTAAAATAGTCCCTTATTTTCTTACTCCTGTTACTCTATCTTATCTATATATGTTCCATCTTTCCTTACACCCTATGCTGTCTATAAAAATGTTTGTGTATTGTTTTCGCATTGTAATGTAGCATACTATCAGGGGAATTTTCGAAAGAGAAGGGCGCCCATCTTCCGACACAAATTGGGAGATGGGCGTCCTTCTCTCAGGGTCGCCCAAATTGGCATAATCGAAAGCCGATTTTGGGCGCCCTCAACTGCTTTCCGTCGCGGGGATGACCAAAGTTCACGGGGGGGGGGGGGGTGTCGGCACCATACCGAAGGCGGGACTGGGGTGTGATTAAGAGATGGGCGTCCTCGGCCGATAATGGAAAAAAGAAGGACGTCCCTGACGAGCATTTGGCCAACTTTACTTGGTCCATTTTTTTTCACGACCAAGCCTCGAAAAGGTGCCCGAACTGACCAGATGACCACCGGAGGGAATGGGAGATGACCTCCCCTTACTCCCCCAGTGGTCACCAACCCTCTCCCACCCCCCAAACTTTTTTAAACATTTTTTTGCAGCCTCTATGCCAGCCTCAAATGTCATACCTAGCTCCATCACAGCACTATGCAGGTCCCTGGAGCAGTTTTTAGTGGGTGTAGTGCACTTCAGGCAGGCGGACACAGGCCCATCCCCCCTACCTGTTACACTTGTGCTGGTAAATGTGAGCCCTTCAAAACCCACCCGAAACCCACTGTACCCACATGTAGGTGCCCCCCTTCACCCGTAAGGGCTATGGTAGTGGTGTACAGTTGTGGGGAGTGGGTTTTGTGGAATTGGGGGGCTCAGCACACAAGGTAAGGGAGCTCTGCACCTGGGAGCAATTTCTGAAGTCCACTGCAGTGCCCCCTAGGGTGCCCGGTTGGTGTCCTGGCATGTGAGGGGGACCATTGCACTACGAATGCTGGCTCCTCCCATGACCAAAGGGCTTGCATTTGGTCGTTTTTGAGATGGGTGTCCTCGGTTTCCATTATGGCCGAAAACTGGGGACGACCATCTCTAAGGTCGACCATCTCTAAGGTTGACCTAAATGTTGAGATTTGGGCGCCCCCACCGTATTATTGAAACGAAAGATGGACACCCATCTTATTTCGATAATACGAGTTTCCACGCCCCTTCGCCGGGACGTCCTTAGAGATGGGCGTCCCCGTTCAAAAATGCCCCTCCACGCCATATTTTGTATTGTTGTTTGAATATTTTTACTGCTGTAATTGTCTGTTGCTTATGTCTGCCTTATTCTTGCTGTACACCGCCTTGAGTGAAATTCCTTCAAAAAGGTGGTAAATAAATCCTAATAAATAAATAAACAAACACATAGGACCTCCTAAATAGAAGGCGGTAAGTATTAGAACTGGGCTTAGCATACAGGAAAGTTCTGTGATAAAATATGCTAAGCCTATGTTCTAACAAGGTTTAGTAAAAGAGCCCCTGAGATGGAAACACAGCTGTAGTAGGGTGTGCTTGGGTTCCATGTCGCAGGAAGGTGTAACGGAGATTTACTCTGTGCCCTGAAAAAAAAAATTGTATTAAAAAATATCTTTTCTTCTGTGACAGATATAAAAGCAATGGGTAGAATTACAAACTATTTTAACTCATCCCTTCTCCATATCATGCATAGTCTTAGATCAAACATCCAGAGAGACTTCCATTTCCTGCTTTGCAATCTCACCACAGCCTTAAATCACTGCAACTTCATAAGAAAGTCTTGTCATCACCCCATTTCATTGCTATAATCTGCTTTTCCTGGAAGCACTATCCAGCTTCTAATCTAGCTATCGACTTCTTCAAAGCTTCCTGAAAGCAGCGGGCCACCAGAATGGCTAGATTCCTTTAATCCAGAGATCCCGCCTGTATTTTTGTTTATTTATTTATAACATTTTGTAACCCGCATGTTCTACAGTTCTGAGCAAATAACAAAATACAAACATTATTGTCAACATAAATTACAAACACAGACAAACTCTTATTAAAACAAAAGTAAAAATAACAGTACAGACAGCAATTATAGTCTTTAGATCCAGTGGCGATCCTAGGTCAGCTGCCACCTGGGGCGGATCACCGCTGTGTACCCCCCCCCCCCCCAGGTGCAGTGGCGTCCATCCCCCCTGGGTGCAGCACGACACCCCCTCCTCCCCCCCCCGACGCAATGACACCCCCTCCCCCACACATCAAGCCCCCCCCCCCCGGGTGCATTATTGACTGCTGGAGGGTGCAGAGAGCAGCCGTGCGCCTGTCGGCTCCACTGGCTCCCTGCTCCCTCTGCCCCGGAACAGGAAGTAACTTGTTCCGGGGCAGAGGGAGCAGGGAACCAGCAGAGCCGACAGGCGCACGGCTTCTCTCTGCACCCTCCAGCAGCGTGCACCCGGGGCGAACCGCCCCCACCGCCCCGCCCTTCCTACACTGCTGTTTAGATCTCATCCTAAATAGGAGGCTCTTTTACTAAGCTGCATAGGGGCCTACACGCGCCCAATGCACGCCAGTTCAGAACTACCGCCCGACTACCGCAAGGCTCGAGTGGTAATTTCATTTTTTAAGCATGAGAGAAGATTTCCAGCATGCGGAGCTAACTGGGCAGTAACCGGCATTGTACATGCGTTGATGATTACTGCCCGGTTAACGCATGAGACCTTATCGCTAAGTGGTAAGGTTTCAGGCCCAAAATGGACACACGCCAATTTTCATTTTGCTGCACATCCATTTTCGGCCCTCCAAAAAAGGCCTTTTTTTTGCAGGTGAGCTGAAAAATGGACCTGCGCACACCCGATACACGTGTCTACACCGGCGCAAGCCACTTTTCGGCGAACCTTAGTAAAAGGACCCCTTTGAAGAAAAGCCCTCAGAAACAATATTTTTTAAAACATTCTTAAATTCAGGCAAACTTCTCAAAGCTCTCTGTTCAGAAAGTAACTGAATATTTTTAACCATACCGAAAAATATTGCGGCTGTCAGGTGACGTACCCCTTGTATATTTCAACTTTGTACTATTGTTTTTCAAATATTGCATGGTCTGGCTCCTGATTATTTGCCCACAAATTCTGCCTATATTATATAATCAGATTTATTAAGGGGTCCTTTTACTAAGCTGTGGTGAAAAGGCCCTGTAGTAGCGGTAGAGGCCATGAGACTACAGCCAGGCCAGAGCGCCCTCCTGGTGGTAATTTCAGATTTGGCATGCTCCCATAATGCATGGATGAATTATTTATTTATTTCCTCCTATTCACGCCAATGGGTGGCAGCAACTTCTCCCTCCCAAAATGGCCATGTGATAAGTGGTTCACTTACCGCACGGCCATATCTGTTTTGTTTTTTTTTAAGAGGCAACCTTTTACCCTCAGCACACATCAAAAACACACGCTGATGCTAGTGCAGGCCCCCTTTTACCGCAGTTTAATAAAAGGACCCCACAGAGATTATATTGTAACTATAGTGAAAACATTTTTTTTTAATCACATTTATATCCCACATTATCCCAAACAAGTTCGGGTTCAATGTGGCTAACAATAAGAATTTGCAAAAAGTACAATACAATTAGTATTAGCATACGTGGTAATAATACATTTCTGTTGAATAACAAGAGCAGGGTTCCAAGCATGCCCGACAGCTAACAATTACTAGTGTAAGGGATTTATTAACTAAAAATGCTTTCAACCGCTTACAAAATAAGAGGTAATCGGTACTGTATCTTAAGGAGGAGTGGCCTAGTGGTTAGAGCACCAGGCCTGGTCCTGCAATCCAGAGGTGGCCAGTTCAAATCCCACTGCTGCTCCCAGTGATCTTGAGAGTGTATGGATAAAAATTCATTGTAGATATTCTGAAAACCTGACTACCTGGGATGCCTCTAGGACCAGGTTTGGGAACTACTGGGCTAAGGGATACTAGATTCTGTAACAGCCTTGGGAAAAATAAATGTTGATGATCCTAAAATGGTTGACATAAACATTTATGTGCCCCGAGGTTATGTCAATGGATGCTCCTGTTCTTAATAACCATATATTTTAGAACAGGCTCTACCTCTGTAGAACCTGTTTTAAAATACCAGAGGAACTTAAGACATCCTGACCTGGACGTCTCAATTCCGATTGGTATGTCTTTTCTAAAATGCTGCTCAACACCAATATTCCCACTGACAATTATGCAATTTCTCATTAGATTCTGTGAAACATATTATAAAGACAACTGGGGAAAGAAACCAGAGGCTTGGATTCAGGGATGCTGCCCGGTTCAGGTTTGCAGAAGGGGACTTTGCAATTCTTACAGTGCCTATCGAGTACATGTTATGTTTAAGATAAGTAAGGCGAGAGGAGAATGACAGAATTTCTTGAAGTGTGTGTGTCTGTCTGTCTGTCTGTTAGTGTGGGCCTATGTATGCATGTGTCTGTACATGTGTGTGGTTCTAGGTAGAATTATAGAGCCCAAGATTTAAAAGGGAATTAATTGGGAAGCAGTGGCGTACCAAGGGCGGGGGGCGGTGGGTGCGGTCCGCCCCGGGTGCACGCCGCTGGGGGGGTGCCACGCGCCTGTCCGCTACGTTCGTTCTGTGCTCCCTCTGCCCCGGAACAGGTTACTTCCTGTTCCAGGGCAGAGGGAGCATGGAAACGAACGAAGCGAACAGGCGCGCGGCACCCCCCCAGCGGCGTGCACCCGAGGGGGGGTTCTTTTGCCGGGGGGTCGCGCTGCACCCGGGGGTGGGGCGCATCAGCGATCCGCCCCCGGGTGTCAGCCCCCCTAGGAACGCCACTGTTGGGAAGGAAGGCTCCTGCTTGTTTAAATCCCACTGAGCACCCCTAGAGCACACATTCAGTGACACTTAACCAGACAATACCCCAGTGCATTGGTTCCCAAACCTGGTCCTGAATCCTGGAGGCACCCCAGCCAGTCAGGTTTTCAGGATATCCACAATGATTATTCATGAGAAAGATTTGCATGCAGTGGAGGCAGTGCATGCAAATCTCTCTCGTCAATAGTCATTGTGAATATCCTGAAAACCTGACTGGCTGGGGTGCCTCCAGGACTAGGTTTGGGAACCACTGCCTCAGTGTTTTAGTGTTGGCATAGGTGGCTGCCTAATGCCTGCCCCATGGAACTAGTCATGTAATCAAATTTATGGTTGAGGGACCAAGGCCAGCACTGGATTAATCCAAGACACTGAATAAGCAGTTCAGACTTTTATACTCCCCACAAAATTAACTCAGCCGACTCCAATGTATTTCCTCTGAACCAGAATTTTTTTTTTACTAATGGTTTTAAATTGGCCAATTTTTTTGGATGGCTCATTTCGCTGGAACCCCAATTTGGCCCATTTTCCAACACAATGCGTCTTTTTACCAGTTTTCCCCTCATGCCAAGTTTCATCCCATTCCGTTAAACTTTCTATGCTACAGAAGCTGGAACTTCTTCTCGCATAGAAAAGCATTACAGCATTTGGGGTGGGGGAGAACCTCCAGTCCAATGTGGCCCATTTTCAAACTCATTGTGTCCTTTTACTGGTTTTTCCTTCATATCAAGTTTCATCATCTCATTCTGTTCCGGTTTTGGAGAATTATTTTTCCCCCCGACAAACAAACAGACAGACAGACATTCTCAATCCCTTTTGTATAATTCTTTCCATCTTCCATTGGTTTGGAAAGAATGAAAACAGACATGACCTTATATTCTGTGGGTTTTTTTGTTGTTATTGTTATCGTTGTTGTTTTGTCCTATGTTTATTTAATAACCTTTAAAGTGGACTAACATTGCAACCACAATACTTTAGTAATCCAAAATAAAGAAGGTCAAAAGAGACAGAATCAATCCAAAATATAAATTCTTTTGTATGTCAATAATCCAGCAATAGGTATTTCTCAAAACATTCCACCATGGAGTATGAAATGACCAGGAGGAAAAAGCCTCAGATGTCATCCTCCACCATGTTTTTTTGTTTGTTTGTTTGTTTGTTTTTTTATTGGTTTTTGTTCTTTGTCTTTTTACTTTCTTTCAGGTGGCAGGATTTAAGCGGGGTAAAGTATGCATCATCGGCATAAAAAACCTCAGATACTCAGTTATTAAAACTCCACGTGGTTATGTATCTATCTAGTTACCCTATTTAAAGTGACTACAATTTTATAAAAATGCATAAAAAGGTCTTAGCTTTTCTCTTTAAAATGTTTCCAATGTCTAAGTATTCAACACACTGATTGTGGCCAAAGTTTCACCTTTCAGCTGTTTCAAGGTGTTTTTATTTTATCGGTTTTTCTATATAGGGCACAATGGAAACCAGTGATGCTATAAAATATGCAGAACCCAGTGACACTGGAAAATGTGCGGAATAGCAAAACCCGATAAAATGAAAGCACTTTGAAACAGCTGAGAGGCGAAACTTGGCCATAGCCAATGTATTGAATATTTGGATATCGGAAACACTTTTAAGAGAAAAGCTAAGTACTTTTCATCCCTTTTGTGCACTTTTACAAAACTGTACTCACTTTAAATAGAGTAACCAGATACATACATAGCCACGTGGAATATATAAGTACATAAGTAATGCCACACTGGGAAAAGACCAAGGGTCCATCGAGCCCAGCATCCTGTCCACGATAGCGGCCAATCCAGGCCAAGGGCACCTGGCAAGCTTCCCAAATGTACAAACATTCTATACATGTTATTCCTGGAATTGTGGATTTTTCCCAAGTCCATTTAGTAGTGGTTTATGGACTTGTCCTTTAGGAAACCGTCCAACCCCTTTTTAAACTCTGCCAAGCTAACCGCCTTCACCACGTTCTCCAGCAACGAATTCCAGAGTTTAATTATGCGTTGGGTGAAGAAAAACTTTCTCCGATTTGTTTTACATTCCTGTAGTTTCATCGCATGACCCCTAGTCCTAGAAGTTTAGGGGTCCTTTTACTAAGGTGCGCTGAAAATGGCCTGCACTGTTGTAGGCTCGTGTATTGGACATGCAAAGGTCCATTTTTTAGCCCGCCTGCAAAAAAGGCCTTTTGGGGGGCAAAAAACTGTTGTGCAGCAAAATAAAAATTGGTGCGCACCCTTTGACTTAGCGATAAGGTCTCACGCATTAACCGGGCAGTAAATGTCAGCGCATGTACTCTGCCGATTACTGCCCGGTTAGCGCCACGCGGTAGAAAATGGAATTACCGCCTGGGACTCGCGGTAGCTGGGCGGTAATTCCAAATTGATGCACATTGGACGCACGTAGGCACCCACGCGCCTTAGTAAAAGGGCCCCTTAATTTGAGTACTGGAAGTTTTTTTATGCCAGTGACACAAACTTTACCCCTCTTAAATCTTGCAACTCGAAAGTTAAAAAAAAAAAAAAAACAGGGTGGAGGAGGGAACCGGAGGCTTTTTACTCCTGGTCAGTTCATACTCCACAGTTGGAATGTTTTGAGAAATACATATTGCTGGATTATTTACATGCAAAAGAGTTTATATTTTGGATTGAACCACAATATTTTAGCACTTTCTTGAATTTGGTCACTGATTTGGTCTCTAGAATGTGTCTTTTGGCATAATTTCTGTTTGCCACAGGCTGTTGTTCCTTTTAATACAGAAACACAATTATACCTCTTCGCCTAACTGAATATATTGGAACTCTGCTTCTAGTCGTCGAGAAAAAAATTATTCTGAGAACTTCAAACTTGGCATTCGATTCAAGTCCTCACAGCGTCGTTCAGGAAGCAACAGAAAACGATCCTCTTTCAGGAGGGTTTTTGGATAAAGTGTTAAGTGGTTATACTTAAGAACTCCTGGAAGCTACAGACTGTTTATTTTATCTCAGTTTCGTGTCTGTATATTCTGGGGTCCATTTTCAGGATGACTTATACAGTCAGCATCCAGTGCCGACCACATAAATCATTCCCACCGAAAATTATTGCCACTTCATATATCCAAACTCAGGCCCTATAAATCAGTTCATGGCCCAAATTTTCCTTATAAATAGAAGTGGAGTTAGGGGAACTCCAAGGGTGAGACTTGACATTATCTACTACGCAGCAAAATTCAGCTGCAGCATGGATAATTTATCCATTTAAATTGGGTGCAGAAACAGCATTCGTAACTTAAAAGGATGGGAAAGACAGGCCCCCATCCCCATCTCTCCCTCTTCCTGATATGAAAATTATATATATATATAAAAAAAGAATCCCCCACAGCTCACATTCTCGTCCCTCCAACTGAATCTTTGTAGCACTTAGAAAGTGAAGAAAGGCGGGGAAGGAAGAAAGGTGAGCCACAGGGAATGCTTTTTAAAATAATTTTCACATCAGGAAGAAGGAGGAATAGTCATGGAACTGTGGGACAATTTGGCTTTATAATTTTCACATTGAAAGGAGGGGAGGAGACATTTATTAAAACAATTTTTGCAATTAGGGCACAATTAATATTCAAGGCCTGTTTATTAATTTTTAAAATATTGTTTGGTATGGCAGCAGGATATATGTTGGATTTAATTGATTTATCAGCTAGGAAAGCAGAATTAAAAACAAGGGACTATCTGTTTCTCCACCTTCCTAGTTGTAAAAATGTGGTTTATAAATCGGTTCATAAGGCGGGTTTTAGTTACCAGGGTTCCAAATGGTGGAATCTAATTCCTAGCCTCCCTGTTTACAAAGCCAAGCTAGCAGCTGCCGGTGTGCTAATGCCAACATAGCTCATTCACTCTGATTGGGCTGTGCCGGCATTGCCATATGGCTTTGTAAACGGGGGGAGGAGGGGGAGGGAAATAAGGGGGTTCTTTTACTAAGGTGCGCTGAAAAATGGCCTGCACTATTGTAGGTGCGTGTTTTTGATGCACGCAGATCCATTTTTCAGTGCACTTCTAAAAAATGTCCTTTTTTTTTGGCCGAAAATGGACGTGCGGCACAATGAAAATAGGCGCACATCCATTCTGGGTCTGAGACCTTACCAGACGTGTGCATATGATGCATACCAAGTGGCATTTGATGCACGTAGGTCAGTACTGCCCAGTTACCACATGAGAATTTACCGCTAGGTCAATGGCTGGCGGTAAGGTCTCAGACCCAAAATGGACGGGGCGGATAATTTTCATTTTGCCGCACATCCATTTTCGGCAAAAATTTTTAAAAAAGGCATTTTTTACAGGTGCGCTGAAAAATGATTCTGCGCATGCCTAAAACACACGTCTATACTACCGCAGGCCATTTTTCAGCTCGCCCTTGTAAAAGGATCCCTAAATGCAGCAGGGGTGCACATAAATTAGAATATGTTGTAAGTTACATGCATAAGTGGGAGATCTGTCCATATCGTTCCCACGTTCCTCCCATATGTACACACCCCTTGTAGTTACACGCTGTCCCCCAAATTCTATATATTGCACCTTTAATTTCCGTAAGTCACTTAATTGGTTAACTAGCTAATCAGCACTGTTAATTGGATGGCAACAAGCAATTATCAGCAGTAATTGGCAATAATTAGGATTTGCACGCACAACTCGCTAAGTGTATTCTGTAACATGGTGCACCTAAATTCTAAAGTGCATAGTTGAACAGGGGGTGTGGCCATGGGCGGGGCAGGGGCATTTCTAAAATCTAAAGGGCCCTTTTACTAAGACATGTAGGTGCCTATGTGCATACAACGCATGTCAAATTAGAACTACCGCCAACTACCATATGCCCCGGGTGGTAATTCTAATTTCTACATGCGGCCAAAACACGCAGCAGAAGATAGTTTCTATTTTCTACCGCGTGGTGCTAACTGGGCGGTAATCGGCAGTGTGCACGTGCTGACAATTACCGCCCAGTTAACGCGTGAGACCTTACTGCTAAGTCAATGGGTGGCGGTAAGGTCTCAGGCCCAAAATGGACATGCACTGATTTTTATTTTGCCGCACGTCCATTTTGGGCAAAAAAGGCCCTTTTTTGCAGGCACGCTAATAAATAGACCTGTGCGCATCCAATCCACGCATCTACAGCAGTGTAGGCCATTTTTCAGCGCACCTTAGTAAAATGGCCCCTCAGTGAATTATTATAGAATATATCCACTGTCCCCCCAGATTCTATATAGTGCACTTAGATTTAAGCACCAAAATCGGCGCATAACTTAATTAGCTTAACAAGCTAATGAACGTTGATATCAGCACTTAGCAAGCAATAATGAACCACTAATTGGCACTGATTAGAATTTAGGCGCACAACTCGCTAAGCGTATCCTGCAATGTGCCAAACTTCTAATGCATGCAGTCAAAAAGGGTGTGGTTATGGGTGGGGAAATGGGCATTTCCTGGGTGTTCTGTAATTTAGGCACCTAGTTATAGAATATGGCCTACTGCACCTAAATCTATGCACCAGGATTTCGACATGTTTTAGTTGGTGTAAATGGATGCACACAGATTTAGGTGCTAAAATATCCACTAAGCGTATTCTATACAATGAAGTCATACAGGACTGAAAGAAGAAATGTGATTTTATTTATAATTTTGCTGTGTTTTAACAGGTCATATGTATCAATTTTAGACAACATAAATGTGAGAAAAATGCTGCCGAAAGGTGATTATTTCCTGAGCACAATGAATACTCTCACTTGAGAAAAAAAAATGAGAAGGGTCATAATCTCTAAAGGAGGTCGAATAAATCCGGTTCCTCAGCAGGAAATCACTGAAAACCAGCTTATTCGGAAAGGCATACCCCAAGGATCCAACCTACGCCTACATCCTGCAACACAGCAAATTAATGGACCATTTCGGACACTCTTACCCTTCCCTCCTTTTTCCCTGTTCTTTTGATGCTTCCTGAGCACTACACTATATTGTATTCGTATATTTACCGGTAAGGGAGCTATGCACCTGGGAGCAATTTGTGAAGTCCACTGCAGTGCCCCCTAGGGTGCCCGGTTGGTGTCTTGGCATGTCAGGGGGACCAGTGCACTACAACTGCTGGCTCCTCCCATGACCAAAGGGCTTGAATTTGGTCATTTCTGAGATGGGCGTCCTCGGTTTCCATTATCGCCGAAAATCGGGGACGGCCATCTCTAAGGACGACCGTGTCTAAGGACGACCTAAATTTCAGGATTTGGGTGTCCCCGACTGTATTATCGAAACTATCGAAACGAAAGACGGACGCCCATCTTGTTTCGATAATACGGGTTTCCCCGCCCCTGTCTGGGGGACGTCCTGCGAGGACATCCTCAGGAAAACGTGGGCACCCCTTTCGATTATGCCCCTCCATGTAACCAAATTTGGTTGAGTGAAGAGACGGTTAGTGTATTCTATATACCATGTGGAAATTTAAGCTTATACTATAAAATTTAGATGTACTTTAGAGAATACTCCTAGGCATATTTTTCAGGCACCATATATCGAATCTACAAAGCTACAGGAAAATGTGGCTTACGGCTCTTTCCCGCACGCTAAGACTATTTTTACCCCAGCCGTAAAAATGCCTTAAAAATGCTACAGGTCTTATATGCCGCCAACTCCCAATAATTAGATTCAAAGTGGATTACAAATATTAATGCAAATACAGACTTAATTGAACATTACACATAAGATTTCTGAAATGAACAGGTCTTTGTGTTTTTCCGAAAAGAGGAATGTGTAGGCATTATCCTGACAGCAATAGGTAAAGAACATTATAACTTGAGAAAAACAAGATAACTATTTTTTTTTTGTATTAATGGCCAATTAGTGTGCAGGAAAAAAGGATTAGTGTAACCAACAAGACACTTCAACAAAGAACACCAGGACGAAAACGTATGCTGTCGTCACGCTTCCCTCCCGGGGCACCGTCGTCACCTCAGCTTGTCCTGGACGATTCTGAGACTCAATTCCAACACGCCTGGCTGGGTGAGGTTCTTTTTAATAACTCCAATATATGTCCATTTCAAAACACAAATAGTTTACAGTTGTTGCAATTCCGCTAGTTCCTTTAAAGCAGGTCCCCAAAATACAGCTGCTCACTTACGGCTCCGTATAATCTTTCTGGATCTGGAGCCAGGAGTCACTGACTCCCACGAGGCGCTGCCTAGGGCAGCCCTAGCAAGCAACAAAACCCACCTCACTTCAGTTTCCTGTGTCTAATTTGCTTTTCTTGTATCTGTTATACAGTCAGTATAAGGTCCTCAGTCCACAGGGGCAGCGGGGACCTTTGTAGTTGCCTTTCAGTCTAGTAATTGAAGTAAGCCCCCTCCCACTGGCTCAAAATTCATTGAGTCCCACAGAATACAGTTCTTCTGGAGATTAAGTGTTTTTTTTAATACCACAGTTCACGGTTTCCAGCTCAAACCTCTTTTCCTTCACCTCTTATACATACAGAAGTTGAAGGGACGCCCTCCCTTACTACCAGCCGCAAACACCTGGACTTACTACCAGCCGCAAACACCTGGATTCCACCCACCTGGGTCAGGTTTGAGCAGTTCAGCACAAATACTAGCTTCAGGCACTGCTTCTGTAGTGAGCTTCACCCTGCTGCCTGACCCCTTTTCACACTCCCAGACATTCTCTTATCAATCACTTTTCCACTTCTCACCCAAGCTAGAACATAGGGCTGTTATAAACCCTTTTAACCTTTTCCCTTGTACCTTGGACAGTGCAGAGATATCCAAAGGTGAAGCTCAGCTGCTTCTCCCCCTCGGGACAACTCCTGAACTCCTGCTACCGGCTGCCAGTCCACCAGCTCCTCTCTTCGTATCCCCCCCAGCTGTCCCAAATCGTCCTGATTAGCCTCCCTGAACCAGTCCCCTCCCTCCTCACCAGGAGCCTGGGACCTGTAGTTCTTGCTCTCCTTCCTAATAGGATCTGGGGTTTATCCAGAGGCTCTTGAGAACTGTAGTCTTCCTCAATCTCAGATGAAATAAACTGCTTGTATCCCTGAGGAGGTGTGGGCCATCTACCAGGGGGAAACTGGGATTTGTAGTTCTTTAAGTTTTCAGGGTAAAAATTTCCCTTCCTGCTCCTTTCCCTAGCAACTTCCCCGCCTATTTCCCTGGGATCCTCACAGTGTCCAAAATATTCATCTTTATTCTAAAAGGGACTCGACACGGCACCATGTTTCGGCAACAGGAGTCTAAAAACAGTTACATTTTTAGGGGTCCTTTTACTAAGGTGTGCTGAAAAATGGCCTGCTGTAGTGTAGACATGTGTTTTGGGAGCGCGCAGAATCATTTTTCAGCGCACCTGCAAAAAATGCCTTTTTTTCAAATTTTTTGCCAAAAATGGACATGCAGCAAAATGAAAATTGCCGCTTGTCCATTTTGGGTCTGAGATCTTACCGCCAGCCATTGACCTAGCAGTAAAGTCTCACACAGTAACCAGGCGGTAATGACCTGCACGCATCAAATGCCACTTGGCATACGCCCACTACACTACTCCAGGGACCTGCAGGCTGCTCTACTAGACCTGGCTCTAACATCTGAGGCTGTCATAGAGGCTGCTAAATCATATTTTTGTTCAGATTTGTGGGGGGTGGGAGGAGGTCAGCGACCACTGGGGGGCTATTGGGGGGGGGGTCACCCCTGATTCCCTCCAGTGGTCATCAGGTCATTTAGGGTACCCTTTTGTGCCTTATTCGTCATAAAAGTAGGTCTAGCTCAAGACGTCTTTGTTTTAGTCCTGGACACTTATGTTTTGTTCTACTATGGCTGAAAAAATCTCTAAGTCTTAGGAAAGCCCAGATCCCACCCTTAATATGCCCCTGACACACCCCCTTGTGATTTGAGCACACTTCTGGCGGACTTCATAGAAAAACGTCTAAAAATTGGTTCTAACATCTGAGACTGCTAAATCATATTTGAATTCACATTTGTGGGGGTGGGAGGGGTCAGTGGCCAAGCTGCAGTCCCCAGTATTCACCCGCCCACCCCCAGCCCCGTCAACAGCCTCCCTCCGTCCGCCACTGGGTCCCCTGCATTGAAATCACAGCGCATCACCTCCGTGTGAAAGCGCAACGGCAGATCAACTCCCTTTGGGCCTTCACTCCCTGTGTCCCGCCCTCGTCTGATGTAACTTCCTGTTTCCGTGAGGGCGGGACACAGGGAGGGAAGGCCCGAATGGAGGCGATCTGCCGCTGCGCTTTCACACGGAGGAGAGGCGCTGTGATTTGAATTCAAGGGGCCCGGTGGCCGACGGAGGGGGGCTGTTGACGGGGCTGGGGTGGGCGGGTGGATACTGGGGACTGCAGCGCGGCCACTGACCCCTCCCACCCCCACAAATGTGAATTCAAATATGATTTAGCAACCTCAGATGTTAGAGCCAGGTCTATTAGAGCAGCATACAGGTCCCTGGAGTAGTGTAGTGGTCAGTGCAGTGCACTATGCAGTGGGGGACTCTGGTCCCTATCTCCCCCTAACTGTCACATTTGTAGAGGAAACTGTGAGCCCTTCAAAACTCACCAGAAACCCACTGTACCCACCTATAGGTGCCCCCTTCACCCATAAGGACTATTGTAGTGGTGTACAGTTGTGGGCAGTAGGTTTGGGGTGGGTTTTGGGGGGCTCAGCAGACAAGATAATGGAACAACGATGAGATGTGTACCTGGGAGCATGTTTTTGAAGTCCACTGCAGTGCCCCCTAGGGTGCCCAATTTATCTCCTGGTATGTCTGGGAGACCAGTCTGCTAAAAATGCTGGCCCCTCCTACATCCCAATGGCTTGATTTTCTATGATTTTCACTTGGACGTTTTTTTTTTTTTTTTTAATGGACCAAAAAACAAAATGTCCAAAGCACAAAACCTTGCTTGAAACAGTATTTTCAAAAACAAAAGATAGACGTTTATCTTTTTCGAGAATGGACTTCTTTCCTATTCGGATTTTAGACGTTGTTTTTTTTTAAACGTCTAGAGTCGGACTTAGACGTCATATCGAAAACGCCCCTCCACGTCACTCCCCCTCCCTTTCTTCCCACCCTGTCTTTCCTGAACAGATTATAGTTTGGTATAACTATATGTCAAATATGCGTATATTTACAGAAGAGCGATTGGGCTGATCGTTAGCATTTTTGCTTGTATGTACACCTACACATGCATCTGCTGGTATTCTAAACATTTACACATGAAATTGGGGTATAAACATTACGGTTCACTTTACAGAGTTACCCCCTATGTGACTGCCAAACAATATTGTTTTAATAGCTAAACCCACCAATTTTAATTTTTCCAAAACATCTTTATTTGTCTTCATTGCATTAATGATCTTCTGTATTTTTTATGTCAATAATCCATTCTATTCCCTCGATCACGTTAATCTTACTAATGATGAATTAGCATTCTCCATGTACACTTCCTAGATTTACAAATTAACACCCCTGCTTTCAGGGGACTGAGCATCAGCCATGCTTGCTAATGCCTCCATGAATCGCTTGACATACAGCAGATTTTTATATTCCCTTTTAAAGTGTTCAGCTCGCAAGAAATAATTTATAAATCTGGCTATCGCTCACACTTATCCTCTTACTGCTCGAGGGGGAAATGAACAAGATCAAATAGAGAGGATATTAACAATTGAAGATTTTTATTTGCTTCTATTAACCCTTTATGTTTTGCTTTTATGCAAAAGGAAAGACAGGCAAGGCTTTCCTGATTGTCAGATTAATCATTCTGTAGGCGGTGTGCTCGGGAAGTTAAACAAAAATCTTTAGCAGGGTATGCAAGGAAATGTGCTGTTTGGAGTTACAAGATACTAGTAATGGTGATCATTTTCGACCACACCTGGTTGCACAACTTATAATGTTGGCAATCATCTGAAACAGTGGTGCGTGAGATTTCAGGATATCTACAATCTATATACCTCCACGGTATGCAAATCAATCGCATGCATAATGATTGTGAATATCCTGAAAACTGACTGACCGTGTGTGTCCCGATGACTAATTTGAGAACCACCGATCTAAGACTATCAGTTTAATTTTTGTAGACATCAAAACAATCTGATAAAGAATGGTGGACTTGTCAAGTGACCAAATCTTGTAACTGATTTTCAAAGAGAAACCGCACAAGAAGATTGCTTTTGAAAATTGCCTACCAAATATGCAGGCTAAAAATACTGCAAGCTTTTGCACCTGCAATGTGTGTAAGTAAACATTAGCTCAAAACCAACATACATCATTTCCTCAGCCCACCCTCCCTCCACCCCCAGGAAAGCTTCCTCTCTCGCTCTCTCTCTCTGGCTAAAACTACACGCCCTGTAAAAACTGGTGCACGTTTTTAGCCGAGCACATGAGGGCAATTTCCAGCCAACGCAATCACCCAGGGAAAATGGCTTTGAAAATTGTCCACCCCTAGACTAGATCAAGTTATGCAAGTTCAGACTAGTTACCAGCCAAAGGTCACAGTACTCCAGATGTACTGACTATACATGTGAAACCTGATTTTCCATAGGGCATCCAGATGAGAACTGAGACAACTAAGTTCGGACATTCACACTTATCTGTATATATTTTTTTAAAGGCTTTATTGAACATGGAGAGATTTAAGCAGGCTGGCTGTCAATTTTCAGTACCATTTAACCAGGCAGTGCCGCTGAACGTTGGTACTAACCCGCCATCTCAAACCAGGGCAAGAGAGGGGCAGAGTCAGGGAGGAGCCAGGAGTTATGTGAATATTGGCCAGCCTCATACAGCTTCTGTGTAGAAGCCTGCATATTTTATTTTATTTGTTACATTTGTATCCCATATTTTCCCAACTATTTGCAGGCTCAATGTGGCTTACATAGTACCGGAGAGGTGTTCGCAGACTCCGGTGTGAACAAATACAAAGTGATGTTATGAGAAGATAACGTTCATGTGAGTCAGCGGAAGAGTTGTGTTATGTCCATTCCGTACTTTACTTTTTGTTGTGTTGCAGAGATCAGGCATTTAAGTTGGATCTGCGGGGTATGCCTTTTTAAACAGGTTAGTCTTTAGTGATTTCCGGAAGTTTAGGTGGCCGTACGTTGTTTTCAAGGCTTTTGGTAATGCGTTCCACAGTTGTGTGCTTATGTAGGAAAAACTGGATGCCTACGTTGATTTGTATTTAAGTCCTTTGCAACTTGGGTAGTGCAGATTTAGGTACGTTCGTGTTGATTTGGTGGCGGTCACAGAGACGTGGCTCACCTCACTCCTGCTCCCTTCCCTCCCAATTTCTACTCCCCCATCCAGACCCCCCCAACTTGACAAGAATCCTCCATCCCGATTCCCAACATGATAAGCTCCCACAAGTTCCGATTCCCCCTCCTGACCTCCTTTTCTTAGCTTTACTAATTCCCTTTCCTTTTTGAGTTGGTGTTCTCATTCCTTTCACTTATTGTATTATTGTTATAATTGATTGTAAACCACTTTGGTTGTATGAAAGGCAGTTTGTTAAGCTTAAACAAACTAAACTAAACTACAGGTCATAAACTGAGGTTGCAGGGAGGTTGACTTAGGAGTAACATCAGAAAGTCCTTTTTCAGAGAGAGGGTGGTGGACGCCTGAAATGCCCTCCCACGGGAAGTTGTGGTAACTAAATTCAAGAACGCATGGGGTAAACACGAAGGATTCCTATATGGAAAGAGAATGAAATCAGAACAAACCTAGTGGGGCTTAGATGGCAAATCCCAGCAGTTGGGAAGGAAGGCAAGTGCCAGGTAGAATTCTAGGGTCTGTTTCCTGATTATGGTTAGACAGATCTGAATGCCCTGGATTGGGTCATGGCCTGAAAACAGCAAGGATAGATCAAGTATGCAAATGTTATCATATCATATCATAGCACTATTTAACCGGGGGAAACAAACAAAGCAGATCAATTGGAGATACAAGCAAATCTTTATCGGTGAAACACAAACCGAAGTAATGTCCCTTTTTTTAAATCTAACTTCATCTAATGGTATTTTAATTACTGAAAAAATTGTTAAATAAATCATGTGCATTGGACATTTGTCCCTCTTATTTATTGCATGATATTCCAATTAAATTGGTTAATTGGTTAACTGTTTTACCACTCCCCCCCCCCCCCCCCCCCACACACACACTTTTACAAAGTCACACTAGCAGCTGCTGCGCAGCAATGCCAACGCAGACCATTCACTTTGAATGGGCTGTGTCGGCATTACACACCGGCAGCCCTAGCATGGCTTTTTAAAGGGGGGGGGGGGGTTAGTTAATAATTTTTGACAAGATGGGATTTTCCCTTTGTTATCGGGAAAAATTATTTTAATACCAATTCTGAAATCTCAGGGAGCAGACTACTGTATCGAATTTTCGCCTAGTAGCCAGTATAATTTGGGTGGTGACATTATTGGAGTCTATAGTTGCAGCTCAAGTTACATCTTATCCGGAGTCTTTTCACTGTCAAATAAGAAAAAAAAATGCTGTCAGAGTGAAGGCTGTGGGGGAAGGCGGCAAGGCGCAAGCTGCTCGTATGTTCAACTTGTTCACTGCACGCGGCCTCAGCCTGTACAAGGAAAAACAGCTTTTAAAAGATTGATCAAGACCCCTGAGGCAGGCCTTAGGGCCGAAACACGGCTGTGTCGGGTCGTTTTTTTAAATACTCAATAAAGTTTTTTTTTGTATCCTCCTTGGTTCTCCTCACTTCTTTTGTTTCACATTTCACGTCTTTTCATTGTCTACATGATTCTCAGTTTGGATTTAGGGCAATGCATTGCACTGAGGGGTCCTTTTACCAAGCTGCAGGAAAAAGGGCCTTAAGCTAGCAGCAGGGGCCATTTTTCCTGCCCGCCAGGGCCCATTTTACTACAGTGGGTCAAAAGCCCCTAGACAAATGTTGCCATGCGGTACAAGAATTCTTACCATGTGGCCATGAGGCAGGGAGCCCTTACTGCCACCCATTGAGGTGGCGATAAGGGATCCCACGGTAACCTGGCAGTAACCGGGCAGCAAGCCGCAATGCCCGATTACCACCAGGTTCCCACCACGTAAGCCATTTTGGGGGTTTTCTTTTTTTTCCCTGGAAATGGTGCGCACTCAGGGCAGTACCATCAGCGGCCGTGTTGGGCAGGCGGTAGTCCTAATTTAGCGTTCGGTAAGCCTGCGTTGGGCTTACCGCGCTTTGTAAAAGACCCCCCTGAATCTTTATTATTGACTTTGATATCGAATGTTAAGGAGCTTTTGAGTCATGGTACTCAGTCAGTTCTACTTCAATTTAATATATCAGGTGCATTTGATACAGTTGACCCTGATATGCTTTAGAGTAAATTAAGAGAGTTTGGTATCTCTGGAGCAGTTCAGAAATGGTTAGAGAGTTTCTTTAAAAATCGGTATCTTTAGCATTGAAGGTAATCTTCTCCCATTGGAAGTCCTTACATCAGGCCACCTATCAGGAATGATGGAACTTGTTGCTCCAAATGTACAAATTCGAATTACATCTTGCGAAGAAGTCTTTTCGCTCCGCTTCCTATAGGGAAAAATGGCTACCACTTGCATCTTATTTTGATTCGGTACAGCGATAAGCACTAAGTTTGATGTATTTTGTGGCCTATGAAAGCTTTATACCTTGATTTGTATCCTCCAGCCCTCCCCCTTTTCCTCTCCTTTTCCTCTTTCTTCCCTTTTTCTTAATGTGATTCTAGATGTAGATAGTTACTTCTTAAATGTGAGCTCCAGTATTGCCATGATTTGTAAAATGTTGTTTGTTATGTTATGAGCTCTTGCTTATATTGTATTGTATTGTATTGTATTGTATTGACAACCAATAAAAGAAATTAAACTAAAAAAAAAGAACTCATTGGACCCATACAATAAAAAAAAAGAAAATAGGCAATATTGGAGTCCGAATTTCAGTGTTCCACACAGTTTGCCACTCTCTCCAATTTTACTTAGGGCCCCATTTACAGAGCGGCGGTAAGCCATTTGCTATGCTAGGGAAAACAGATAGCTATTTTATAGCATGGAGCTAACCCGGAAGTAATCGGGGAGCGCCACATGCTACCTGGTTGCTGCTGGGTTAGTGTGGGAGCCCTTAACGCAACCTCAATGGGTGAAATCTTACCGCATAGCCAGTGGCGATCCTAGGTCAGCTGACACCCAGGGGGAAAACGCCACTGCACACCTCCCCCGGGTTTAGCAGCGTCTATCCCCCCAGGGTGCAACATGACACACACACCCCTGGCACAATGACACCCCCCTCCCTGGCGCATCAAGCCCCTCCCCCCCTGGTGCAATGACACCCCCCTCCCCGGCGCATCAAGCCCCCCCCCCCCCCCGGGTGCATTCTTGGCTGCTGGAGGGTGCAGAGAGCAGCCGCGCACCTGTCGGCTCCACTGGCTCCCTCTGCCCCAGAACAGGAAGTAACCTGTTCCGGGGCAGAGGGAGCAGGGAACCAGTGGAGCCGACAGGCGTGTGACTGCTCGCTGCACCCTCCAGCAGCGTGCACCGGGGGCGGTCCACCCCCACCGCCCCGCCCTTGCTACACCGCTGCGCATAGCTTTGCCATTTTTTGGCCTTTTTACCTGCCGCGGTAAAAAGTGCCGCAGTGCACGGCAAAAATGGCCTCTGCCGCTAGTGCGGGGCCCTTTTTACCACAACTCGGTAAAAGGACCCCTTAATATTTTTATGAGTTTTTTGGGTTTTGATTTGAATCCACTAAAGTGTTTGGTTATTCTTATGAGCACAACAAATTTGTACTGATTCCATCAACTTCAGATTTTGTTTCACTTTGCAAATCTCAATTTCAGACTCTATTTCTATGATTGAGCGAATCGACACTTACTAAAGCTTAATGCATCCAAGACAGAACTTTTATTTTTCAGTAATGATTTACTGAGTGTCTCATCTTATATCAGATTACATTCTGGTCAGAGATTGCAAATACAAAAAAAACTTCCAGAGTTTTGGGAGGTATTTTGGATACTCAAGTAACGTTGGAGCCTCAGATAAATCATTTAATAAGATATTTCTTAAATTACATCAATTGAAGGTAATTAGATCTGCTTTTTTTTTCCTGAACATTTTCGAGTGTTAGTGTAGACACTTATTCTATCTCAATTAGATTTTAAATGTAGGACTGCACTCAAAATGTTTTAATAGGCTACAGCTTTTACAAAATACCGCAGCAAAATTGATATTTGGATGCTGTAAATATGATCATACAACATCAATGTTGAGAAACTTGCATTGTTTGCAATTTGTGCACGAGTAGAATTTAAAGGCCCTACTTATTAAGCCGCGCTGTAGGCGCGCTTGCGTTTTTGGCACGTGTTAACACCCATATGAGGGTCTCTAGCATTAGTGCACTCTAAAAATGCTAGTAAACATGACCCTAAGGTTGTTTGTTTAGTATTTAAAATCCTGCATGGTTATTCTCCTGATTTGCATACTCAATGAATAACTTTTCCAGTTTTTTGGCGCAATTCTCGGTTTCATTCTACATTATTACTTGGATTTCCAAATATTAAGAAGATTCAATATAGAAGAGTGGAGGAGTGGCCTAGTGGTTAGGGTGGTGGACTTTGGTCCTGCGGAACTGAGTTCAATTCCCGGCCCAGGCAGCTCCTTGTGACTTTGGGCAAGTCACTTAACCCTCCATTGCCTGCCGCATTGAGCCTGCCATGAGTGGGAAAGCGCAGGGTAAAATGTAACAAAAATTAAATAGATACTATTGGACATACTACATGGAATGTTGCTACTATTGGAGATTCTACATGGAATGTACGTGCAGGACGTCAGACTCACAGAAGCAGAAGCCTGCGCGGCCACATTGGTGTGACTCTGGGCAAGTCACTTAACCCTCCATTGCCTGCCACATTGAGCCTGCCATGAGTGGGAAAAAGTGCAGGTACAAATAAAAAATAAAAAAAAAAATTCATTCATGCATCAATCCAGTAAAATTTGGAATTCTATTCCTGAACAAATGTGTACTTTTACGAAGTATTTCTCGTTTTTGCAAAGCTCTGAAAAACATGCATCTTTGACCTGCATTTTAATATAAATGATCTGACAATTTAATCAAATGATTTTGTATTTCATAACTTACTGTAACCCGCTTGGATTCTTTGTTGACATAAGCGGGATACCGAAAAGAGAATAGAATAGAATGCCACATCTTTTTAAAAATCATTTATTTATAATTTTTCATTTTACAAGGGTCACTTGCAAACAGTAATACAGAGATGACTGTACAATAATACAATATTAGAAGAAAACAATCTCAACTAGATAAATGGATTATATACAATCTTTCTCTTTCTTAGACCACAAAGTAAATAGGGAGAGTGAAACAAGACAAGGAGATCAATTAAACAACAGTAAACAAAGAAAACGTGGTATTAACCTGATTATCCCCTGTTATTATTTATCTAAATCATTATTCCACATTGATCGTCTGGTTGGCTTCTTCAAACCCAAGACGGTGTATAGTCAATTCATTTCGTTGGAAACATACTTATTGTCCAATATTAGTGGAAATAATACACCTGATTTCATTTTTTTCTCTTTTAAAACCAGAAATTATTTAACAATACAAACACTTGAATGTCGAAACCAATTCCCACTGATTAAGGTAATCCCAGTTTCACAGGCTTCACTCCCCATTTGGAGAAATTGCCCCCAAACATTGATGGGTGTGGCTTATTCCATACTCCCTTCTAGTGACACCGCTCAAGGAAATTTGTGGTAATGACTTATCTGCAGACTCAGAACTGTAACTCCAATATAATACTATTAATAATAATGGTAATGTTATACCACCAGTTTCTAAAATATTTTTATGCATGAGATTGCATTGATGTATTTAGCTTTTATTTTCATTGTTGTTACATGTATTTGTTGTGCATCTGTCAGAAAAATTCAATAAAAATGATTAAACTTCTGAACCCATCTACCTAACAAACACCAAAGAAACAACGACAACGACATTGACCCAGACCATATCTCCCACATCACCCCCCACATCACCTATCCCTACCAACCCATCCATTCTATCCATTCTATCACTACCCCCCTATCGCCTATCTCTACCGACCCAACCATGCTATTCCTATGTTATGTTTAATTTCTTACCTTATCTAACAAAATTCTGTATAACCTAATACTATGTAAGCCGCATTGAACCTGCTTTTATTTTATTTTTTTATTTATGTTTTTTCTTACATTTGTACCCCGTGCTTTCCCACTTATGGCAGGCTCAATACGGCTTACATGGGGCAATGGAGGGTTAAGTGACTTGTCCAGAGTCACAAGGAGCTGCCTGTGCCTGAAGTGGGAATCAAGCTCAGTTCCTCAGGACCAAAGTCCACCACCCCTAACCACTAGGCCACTCCTCCACTGTTGCTACTATTTGAGATTCTACATGGAATGTTGGTTGCTATTCCAACATTCCATGTAGAAGTCAGCCCTTGCAGATCACCAATGTGGCCGTGCAGGCTTCTGCTTCTGTGAGTCTGACGTCCTGCACGTATGTGCAGGACGTCAGACTCACAGAAACAGAAGCCTGCGCAGCCTTCTACATGGAATGTTGCTAGTGGTATAGCAACCTCCAATGGAATAGCAACATTCCATGAAGAATCTCCAATAGTATCTATTTTATTTTTGTTACATTTGTACCCCGCGCTTTCCCACTCATGGCAGGCTCAATGCGGCTTACATGGGGCAATGGAGGGTTAAGTGACTTGCCCAGAGTCACAAGGAGCTGCCTGTGCCTGAAGTGGGAATCGAACTCAGTTCCTCAGTTCCCCAGGACCAAAGTCCACCACCCTAACCACTAGGCCACTCCAGTGCTGTCGAAAGTGTGGGATACAAATGTATAAAATAAAATAAAATAAAACTTTAATAAAACTTCCCCCTACCATTTCTCATTCCCCACCAGTACTGTTTTAACTTTTATTAGAGCCATTTTACAATTTATTAATTCACAGTGGAGTTTTCTGTTGTCTGCCTCCTAATCCAGTACATGTTAAACTGTCTCATATAGATGTTTGTCGTTCTACAATAGAAATTCCATTCTAGCAGGATTCAAAGGTGGGTTTTGTAAGTCCTCTTGAAACTCCTCAATTTTTTTGGACTTGAGCTGTTGAAATTTAAAGAAAGGATTCTTCCTACTCTTTCTATGATGTGGGAGGTATTTTTTCTTTTTCTCCAGGCAAAAGTTTTGTTAGATGTATCGGTATTGTTTGGTATTTCTATTGAATTCTATAATGAAAAAAGTGTTCAGAGCTTCACATCTTTTGCATAATTTGAAAAGCCTGCTGTTTTTGTGCTTCATCTGTCACTGTGGATATTTTTGCCACACGTACCTGTAATAATGAGTGATCCAAGCACTATTGTTATTCTACCATCTTTAAAGCCTTTCCTATGTCTTCCTTTTCTCGCTTCTGAAAAAGCAAGTATCCCATTGAGGCAAGTCCCTTTTGCAGGTTGAGAGCTGAAAATCAACCTCTGTAAATACTGGACTCTTCAGAGACCTTTATGGGGGGTAATTCTATCAAGGGAAGGGAATGGGACTTATACGCTGCCTTTCTGTGGATTTTTCTGATTCTATTCAAAGCGGTTTACTTATTATATACAGGTAGTTATTTATACCTGGGACAATGGAGGGTTAAGTGACTTGCCCAGAATCACAGGGAGCTGTAGTGGGAATTGAACCCAGTTCCCCAGGATCAGAGTCTGCCTGCACTAACCACTAGGCTACTCCTCCACTAGAAACATTCAACATAGAATCTCAGATAATAGCAACATTCCATGTAGAATCTCTAGCAACATTCCATGGAGAATCTCAGATAGTAGCAACATTCCATCTAGAATCTCTAGCAACATTCCATGGAGAATCTCAAATAGAGAAAGGGAAATGGGACTCGATATACCACCTTTCTGTGGTTTTTGCAACTACATTCAAAGAGGTTTACATAGTATATACAGGTACTTATTTGTACCTAGGGCAATGGCGGGTTAAGTGACTTGACCAGAGTCGCAAAGAGCTGCAGTGGGAATCGAACCCAGTTCCCCAGGATCAGAGTCTGCTGCACTAACCACTAGGCTACTCCTCCACTAGAAACATTCAATGTAGAATCTCAGATAATAGCAACATTCCATGGAGAATCTCTAGCAACATTCCATGCAGAATCTCAAATAGTAGCAACATTCCATGTAGAATCTCAAATAGAGAAAGGGAAATGGGACTCGATATACCACCTTTCTGTGGTTTTTGCAACTACATTCAAAGAGGTTTACATAGTATATACAGGTACTTATTTGTACCTAGGGCAATGGCGGGTTAAGTGACTTGCCCAGAGTCACAGGGAGCTGTAGTGGAAATTGAACCCAGTTCCTCAGGATCAGAGTCTGCTGCACTAACCACTAGGCTACTCCTCCACTAGAAACATTCAATGTAGAATCTCAGATAATAGCAACATTCCATGGAGAATCTCTAGCAACATTCCATGCAGAATCTCAAATAGTAGCAACATTCCATGTAGAATCTCAAATAGAGAAAGGGAAATGGGACTCGATATACCACCTTTCTGTGGTTTTTGCAACTACATTCAAAGAGGTTTACATAGTATATACAGGTACTTATTTGTACCTAGGGCAATGGCGGGTTAAGTGACTTGCCCAGAGTCACAGGGAGCTGTAGTGGAAATTGAACCCAGTTCCCCAGGATCAGAGTCTGCTGCACTAACCACTAGGCTACTCCTCCACTAGAAACATTCAATGTAGAATCTCAGATAATAGCAACATTCCATGGAGAATCTCTCGCAACATTCCATGGAGAATCTCAGATAGTAGCAACATTCCATCTAGAATCTCTAGCAACATTCCATGGAGAATCTCAAATAGTAGCAACATTCCATGTAGAATCTCAAATAGAGAAAGGGAAATGGGACTCGATATACCACCTTTCTGTGGTTTTTGCAACTACATTCAAAGAGGTTTACATAGTATATACAGGTACTTATTTGTACCTAGGGCAATGGCGGGTTAAGTGACTTGACCAGAGTCGCAAAGAGCTGCAGTGGGAATCAAACCCAGTTCCCCAGGATCAGAGTCTGCTGCACTAACCACTAGGCTACTCCTCCACTCCGGAAGGTGGGAGATGGCCAGTTAGTGGTGATATTTAGTGGCACCAACCAGTTAAGTCCATTGACTATCAAGTGCTGGCTAACACAGCAGCGTTTTACCAGGCAGCAGCCTCTCCTCCCCGGTTAAACCCTTTTGAATATCGGGCAGTACATACATAAGTGAAACAAAACAAAATGTTCATTCTTAATATATTGAATGTCTGTACGCAATTAGAGAACAGAAAATGTGGAGGTATCCACAGTTATTCACATTTCACCATTCTTTACCTAAATGTAAATGAACATCAGACCTCCTTTATCTATTAATAAGATTAACGCATGAGTCGCTGTCAAAGCCAACAAGAAAGACGCACAAGAAGACTTGTCTTCCAAACCCAAACAACAGCCTAGAAAGCACAGAGTAATCCTTCAGCTCTTCTGGAAGGCTGTCTTAGGGGTCCTTTTACTAAGGTGCGCTAAAACGTGGCCTGCGCCGATGTAGATGCGTGTATTGGACGTGCGCAGGTCCATTTTTCAGCGCACTTGCAAAAAAGGCCTTTTTTTAGCTGAAAATGAACGTGCGGTAAAATTAAAATTGGCACGCGTCCGTTTTGGGCCTGAGACCTTACTGCCACCCATTGATATAGCGGTAAAGTCTCACGTGTTAACCGGGCGGTAATGGCCTACATGTGTACAATGCCGATTACTAGTGCCGTAGCGAGGGTGCCTGACACCCGGGGCAGGTCGCCGCTGTGCACCCCTCCCCCCCAGGTGCAGGGCACGGCACCCCCCTCCGGAGCGCACCCCCCCCCGAAACGCACCCTACCTTGCAGCGGGGGGCAGGCGGGAGGGCCGATCCGCCCCCAGTGCACGTCACTGGGAGCTGCGTCGGCTCTGCTGCTTCCCTGCTTTCTCTGCCCTGGAACAGGAAGTAACCTGTTCCGGGGCAAAAAAGAGCAGAGAACCAGCGAGCCAACAACCCCCCCCCCCCCCCCCCAGCGCATGCACCCGGAGCGGACCACCCCAGCGCCCCCCCCCCCCTTCCTATGCCACTGCCGATTACCGCCCAGTTAGCACCGCGTGGCATAAAATTTCCGCTTAAAAAATGAAATTACCACCCGGGCCATGCGGTAGTTGGGTGGTAGTTCAAAATTGATGCAAGTAGGATGCGCATAGGCACCTACACAGCTTAATAGAAGGGCCCTTCAGTGTAGAAGATGGAAGTACAGTGCAATCCGCTTAAGTGCAAGGGTCTGGGACCAAAGAAATACATGCAGTTAACCGGAGCGTGCACTTAACCGTTGTGACCCAAAGAAGCTTGACATCTGATAAACATATGTACAGTACTGTTTATTATACGTACAGTATACAGTCTCCGTTAACTGACGTTATACAGTCTCCATTAACTGACATTACGCTTACTTGAAGTAATCAGTCATAGTCCTCTGTACACTCTTGTGTCTGTGAGTTCCATAGACTACGTCTGCCAGACGGTAAAAACTGTCATAGCATTGACATCCAGTGGCCTCCAGATAGGCCCGCACGGTGTTGAGACTCTCCAGCGCTCTTGCAAAAGCGACAGGAGGTTGTTGAATTTCGTCTGCATGTGCCTCGCTGCTCATTTCATCATCTGTTTCATCATCAGCCGTTGCCTGCGTGTAGGCGCATATCTGGACATCAGTGCTGTCGTCAGCTGTTTGTATATCGTAATCAACAGCTACGTAGTGATGAAACTCCTTGATGAAACTCCTCTTCAGTAACACCGGCTGGGATGTCAATAGACTGTTCATCTGATGCGTTTGCAACAGCTGCATCTGTTTCGTCCCTCTCCACATTCCTAACAAAGCTTGCCCGCTTGTAGCAGTTCACAATGGTTGCCTGTGTAACATGATTCCAGGCTTCTTTCTGCATATGTAGGGAATCCAACAGTGATAGATTACGAGCCAGTTCAACAGCGTGTTTATCCTTGCCAGTCTGGTCATCCATAATGCTCATCAGACGACGTAGCACAAGAGCCCGATAATGTTGTTTGAAATTGGCTATTATGCCCTGATTCATAGGTTGGATCAGAGAGGTAGTGTTTGGTGGCAGGAAGACCACCTTGACATTAGACAGCCTGACATCATCACTGTGTGCAGCACAATTATCACAAAGCAACAAAATCTGACACTTTTGTGCCTGCATTCTAGTGTCTAACTTCTTTAGCTACTGCTTCCAAATTTCCCCAGTCATCCATGAATTTGCATTAGCCTCATATGACACAGGAAGTGCTCTTTCCAATGACGAGTGGTTCCAACTTCTCACTCCCATCCATAATGCAGCAAAGGAGATCGTCAGTCGGTCCTTCGACATTTTACTTCCTGTAGTTTCGGCTTGTTTGAATGCTAGTGTTCCATCCGGAATCGCTCGCCAGTAGAGACTGTTTTCGTCAGCATTGAAAATGTCACGAGGTGCAAACTCACTCAAGATGGTAAGAAGAACTGAAACAACCCAATTTTCAGCACCAAAGTCATCAGCGTCTTGTTTTTCACCATGCTGTTTCTTGAATTTTATGTTGTTCCTCTCCTTCCATCTTTCCAACCATCCAACAGTGGCTTTGAATTCAGTTAGTCCAAGACTTTCAGCTAGCTGATTAGCTTTCTCCATAAGCAGTGGACCACTGACAGGAAACTGTCTGCTCCTGACTTGAGAAAACCACCAAAGAAGAGCATCTTCTACCTCCTCAGCTTTTCCCGCCCGTTTTCGTTTCCGTTGTGGATTTGTATTGTTTTGCCAGTCTTCCAGAATCTGGTCTTTCTGCTTCAAGATACGTGAAATTTGACTGGGATTGACACCATATTCTTTAGCAATAGATGCTTGACTTTGTTTTCTAATTTTTTAAGAACTTCTATTCGTTCAGCCACTGTTAAAGTCTTACAGTTGCGCGGCGACGACAACGACTCCAGTGTACACTCTAACAACATTCTTTCACTTCTGCCTGTGGCAGTTAACCAACAAGATTTCAAATTTACCGCCCCTTAGTCACAAGCCAATTGGCTTCCATATTCCGTGCGTGCGCTTATGCGGAGTCTTTCCTGCAGAGGAGTGGTCTTAAACCATGCATATAAGCGAATCTTGCACTTATCAGTGGTGCGCTAAACCGAAGTTTGTCCCAATAGAAATTGATGGCACCAAAAACGGGGCCGAAGTACGGCATGCAGTTAAACAGAGCATGTGCTTATCAGTTCACACTTTCCAAAAATACTAGGACTAGGGGGCATGCGATGAAACTACAGTGTAGTAAATTTAAAACAAATCGGAGAAACATTTTCTTCACCCAACGCATAATTAAACTCTGGAATTCGTTGCCAGAGAAAGTGGTGAAAGCGGTTAGCTTAGCAGAGTTTAAAAAGGGGTTGGACGGTTTCCTAAAGGATAAGTCCATAAACCACTACTAAACAGACTTGGAAAAATCCACAATTCCAGGAATAACATGTATAGAATGTTTGTATGTTTGGGAAGCTTGCCAGGTGCCCTTGGCCTGGATTGGCCGCTGTCGTGGACAGGATGCTGGGCTCGATGGACTCTTGGTCTTTTCCCAGTGTGGCATTACTTATGTACTTATGTGCACTTAAATGGAGTGCACTGTATCTCCAAAGTTCGTCGGCTACCAAAGACAATAACTCAAGGAGCAAGTTCTTGGCTGCTACAGATTCCTCTCTATTACACGATTCCAAAGTCATTTTCTGAAATCCCTTCCCACTTCAGTAAAATGAATAAAGCAATAAACAGAAAAGAACACGCATACAGAGAGTAAGAATTTATTTGTCTCCTGCCCGACCCTCCCGGCACACTAATTATGCTGCTTTCGTTTTTTGGGTTTGTTTTTTTTTTTCCTCGCTGCATTATGGAAAAGCTGGCAAAAACAGACATGAGAAGTTGGATGTGATGCTTGAAGTTTAAAAATAGAGCGGGGGAGTAAGAAGTCGAATTTGTCTGCTCTCATGAACCCACTCAGCTCATGATTAATTACTCCTGGCCTCTCATATTGTTTTGTGTTTTGTCTGTTGTCTCAGCTCCCCCTTCAAACTTTGTGAGCTTAAATGATTTCTCTCTTTGCATCGTGCTGTTTTCTGTTCTGTGCACATCCACGTATCCAAAACACACAAACAGCTTTCAACTTTAAAACAAAAGAGCCTGATATTCAGTGGCAGCCATTGGTGCCGATGCTTTATTTTACTTGGCTGTCTGTTCAACTAACGCCACTGAATATATATTTATGTGGAGACCAGCACTGTCGTATACCCACTGGAGTTAGGCCTAGTATTTCAACTATCTTTCTGAACTTCCCCAGCCCACCTCCAACTTCACCTCAAAGCACACAGATAGCTCCTATCCCTATAATTCTGCATAACACCGTGGTTAGCATCAGCACCAACTGCATATCATTTGGACATAGATTACTGAGACCAAGCTAGCACGGCTTTAGTGTGGGGAAATCTTGCCTGACCAATTTACTTCAATTCTTTGAAGAAGTAAACAAACATGTGGACAAAGGGGAGCCGGTTGATATTGTGTATCTGGATTTTCAAAAGGCGTTTGATAAGGTACCTCATGAAAGGCTACAGAGGAAATTGGACGGTCATGGGATAGGAGGAAATGTCCTATTGTGGATTAAAAACTGGTTGAAGGATAGGAAACAGAGAGTAGGGTTAAATGGGCAGTATTTACAATGGAGAAGGGTAGTTAGTGGGGTTCCTCAGGGATCCGTGCTAGGACCGCTGCTTTTTAATATATTTATAAATGATTTAGAGATGGGAGTAACTAGCGAGATAATTAAATTTGCTGATGACACGAAAGTTATTCAAAGTCGTTAACTCGCGACAGGATTGTGAAAAATTACAAGAGGACCTCACGAGACTGGGAGACTGGGTGGCTAAATGGCAGATGATGTTTAATGTGAGCAAGTGCAAGCTGATGCATGTGGGAAAAAAGAACCCGAATTATAGCTACGTCATGCAAGGTTCCACGTTAGGAGTTACGGACCAAGAAAGGGATCTGGGTGTCGTCGTCGATAACACACTGAAACCTTCTGCTCAGTGTGCTGCTGCGGCTAAGAAAGCGAATAGAATGTTGGGTATTATTAGGAAAGGTATGGAAAACAGGTGTGAGGATGTTATAATGCCATTATATCACTCCATGGTGCGACCACACCTTGAGTATTGTGTTCAATTCTGGTCGCCGCATCTCAAGAAAGATATAGTAGAATTGGAAAAGGTGCAGCGAAGGGCGACTAAAATGATAGCGGGGATGGGACGACTTCCCTATGAAGAAAGACTAAGGAGGCTAGGGCTTTTCAGCTTGGAGAAGAGATGGCTGAGGGGAGACATGATAGAGGTATATAAAATAATGAGTGGAGTGGAACAGGTGGATGTGAAGCGTCTGTTCACGCTTTCCAAAAATACTAGGACTAGGGGGCATGCGATGAAACTACAGTGTAGTAAATTTAAAACAAATCGGAGAAAATTTTTGTTCACCCAACGCGTAATTAAACTCTGGAATTCGTTGCCGGAGAACGTGGTGAAGGCGGTTAGCTTGGTAGAGTTTAAAAAGGGGTTAGACGGTTTCCTAAAGGACAAGTCCATAAACCACTACTAAATGGACTTGGGAAAAATCCACAATTCCAGGAATAACATGTATAGAATGTTTGTACGTTTGGGAAGCTTGCCAGGTGCCCTTGGCCTGGATTGGCCGCTGTCATGGACAGAATGCTGGGCTCGATGGACCCTTGGTCTTTTCCCAGTGTGGCATTACTTATGTACTTATGGAATATTGAAAAATCCATTAATCAGGTGTATGTAAGCTGAAAAGCCTGGATAGCTCAGTTGGCGGTAATGTTAGAAAACCATTTTTGCATGAATGTAAAAGGCCACTTAAAATCACTGCATGCAAACAAGTACACACTATAATCAGTAGCTGCAGACTTGTATAGATGTCAAGGTGTTTGGGGGAGGAGTTAGGACAAAGCATGGGCGGAATCAGGAATTACATGCATAAATCATAAAATATGCATCTATCTGGCTAATATTCAGTGCTATTTAAGTGACCAGGAACGGCTCCTGGCCAATTAAATAGCGCTAAGCTAGCAAAATGTTAATATTCAGATAGCTGGTTATCTCCGTTGAATATTAGCGACTAGTACATAGCAGATAATCAGCATATCGCACAGGAGTAGCTTAGTGGTTAGAGCACTAGTCTTGACATCCACAGGTGCCTGGTTCCAATCCCACTGCTGCTCCTTGTGATCTTAGGCAAGTCCACTACCTCAGGTACAAACTTAGGGCTCCTTTTACTAAGCGGCGGTAAGCCCAACGCGGACTTACCGTTTACTGTAACGGAAGTACCGCCAGGCCACCGCAGCAGCCCAGCGGTACTTCCCACCCCTACTGCGCTGTCATTTCCGGCGCTACAAAAATTTACTGTACCCAGCAGTAATCAGGCAGTGCAGCACTCCCCCCCCCCCCCCCCCCGAAATGGCCGTGCGGCAAGGCTTTACTTGCCGCACGGCCATTTCTTGCAGGAAAGTGAGACCTTCCCTTTTACCAGCTGCAGTAAAAGGGGGCCTCGGCGCGTGTGCAAAACATGCGCTGATGCCAGCGCCAGCCCCCTTTTGACGCAGCTTGGTAAAAGGGGCCCTTAGATTGTGAACCCTCCAGGGACAGAGAAATACCAAGTGAACCTGAATATGACTCACCTTGAGCTACTACTGAAAAAGGTGTGAGCAAAATCCAAATAAATACATATAACTGGATAGCTGCGAATATTCAGCACTTCATTGGCTACGTTTGGCAGCCAAATCAGGCCATCTAAATAGAAGGCCTATCTTTGGCCGCTATAAACTTAACCGGCCAGCGCTGAATATGGACTTGGCAGTTAAGTTTAAGATGGCCAAAAAAAAACCCCAGATATTCAGTGCCAGTCACCGAAAGTGGCCCTGCATTGAATATCCAGGCTCAGCACCGATCACTGCACTTAGCCGGCCTACCTCCTGCGGACTCAATATCGGCCACTATGTGTATAGTTCAGCTGTGGAAATGTATGCAGCTGCATGGTAGTCACAATTTCAGCAGGTTCATTTTGGGCCAGAGGTGGTAACGGCTGTTAGCGTATCTGGGTTTAAAAAAGGTTTGGACAAATTCCTGGAGGAAAAGTCCATAGTCTGCTTTTGAGACAGCCATGGGAAGCAACTGCTTGCCCTGGGATTTCTTGTATAGAATGTTGCTACTCTGAGACTCTGCATGGAATCTTGTCACTCTTTAGGATTCCAGAATCTTGCTATTCTTTGAGGTTCTACATGGAATGTTGCCACCAGGGGCGTAGCCAGACCGGTGGGAAGGGGGTCCAGAGCCCGAGGTGAGGGGGCACATTTTAGCCCCTCCCCCGGCACCGCTGACCCCTCCCCACCATTGCCGACCCCCCCATTGCCGACCGCCGCCACGTTTCACGACCTCTCGCCCTCTCGACCCTCCCCTCCCTCTTTGTTCTGTTGCATGCTGACGTCCTGCACGTGCAGGACGTCAGCATGCAACAGAACGAAGACTTTTTTGACTGCAGGATGAAGAGGACATTGGCTGGCGGGGATTGGGGTCCCCCGCCAGCAAAACCGAAGGTAGGCGGCAGCGGGGGAGGGTTCGCGGGGGGTCGAGAGGGTCATTGGGAGGGGGGTCCAGGAGGAAATCTATGGGGGCTCAGGCCCCCTCAGGCCCCACGTAGCTATGCCACTGTTTGCTATTCTTTGAGATTCCGCATGAAATCTTGTCACTCTTTAGAATTCCAGAATCTTGCTATTCTTTGGGGTTCTACATGGAATGTTGCTACGATTTGGGTTTCTGCCAGGTACTTGTGACCTGGCTTGGCCACTGTTTGGAAAACAGGATACTGGGCTAGATGGACCATTGGTCTGGCCCAGTATGGCTACTCTTATGTTCTTATGTAGGCGTTGTGCTGGTATTTTACAGAGACATGCAAGTGCTTTAACTTAAAGTAGGCTCTTGGCCTCACCACCAGGGAAACCTTATAGGCAATTATCCCTATAAAGAAGCAGTGGGCAACCGAGGTGCTTGAGGGCCAAAACTCAGTCGGGTTTTCAAGATTTCCACAATGAATATGCTTCCATTGTATGTACCGTATTTTTCGGACTATAAGACGCACTTTTTTCCCCAAAAATTTGGGAGGAAAATGGGGGGGTGCGTCTTATAGTCTGAAGGTAGATTTGGCTGGCTGGCTGGCAGGCCGCCCGCCCTCCGAGTTCGGGATCACCGTCAGGGTTACCTCCTCCCCCCCCCCCCCCCCCCCAGCCCTGTCACCACTTCTCCCTACTCACGCGATCTTCCCTGGTGGTCTAGTGACGTCGGGGCAGGAAAGAGCCCCCTCTTTCCTGCCCAGCGCGCTACTCTCCATCCTCCTGTATGCATTGCTGCCTGACGGTCTCGGCGAGATTCAAAATGGCCGCCGAGAATTGAAGTCTCAGTGGCCATTTTGAATCTTGCCGAGACCGTCAGGCTGCATACAGGAGGATGGAGAGCAGCGCGCTGGGCAGGAAAGAGGGGGCTCTTTCCTGCCCCGACGTCACTAGACCACCAGGCAAGATCGCATGAGTAGGGAGAAGTGGTGACAGGGCCGGGGGGGGGGGAGGAGGTAACCCTGATGACGATCCCGAACTCGGAGGGAGGGAGGGAGGGATTCGGACAAGACGCACAGGAGCACCTAGGTTTTAGAGTTGAGAAAAAGGAAAAAAAAATTTTTCCTATTTCCCTCCTCTAAAACCTAGGTGCGTCTTATGGTCCGGTGCGTCTTATAGTCCGAAAAATACGGTAAATAGATCCAAAGCATGCTCATTGTAGAAATCTTGAAAAACCAACTGGGTTATGGCCCTTCCTGCTATAAGGTATTATGAGCAACAAAAAAAAGGGTGGAGGGAACAAAAGAGTCAAGCAATGTGCAATCCAGAAACAACCTTTATTTGAAATGACCCTGTTCTGTCTTCCGACAGCCTCGCATCGGTTTATAAGGTGATTCTAAAATGTGTTTAATGCTTTACTGTTATTCTCATTTCTAAGGACTTTCACTGCTGCAGTTTCCACTCCAAAGATAGGGGAGCAATGCATTGTGTGTAATGTAGTTCACAGGCGATGCAGCCACACTTGCTTATCTGTATACGAACTGGTATCATTGGTTGTGCTACTACCTAGACCTCTTTTCTCTCTCAGCCAAGCTTGGCTCCTTTGTCTACCTGCTATCATTTCCTAGTCATTCTTACTATCTCTGTCCTGAGAGGTCAGCCAGGTATGACCTTTCCCTCCAATCGAGGGTCGTCCTCTAGCATCTCCATTGCCAGCCAGTGGCAGGCTCTGTCCCTATTGGTTCTTACCTCCTCCTCCCTGAGTCTGTGTGAGGCTTTTGAGCTCCTTGTCCCTCCAGCCATGAGGCATTCACCACCTTCCTACAGACATGAGGCATTCACCATCTTGCTTCCAACAGCAGTATCCTGCTGAAACTCCCTGCAATGAACTTGTTTTTTTACCTTGAATATATCTTCCTAATAAGATATTGCACTCTCCAGTCACCCAGCTTTGGGCCATTTCTATCTGCTCAACCATTTCTCATTTCTTCAATAAAAGCTACCTCTCTTCAGATCTTCACCTCCAACCACTGAAACAGCTCTCAGGATTACGGAGTCTCTGTGCCCTGGGCCAATACTTCTGAACATCTGACTATGAGTAAATTACCTGTGTTTATGCAATAAAAGAAACTTCATAAAATAATAGAGCCTTCAGGTGTGTCTGGTGTGCCAAGGTTATACTTTCAAGATATCAAGGTTTTGTAGTCAAACATGTCCTGAGAGGCTTGAACAGACCCAACACAGTCACCGTGTTTTGGCTAGACAGCCTACATCAGGAGTCTATTCAAATGAAATGGGTTGGCTAAATAATGCAAACACAGTTACACAGAAAGGATAGAATACTGGAATGCAAACAAGATTCAAAAGTAACAGCAAATATATTCTGCAACAACCTTCAAATAAGCAGCCTGTACTTACAAAAGGCGGCCATTTAAACTGTAACTGGTGCTGACTGTTTGGACTTGTCTTCATTTGGTGTTAAGGTATTATGAGCCACAACATTTGGAACAGACAGAACAGATGATCAGCAACTGGATGCAGAGAATCAGCATTGGGCAATGCAGCAGTGATAGGTGGTCACATCATTCAGCCAATCCTATTATTAACGCCCAAATGAGACTGGTCTGATGGTGCAGACAGCCACATTGATTAGCTGCAGTGGCTCAGGTCCATGCAACGGCAGGAGGAAGGCCATCATTTTCCACGCTTCCAAAAGTGCGCAGTTCTAGAAGATGAGGTCACACAGCAATTTACATACATTTTGGGAGTAATTCTATACAGCTCATCTAAAGTTAGGCTCCTAAAGTGTGCGTTCTAAGTGTGAATTCTCTAATGGCAATTAACCATGTGATTTTGCCACGATAGAATACATGTGGTTAGTTTATATACACATAACTCTAGGTGCAAACACGCTAGCTCTATGGCAGGCATAAATGCAGCAGTTACATGCACAGCTTAATTAATGAACAAGCCAATCAGCGCCGATAATTAGTACTTAGCAACCAATTAGCGGCACTAATTGGTTTTAATTTGAATTAACGCGCAAAACTTTCTAGGCATATTCTATAATGTAGTGCGCGTAAATTCTAATGCATGCAATCAAAAAGGGGGTGTGGTCATGGGTGTACAATGGGTGGGTTGTGGGCATTTTTTTAAAAAACTGTGCGTATTATTATAGAATACACCCGATCTGCGCCGGTATTTAGGCCTGGTTTTAGGTGGCCTCAGTGGGTGTGCCTACATTTTAGTCACATGAATGGTGCGTGAGCGTAAACTACGCGTAACTTTAGGCGTAGTTTATAGAATCATGCTAACCATGTGATTTTAGGGCATCAATTTTTTTACATCGCCATATATAGATTACCCCTCATTGTGCGTAAGTGCTTAGCACGCCCCTGCCTTGCCTATGCCCCTCCCACATCCACACCCTCTCACAGTTATGCACTATAGAATTGAGGCACCAACATTATAAAATAGCGCCTCAGTGCAATTATGTGCATAACTGCAAATTAGCGCTAATTAGTGCCAATTAACTCTATGCCACTGTTCAGTATTGACCTGAGGATTTATAAATAAGCAATACTTAATTTACTTTTAAGATAAATAGAAATCAGAGCATGGGGTGGCTTGGTGGTGAAGACCTCGGAGCTGAGTTAAATGCCATCCCTCCCCCCCCACACACACACACACAAACACACAATGGATTGTCCCGCTCTATTCTTTCAACAGGCAAAGCAACAGCTCCTGTACCATGATCCCTGAATCCTGGGGGTTGTCTCATTACTTAAGAAAACAAACATGCCAGCAAACTGAAAAGCTCCAAATGCAAATACGAGTACATTGCTTTTATTACTGACCAGATCAGTTTGATGCGGATTACAAAAGACTTTTGCTAGCAATTTCTAGAAAATACAATTTCAATTCTGTCATGTCAAAAATTAAAGTTCAATACTTAATAATTCAGCCAGTTTTATTCTTTTTATTGCTTTCTTTGTGTGTGGGTGTCTACACATATTTGTCTCAGGAGCATATCTTTCACAACACTGCTTGACGATTATTTAATTTATTTGGATTTATTTACTGTCATTTTAAAGTAACTCGCCCAAGCTGGTATACAGAAGTATAAGCAACAATGGGGCATTTTTACAATACAGTGCCTCCATTTGGGTGTCCCAGGGGTGAGAGGGTATTCTGTTTGGACCCTTGGGTGCTAGTTTGCTTGTAAATAAAAAAACTAACATAAACCCGCCATAGAGCTGGTGTAAATGTAGATGCATAAATAGAGCAGGCACACAGGCAACTTACAGTATTCTCCCTACCTAAATACCAGCCCCCCATCACCCCCACCCCCTCCATGTGAGCACTGCCTTACAAATACACATTATGCTATTTCAGCTCATATTTGTAGAATGCAAATTAGGTGCCCTTCTGGAATAAGTGTACCATTAAGTGCAAAAATGACAGTATTCTGTCCATTTAGGGGTGCGATTGGCTTTTAAATGTAAGTGACTTGTTATAGTAACATAGTAGATGACGGCAGAAAAAGACCTGCATGGTCCATCCAGTCTGCCCAACAAGATAAACTCATATGTGTATACCTTACCTTGATTTGTACCTGCCTTTTTCAGGGCACAGACCGTACAAGTCTGCCCAGCAATATTTCCCACCTCCCAACCACCAGTCACGCCTCCCATCACCGGCTCTGGCACAGACCGTATAGGTCTGCCCTCTACTATCCTCGCCTCCCAACCACCAACCTCTCTTCCCCCACCTGCTCCGCCACCCAATTTCGGCTAAGCTTCTGAGGATCCATTCCTACTGCACAGGATTCCTTTATGCATATCCCACGCATGTTTGAATTCCGTTACCATTTTCATCTCCACCACCTCCCGCGGGAGGGCATTCCAAGCATCCACCACCCTCTCCATGAAAAAATACTTCCTGACATCTTTTTTGAGTGTATACACTGTGTCCGGGAAAAAAAAGGAACCGCCAACATTTTTCCAAATAACCACAAAATGTTCTACTGCAGCAGAAACCTCTGCCTGAAATTCGAGACATTTCTGAGTATTTTTCAACAGGATGGAGCTCCAGCATATCAAGCTCGCAAAACAGCTGAGCTCTTAATTAACGAAATGCCAGAATTCTATGAAACAACAGCTCAGTGGCATCGAAGACTTTGTGAATGTGTCAGGGTTGAAGGAGGACACTTTGAACACAAATTATGAATGAACTAAGAAAAAAAACATTATACTAATATATTTTCAAAGGTCATACTAAATGGTTAAACAATTGCAAAATATTTTGAAACTATATAAGGGTTCCCATTTTTTCTGGACACCGTATAGAATTGCCCTCCGCACAATTATACCATATATCACCCCTATTAAAACAGTACCACAGGCTTCCTGTTTCTTTCCAAATGCAATACTAAATTCTGACGATAACCCATAAAGTCCTTCTATCAACACTGATTGTTCCCTACAGACCCACGCTCCCTATGCTTATCATTTATCCACCTCTTCTCTCTCTTGTTCAAGACTTGAGTCCACTTGCCACTCCACTTTCTTTTTCATTGGTCCCTCTCTCTGGAAACACCTTCCACCTGACCTCCGAGCTGAACTATCATATAAGAACATAAGAATAGTCACACTGGGTCATACCAATGATCCAGCTAGCCTAGTATCCTGTTTCCAACAGTGGCCACTAGGTCACAAGTACCTGGCAGAAACCCAAATAGTAGCAACATTCCATGTTATCAATCCCAGGGCAAGCAGTGGCATCCCCATGTCTATCTCAATAGCAGGACTACAGACTTTTCCTCCAGGAATTTGTCCAAACCTTTTTTAAACCTAGATATACTAACCATAGTTACCACATCCTCTGGCAGTGAGTTCCTGATCTTTGAGTGAAAAAATATTTCCTCCTATTTGTGTTAGAAGCAGTGGCGTACCACGGGCGGGGCGGTGGGGGCGGTCCGCCCCGGGTGCACTCTGCTGGAGGGGTGCAGAGAGCAGCCGCGTGCCTGTCGGCTCCGCTGGTTCCCTGCTCCCTCTGCCCCGGAACAGGTCACTTCCTGTTCCAGGGCAGAGGGAGCAGGGAGCCAGCGGAGCCGAGAGCCGCGCGGCTTCTCCCAGCAGCTAAGAATGCACCCGGGGGGGGGTTGATGCGCTGGGGGGGGGTGTCGTGCTGCACCTGGGGGAGGTGCACGCAACAGGCAATCCGCCTGGGTGGCAGCCAACCTAGGATCATCACTGCTTAGAAGTATTTCCATGTAACTTCATTGAGTGTCTCCTAGTCTTTGTACTTTTGCAGCAAGTACTTGTTCTACACCACTCAGGATTTTGTAGACCTCAATCATATCTCCTCTCATCCATCTCTTTTCCAAGCTGAAGAGCCCTAACCTTTTTAGCCTTTCCTCATGTGAGAGGAGTTCCGTCTTTATCATTTTGGACGCTCTTCTTTGAACCTTTTCTATTTCCGCTATATCTTTTTTGAGATACGGTGACCAGAACTGAACACAATACTCAAGGTGAGGTTGCACCATGGAGTGATGCAGATGCCATTATATTATTCTTGGTCTTATTTACCATCCCCGATTTAAGGCTTCTCTTAAAACCCACCTTTTTTTCCAAGGATTTTGATAGTGTTCCATAGCTTGGGCGGTGCTGGCAATGCAGTAGACATCCAGGCTGTCTGCTCCCTTTATACGTTACCTTCGTTCTCTCTTTAACTTACCTATAGATAGGCAGAAGTATATTATTACTACAGTTCGACATGTCGAGTGCTTTTGACATGGTCAACCACAACATTCTACTGAACCTTCTCGATAACATAGGGATCTGTGGAAATGTTCATATCTGGATTAAGGGCTTTCTCTCCTCTAGAACTTACCAAGTAATCACCAACTCAGATTTATCACCACCTTGCAACTCTTTAACAAAAACTATGAAAACCATTTCCAACCATGTAAATTTCAGGAAATCACTTAAGACCCTGTTATTTGGAAAAGCTTATCCCAAGGACTCAGCATGTGTCTCCTCTGCTTGATACACATCAATCTAGTGACAATTTTGGACGCATCCACCCTTCCCTCCTCTCTCCTGTTTTCCCTGCTCCTTCCATCCCTTCCCCCTCCTCCCCATTATTCCTTATGTAGGTTTTCTATTGTATTAGCTTAATTTTACTGCATTGGCGTCTGCCTCTGCGGTGCGCTGTAAGCCACATTGAGCCTGACGCAGTTGGGAAAATGTGGGGTACAAATGAGATAATAAATAAATAAATAAACTTTCCTATAAGTTGTTCTTTTCTGTTTCCTGTTGTTTTAGCTGTAAACCGCTTTGATTTGTGTTTTGAAAGGCAGTATACCAAGTGTGAATAACCTAACTAAAATAAAATATTTAAGTAACAGTACATATTACAGCATGATATGCTACTACTACTACTACTTATCATTTCTATAGTGCTACAAGGCATACGCAGCGCTGTACACCATACACAAAAGACAGTCCCTGCTCAAAGTGCTTACAATCTAGATAAGGCAGATAAACGGACAGAACAATTAAGGGTAAGGGAATAAAGAGGTGAGGAAAAAAGGACAGGGTAAGTGAGTTAGGAGTCAAAAGCAGTGGTAAAGAGGTGGGATTTGAGTTTGGACTTGAAAACGGCGACATACAGACTACTTTCAATGCTCGTGTGGAATCTCCGGGGAGACTGGGCTCCAGGGATTAGGTGCAGGAGATTGCAACATGGAACACTTAGATTCTGCCTGTGGGGTTATTTATTTATTTTATTTTCATGAATTTATTTCTCACTTTAAAACCAAAGCGGGTTACACTGCAGAATATTCATAATATCAAAAAATTCAACAAAAACTATGCAGTCTATTAAAATATTCTATTAGGTATAGTGTTGACATTCCAGCTTATAATCGAAAGAGAAAAAGGACTATATTTCGACCCAAATCGGGAGATGGGCGTTTTTCTCGCAAAGGCGCCCAAATCGGTATAATCGAAAGCCGATTTTGGGTGTTTCCAACTGCAGTCCGTCGCGGAAACGAATAAAGTTGACAGGAGCGTGTCGAAGGTGGGACTGGGGCGTGGTTATCAGCCGAGGAGAGATGGGCGTCTGTAGCTGCTAATCGGAAAAAAAAGGCGTTTTGATCGCAATTTTGGGTCACTTTTTTGGACCCTTTTTTCTCACGAACAAGTCCCAGAAAAGTGCCCCAACAGCCCAGATGACCACTGGAGGGAATCGGGGATGACCTCCCCAGACTCCCCCAGTGGTCACTAACCCCCTCCCACCAAAAAAAAACCCACTTTAAAAACTTTTTTTCCAGCCTGTATGCCAGCCTCAAATGCCGTACCCACCTCCATGACAGCAGAATGTGTTCGATCCTGTCACAGCCTTTCCCTGGGTCAGATGTGGCTCTCGGGTGCAGTACAGGGTCACATCAGCATTGCATTGTGGTGGGTGTAGGGTATTGTGTTAGCTTGTGTTACAGTCTCACGATGTTGGTAGTTGGTAGGCTCTTCTCCCATGGTGCTTTTCCCCCTGCCTACTGGGTCAGAGTGTGCCCTGTTGTGTTTCCTGTTGTAGTCCATGCGGTAGTGGCCATTTTTGTAAGCCAGTTTTAGTTCCCTTTCCTGTGTTAGCCACGTTAGAGAACTTAGTTCTTACCTTGAATGTGACTGAAAGAGGGCATTGTACAGCATTCTGCCAGCTCTGACCTACTGCTAATCTCAGTACCAGGGAGACTTGTTGCCAGTGGGGTACAACCTCTGATCTGCAGTTAACTGTGAGTAAACGCGGTTATTCCAATAAAGGACATTTTCGGAGAGATTAGTCTTCAGGTGTCAACTGGTGTGCCAATGTTATACAGCAGCAACAAGTCCTAGAGGCCTGCGTGTATGCAGGTCCCTGGAGCATTTTTAGTGGGTACCGCAGTGCACTTCAGCCAGGTGGACCCAGGCCCATCCCCCCCCCCCCACCTGTAACACTTGTGCTGGTAAATGGGAGGCCTCCAAACAGGGGCGTATCTGGACTCCGGCGGTAGGGGGGGCCAGAGCCAGAGGGAGGGGGCACATTTTAGCGCCCCCCCCCCCGCCGCCCCCCCCCCGCCGCCGAGCCCCCACCGCCACCAATGACTTAGTCTCTCCACCCCCCTCCCGCCGCCAACCCTCCCCCGCTGCCGTTCTTACTTTTGCTGGCGGGGGACCCCAACCCCCGCCAGCCGAGGTCTGCTTCCACCTGCCGCTGCCTTCAAACCTTCTTCTTCAGCCGGCGGGGGACCCCAAACCCCCGCCAGCCGCCCCGCGCTGTTTAAAATTCATCTTCGGCCTCCGTGGCCGTGCTGCTGGGATAGGCGGCGCTGTTGAAATCCACTTCGGAGTCTGACGTCGCAGCACGTACAACGTACAACGACGTCAGACTCCGAAGTGGATTTCAACAGCGCCGCCTATCCCAGCAGCACGGCCACGGAGGCCGAAGATGAATTTTAAACAGCGCGGGGCGGCTGGCGGGGGTTTGGGGTCCCCCGCCGGCTGAAGAAGAAGTTTTGAAGGCAGCGGCAGGTGGAAGCAGACCTCGGCTGGCGGGGGTTGGGGTCCCCCGCCAGCAAAAGTAAGAACGGGCACGGGGGAGGGTTGATGGCGGTAGGGGGGGCCAGGGCAAAATCTGCGGGGGCCCAGGCCCCTGAGGCCCCACGCAGATACGCCCCTGCCTCCAAAACCCACTGTACCCACATGTAGGTGCCCCCTTCACCCCTAAGAGCTATGGTAGTGTTGTACATTTGTGCGTAGTGGGTTTTGGGGGAGGGGGGTTGGGAGCTCAGCATCCGTGGTAAGGGAGCTATGCATGTGGGAGCTTTTTCTGAAGTCCACCGTACTGACCTAGGGTGCCCAGTTGGTGTCCTGGCATATCAGGGGGGCCAGTGTACTACCAATCCTGGCCCCTCCCATGACCAAATGGCTCGGATTAGGACGTTTTTGAGCTGGGCATTTTTAGTTTCCATTATCGCTAAAAAAAAAACAAACGCCCAGCTCAAAAACTTCCATTTTTTTGAAATTTCAGTTCGGCCCGCCCCTTCACGAACCCGTTCTCGGAGATAAACACCCATGGAGATAGGCGTTTGCATTCGATTATGCCCCTCATTGTAATGTAGCATAATATGCCATACTTTGTATTGTTTTAATATTTTTACTGCTATAATTGACTATTGCTTATGATTGACTTATTCTTGCTGTACACCGCCTTGAGTGAATTCCTTCAAAAAGGCAGTAAATAAATCTTAATAAATAAACAAACAAAACAATCCCGTGAATATCATAAATCTCATTCAATGTAAATATAAGCAGAGCAAAAACATGAGAAACTATCAAAGAAATAAACTCAATCCTATCCATGAATAAAAGTTTTCACAAAATTAAAAGTTTTCAGCAATTGTTTTTTAAATTGTTTGTAATCAGCACAAAATCTTAGATAACCTGGCAAAAGGTTGCATAAATTCCCTCCCTCTTTTGAAAAAGTACGGTTCCATGTTTCTGCAAAATGAATGTCATTGGGGGTGAAGACTGGGGATAGTATAACGTCACCATTTAAGCACTCAAAAATTTTAACCTTGCTGAACTGCTTGAAGGCGAATGTGGCTTGCATTACTACTACTACTACTACTATTTAGCATTTCTATAGCGCTACAAGGCGCACGCAGCGCTGCACAAACATAGAAGAAAGACAGTCCCTGTTCAAAGAGCTTACAATCTAATAGACAAAAAATAAAGTAAGCAAATCAAATCAATTAATGTGTACAGGAAGGAGGAGAGGAGGGTAGGTGGAGGCGAGTGGTTACAAGTGGTTGCATTCAGGAGACAAAACTCTCAGAGAAGGAGCATCTTATACTCAAGCATTTTTGGGTGAAGAAGATGTTCAGCTCTTCCTCTGGGTTATGGTGTGGCGAAGTGGTAATTTTATTTAGAAAATCATTGGTGTATACAGTTTCAGTATTGGCTCAGGATGTGGAGGGTTGTTATCTTTTGCTCCAACTGACCTTGCAAGATCATGAAATTGTTTTCTTAGTTTTATACGGGCCAGTAAATGTTACGTGGTGTGATACTCCCCTCTTCACTCAGGGTGACCTGGTGCTCAATATGCAGATCATATGCAAATTAGTGTGCTACCCCTTCTCGCTCAGGGTGACCTGGTTCCCACTAAGCAAATTAAACAGGTCTCACCAACTGCATATTTCTCAGGCAACTCTTTATTCCAGCCCCTGGGCACACTTCTTCTAGCTTAATACTTTATGCTTTCCTAGGTCTTCACACTGAGCCTCCCCACACAGATACACGGGCTCAGTACAAGCTTCAATACTTTCTCAGTACTTTGGACACACAGTCCTGGACACACAATCCTCCTTTTGAACACACAGTTCCTTACCCATACTTGGGACACACAGTCCTTCCTTTGAACACACAGTTCTTTACCAGTACTGGGGACACACAGTCCTTCCTCCTTTGAACACACAGTTCTATAAGTACTGAGGACACACAGTCCAACACTAATGCTTTAGGGCCTTCTTACCCAAGGATTTTCAGCCTGCTTGTCTCCTTTGTACACCCAGTCCACCACAAGTCCATAAGGTTAGCCAGTATTTTCCAGGGGGATCTCTCCTCTTCTTCTGCTGCCAGCTCACTTCTCTTCCTTTCACAACTCAGGTGGGGTATAAAGGGGTTAATTAGCTACACAGGACCCAGCCCATGACCTCCTACACCTGTGGACATCCCAGGGCTCTCCACGGTCCTAGCGACCTCCACCTATCCTCCTACTAGCACCCTCTAGTGGCCTACCCCGGGAGGACAGCCTCATACTTATCACAGTGGGCATATACTGCCAGAGCCCTTACCACCTTCTATTTAGGAGGCAATGAGGGCTCCAGCGGTAACCTAGCGCTAGAAAATAAAAAAGGTATTTTCTAACACTGGAAATGGCACACAGGAGATGCAGAACTACTACCGGTAGGGCCGATTCGCCCATGCCAAGCCAGCAGTAGCCCTAATTTGTTAGTGTACCTTAGTAAAAGGACCCCTTTATAAATGACGACAGATAAATACCTGTCTGGGTCTATCCAGTCTGCCCAAGAAGGCAGCTTACACGCCTCTATGTCCTGTTTAAAGTGTGAAGGTCATTTAGTGTTGTTTTGATTTCATGCTGTGTCTACTTAAGGATCCTCTGGGGCTGATAGCCAAAGTGATTTAAAATGGGGAGTGCAACGGAATATTGCCTCTAACTGATCCCCATAAAAAGTGGACTGATCAGAGGCGGAGAGAGGCAGTGCTGGGGAGAAGCCAGGGCTTATGTGGGCACCAGCAATATTCAGCCGAGGCCCACATAAGGTAAGCGGGTGAAGTTAGGACAGCTCCTAAATTCACCTGCTTATCTTGATGCAGGCCCCGGCTGAATATCCATCCTGTCACCTGCATAAAAAAAATTTTCATTTCCCATGCCCCCCCCCCCCCCCCCCCCAGGGCACTGCTCCCGGACAAAAGCTCAGCTCCGCCCCAGCCCCCTGGGTGCCCCCTCGGCAACAGCCCCATCCCACCCCACCTCCCAGTCAGGCTAGGACCCTCCCCCGGGGCCTACCGGACCTTCCTGGTGGTCCAACTGGGCATCAGGGGTAGGAGTAAATCTCCCTCGCTGCTGCCTCTAGTGGCAGCTGCTTGAATGGTACTGTACCGCAAGGCTGCAGTGAGAGGTCTTGGCAGCCATTTTCAAGAAGCTGCCATTAGGTGCAGAAGCGAGGGGGATTCACTCCTGCCTCCGATGCCCGGCTGGACCACCAGGGAGGTCAGGTAGGCCCTGTGGGAGGATCCTATCCTGACTGGGAGATGGGGGTGGGGTGGGGCTGCTGCTGGGGGAGGGGTGTTGTTTGGGCACGGTCCAGGGGGGGTGGAACAGAGCTGAGCTGTTGTTGAGGGGTGTGGGAAAAATCTTTTTTTTAAATACAGGTCCTGGCCCGATACTTAGCTGGGGTCCACATAACTTTCTTATGTGGGATTGGCTGAATATTGGCCGGGCCCACATAAGCTCCAGCAGCCTACCCAGCCAAAATAATCTCCCGATATTCAATGCCTGGCACTAAATATCGGGGGATAATGTAGCTAGTAACGATCAGCGTTTAAAAACATGCTGACCACTGCTGACTGAATATTGGGGGGTCTGTGTTTATCCCATGCCCTTTTGAATCCAGTCACTGTCATTGTCCCCACAACCTCTCTAGTAGGATATTCCAAGCATCCATCACCCCCTCTGTGAAAAAGTATTTCCAGATGTTACTCCTAAGTCTACCACCCTGCAACCTCAGTTCATGTCCTCTAGTTCCAGTGCTTTTTTTGAGGGGGTACTTGGGGGTACTGAGTGACGGCACCTTTTCCATTGTCTGCTAAAATTGACCCTTGGACTCCAAGTTTTAATGAAAGAGCTTATGCTCTATGCACCGATTCTGCTTTGTCATAGATTCTGTGATTGGTTGCAGGGGGCCTGGCTATTGTGGGGTGGGTCCTTCAGTGATCACCCCCATCCCTGAAGGATGGTCTGGCATTTGAGTACCGACACCTTTTTTGCTAGAAAAAATGCACTGTCTAGTTCTACCACTTCCCCACCTCTGAAAGACATCTGTTTGGACATTAATACATTTTAAATTTTTAAACATCTGTATCATATCTCCCCTGTCCTTCCTTTCCTGTGGAGAATACCTTTAATCGTAATAAAAATAAAAGCAAAAACAAAAATACAGTTCACAGGTCATAGTGTTTAAAAAAGGTTTATTATGTTAGTCCAGTGATAAAAGTATCACTTTATGTGTCTTTCTTTTACTTTATTTCTATTTATTTTTTAAAAAAAATCGCTTTCAAAACATACACTCGGCTTACAAAGTGTTCATTAAAGAACACCCGAGAGTCCCCTCTGCGGGAGGAAAAAGCCTCACAACCCCTCCCACCCACTTATTTGTGTTTTCAAAATGGCAGGATTTTCGGGGGTGAGAGTAATGTCATTGGCATTAAAAAAAAAAAACCTCTCTCTTGCAGTCTGTAAAGATACTCCAGAGTTCTTTAATCTTGAATAGCCAATGACCACTTACCCTTCCGGAAGCTGCTAAAAACTTACCTCTTCAAGCAAGCCTATAGAAATGACTTAAATTAGGAGTCCATCTGCGCTACCCGGATCAGACTATAAGACAGAACCTGAAATATGCTTCCCTACTTAATCCTTTCTGAATTCATCCCTCTTCCAACCCTCATTACACATTCTTCCTTAATTAACAACACACTATCCCAATATTCACCCGCTCCCACTCCCTAACTCTACCACCCTCCTCCCTTACCCATCTTACTTACCCACATCTAACTGTCCACCTCTTTATACACTACGGTATATTACAGCTGTTATCCATTCTATGTTATCTTGTTAACCTGTTATATTATGTAAGCCACATTGAACCTGCTAATAAGTGGGAAAGCGCGGGGTATTTATTTATTTATTTATTGCATTTGTATCCCACATTTTCCCACCTTTTTGCGAGTTCAGTGTGGCTTACAATATGAGTTGAATGTTGGAAATACAATTTGTTACAGATAGTTATGGATTACATTGTGCAGGGTTATGCGAAACAATTGAGGTGTCGTTAAGGAATGTAACAATGGAACATAAGTGTTACAAACACAAATACTAGGTTCTCTATTTATTACCCTTAAAGTGGACAAACATAGCAGTCACACTAATTTCTCCCTGACATGCCAGCTTCTAAAAGGAAGGGGAAGGGAATTGATAGACTGCCTTTCTGTGGTTTTTTGTAACTACATTCAAAGCAGTTTACATAGGTATAATACAGGTGCTTATTTGTACCTGGGGCCAGAGCCGGTCTTAGGCAGAGGCGACCAAGGTGGCTGCATAGGGCCCCGCACCTAAGGGGGCCCCACTCAGCGTGCCTCAACTCTGCCTCGTGCCTCCACTCCGACCCGGACCGGGACCGCTTTGAGTCACTGAACCTCTCTCCAGCCATAGGTAGATAAAGCATTCCTGGCATACCTTGTACACTGTAGCACTGTGCTGGATCTTTTCTTAATATTTTTCCTTATTTTCTCCTTTGTTATGAGAATTGAAACTACTAATTGTAGTGGACTTGAACTGAATAATTTTTTTTGTACAAGTTTAGCTTCATTTGTCTTTATTTGAAATTTCATAAATTAAAAAAAATTCTAAAAATGGAATAATCTTATCAATGGGGTGGAGCTAGGGTGGGGGCGGGGCTAGGATGGGGCCCCACCAAATTGGTCTGCACAGGGCCCCGCACTTGCTAAGACCGGCCCTGCCTGGGGCAATGGAGGGTTAAGTGACTTGACCAGAGTCACAAGGAGCTGCAGTGGGACTTGAATTCAGTTCCTCAGGATCCAAGTCTGCTGCACTAACCACTAGGCTACTCCTCTACTAGCAACATTCTGTCTAGAATCTCAAACAGTAGCAACATTCCATGTAGAATCTCTTTGGGATTCTGGAATCTTGCTATTCTTTGGGGTTCTACATGGAATGTTGCTACTCTTTGAGATTGTGCATGGAATCTTGTTAATGGGACTTGATATGCTGCCTTTCTGAAGTTTTTGCAACTACATTCAAAGCAGTTTACATAGTATAATACAGGCACTTATTTGTACCTGGGGCAATGGAGGGTTAAGTGACTTGCCCAGAGTCACAAGGAGCTGCAGTGGGAACGGAATGCAGTTCCCCAGGGTCAAAGTCTGCTGCACTAACCATTAGGCAACTCCTCTGCTAGAAGTACAGTCTCAATTATCCAGTATTCCAACCATCTGGCATATCTAACAGACCAAACCTCCCCCCCTCCCCCAGCAATGCCATCACATTTATTTGTATTAAAAATCTTTGTTTTAGAACAGTTTTTGAAAATCGGGAACACTATGGTTTTCTTTATACATTCTTGGAAGGGTTTATGCAGTGTTTTCTGTATGTTTCTGTTATATTCTGTACATTCTTATGTTTTATTCACTTTATTGTTTGTTTGTCAGTCACATTGAACTTGAGTCTATTTCGGGCTAATGTGGGGTATAACTGTAATGAATGAATGAATAATCTGACTTTTCACTTATTTTACAATGGGCCAGTCCCATTTACGTCAGATAATTGAGACTGTACAGTACATTGGGTTCTGAGGTCTGCTGGGGTGAATTAAAGATGTGCATTTATTTGGATGAACAGGAGGTTATGTCTATGGGGAGGAAAACGGGGCATCTGCATTGTTTCCTCTGGATTTGCTTTCTTTCCTTTTTAGGATTATAATGAATGGCTTTCTTTCTATTAACTATCACTTGAATTTCTTCTTTTACCATGGCTCTTCTTTGTCAAAACCTAAATATTTCCCACTATTTGGCCTCCGGAGGCCAGACCGCATTGGAGTGAATCGAAGGCCCCTCTTTGCAAGCAGAGGTCTGGCTATTAAAGCTGAGCTCAGAAATAAAGACCATGGAGTCAATTAGTGTTTACTTAAATACTTGCCGTATCAAAAAATAAAAGGAAGAAGAAGAAGCCGAGAAAACAATCAACATTACCAAAAGCTTGTGACACCAATTTGCATCCAGTTCCAGAAGAAGGCTTTATTTATTCTCAGTCGGCACTAATCAGAAAGGGAAGGAATCGATGGATTTGCAGTGATATTCGGCCATCTGGGGCCCCCTCCCTAAGTTTTTTTTTTTCTCAGGCTGCATTCAGACAAGGGAGGGGGCAAGGGGGTAGGTGTTTTTTGTTTTATTTTTCCCTAAGAGCACGGAGGAGCTCCATATGGCTGAGATCAAAGGTGTTGCTGGGTGCATGGTTCTGCTTTATTGCCAGGCACTGCTGTTAATTAGAAAACAAGATCAGAGGCAGTATTAAAATCCAATTAAATTGATATGAACAGATTGCCAAGTGATGTTCACTAATGTATAATTGAGCACCATGCAAATTTCAGTGGCTGCCTTTTGTTTTGGGGGGTTTTTTGTTATTTTTTTTTTTTCTTTTCTTCTTCCCCCTCCTCCTTGACTCTGGAATGAATGATGAAGCTATGAAGTTTTTCCTTGTTGTATAAGATAAACAAGTTAATGTGGTGATCTAGGAGGCACTGCTTCAGTGATTGACGAAAATGAGTGTGGAATATTAAAGAGCGGCTTTATTCTCTTCTGTACGTTTGCTACGTTTTCTTCTTCATCTGTCCTTTGAGGTGTGTCTCAGCAGTGACAAGGTGTGCAGTACAGCGATTTTTGCTTTGTTTCATGTTTGTTTTCCACCTTTGCTTTCATTTTCTTTTCTTTATTTTGTTTTGAAAATAGCTATTTGCAAATTGCGAGGGCTAACCGTTTGCTGCGTGCTGGTTCCAAACCATGTGTCCTACGTATCGATCAAAAGCGCTGCTTCAGAAAACAAAACAAAAGAGAAAAGCTTGAAATTCTGGTGTGAATTTGTTTCAGAAATGAAACAGAGTAAGAAACGATTGGCCCTTTTTCCCGCAACTCGGCAAAAGGACCCCAATGTTATGTGGAGAGGCATTTTCGATATGACGTCTAAGTCCAACTTTGGACGTTTTGCAAAAAATGTCCAAAATCTGAATAGGAAAGAAGGTCATTTTCAAAAAAAGAAAAACCTCTATCTTTTGTTTTCGAAAATACCGTTTTCAACAAGGCTTTGCGATTTGGACGTTTTGCTTTTTTGGTCCATTTTCAAACAAAAAACGTCCAAGTACAAAACGCACAAAATCAAGCTATTGGGATGTAGGAGGAACCAGCATTTTTAGTAGACTGGTCGTCCAGACCAGTGGCGTAGCAAGGGCGGGGTAGGGGGGGCGATCCGCCCCGGGTGTCAAACGGGTGGTGGGTGCTCTGCTCCGTCCATCCACATCCCCCCTTGGCATGGAACCGCCACCCCTCCCCCCGACGCAGTCCCCACCTGCCAACCAGGTTCCAGCTCCGTCCACCCCCAGCGTGGCACCACATCCCCCCCCATGCAGTCCCCACCTGCCAACCAGGTTCCAGCTCCGTCCACCCCAGCGTGGCATCTCGCATCTGCAGCGCTGCTGTAAAAAGAAGAAAATCGCCTCCTCGTCGGCACTTCCCTCACTGTGTCCCGCCCTCTGACATAACTTCCTATTTCCTTGAGGGTGGGACACAGAGGGAAGGGCCGCCGATGAGGCAATTTTCTTCTTTTTACAGTAGCGCTGCAGATGCGAGGCGCCATGCTGGGGTGGACAGAGCTGGAACCTGGTTGGCAGGTGAGGACTGTGTCGGGGGGGGAGGCGGCATCACGCTGGGGTGAATGGAGCTGGAACTTGGAAGGCAGGTGGGGACTGTGTCGGGGGGGGGGTGCACAGTGGCGATCCACCCTGGGTGTCAGGCAACCACGGAACGCCACTGGTCCAGACATCCCAGGAAAGCAATAGGGCACTCTAGGGGGCACTGCAGTGGACTTCATAAAATGCACCCAGGTACACATCTCACCATTGCTCCCTTATCTTGTCTGCTGAGCCCCCCAAAACCCACCCAAAACCCACTACCCCCAACTATATACCACTACCATAGCCCTTACAGGTGAAGGGGGCACCTATATGTGGGTACAGTGGGTTTCTGGTGAGTTTTGGAGGGCTCACAGATTCCTCCACAAGTGTAACAGGTAGGAAGAGACATGGGTCTGGGTCCACCTGTTTGCAGTGCACTGCACCCACCACTAGACTGTTCCAGGGACCTGCATGCTATTCTAATAGACCTGAGTATAACATCTGAGGTTGGCATAGAGGCTGGCAAGTAATGTTTTTAATCACATTTTTGGAGGGTGGGAGGGAGTTAGTGACCACTGGGGGAGTAAGGGGAAGTCACCCCTGATTCCCTCCAGTGGTCATCTGGTCATTTAGGGCACCTTTTTGTGCCTTATTCGTTATAAAAACAGGTCTAGCTCAAAACGTATTAGTGTTTAGTCTTGGACAATTTTGTTCTGTTCCATTATGGCTGAAAAACGTTCAACTGTTAGGAATTCCCAAATCCCGCCCTTAACATGCCCCCGACACGCCCCCCCTTGTGAATTGAATGCACTTCTGATGGACTTCGTAGAAAAACGTCTAAAAATTGGTTTTGAAAATATCAGTTTGGTCATTTTTGTGAGAAAAACGTCCGAATGCTGCTTTATGTCACTTTTTGGACGTTTTTCTTTTTTGAAAATGAGCCCAGTAGTAAACAGTAAGTGATGTCAGATAAAGACCTGAATGGTCCATCCAGTCTGCCCAACAGTCACATTCGTTATCAATTCAAGATTAAATCAAACAATGAACGTGAGATTATATACTTGATCATGGTCTTTCTTTGTTGTTTCAGGGACACAAACCGTAGAAGTCCGCCCAGTTCTGTTCCAAATACTTGAATTGCCGTCAAAGCCCACTTCAGCCTATCCAAACCTGTCATGTCGCTTGCGGGACACAGACTGTAAGAAGTCTCCCCGGCAATGTCCTCATGTTTCAAATTACTGGAGTCTCTGTCAAAGCCCCCTCAAGCCCATCCTAAACTGGATTCCTATATGCGGGACATAGACCATACAAGCCAGCCCAGCACCAGCCTTAGTTGATACAGCCAGAGTTACCATCTAAGCACCACTCGACATGCAAACACATATGCAAACCTTTAAATTTTGTGTTTTATACCATTCATTTTCTAATTAGAGATTCTCTGTGTTCATTCCACACCTTTTTCAATTCTGCCACAATTTTATTCCTCACCACCTCAGTCAGGAAGGTATTTTCCAGGCATCAACCACTCTCTCCATAAAAAAGAATTTCCTGGCATTAAGTCTACCACCTCAATTCATGTCTTCTAGTTTTACCATTTTCCCTTCTCTGTAAAATATTTGTTTCTCTATTAATACCTTTCAAGGATTTCAACTGTTGATTTTTGTTGTGTTATTCCACGTGACTACATATTTTCAGTGGAAAGAGCCTATTGACATTGCCATGCCTATCCACTTACCCATACAACATAACAAATATAAACCCAAAACATTAACTACCCCAAGTCACACCCTCCCTACATCAGACAGTTTGAAAATACTCGGTGTCACATTTGACCGTAACCTAACTCTCGAGAGCCAAATGTTCCATGCAATGTGGAAGCTTAAACAACTAAAACCCTTCTTCCCAAGGGCAACCTTTCGATACCTAATACAGTCAAGGGTCCTAAGCCATGCAGACTACTGCAATGGTATCTACGCGGGATGCATGGAACAAGTAACAAAAAAAATCCAGACCGCCCAAAACACTGCAGCCAGATTGATATTCGGCAAGACACGCTTCGACAGTGCCAAACCTCTTCGAGAAAAACTGCACTGGCTCCCAATCAAGGAGCGGATCATCTTCAAAATTTGCACTCTGGTCCACAAAAAAATATATGGTGTAGTCCCAGGATACATGATAGACCTCATAGATCTACCAACAAGAAACAGAGTCAGTACTGCTAGATCATATCGAAATCTGTACTACCCAAACTGCAAAGGATTGAAATACAAAACAACTTACGCATCTGGCTTCTCCTACATAAGTGCACAATTATGGAATGGCCTCCCAAACGCTGTGAAAACAATCCAGGACCACTTTAGCTTCCGGAAATCACTGAAGACCATCCTGTTCCAAAAGGCTTACCCTACTGACCCAACTTAAATGCCTGAATCCAGCAACACAACGAAACCAAAGCCCGTAACGAACACTATATAACTCTTCTCTTCGATTCTCCTAATGTATCTGTAACACATGATCCTCTTTGATAATAACATCACTTTGTATCTGTTTTTCATTGAAGGCGACTAACGCCTTACGGTATTATGTAAGCCAAATTGAGCCTGCAAATAGGTGGGAAAATGTGGGGTACAAATGTAACAAATAAAATAAATAAATACAAGCATGTAGAGCAGGTCCAGAGTCTGTTATTGGATTTATTTGTACCAAAAATCTTTGTTTTAGAACAATTTTTGAAAACTGGGAACATTGTGCCTTTGTTTATACATAGTTTGAGGGGTTTATGCAGTGTTTTCTGTATTACATTTGCGTTATATTCTGTACATTATTATGTTTTATTCACTTTATTGTTTGTTTGTAAGCCACATTGAACTTGGCATCTCTGGCTATGGGCACACAGAGCTCATTCCCTGAATCTACTGACCACATCTCATGCAACTTGCAGGGAGCAAAAGGGAGGGGTTGGAGGAGGAAGAGGAGCACCTGTTTAGAGGAAGCAAGTGGAAGAAAGTAGGAGGGGAAGGGCTGAAAAGCCCCAGCCCCTGATCCCAGGACTGTGGATTCCACTGAGGGAAGTGGAGGAGGAAGAAGGCTGCATCTTGGAGTGCAAGTAACCACACACTGTAAGTTATTAATAGGAAGGGAAAGGAATATAAATCGCAAAAGGTAAGTGAGGTGAGGAATGGGTGTAGGTGAGTACATAGGCGGTCGGTGGCCCAACTATTTGAGGAGGCTAAAGGGGGTGGGGTTAGGGGTGGGGCTTACATCCATAATTGTCTGACAACACACAGAAAAAAAATAAGTAAAAATAAAAATCATCACAAACAAGATATAAGAAAACCAATGGACTGCATTAGGGGCTTATAGCCCATTAGTTATGTCTAAACAAAAGAGACTCTTTTGTTTAAACATAACTAAATGGGCTGAGATCTGCATGAAACAAAATATTCATTTTTTTATTTTGACTTAAAACCTGCCTCAGAGCCAGCACTTACCTCTCAATGTGCGCTGCATGCCACAATTTTCTTTTGAATTTATTATGGTCTTCTACCATCGAAGCGAAGGAAGTGGATGGAAACTCTTAGCCAGCCTTGCCTTCTCAGTGACGGCCCCGCCCGCGCGTTCCCAACTTTGCGGAAGTTGCATCATGACGGGAGCGCCCTCGTAGGGAAGGCTGACTGGCTGAGGGCTGAAGGCAGCAGATGAGTCAGCGCGAATCGACGATCGCTATTCGCTACTACTGTAGCGAATAGCAATTAAGGCGGGAGCACTCAGGAGTCAGGACTCGATCATGTCGGCAGGGCAGCAGCCGCCAGCCCTGAAGGCTGAAGAGACTGAGGCGCGCGGGGGAGGGAAAGAGGAGAAACGGGGCGCAGGCAGCACTGCAAAGAAGAGAGAGGAGTCGGGACTGGTTGGAGGAGGAGAACGGAACGGAGAAGAATAAAGACGGAGAAACAGCTGATCCACCCTGCTCCTGTTGTTGAGAACTTGTGGCTGCCGGCCTCCCCAAGCCTCATACACTGGGCGCCTATGGGTGAGTAGTATGAGAAGGAAGTGTGAGAGGAGACAAATGGGGGAGATGAGGAGGAAATATTTGGCTGGATAAAAGAAAAAGTTAGTGCTGCAGGAGATGAGTGTTGGTAGGAAGTGAGGAGAGGGTGGCACAAAAGTGAGTAAATGTTGGGGAGGTGTGGAAGTTAAGAAGTCTGAGGTTCAAGTGCCTTTTATAGTTGTTGAAGGCTTCCAAAGGAAAGAAAATAGCAGAGGTGTGCTTACTCTTACCACATGACACTTCTCTTTTTAGATGGGTTCAGCCGAGGGAAGTCTCTGCCTCATCAATTTGCCAGTTAATGTAGTGTATCTAGATTTTCAGAAAGCTTTTGATAAAGTTCCTCATGAGAGACTCCTGAGAAAATTAAACAGTCATGGGATGGGAGGTAAGGTTCTGGTGTGGCTTAGAAATTGGTTATTGGACAGAAAACAGAGAGTGGGGTTAAATGGTCATTTCTCTCAATGGAGGAGGGTGAACAGTGGAGTGCCACAGGGATCTGTACTGGGACCGGTGCTATTTAACATATTTATAAATGCTATGGAAATCGGAATGATGAGTGAGGTAATTAAATCTGCAGATGATACAAAACTGTTCAAGGTTGTCAAAACACGTGCGGACTGTGAAATATTGCAGGAAGACCTTAGGATATTGGAAGACTGGGTATCCAAATGGCAGATGAAATTTAATGTGGACAAATGCAAGGTGATGCACATTGGAAACAATAATCCGAATCATAGTTACCTGATGCTAAGGTCTACCTTGGCGGTCAGCACTCAAGAAAAAGATCTAGGTGTCATTCTAGATAATAGGCTGAAATCTTCTGTTCAGTGTGCGGCGGCAGCCGAAAAATCAAACAGGATGCTAGGAATTATTAGGAAAGGAATGATGAATATGACCAAAAATACTATAATGCTTTTGTATCACTCCATGGTACATTCACACCTTGAGTATTTCGATCAGTTCTGGTCACCGTATCTCAAAAAAGATATAGCGAAATAAGGAAAGGTTCAAAGAAGATCTACCATGGAACTCCTTTCATATGAGGAAAGGTTAAAGAGGTTAGGGCTCTTCAGCCTGGAAAAGAGATTATATGATTGAGGTCTACAAAATCCTCAGTGGTGTAGAGCGAGTAGACGTAAATCAATTTTTTTGCCTGTTCCAAAAGTACAAAGACTAGGGGACACTCGAGGAAGTTACATGGAAATACGTTCAAAACAAATAGGAGGAAATATTTTTTCACTCAACGAATAGTTAAGCTCTGGAACTCATTGCCGGAGGATGTGCTAACAGTGGTTAGTGTATCTGGGTTTAAAACTTTTCCTGGAGGAAAAGCCTATAGTCTGCTATTGAGGCAGACATGGGAAGCAACTGCTTGCCCTGGGATTTGTAGTGTGGAATGTTGCTACTCTGAGATTCTGCATGGAATCTTGTCACTCTTTAGGATTCCGGAATCTTGCTATTCTTTGGGGTTCTACATGGAATGTTGCTACTCTTTGAGATGCTGCATGGAATCTTGTCACTCTTTAGGATTCCAGAATCTTGCTATTCTTTGGGGTTCTACATGGACTGTTGCTACGATTTGGGTTTCTGCCAGGTACTTGTGACCTGTCTTGGCCACTGTTTGGAAAACAGGATACTGGGCTAGATTGACCATTGGTCTGACCCAGTATGGCTACTCTTATGTTCTTATGTTATGATCAGATCTTTATGACCAGGAAGATGGAGTATTTGGAAAACCAGATGAGAAGAAACACTTTGAGGTTTTTGAACTTTCCTAAATCACCTTTAATTCCAGCTATTGATATATAGCTAAAAAGGAACTACCGTCGTTCCCACCCCCAGCGAGCCATCATATCCGACGCTACCAAAAAAATGTTTATTTTTGTAGTGTCGCCAGGTTAGCATAGGAGCCCTTACTGCCACCTCAGTAAGTGGTGGTAAAGGCTCCACCCCCAAAATGGCCGCGCGGCAAGTGCTTCACTTGCCACACAGCCATTTCTTTAAAAAAAAAAGATCTACCTTTTACATGCTGCAGAAAAAGGGAGCCTAGGCACGCGTCAAAAATACGCACCGATGCTAGCACAGGCCTCCTTTTGCCGCAGCTTGGTAAAAGGGGCCCTGAGTGCCTCAAGAAGCACTTAACCAGGCAGTTTCAATGAATATCCCTTTGTCTGCCACAGCACTGTCTGGGCAGAGCCAAGGCGGCCTGGGGGCAAAGATGGGGAGGTCCCTGAAGTTATGTGGGCACCAGGGGCGTAGCCAGACTTCAGGGGGAGGGGGGTCCAGAGCCCGAGGTGAGGGGGCACATTTTAGCCCCCCCCCCCCCCCGGTGCTGCCAACCTCCCCCCCCACGGCCCGCCATTACCGACATTGCCCCCCCCCCCCCGCTGATGGAGACCCCCCTCCCCCGCCATTACCGACTTTGCCCCCCCGCTGATGATGACCCCCCCCCCCCGCCATTGCCAACTTTGTCCCCCCCTGCCACCGACCCTCTAGACCCCCCTCCCATCGCCAACCCGCCGTTGCCTACCTTTGCTGGCGGGGGACCCCAACCCCCACCAGCTGAGGTTCTCTTCTTCTCATAAAAGGCTTCCTTCTGTTTCTGATGTCCTGCGGGTCGTCGGCAGGGGGGTCCAGGGCCCCCCAGGCCCCACGTAGCTACGCCACTGGTGGGCACCACCAATATTCAGTCATGGTGCTCATATAGGTAAACCAGCAAGCAGGAGCACTAGAATAGCAGACCTAACTTCGCCTAGTTAGCCATGTGGTACAGCACTGAATATTGGCCATACCCACATAACTTCAGGTTATCACCGCTGAACTGGATAGTCAATACTGGTGCTCAGACATGACTTTGCATTAAATAATCTGGTTCTAGTTGGCTGAATATTGACCAGATAGAGCTTAGTAGTTGGTGGGGATGGGCAAACTGGATAGGACATATGCCCTTTATGTGCTAGTGATGCATATGGGAAAGAGAAACCCGAATTATAGCTACGTAATTCAAGGTTCCACATTAGGAGTCACCGACCAAGAAAGGGATCTAGGCATTGTCGTTGATGATATGTTGAAACTCTCTGCTCAGTGTTCTGCGGTGGCTAAGAAAGCAAATAGAATGATAGGTATTATTAGGAAAGGAATAGAAAAAAAATGAGGACCTTATAATGCCTTTATATCGCTCCATGGTGCGATTCTGTTCAGTTCTGGTCGCCGCATCTCAAAAAAGATATATTGGAATTAGAAAAGGAAAAGAGAAAGGCGACAAAAATGATAAAGGGGATGGGACGACTTCCCTATGAGGAAAGGCTGAAGCGGCTAGAGCTCTTCAGCTTGGAGAAAAGATGGTTGATTAGAGATGTGCTAGAGGTCTATAAAATAATGAGTGGAGTGGAACAGGTAGACGTGAATCATTTGTTTACTCTTTCCAAGAATACTAGGACTGGGGGGCATGCGATGAAGCTACAAAGTAGTACATTTAAAATGAATTAGAGAAAATGTTTCTTCACTCAACGTGTAATTAAACTCTGGAATTCGTTGCCAGAAAATGTGGTAAAGGCGGTTAGCTTAGCGGAGTTTAAAAAAAGGTTTGGCCGGCTTCCTAAAGGAAAAGTCCATAGACCGTTATCAAATGGACTTGGGGAAAATCCACTATTTCTGGGATAAGCAGTATAAAATGTATTGTACTTTTTTGGGATGTTGCCAGGTATTTGTGACCTGGATTGGCCACAGTTGAAACCAGGATGCTGGGCTTGATGGACCTTTCGTCTGTCCCAGTATGGCAACACTTATGTACTTATGCTATCATTTTTCTATACTTCTGTTTCCATAAAAATGCATTCTGTGGATCACATACTGAGGAAAATGCTCACTTGTTGGAAAAATCATGACATATCTGATTTAAAAAAATAAAAGAAAAACAAATCAAATATATGTCTAAGAACTGCCACATGAATTTTTCTACCTCATAGGCTCCATCAAGGAATTTGATTACAAATGTAAATCAGGAAGGACAAACAATTCCGTTAATGGAGGCTCAACATCTCCTGCACTGTACATATGAGTGGATACACTTGTACGAGCCCAAAGGTGTAGCTAAATTAGATATCCATCTTAGCTAGGCCAAAAAGCAAGGAAACCACAATGTACTTCCTGCCTTTTTATAGAAGCTGCTGTTAATTGTGAGAAATTTGCACAGGATGTCTTGCAGCTGTGCCAGGTGAATGTAGACAGATAGGGTTTGCTTTAAAAGTCCCACTGAACTTCTCTTGCAATTCTACTGCACTGTTTGCTCACTGCAGAATAACAGAGGAAGTGCTGCCACCGTTTCTCCAGGTGTGAGTATAAATGATGAGTGTGAGTGTAAGAAAATACATGCAAGTGCGCTTTGTGAGTACAAGCCATGCATGTGCGATGATAAGAGGACAGCTAAGAGTCTTAGACTGAAGCATATCTGTTGTGAGTGTAAGGCTGGATAGCGAAAACAGAGAGTCCCACAAGGCACTTAAAATAAACAAGTATTGCAATATACCCAGGACCAGCTCAAGGGATTGTGGCAGCCTGAGCCAATTTTTGCTTTTCCATACTCATTTTAGGACCGATTTTGTGATATCAAAAGCTCATACTATGGTAATGGCCCCAAAGAAGAAGGTAACTTTGCTGTTCATCATTCTATTTTTCCAGTTGGATTGGGCCTGGTTTCTCTTTACTACCTCCTCTTGTTGGTTTACGCCTAACTCCTTTTTTTATGATCTTATTTCCATTTTCTGCTTCTCCGTTCTCCCTGTCTTGTTCCCTCCTTCTCATATCTCTTTACTACCTCCACTTGTTGGTTTTCGCCTAACTCCTTTTTTTATGATCTTATTTTCATTTTCTGCTTCTCCGTTCTCCCTGTCTTGTTCCCTCCTTCTCATATCTCTTTACTACCTCCTCTTGTTGGTTTTCGCCTAACTTCTTTTTTTATGATCTTATTTCCATTTTCTGCTTCTCCGTTCTCCCTGTCTTGTTCCCTCCTTCTCATATCTCTTTACTACCTCCTCTTGTTGGGTTTCGCCTAACTCCTTTTTTAGGATCTTATTTCCATTTTCTGCTTCTCCGTTCTCCCTGTCTTGTTCCCTCCTTCTCATATCTCTTTACTACCTCCTCTTGTTGGGTTTCGCCTAACTCCTTTTTTAGGATCTTATTTCCATTTTCTGCTTCTCCGTTCTCCCTGTCTTGTTCCCTCCTTCTCATATCTCTTTACTACCTCCTCTTGTTGGTTTTCGCCTAACTTCTTTTTTTATGATCTTATTTCCATTTTCTGCTTCTCCGTTCTCCCTGTCTTGTTCCCTCCTTCTCATATCTCTTTACTACCTCCTCTTGTTGGGTTTCGCCTAACTCCTTTTTTAGGATCTTATTTCCATTTTCTGCTTCTCCGTTCTCCCTGTCTTGTTCCCTCCTTCTCATATCTCTGATATTGATTCTTCTGTTTCATCTTTTTTTCTCCATTTCTTTTAGCTGCCTTTTTATCTACCTACAGCTAGATTTTTATTTTTGTCATTATGACAAGCATTTAATGTCACAGGCATAACATAGCAATTTACCTTCCTCCTTATCCCCCTCCAGTCTTCAGTCTCCCTCTTTTCACCTTTCACTAACTTACCACCTTTCCATTTCCTGTTCTTAGTTCCCTAATTTTCCCATTTCCTACCTCTGTCTCACTACTTCCCCGGCCCCCATTCTCCCTATTTTCTGTGAAACTACTGCTAGAGGTCATGGCTGCCATTTTAGAGCTGTAGCTACAAGGGCAGGAGCCAATGAGGTTCACTCTTACCCAGTGACTCAGGGAGGTTACGGTAGGTCCAGGGGGGCCTACATGGAAGTAGGAAGGGATTGGTAATGATGGCGGGGTCACAGGGGGATCAGAATCGGGGGCCATGTAACGATGATAGGGTCACAGGGAGTATCAGAATTGGGGGTTTGGGTAATTGTCACAGGGCTGGTGTTGGGAAGGAGGGGAGCAGGTATGAGAGATTCAGGCCACTTTCCGGAAGCTATGCAGGTGTCAGCCAATATTCAGTGTTGGCACCCACATAGCAAAGTGGGTATATTTAGTACTGCTTTTTATGCTTAGCTACGCAGGCACTGGGGCTGACTATTGCCAGCATTCAAGTAACTGCTGGTTCCTCCCTGATTCTACCCCATAACACCTCTCTCCAACTTGGTACCAAAATGGCCAGTTAGGGTCAATAATCAGCAGGACTGTCCAGTTAAGTGCCACTTAATATCGATGGATAGCCAGCCCCGAGCAATTTAAGTGAGCAGGAGCCTCTATTGACTGGATTATATTTTGCATTGGCCTTTATTAAAACACCTCCATAAGTTTGTTCGGTGCCGAGCACACTGGGTCTTGTGTTTTATTGAACATGGGGTTTCCCGTATACCGAGAGGCCTGTTTACTTAGTGTGGATTTCAGCACACACTAAGCCTTAGGGCAGCCTACTCAAACGTCAACTGTATAGTAACAACAGCCAGTGTGCTAAAATTTCCACACTATCTTCTCAGTGTTGAATGGGGCTGGGGCTGGAAGGGTTATGGCAGGGGCGTAGCTAGGTGAAGCCACGGGGGCATGGGCCCCCTAAGATTTAGTCCTGGCCCCCTCTACTTTCAACCCCCTCCCCCACCGCCGCTGCAAGGTACCTTTGCTGGTGGGGGTCCCCAACCCACCGCCATCCTTAGTCTTCTTCAGCGCCGGTGTCTGGCGCGTTCGCTGATCTGTGCTGTGAGTCCTGGCATCCTGCTCGTCCTGCACGTTCCTTTAAGTGAAGACTAAGGCTGGAGGTGATTGGGGACCCCCGCCAGCAAAGGTACCTTGCAGTATCGGTGGGGGGGGGGGAGTCGAAAGTGGCGGGGGAGGGGCGACAGTGGCAGGGGGGTCGAAAGTGGCAGGGAAGGGTCAGCGGTGGGGGGGTCTTCAGCTGGTGGAGGTGGGCTAAAATGCGCCCCTCCACCTTGGTCTCTGGACCCCCCTCCTGCCGAGGTCTGGCTACTCCCCTGGGTTATAGGCGGAGATTGGATATGGAACGCATGTTCTAGTTAAAGCTTGGTAATTAGCACGCATTGAGGCTCATTTTCAAAAGAGAAACACGTTTAAAAAGTGGCATAAAACGGCATTTGGACATTTTGCTTACCAAAACATTCAAATTGCTATTTTCAAAACCCATTTTCTAAACATTTTGCTATGCAGTTCATCTGCAGTGCTATCAGATCACAAGGAGGCATGTCAGGGGCGTGTTGAGGTTGGGATTCAAGCGTTCCTAAGACTTGGACATTTTGTTCCATAATGGAACAAAACAAAAACGTCCAAGGCTACAAATGAGACATTTTGGTCTAGACCTGTTTTTATCATGACTAATTCAGAAAAAGGTGCCCCAAATGACCACTGAAGGGATTAAGGCATGACCCCACCCCCATACTCCCCCAGTGGTCACTGAACCCCTCCCACCCTCCACCCCCCACCCCCTAAAGATGTGAATGAAACAGTACATACCAGCCACTATGACAGCTTCAGATGTTATGGCCAGTCCTAGTAGAGCAGCAAGAAGGTCCCTGGAGTAGCCTAGTGGTCAGTGCAGTGGATGTAAAGAAGGGGAAACAGACCCATAAACCACTTTAACTGTTACACATATAGCTGACACTAGGGTTACCATATGTCCGGATTTACCCGGACATGGGCGGGTTTTGCCAACCTGCCCGTTTGTCCGGATATCTGGACAAACGGGCAGGCTGGCGGGCGGGCCGTCCTATGCTAGCCTCCCGGCCCTCCCCTCCCCTTACTTACTACTCTACTGCCCTTGTGGTCTAGTGACCTTTTCCACCTTCGGGGCAGGAAAGAGCCCCCTCTTTCCTGCCCGGAGCACTGCCCTGCATTCTGTTGCTGATCTCTGCGCTGATTCAAAATGGCTGCTGAGAGTTGAAGCAACCTCGCGAGTCTTCAACTCTCGGCGGCCATTTTGAATCGGTGCCGAGATCAGCAACAGGATGCAGGGCAGCGCTCCGGGCAGCAAAGAAGGGGCTCTTTCCTGCCCCAAAGAGGTCACTAGACCACCAGGGCAGTAGAGTAAGGTAAGGGAAGGGGGGGGAGGGGAGTGGAGGGGGGTGACGGGGTGTGTGACAGGGGGCGGTGCGAGGGTGTGAAAGGGATCGGGGCATGTGTCCTCTTTTTGGGGGACTGAATATGGTAACCACAGGTGACACCTGCAGCAATAAGAGCTATGTAGTGGTGTACATTGTACAATACAGAAGAATAATGGTGAGCTGTGTACATAGGCGGTCGGTGGCCCAACTGTTTGGGGAGGCTAAAGGGGCGGGGTTAGGGGTGGGGCCAGGGGTGGAGCTTAAATCCATAATTGTCTGATCACACACAGAAAAAAAAAATAAATAAATGTCACAATTAATACCTTTTATTAAATTTAGATATTAGCTATGTATCATATGTCAAAGAATAAAGTGGTTGCTCAAAGCATATACTAACCACAATCGCTCAACTGCAAAACACTGTGCACAACTTTGTGCAAAAACACACTCTGAACCTTACTGTACCATAAATATTACACTGGGCAGAACCTAATACACCAATATATCACCCATACGGAAAATGTAGACCGTCAACAATATTGAAACAAGGGATCATAATATCACAATTCTCATGTAGAGCCACAAAACATCCTAATTCATGTTTAATGTGGGATAAAATGTCATAAATAAGTAAATAAACTTTTAATGTTGAACACCTAATTCTCAAAGTGGACATATTCCAAACACTATAATGAAAATAAAATGATCTTTTCTACCTTTGTTGCCTGGTGACTTTGTTTTTCTGATTGTGCTGGCCCAGTATCCGATTCTGCTGCTATCTGTCCTATTAACTCCGTTTCCAGGGCTTCCTTTCCATTTATTTGTTTACTTTCCGCCTTTCTTCTTCATTTCTTGTCCTACATCCGTAAGTAAAAGCTGGGTCCTCCGCAGACTGTCCAGTGGATCCAGCTTTTACCTATTTTCTTCATCCATGTGCAGTTTTTCTACTCTCTTCCTTTTCTGTCATCTCATCTCCTTCCTCACTCCTCCTTTCCCCTCCATGTCCAGCAACCCTCCTCTACCCCCCTACCCTCCCCTCCATCCACCCATATCCAGCAACTCTCCTCTCCCCTGCCCTCTCCTCTCCCCTTCTTCCACCATGTCCAGCAACCCTCCTCTCCCCTTCCCTCCATCCAGCAACCCTCCTCTCCCCTTCTTCCACCATGTCCAGCAACCCTCCTCTCCCCTTCCCTCCATCCAGCAACCTTCCTCTCCTTTTCTTCCACCATGTCCAGCAACCCTCCTCTCCCCTTCCCTCCATCCAGCAACCCTCCTCTCCCCTTCTTCCACCATGTCCAGCAACCCTCCTCTCCCCTTCCCTCCATCCAGCAACCCTCCTCTCCCCTTCTTCCACCATGTCCAGCAACCCTCCTCTGCCCTTCCCTCCATCCAGCAACCCTCCTCTCCCCTTCTTCCACCATGTGCAGCAACCCTCCTCTCCCGTCTGCCCTGTTTCCTTCCTGCCCCCCCCCCCCCGTACCTTTAAATATTATAGTTTTGCTGGAGTCGCGGGCAGCCGGCATTGAAGACATCGGCAGGCTTACGCCGGTTCCAGCAGCCTTCCCTTCCCTCGTTGCAAGTCGGATGATGGCTCCGCCCTCTTCTGACGTATTTCCTGTTTCTACGAGGGCGGAGCCATCATCCGACTTGCAACGAGGGAAGGGAAGGCTGCTGGAACCGGCGTAAGCCTGCCGATGTCTTCAATGCCGGCTGCCCGCGACTCCAGCAAAACTATAATATTTAAAGGTACGGCGGGGGGCGGGGCGGGGCAGTGGCGGGCTGGGGAGGCTTAGCCTCCCCAAGCCTCTTATATGGGGCGCCTATGGCTGTGTACCTGGGACCTTTTATGTGAAGTCCTCTGCATTGCCCCCTAGAGTGCCGCACTGCTCTCCTGGGATGTCTGTGTGGCCAGTCTACTAAGAATGCTGGCTCCTCCTACATCCCAAAGGCTTGATTTTGTGCATTTTTCACGTGGACATTTTTTTTAAATGGTCCAAAAAGATATAGCACTAAGCACAATATCTAGCAAATGGCCTTTTTTGAAAAAAAAAAATGGACGTTTTTCTGGTTTTGAAAATGACTGTGTTTGCTACTTGATTATTGTGGAAAATGTCCAAAGTCAGATTTAGACGTCATACTGAAAATGCCCCTCCAAGTCACTTATGCTATAAGCGCAAGTGCATTTACTGTACCTCAAGAGGAATTTTTGGGTAAAGAAACTTGAGGAAGCATCTGGACAGCTCCCAACAGTAAATTCACAGTTTTTACACTTACCACACATTAATTTTTGCCATTAAAACCTGGTGTAATACCCCATGATACTGGCATTACTAAGATTAGATGATGGATTTTTCCAGAGGTCCTGGGGGTAGGGAGGTGTCTGCCAGTGGGCTGGAGAGAGTGTTATGAGGCCTGCCCAGGGGAGGGGTTGGCAGAGAAGTAGCAGAGATAAAGTGAATCCTTGTAGTGACTGACAGCAGGGATCGAATTCGAGTTTAATAAAAGGGAATGGAGGATTGGGGGATCCTAAAGTGAAGAAAATTAATTCAAGCTGAATAAAGGAATAGTTGCTGCCCCTATAAGTGGTGACTGGAAAGGAAACAGAGCTTCAGGTGGATGAGGGGAATCCAGCCTGGAAGCGGGACCAGAGCAGGGGAAGCCTGTCTAAGGCCGGAGCGTAGCCCTGCGAGGTGCACCGCTGGAAGAAGGACAGCCTGAAAGAAACAGATTAATGTCGGGTGTAAGAGGATCAGCCTTGGGGTTATTGTTGACACAACAGGATGGGTAAAGGACAGGGATCTGTATAAATATGTACAGAATTGAGACTTTCAAAGCGTGAAGAAGACTGGATAACTTCATCACCCATGGTGTTGAATGGAGCTGTGTATATATAAAAGGTTCTGAAGTGTTCACTGGCCGGTTGCTGAAATTCCAGTAAAGTTCTGTTGTGTTCTAAAAAATGACTGGAGCGCAGCGTGATAATTATTGGCAAGGGAGTGAGAGCAGTTGCTCCCGGACTGAGAGAAGTAGCAGTATAAAGGACCCAGTACACTCCCAACACCCCGGATCTCTATTCCAAACCACTGACCCGCTCTCCAGCTTGACTGCAGGCGAATTGGGACTTAATTGTGGTGTGTGTGTGTGTGGGCCCCTGAGACACCATGAGAGGAAATTTGCTTGTGGGCCAAGGTTGGACTCCAAGTTGGAACCAAAGCCGAACTAGCAGGATGTGAGACCCATGTGCACTGCTAAGTGCAAAAACATATTGTACTTTACTAAATAGGCCCCTACGTTTTACTTCATGGCCTTATACTGCTTCCTTTCCTTACATTGATTTGGTCAAGTCTAACGTTTTCTGCAATTTATGGGTTTCTCATGAGAGACCAACAAGGAGAACATGGAAGAGCCTTACTAAAGGTAGAGAGGAGATAACCTACACATTCTGCAAGGAGCAGCAGATAGTAGAGCTGCCAAGGGGGTCCAATCTTTTAGAGGGAGACCTTAAGCCATGCCCCCAGCCACACCCAGTCATGCCCACTCCACTTTCTGCCTCCACCTCCGATAGACCTCAGTTCGGCAACCCAGCACCTACAGCCCAGGGGCGTAGCCAGACAGCAGATTTTGGGTGGGCCTAGGCAAGAAGTGGGTGGGCACCAAATGTTCTCTCCCCCACCCCCACTTCAAAAAAATATCTCAGCTGGTGGGAAAATGCTTCTCTCCAGTCTCCACCTTGGTAGTCTGCAGCAGACATGCGCTGAAAACTGAGCATGCGAAGGTGCCAGTATTGTGGAGAGCAGCATTTTCATTACCATGTGATACTGTTGGATGGGCCTGAGCCCTAAGTGGGTGGGCCCCGGCCCACCCAAGCCCACCTGTGGCTATGCCACTGCTACAGCCTCCTCCCCCCACCTCAGGCAGCAGGAGATGTCTTAATAAAACATCATCTCCTGCTGCCTCAGGACCAGTTTTGTGATAAGGGCTGAGAAAGTTTGCATCTCTTATCACATGACATCTCGTTAATGCATCTCCTGCTGCTGATGGAGGGAGAGGCTGCTGAGCAGGAGTTCTTCACTCCCATGAGTGTGGGAAATAAGAGACTTGGCAGGTATGAGGTAGGATTCTAGCCACCTTACTGGGCAGAATAGATGCACCGTGCTGGACTTTTATCTCTTACTATGTTACAGATCTATCACAAGGCCTAAAGGAGCATACAAAGTTCCTAGAGTTACAGGATGTCTTGCAGAATTTTGCTTTTTATGCAAAACCCTGGTCAAAAAAAGTTGCACGCTCTGACAAGCAGTTAACTGGTGGTTGAAACATTCACGTGTGGAAATTGTACAGCATAGCATTATTGGGACTTGACCACCAGCTAAATCTCACAATTGCCTGCACTTCTACGTATATCTATGGGCTGCAGGTACAAAATCCTTATACTGAGCCCACAAAATGTTCGAATAATGTGTTGGTGAAATGCTGCATTAAACAAATTCTACATTCTACTGCACTTACAGATCTGCAACACGTCATGTCTTTCACCTTTACATTATTATTTTTTTTAATTAATGAATTTTGGTTATAACTATATACAACTACGACATGCACTTAACCAACCACATTGGTAGGGGTGGCAGGATGAGGATTGAACAAAGAAAGCTTGTTTTTACCTCTTTTTATTTTAGCAAATGCTATAACTGCATCAGATTTGAGTTGGTGAACTTCTAGTGACTTGCCGCTGAGATTGCCAAGTCCCCAGGCCCCCATAGGATGCTACTTTGGATAAATAGACAGTGCAGAAATAGAAATTAGACTTAACTAGCAAAGAAAGAAGTTCAATTACTTTGAAAATGAAAAGCAGCTCCAATATTCAGGTTCGATAACCCTCCGTCCTGCATTTTGCCATTACCAGCCCATTTAAGTGAACCAGCTATCAACTGTTACATTACTGGTTAATTTAAAAAGCTTCTGCTGAATCATGCAATAAATAGAAATAGAAAATGAGTGTTTTCTCATCAATGTATAATCCTATTTTATAGAAGTCACCCAAGTATGCAAAACCCAAACAAGCCAATTTTTTTGTTTAAACATTTTGGGCTGTATTCACCACGGCTTTCAATCCGTAGGCACAGAATGAGAAAAGGTCCTTTTTTGAATATATATATATATATTTTTTTTTTTAATTTAAACAGCCTTGTAGCTTGTATTTCCAATGATATTTGTAGCCTGAAGCTACTTTTTTCAAAACCCCCCACCCCCAAGGGATGACAGCAGCTGCAACAGAGCCACGGAAGCCCAGGGGAACTGCAAGCAGAAATAGAGACAGGAAGCACAGCCACGTGGCCACTGAAGTGGTGAGAGAAAGTTGCTGGGGCAGCACAGTCGATGAAAACTCTAGGGAATCACAGAGGGCATAGCAGTGCCCCTTACCCTGTAGCCCACTGCTTCTGGGAGCCACGGAAAAGGAGAGCAACAGAACTGAAGGAGGAAGCTGAGCTGGGTGTGAGCAGGAGTGAGACTGACAGCTTCCACTCAAGTAGCCACAAAGCTAAAGTGCTCAGAAGGAGTGTTGGCGTGAAAGCAGGAGAAGTAGCACCAGAGCTTGGGCCAAGCAGGTACAGCAAGTCCAGTGGTCACAGTGGCTCCAGTGGGGAACTGAGAGAAGGTTAGACGGGTTCCAAATTTGAGTTGGTGAACTTCTAGTGACTTGCCGCTGAGATTTCAAAGTCTCCAGGCCCCCATAGGAAGCTACTTTGGATAAACAGACAGTGCAGAAATAGAAATTAGACTTAACTAGCACAGAATTCTTCAAGAAGCAGAAGAGGAAGAGGAAGGGAGGAACTTCTTGGGGAACAGTCCCTTTTGAACAGATAAAAGCCTACAAAAAAAACTGATGTGCATAAGAGAAGACCATTGAAGAGGGGCTCAGCTAGAGAAGAGAACTATGGAGAATGAGGTAGCTACAGGAAGCTGTGCCAGACAAAAGGAGAGCGGGAGAGGAGGCGAGGGACTCAGTGCCAAGGAGAAGGAAAAAGCGCTCTGCCTGGAGAGAGGGAAAGAAGTCAAGCCTGGAGAAAACGAGAGCCTGGAGGGGGGAACCCAGCACAGAAAGAGCACCCAGTGCAGAGAGGTGATCAGAACAACTGACAGTGAAGAACATGGAAGCCTAAACTAAACAGATAGTCCCAGCATAGTCACCGTACTAGACATACATTCAGCATCACTATCTGTGCAATAGAGGTACTGAACATATAGATTAAGGTGGCCGTTCTATAACTGGCTGCATCCATTTAGGTGCCCCAATATTGTCCAGGGAGCACCTAATTCTATAATAGCCTCTTGGCGCCCTAATTCTGTTATCGAATACCAGTGTAAAGTCTAAATGTCATGCCTGAATTTAAGCATGACCACTTATGCCAGGTCAATGGAGGTGTAGATGGGCCTGCCTAGGTGTCCAAAATACAAGACAGGAAAAATCCTCTACGACGACGAAACACAAAAGGCAAAAGTAGAGGCTGACCAAAGACGAATCGCCACTGGAGATAAGAATCCAACAGTCTTTACTGTTATATTTAAAAAGAAGGACCCGACACGGGCCGTGTTTCGATGCACGCAAGCATCTACATCAGGGGTCATACAGTAAACTCTATGAATAAAAAATGGTGATAAAATAATCATAAATGAAACTATAAACAAACATATATAGCATTGTACAAAAAAACAAATCAACGAGTTAAGAGATGTATTTACTCAAAACACAAATATAATAAATATAGGAAATACCAACATCAATATCTCTGTAAGGGAAGCACAATAAACAGAGAAAAACATTTAAAAAATGAGTCACGAAGAATAAAACTTTTTATGGCATTGCTATAGTGGTCGTGTAAAAAAGGTTATGGAGAACTAGTCCAAAAGAAAATGTTATATATGCCTAGGTGTGCTATGCAATGTGTGTAACTTATGGTATGCTGTAAATTGTACTTGTAAGTTGGAGACACACCCATGCCCAAATGTATGCCCATGTGCAGTTGTGTGCTATAGGAGTGTTCTTCACTGTAAAGCCTGGGGTGGGGGGGGCAATGATTCTAGTGCAGCCCCCAACCTCTTTCCATTTTTTTCTAATCTCTATCTACTCATGCTCACAAAGAGAAAGGGGGAAGTGGATGGGGGAGAAAAGCAGTATATTTGAAGAACAAGGCAGTTCTCCATAGACGAAGAGAATGAATTTGGAAATGCTCATCGTCTTGAGGATACACCCAATGAAAATTTTGGTGGGAACGAATGTCATGTCACAGCCCTGGCATGGGAAGATATTTGGTGGCTCTCCTTCGGCTCATTTGGATCCAAAATGGCCCCAGCTTAAAGAAGAAGACCACTGCGCTATAGCAGATATGCACTATCTTGTAGAATAGCGAGTCATCTTCTTACGCATGTAAGTGCTGCTTTTTTCTGAGCACTTACATACACAAGGCACCCAATTATAGAATTTGCCTTTTAAATGCTTAAATCAGAACATCACGAACATACCTAAATCTTCACCACCCTAGCTGCAAAGGACTCAAGCACAAATCAATTTACGGATCCAGCTTCTCCTATATAAGCACGTAACTATGGAACGCATTACCGACAGCCATAAAGGCAACGCATGACCATCTCAACTTCCGGAAATCACTAAAGACCGATCTGTTCGAAAAGGCATACCCTACTGACCCAACTAAAGTACCTGAATTCAGCAACACAACGAAACCAAAACTTGCAACGAACTTTATATAACTCGTCCTCTCTCGTTCCTCTAACGTGTCTGTAACGCATATATCTCATTCTCTTTAACATTACTCTGTATTTGTTTCATCACCGGAGGTGGTAATGCCTCACGGTACTATGTAAGCCACATTGAGCCTGCAAATAGGTGGGGAAATGTGGGGTACAAATGCAACAGATTAATAAATTCCTGTGGTGACCACACCAGCTGAAAACTGATTCGTCTTGTTAAAACAAGAAAAGAAGAAGTTATATTCACAATAGCAACAAAATACAGGAGAAGCAACGCACTGTTACTCATTGCTTACCGATACCACCTCAACCTAAAGAGGACAAACAGAAATTTACGAGTGATCTGCATTTATCAAGCATGGGTTGACATCTAGTTTATTAAAGGAATCAACACAGGCTCTTTATTTTTAAAAAAATGCATTCTCTAGTTTTTTTATCATTGTGGGCTTCTTTTACAAAGCCACGTTCGTGATTCCTGTGAGGCAAATGAGAGGAAGCCCATTCCATTCCTATGGGCTTTCTCTCATTTGCCACACAGGAATCCCTAGCACGGCTTTGTAAAAGAAACCCTGTGTGTGTTGGTAATATTATCGATCTTTGAAGCAACAAAGGATCACATCATCATAGTAATACTAACACTGACAGCAATTTTATCAATCTAATATTTTTATATTATTTATGTCTGCTATCTACTTTGTTTATTTATTTTCTCAAGAAGTCATGTTAGGGCCCTGTTTACTAAGGTGCGTTAGTGTTGGTAGCGCACCTATACTTAGCGCACGTACATGGTTAACGCATGTACAGGGCCCTTATTTACATGTTTACACTCGTATGCTGTTTTATGTCTTACATTTTATAAGTCTGCAAATGTTATTTTGGTTTTCATTGACCACTATTTTAAAAGAAAAGAAAAGATTTAAAAGAAAAAAAGACAAGAAAAAGTTAAGAATGTTGTAGGCCAGTGATGAAAATGTCTTTTGAGTATTGAATTTTTCATGAGATTTCATTGAGTACCACAGACTTTTGAGGCTTTTTCCTCCATTTTTGTTTTTTAATGATTGCTCACAGCACTGGTTATTTAAGACCTAGGTACTGTTGGTTTGGGTTTATTTTACACAGTGCTTGCTGTACACCACCTTGAGTAAATTTCTTCATACAGGTGATTACTAAATCCAAATAAATAAACATTGCAAGTTGATTCTGTTCTTGACCATGACCAATAAGAATGCAATTTTGTTTTTATGTGGCATCAGGAGCAGCCAATCTTTATTGGATTTTGTGGTTATCGAAAGCCGATTTTGGCCGTCCTCAACTGTTTTCCGTCACAGGGATGGCCAAAGTTCAAGGGGGCATGTCGGTAGTGTACCGACGGGGGCATGGTTAAGAGATGGGCATCCTCGGCCAATAATGGAAAAAAGAACGGCGTCCCTGACAAGCATTTGGCCGACTATACTTGGTCCCTTTTTGTTCATGACCAAGCCTCGAAAAGGTGCCCGAATTGACCAGATGACCACCGGAGTGAATCGGGGATCACCTCCTCTTACTCCCCCAGTGGTCACCAACCCCCTCCCACCCTAAAAAACTAATTAAAAAACATTTTTTTCCAGCCTCTATGTCAGCCTCAAATGTCATACCCAGCTCCATCACAGCCATATGCAGATCCCTGGAGCAGTTTTTAGTGGGTACTGCAGTGCACTTCAGGCAGGCGGACCCAGGCCCATCCCCCCCCCCCCACCTGTTACACTTGTGGTGGTAAATGGGAGCCCTCTAAAACCCACCAGAAACCCACTGTACCTACATCTAGGTGCCCCCCGTTACCCTTTAAGGGCTATGGTAGTGTTGTACAGTTGTGGATAGTGGGTTTTGGGGGGCTCAGAACCCAAGGTAAGGGAGCTTTGCACCTGGGATCAATTTGTGAAATCCACTGCATTGCCCCCTAGGGTGCCCGGCTGGTGTCCTGTCATGTGAGAGGGGACCAGTGCACTATGAATGCTGGCTCCTCCCATGACCAAATGGCTTGGAGTTGGCCATTTTTGAGATGGCCGTCCTCGGTTTCCATTATCCGCGAAAACCGAGGTCGGCCATCTCTAAGGTCGGCGATCTCAAAATTTCGGTTGACCTAAATGTTGAGATTTGGCTGTCCCTGACCGTATTATCGAAACAAAAGATGGACGCCCATCTTCTTTCGATAATACGGGATGCCCCGCCCCTTCGCCGGGTGCCCAGTTCGATTATATCCCTCAGAGTGATGCATATTGGCTCTTGCCAGGCAACAACCTTTCTTTTCGAATGTTACTTAAAAGTTATGGTTACAATCCAATCCTATTTGATGCACGTTGGACGCACATAAGCGTCTACATGCCTTAGTAAAAGGGCCCCTGAGTGTATTAATTTAGGCGCATCTTGTAACCCACCCAGAATGATGGATGAAGCAGGATATAAATGTGTTAAATAAATAAATAAATTGCTCTTTAAATCGTATAGATCTTTCTTACTGCCCGGTTAACACGTGAGACCTTACCGCTAAATCAATGGGTAGAGGTAACATCTCAAGCCAAAAATGGACACACGCTGTTTTAATTTTGCCGCAGGTCCATTTTTGGACACAAAAAAGGTCTTTTTTGCAAGCGTGCTGAAAAGTGGACCTGCGCGTGTCCATAACATGCGCCTACACCGGCACAGGCCATTTTTCGGCATACCTTAGTAAAAGGGACCCCTAATGTTTAAAGAATACTAGTGCCTATGCACAGGATTGGCACCCTTGAGGGGCCCTTTACAAAACCTAGCTAGCGTTTTTAGTTTGCTGTAAAAATCAGCTGACCGTAAACGCTGAGACCCCATAGGAATATAATGGACATTTCTGTGTTTACCACCAGCTGAGTTTTACTGCGAGCTAAAAGCGTGGCTTTGTAAAAGATCCCTTTAATTAGCAAATAATTGTGTAAGTGCTAGGCATGTCGTTGAGTGCGCAACTGCAAGTGGGCCATACCAGTGGGTGGAGCATGGACATGTCATGGGCATTCCGCCTAGTGACACATGCAATTTATAAAATACTATGAGCTGCGTGCGCTGCACGGTGCACTCAAACCTGGTAACTTAACGCCTACCATTGACATGGCCCCAAGGACACTTTACAGTAGTATTCTATAATGGGGCAGGTGCACCCTAAAACCGTCATGGGATTGGTGCTGCCCACACCCCTTTTTGGCGCCTGTATTTTGGTGTGACTTTATGGCATTGCCACCTTCATTTCTGAAAGCCCATGGAGTGGGTAAAAGTACCTGTTTAGCAACTGTACATACTGTATCGACTGTGCAGCTAATATACAACTAAATCTAACAGCTCAAAGATCTCAATGTGTATACTTCGGAAGAAAGGCGGGAGAGAGAAGGTATGATAGAGACATTTAAATACTTAAGCGGCATAAATGCACAGGAGGCGAGTCTCTTTCCATTGAAAGGAAGATCTGGAATGAGGGGGCATAGGATGAAGGTGAAAGGGGACAGACTCAGAAGTAACCTGAGGAAATACTTCTTCAAAGAAAAGGTGGTGAATTCAAGAAACAGTCTCCTGGTGGAAGTGGTGGAGACAAAAACAGAATCTGAATTCAAGAGAGCTTGGGACAAGTACATAAGATCTCTAAGGGAGTGATAGGGAGAGTAGCAGCATAAAATGTATTGTACTGTTTTGGGATCTTGGCAGGTACTTGTGACCTTGATTGGCCACTGTTGGAAACTAGATGCTGGGCTTGATGGACTTTCGGTCTGTCCCAGTATGGCACCGCTTATGTCTTATGTTCTTATGCCTATATTTTTCTCTGTTTCAAACTTTTAAATGGCTAGATTTAGGATGACCATTTGTGCAGATGAGATTAACTAGTTAAATTTAGCCAACTGGTGTGAATAGCATGTAAACTGGCTAAATTCAAAAGTTCACCCCAACAATGCCTCCAACCTCGTCCATTTTTACCAGGATAAAACTGTATGGCTTCTGATTATAACCACACTTATTTCACCGGATACAAGGAGCCCCATTTTTTAACTGGGTCAACTTTAACCAGATAAATGTTTTCAATATCAAACCTACAGTGTCAAATGTCACAGTTCTATTATACCAGGGCTAGAAAGGAAAAAGAAAAATTCCTAACAAACTGGCCAGATAGCAGGAAATGTCCAATTTTAAGTTTAATTTGCAGTTTCAGGCCTCCCCCCATAGAAGAAAACCCAGAAAACACACATCAGGTTTAACCTTGCTCTGTTTGATAACCACAATGTACCATATACTTACAGGCTTTCCCGCTCAGTAGCTTTTCAGCAATGCTGAATCTTCCTAGTGAAGCAGCCTGAACATTACATGTTTCTGCAGTATTAGAAAACAAAAGTCTGTATTACAGCTGATCAGGAGGCCACACTAGAACACAAATGGACCTACACATCGCTGTACAAGTGTGACACTGGCATGGCTTAGCAGATCAAGACATTACATTCTGCAGAAAGACATCAAGGGAACCGCCACGCTTGGGGCACTGAATTGTCCCATTAAATAGGCCTTCTCACATTTGGCACGTAAAAAGGTGAAACTTTATCAGGGTTTAACGAAATAAAATGACTCAATTAACAAGATGAAAAACAGCAGTGCAGCGACAGGCTCCACTTGGTGGCCAGAAGAAAGGCATGAAAAGGAATTATCCCGGCAGGGTGTTAATACAGGGAGCAACATAACACACAGCGGGCCATGTCTTTGACTGACAGTCACCCAGCAAAGCTGACAGCATGCTGACCGCTGGCTTTAGTCCCCTTCGCACCACCCGAGGAATATATTTTTGCTCAAGGAATGGAGAAAGCAAGTGCTCATCTCTGCTAATCTAATTAAATTGATTTTTTTTTTCTGTGTATTTCTCTCATGTTCTTGTCAGTCCAGTTCTAATATATTTTCACATGCTGTAGAGCCATGAGTGCTCAAGGCAACCAGAGAGGGTAAAACAGTATACACAAGATAGCAAACAGAAAAAAAGCACAACTGGGCCTTCAAGACTGAGACAACAGGAGTCCTTTATTGGGATAAGACCCGACACGGGCCATGTTTCGGCGTACACAACGCCTGCTTCAGGGGTCTGTTGATAAAACACATACATTGCAATTAACATAAAAAACAAAAATAAAAAAATAATAATAAAAAAAATATATATATATATATGTAAGCAGCATAATCATAAACGATATTCATAAAAGAGCACATAGATCATCCAATAATTAGGAATCCACATTAGTAAGAACATAAAACTTAAAAACATAAAAAATGCATATATGTATAAAATGATACACTTTCATATAAAAATGTTATACATTATTACTGTTAAACATAGCTTAATATTGTTTGTCACATAGGTCCCAAAGATATAAAAAATATATATAGACAGAGTGTATGGCTATCATTCTTTTATTAAGTTCAGCATGCTGTTGTAGATAATTGTATGTAACAGGGGACTGAACAAGATGAAAAACAAAACTCCTTAAAATATATATAAAAAATTTTTGTATATCACTGATGTAAAACAGAAAAAAGTCTTACCCAAGTTCAATATCAAGGTAGGGAGCTCCGTAGGAGCAGATTTTAAGTTTAATGTATAATTCCTACAAAAGGGGAAAAGAAAGAGCAAGCAATCGGCTAAAGACTCATGAATGGCTGAAAAGTCTATTATTCAATTGCTGAAGAGAGACCGAAGAAAATAATCATGAGTTATGCTAAAAGACTCATGAATTACTGCATGGTCTGAGCCTAGCTCTGCTGTTTCTCTGTTGCCGAAACCTCCTCCAACCTGGTTGGTGCTCTGCTGCTTCTGTGCTGTTGGACCTCTTGCGTCTCCCTTGTGTCCTTTGGAAGAGCCTATCCACCCTACTCCTTGGTTTGTGTGCTCTACGGTCATAGGGATAGAGTGTTCCACCATGTTTCGTGGGTGATCTCTCCAGACCTCTTTCTCACCCAGAGGGCCTTCCTCCTTGGGAAGGGTTTCCGTCCAATGAGTTGAACCCCAGCTACGTCTAAGACTTAGTAGCTCTGGCTCTTTGTGTGTTAAGGTCTTTGTCATTCTAGCCAACAGAACCCATAGACTTTACTTGAGCTTCACCAACCAAAAATCCCCAATAAGACAGCAGTTGGGGAAGTAAATATGCAGAGTTTCACATATCAATTTTTCTTGTCTTATTTGCTCTGAAGCCAGGTTCTGGGGCAAATTCCTACCCTTTCTGGTCGGGATGGAGAGTCTGCGTTCTTATGAATACATTCCTTCCACTTCCATACAATATATATATTCCACTATATATATTCTTACTCTTCAGGTCTGAATGATATTACTATTCTATCTATAAATAATAGTGGTATGTGATTTCCTCCCATCAGTAAAAGTCAGCAATATGCATGACCCGCCTCTTCAGTTCCTTTCAGTCTGGGTACAAGCATTGCCTAGTTACCCACCGATGGATCGTATTACAGTTTATAACTTTTGCCTCCCCTGTGCTGACAATTTATTCCACTGGGGGGGGGGGAGTTCACTATCATTTGATACTCTACAGGTAGCAGAGTATAACTTACCCATAAGATGCCTGTTTTATCAGCATTCAACAACAGTTTATTTTTCACTAGCCACTCATTACGACGCACAATGCTCTACCTTCTGTAACAATAATTCTTTATCTTGACTGCCTGATGCAAAACTCCGTATGTCATCTAAATACACGTGAAGATGATTTCTATAAATAGGCACTAATGTTTATATTCTCATTGCATTCATAAATCTTTAGAATACTATTTATTTAGTCATTGGGATTTATTAACCGCCTTTATGAAGAGCTCTGTTGAGCAGGGACTGTCTTTTCATGTTAATTTGTACAGCGCTGCGTAAGTCTAGTAGCGTTATAGAAATGTTTAATAGTAGTAGTAGTATGAAGAGATTCACCCAAGGTGGTGTACAGTAGGTACAGTTTAACATCAAACTTACAATCTTGTTTACAGCATAACATTAGTAAAATGAACAAGTATAAACAGAAATACAATGAAAGAGGAAAACTTGAAAACAGCAAATTGAAACCTAGTAATAGGACTACCAAGAAACAGGATCAAAAATATACACATTTAACAGCACTGGAATTCAAATAACAGAGATATAATACGATGTAAGCGCAATAGTGATGGAATGTCTAATAAGCACACAATTAGAACATTCAAATAACATAGCTACGATACTAATGCTTTTCTACAATACAGCTTACCGTATAGCCGAGGGGCCAGATGCAAATAAAATTCCTTCAAAAAGGAAAATTCCTTCAAAAAGGCGGTAAATAAATCCTAATAAATAAATAAATAAAATAAAAAAGATGGGGACAAGATGTGTGATACAGAGTCAGTTTGGACAAATAAATGAGAGTTCCTTCTACAGTTAATCAAGATATAAGGAACTGGTCTAAGTTATACTAACATTTACCATCTAGATACACACTTATACATGGATATGCCAGAAGGCCACTAAGCATTATTATGTAAATACGTAACTATCTTGCTTAGCACATATTTGCAAGTGGGTATACATACGGGCGAGGCATAGGCAGGACATAAACAAGGTACCCACTTACAAGCATAACTTACAAAAAAAGCTACTTGCATCCCTGATGAATTCAGTTGTCTGCACTTATGCCAGCTCTGTGATTGCTGTAAGTGTGGTTACCTAAATTTATTTATTTATTTATTTGTTGCATTTGTATCCCACATTTTCCCACCTATTTGCAGACTCAATGTGGCTTACGTTATTACATCATGGCAGGCGCCAATCAAGAGTAGATAAACAATTGGTTACATACTTAGAAACAAGTGTAACATACTGGATATAATCAATTCAGTAAATCAGAAAACAATCAAGCTATCAAGTAAGTAGTGATGCATTGGAGTTTCTATTATTGATTATTATGATAGGCCTTGTTAAAGAGAAAAGTTTTTAGTGTTTTTCGAAAGTTGATTAAGTCGTGAATAGTTTTCAGATCAAGTGGTAATGCATTCCACAGCTGAGGGCCAATGTAAGAAAAGCAGGATGTATGTACTAGTTTGTATTTTAGACTTTTACAGCTAGGCACACCTATACCAGATGAAGCTAGCAAGCTATAATGGAACCTAGACACCTAGGTTCCATTACAGAATAGACTTTTACCCTAAACGGAGGTATCCGGTTATAGAATCACCCCCGTGCTGCTTAAAACCAAAGGGCTCCTTTTACTAAGCAGTGGTAAGCTCAACGCAGGCTTACCGCTCGCTATACAGGAAATACCGCCAGGCTACCGCAGCACCCCGCCAGTACTTCCCACCCCTAGCGTGCCATCATTTCCGGTGCCGCAAAAATGTATTTATTTTTGAAGCACTTGAGTGTACCCAGCAATAATTGGGCAGTGCCTCACGCTGGGTGGCGGTAATGGCACCCCCTGAAATGGCCGTGCAACAAGCGCTGTACTTGCCGCACAGCCATTTCTGAGACGTTCCGAGAGAAGAGGACATTTCTCTGGTAAGTGAATGCTATTTTGCTTTGTGCATTGGGAACTTAAAGATTGGGGTTTAAAGGAAGAACTGTAGGTTAGTGTTAGGCAAAATAAAAATATAAAAAGCAAATTTTATCAACTAATCTCCATAGTCTTTTCCACTTAGTTTTAAAAACATTGTACCACAGCATTAACAGATAGAATCTAGCAGGCACTGCAGGATCTATACCGCTTATCCCAGAAATAGTGGATTTTCCCCAAGTCCATTTAATAATGGTCTATGGGCTTTTCCTTTAGGAAACCGTCCAAACCTTTTTTAAACTCCACTAAGCTAACCGCCTTTACCACAATCTCTGGCAACGAATTCCAGAGTTTAATTGCACGTTGAGTGAAGAAAATTTTTCTCATTCATTTTCAATTTACTACATTATAGCTTCATCGCATGCCCCCTAGTTCTAGTATTTTTGGAAAGCATAAACAGACGCTTCACATCTACCCGTTCAACTCCACTCATTATTTTATAGACCTCTATCATATCTCCCCTCAGCCGCCTTTTCTCCAAGCTGAAAAGCCCTAGCCGCTTTAGCCTTTCCTCATAGGGAAGTCGTCCCATCCCCTTTATCATTTTCGTCGCCCTTCTCTGCACCTTTTCTAATTCCATTATATCTTTTTTGAGATGCGGCGACCAGAATTGAACACAATATTTGAGGTGTGGTCGCACCATGGAGCGATACAAAGGCATTATAACATCCTCATTTTTGTTTTCCATTCCTTTCCTAATAATACCTAACATTCTATTTGCTTTTTTAGTCGCAGCAGCACACTGAGCAGAAGGTTTCAACATATCATCAACGACGACACCTAGATCCCTTTCTTGGTCCGTGACTCCTAACGTGGAACCTTGCATGACATAGCTATAATTCAGGTTCCTCTTTCCCACATGCATCACTTTGCACTTGCTCACATTAAATGTCATCTGCCATTTAGACGCTCAGTCTCCCAGTCTCGTAAGGTCCTCTTGTAATTTTTCACAAGCCTCCTGTGAATTAGCGACTTTGAATAACTTTGTGTCATCAGCAAATTTAATTACCTCACTAGTTACTCCCATCTCTAGGTCATTTATAAATATGTTAAAAAGCAGATGTCCCAGCACAGACCCCTGGGAAACCCCACTAACTACCCTTCTCCATTGAGAATACTGACCATTTAACCCTACTCTCTGTTTTCTATCTTTTAACCAGTTTTTAATCCACAATAGAGCACTACCTCCTATCCCATGACTCTCCAATTTCCTCTGGAGTCTTTCATGAGGTACTTTGTCAAACGCTTTCTGAAAATCCAGATACACAATATCGACCGGCTTGCCTTTATCCCCTTCAAAGAAATGTAATAGATTGGTGAGGCAAGAATTCCCTTCACTAAATCCATGTTGGCTTTGTCTTGAATATGCTCTGTCATTTTGTTCACTGGGCTACCTTTGTAAAGAGGGGCAACAAGGAAGTGAATAATCGGCCTTCCTTACTGATCTCATTATTCATCTGAATAAATCATGTAAAAGTAGGTATTATAACAGAGCTCCTTCAGATAGGTGCCCGATTCAGTGTGATAGACTTCTGTTCTATAACAACAGCTGGGCACCCAGGTATCATTATCAATACTAGTGTAGCCCGGTAACGAATCACCAAACATGTAGACTTGCACAGTTACTCTCCCATATATAAAGCCTGAAGCACTTTCCAAACTTCAAAAGATACTTGTGAAGTACAAAAAATCTTGAAAGGGAAAAAACCTGAGTGCCCTCACCTCCAACCGTTACAAAAAACTTATAGGGTGAAAAGGATTTTTACAGGGGCACATTCTCATCATAGGCATAAAAAAACCCTTTCCACAAGTGGAGTTTTAACAATCTGGCGTTAGGGCTTGCAGACCATTGGGAAAGAATGGTGAGCCCTGTCCAGCATGCATTTGCATGCTAGCAGGCCCCCCCCCCCATTCCCCCCCAATGCAGCCCCCCCCCCCACACACACACAGAAGCAGGAACCCCGACCCCCCCCCCCCCTTTCAGCGACACGGGGGCTGTAGGTCGGCACAGACACTTTACTTTTTTGAGCCAAGCGATTTCAGCCTTAAACGCTGTCACCTTGCACTTTCAGAATATTTTGTCTTTGTTTTGACACTACTGTTCTACACATTGTGCATTTGTACATACATGCACGGTCTTTTTAAAGTCCTTCTGATTTTTTGACATACTCATTGTCAGACTCCACGTTACATGCCGAAACACGGTGCTGTGTCGAGTCTTGAACACTGACATTACTTTTAGTATACATTACTGAACTTTTAGTGTTTTGAACGCTCACATTATTATTATGTACATTACTGAACTTTGAGTATACTTATTTGCTGTGTATTGTAATTTATGAGCATTTCTATGTTACTTATGCATATTTTAAGCAATGAATTTCAACTGTATTGTTCCTGAGTTTTTGTCTAGCCTTCCACTGTTCCCACTGCTTTGTGTACTGCTCATTAAAAGTGTGTCACTCTCATTTGAAGGCTCTTTCCTTCTCCTCTCACACTCTCAGAGCCCCTTCTCTCACTCATTAGAGCCTCAGTCTCACTGCACTGATCTTGATCACTGTTTAATTTATTTATTATTTATTTATTGCATTTGTATCCCACATTTTCCCACCTCTTTGCAGGCTCAATGTGGCTTACAATACATCATGGATAGTGGAAATAAGAAGAGAATAGACATTTGGTATTACAGAAGGATTTGGGTTGCATGGTAATGGAATGCCTGATAGTAATATATCAGAAGGCATTATTAAACACTAGTAAAAAACCCCGTTTCTGATGCAAATGAAACGGGGGCTAGCAAGGTTTTCTTCAGAGTGTGCATGTGGGAGTGTGTGTCCCTGCCCTCTGCCCTCTCTCCCTCCCCCTCCCCCCTCCGAGTCCAGTCCTTCAGTGTTAAGTTTCCTGCTGTTCTGTGTTTGTGACAGAGAGAGTGAGGGCATCTCTCTCCCCTCCCCCCTCTGAGTCCTTCACTGTTACAGAGAGAGGGATTTCGTGCTGTGCTGTTTTCCTTCACTCATGGGGAAACCGGATATCTCTGGCGCTTCACACTTCCGGCTGGAGGCTTCATAGGATGTTGGTGGTGCCTTTTATATATATAGATTTCTGGATATATGTGGGGAGTTTCACAAGTGTTGATCTTTGTGGTATATCTTGTCAAAGAGATGGGTCTTCAGTAGTTTGCGGAAGTTGGTCAGTTCATAGATCGCTTTTAGGTTGCGTGGCAGCGCGTTCCAGAATTGCGTGCTCGTATAGGAAAAGGTTGATGCGTGCATTAATTTGTATTTTAGACCTTTACAGTTGGGGAAATGAAGATTAAGGAATGTGCGAGATGATTTTTTAGCATTCCTGGGTGGTAGGTCTATCAGGTCTGACATGTAGGCTGGGGCATCTCCATGGATGATTTTGTGAACTAGGGTATATACTTTCATGAGGGAAGCCTAAAATGAGACAAGCCAAGCGGCCTTGCTAGTGGGGAGAAATCTGAGCACATCTATCTGCATAATCTGCCTCCCCTGCCCCCTCTTTTTTCCCTGCACTTACAAGTGCCCATGCTTTTAGGCATGGGGCAACTTCCTTTGAAAATTGACCTCACATTTCCTCCAACTCTTTCGTATCCTTTTAGAGACAACAATGAAAATGTTAAGTCATTTTATGCTGCTTTTTTTTTTGTCATTTGCACCGTTCTAGATTTATATCCCAGGTGCATCATTTGAAAAATCTCACTGGTCTTCCGTCTCATCTTTAGGTTGATATATCTCACTCTTTGGGATGGACCACCCTTGGCATCTCTAAAGTGATGCTCTTTTCTCCCCAAAAAAGACCCAGCAAGTTTATTTGACCGCGGTTGTAGGAACATTTTACAAACGCCATGACAACACGCGTTGAACTTCCAAATCAAGCGCCTTTATCCCATGTATCTCCATATGCTTTATGGTTTCTGCATTTCACATTATCTGTTGTAAATACAGTGTAAAAAATGTGCTAAACCTTTGACTCATTCTACCCCCAAAATACAACAGATTTGCAACCTTATTCATTACAAAAAAAAAAAAACAATAAAAAGTTAGTTGTCAAGAGTTCTCAGAGCTGTAGCTATTTCACAAGGAATTCAATCCACAGGGAAGAACCAGGGGCCTGTCACCTAGACAAGCCTGCCAGGGGAATCTTTCTACAGCTTCTGTTCAACACAGCTTGAGGCAATGCAAGTGGTAGAGGCCTTGACCCAGTAAGGTCAGCATTTGTGAGCAATTCTGAAGCCTGATGTCTGCTGCCCAGCTTTGAGTAAAACCCAGGCCCTGACAGCCAAAACACAGGCTTGTGTAAAATAATCCCTCAGCAAGACTCCTAGGCCTCTGTGAAAAGGATAAATGCCCTTCTTTATGTTTGGGTGTCCAAGCTTTTCAGTCCTTCCTCATCATGCAGGATAGAGTTCAGGGCAAAACTGTTCTCACAATACAAACAGAGTGCATATTCTCATGACATTATGCCATAACTCCCTCACCTTATCTAAGTCTTCTGTATGTTTGATTACTGAACAAATAAATTTAAAAATAAAAGGGCCTGTATAGTTCAGAAATGTACAAGCCTTCCCTTCTGATAGTGTTTGAGACACTTTTTTTTTTTTTTTTTTTTTTTTTAATCAGGCATGAGAAAAGGCAGCCCTATCATGGTAATTGCTTTGTATTTGCATCTGATACCACAGTAGAGAAAAAGGTATGAATAAATAAATGAATTGAGCAAACCCTTACCACAGATCCCAGGAAATTACCATTGGATGAACAAATGACCTTATTTGGGGGGAGGGAAGGGATGAAACAAAACAAAACAAAAAAAAAGCCAGATAAGGCCAACCTCTATAACAGTTACACAATGTACCCTAATGGGTGAGGACCCCGCAGGGCCCCTGCAGAAATCCTCTCACATGCTGAAAAGCAGAGCAAGTTGCACCAAAGGGAATATATAGCAAGAAACCTCAGACCTACCAGCAAAGGGACCCTTTTCGAACTCTGTGACACTGTCCTGTAAAAGCTAAAAAAATAATTTTTAGTGGCCACAACAGAAAATGTAAACGTATGTGAAAATGTGTTCACATAGGATACAAAGATCTCTCATAGTAACATAGTAGATGACAGCAGAAAAAAGACCTGCACGGTCCATCCAGTCTGCCCAACAAGACAACTCATGTGTGCTACTTTTTGTGTATACCTTACTTTGATTTGTACCTGTGCTCTTCAGGGCACAGACCGTATAAGTCTGCCCAGCACTATCCCCGCCTCCCAACCACCAGCCCCGCCTCCCAACCACTGGCTCTGGCACAGACCATATAAGTCTGCCCACTATCTTCACCTCCCAACCACCGGCTCTGGCACAGACCGTATAAGTCTGCCCAGCACTATCCCCGCCTCCCAACCACCAGCCCCTCCTCCCAACCACCGGCTCTGGCACAGACCGTATAAGTCTGCCCGGCACTATCCCCGCCTCCCAACCTCCAGCCCCGCCTCCCACTACCGGCTCTGCTATCCAATCTCGGTTAAGCTCCTGAGGATCCATTCCTTCTGAACAGGATTCCTTTATGTTTATCCCACGCATAAGTACATAAGTACATAAGTAGTGCCATACTGGGAAAGACCAAAGGTCCATCTAGCCCAGCATCCTGTCACCGACAGTGGCCAATCCAGGTCAAGGGCACCTGGCACACTCCCCAAACGTAAAAACATTCCAGACAAGTTATACCTAAAAATGCGGAATTTTTCCAAGTCCATTTAATAGCGGTCTATGGACTTGTCCTTTAGGAATCTATCTAACCCCTTTTTAAACTCCGTCAAGCTAACCGCCCGTACCACGTTCTCCGGCAACGAATTCCAGAGTCTAATTACACGTTGGGTGAAGAAAAATTTTCTCCGATTCGTTTTAAATTTACCACACTGTAGCTTCAACTCATGCCCTCTAGTCCTAGTATTTTTGGATAGCGTGAACAGTCGCTTCACATCCACCCGATCCATTCCACTCATTATTTTATACACTTCTATCATATCTCCCCTCAGCCGTCTCTTCTCCAAGCTGAAAAGCCCTAGCCTTCTCAGCCTCTCTTCATAGGAAAGTCGTCCCATCCCCACTATCATTTTCGTCGCCCTTCGCTGTACCTTTTCCAATTCTACTATATCTTTTTTGAGATACGGAGACCAGTACTGAACACAATACTCCAGGTGCGGTCGCACCATGGAGCGATACAACGGCATTATAACATCCGCACACCTGGACTCCATACCCTTCCTAATAACACCCAACATTCTATTCGCTTTCCTAGCCGCAGCAGCACACTGAGCAGAAGGTTTCAGCGTATCATCGACGACGACACCCAGATCCCTTTCTTGATCCGTAACTCCTAACGCGGAACCTTGCAAGACGTAGCTATAATTCGGGTTCCTCTTACCCACATGCATCACTTTGCACTTGTCAACATTGAACTTCATCTGCCACTTGCACGCCCATTCTCCCAGTCTCGCAAGGTCCTCCTGTAATCGTTCACATTCCTCCTGCGACTTGACAACCCTGAATAATTTTGTGTCATCGGCGAATTTAATTACCTCACTAGTTATTCCCATCTCTAGGTCATTTATAAATACATTAAAAAGCAACGGACCCAGCACAGACCCCTGCAGGACCCCACTAACTACCCTCCTCCACTGAGAATACTGGCCACGCAATCCTACTCTCTGCTTCCTATCTTTCAACCAGTTCTTAATCCATAATAATACCCTACCTCCGATTCCATGACTCTGCAATTTCTTCAGGAGTCTTTCGTGCGGCACTTTGTCAAACGCCTTCTGAAAATCCAGATATACAATATCAACCGGCTCCCCATTGTCCACATGTTTGCTTACCCCCTCAAAAAAATGCATTAGATTGGTGAGGCAAGACTTCCCTTCACTAAATCCGTGCTGACTTTGTCTCATCAGTCCATGTTTTTGTATATGCTCTGCAATTTTATTCTTAATAATAGCCTCCACCATCTTGCCCGGCACCGACGTCAGACTCACCGGTCTATAATTTCCCGGATCTCCTCTGGAACCCTTCTTAAAAATCGGAGTAACATTGGCTACCCTCCAGTCTTCCGGTACTACACTCGATTTTAGGGACAGATTGCATATTTCTAACAGTAGCTCCGCAAGTTCATTTTTTAGTTCTATTAATACTCTGGGATGAATACCATCAGGTCCCGGTGATTTACTACTCTTCAGCTTGCTGAACTGACCCATTACATCCTCCAAGGTTACAGAGAATTTGTTTAGTTTCTCCGACTCCCCCGCTTCAAATACTCTTTCCGGCACCGGTGTCCCCCCCAAATCCTCCTCGGTGAAGACCGAAGCAAAGAATTCATTTAATTTCTCCGCTACGGCTTTGTCCTCCTTGATCGCCCCTTTAACACCATTTTCGTCCAGCGGCCCAACCGACTCTTTGTCCGGTTTCCTGCTTTTAATGTATCTAAAAAAATTTTACTATGTATTTTTGCTTCCAACGCTAATTTCTTCTCAAAGTCCTTTTTTGCCCTCCTTATCTCCGCTTTGCATTTGGCTTGGCATTCCTTATGATCTATCCTGTTACTTTCAGTTGGTTCTCTTCTCCACTTTCTGAAGGATTGTTTTTTGGCTCTAATGATTTCCTTTATCTTACTGTTTAGCCACGCCGGCTGACGTTTAGTCTTTTTTCCCTTTTTTCTAATACGTGGAATATATTTGTCCTGAACCTCCAGGATGGTGTTTTTAAACAGCATCCACGCCTAATGCAAGTTTTTTACTCTGCGAGCTGCTCCTTTCAGTCTTTTTTTCACCATTTTTCTCATTTTGTCGTAATCACCTTTTCTATAGTTAAACGCTAGCGTACTTGATTTCCTAGTTTCACTTCCTTCAATGCCAATATCAAAACCGATCATATTATGATCACTGTTATCAAGCGGCCCTCGTATCGTTACCCCCTGCACTAGATCATGAGCACCACTAAGGACTAAGTCTAGTATTTTCCTTCTCTTGTCGGCTCCTGAACTAGCTGTTCCATGAAGCTGTCCTTGATTTCATCAAGAAATCTTATGTCCCTTGCGTGTACAGATGTTACATTAACCCAGTCTATATGCGGGTAATTGAAATCCCCCATTATTATTGTGTTGCCCAGTTTGTTTGCGTCCCTGATTTCCTTTAACATTTCCGCATCCGTCTGTTCGTCCTGGCCAGGCGGACGGTAGTACACTCCTATCACTATCCTTTTCCCCTTTGCACATGGAATTTCAATCCACAGTGATTCCAAGGAGTGTTTTGTTTCCTGCAGAATTTTCAATCTATTTGATTCAAGGCTCTCGTTAATATACAATGCTACCCCTCCACCAATCCGATTCACCCTATCACTACGATATAATTTGTACCCCGGTATGACAGTGTCCCACTGGTTATCCTCCTTCCACCAGGTCTCAGAGATGCCTATTATATCTAATTTTTCATTTAGTGCAATATATTCCAACTCCCCCATCTTATTTCTTAGGCTCCTGGCATTCGCATATAGACATTTCAAACTATGTTTGTTGTTCCTAAGTACATCATGCTTAGTACTTGACAGTATTAATTGGCAATCTTTTGTCTGATTTTTATTGTTATTTAAAGATACCCGATCTACTACAATCTCTTTTGCAACCTCACTATCAGGATACTCTATCTTCCCTGTTATGGTGATATCTTTGAAAGATACCTTATCCCGAACCATGCTCTTTTGAGCGACTGTCGGCCTTCCCCCCATTTCTAGTTTAAAAGCTGCTCTATCTCCATCTTAAACGCCGATGCCAGCAGCCTGGTCCCACTCTGGTTAAGATGGAGCCCATCCTTTCGGAATAGGCTCCCCCTTCCCCAGAATGTTGCCCAGTTCCTAACAAATCTAAAGCCCTCCTCCCTGCACCATCGTCTCATCCATGCATTGAGACTCTGGAGCTCTGCCTGTCTCTTGGGCCCTGCGCGTGGCACAGGTAGCATTTCAGAAAATGCTACCCTGGAGGATCTGGATTTCAGCTTTCTACCTAAGAGCCTAAATTTTGCTTCCAGAACCTCTCTCCCACATTTTCCTATGTCATTAGTACCCACATGTACCAAGACAGCCGTCTCCTCCCCAGCACTATATAAAATCCTATCTAGGTGACGCGTGAGGTCCGCCACCTTCGCACCAGGCAGGCAAGTCACCAGGCGATCCTCACGTCCACCAGCTACCCAGCTATCTATATGCCTAATGATCGAATCACCCAGTACAACAGCTGTCCTAACCTTTCCCTCCCGGGCAACATTTGGAGATATATCCTCGGTGCGAAAGGATAATACATCCCCTGGTGGGCAGGTCCTGGCTACAGGAGTACTTCCTACTTCACCAGGGTGATGCTCTCCTTCTAGGAGACCTCCCTCCTCCAAGGTAGCACAGGGGCTACCTGACTGGAGGTGGGTCTTCTCTACAACATCCCTGTAGGTCTCCTCTATGTACCTCTCTGTCTCCCTCAGCTCCATCAAGTCTGCTACTCTAGCCTCAAGAGAACGTACACGTTCTCTGAGAGCTAGGAGCTCTTTGCATCGGGCACACACATATGACACCTCACCAATTGGGAGATAATCATACATGTGACACTCAATGCAAAAGACTGGATAGCACCCCTCTCGCTGCTGGACTGCTGACTCCATCTTAGTGTTTTTTGAGTTTTTCCGTAATTTAAAACTTGCTAAAGTATTAAGGATATCAGCCTATCACTAACTTACAGTTCCTCCTTTAAACCCCAATCTTCAAGTTCCGAAAGCACAAGCAAAATTTGTTCACTTACCATGTTTGAATTCCGTTACCGTTTTCATCTCCACCACCTCCCGGGGGAGGGCATTCCAAGCATCCACCACTCAATATTTTATCCTCAAACACTAAGAGGCCCTTGTACCAAACAGCGGTAAAAAGTGTCCTAAAGGCGCCCTTACGCAAGTCATTCCTGTGCGCTAAGGCCATTTTTACCGCTGGGGTAAAATGGCCGATTTTTGGATTTTTTTCAATAATGGCCATTTGCTAACGTTCCCATTAGCAAGTGGCCATTAGCTCGTAAGCCCCTACCATCACCTATTTTGTAGGCCGTAGGGACCCACACGCTAAACCTGCGCTAATTGTTTAGCGTTCGGCAATGTAGCTGCACTAAACAATTAGGGCTAGATTCTATATATGGCGTCTGAAAAATCCATACGGAACAAAAATACACCTAGGCGTATTCTCTACTACTACTACTACTTATCACTTCTATAGTGCTACAAGGCATACGCAGCGCTGTATACCATACATGAAAAGACAGTCCCTGCTCAAAGAGTTTACAATCTAAATAGGACAAGGAAACATACAGAACAACTAGGAGGTAAGGGAATTAAAGAGGTGGGGCAAAAGGATACAGGGCAAGTGAGTAGTGGTTAGGAATCAAAAGCAGCGTTAAAGAGGTGGGCTTTTAGCCTTGATTTGAAAACTGCCAAAGACGGGGCTAGACATACAGGCTGGGGAAGTCTATAAGTCTATTCTCTAAAGTACGCCCAAATTTTAAAGAACAGGTTAAAATTTTTGCACGATATATAGAATACGCCAAGCGCCTCTTCACGCAACCAAATGTGGTCGTGTCCACTTAGTCCATGTTTTTACTTGGTGAAAATCCCAACACCTATATTAGGTGCAGAGCAGGTGTATTCTATAATAATGTGCATAGATTTTAGAAACGCCCATTCCACGCCCTTCACCACACCCCCCTTTTCAACTTAAACTTTATGCACACCACATTACAGAATATGCTTAGGGGTCCTTTTACTAAGGTGCGCTGAAAAATGGTCTGCGCTAGAGTAGGCGCGTGTTTTGGACACACACAGATCCATTTTTCAACGCGCCTGTAAAAAAACACCCTTTTTAAAAATTTTACCAAAAATGTACATGTGGCAAAATAAAAATTGGCGGGCGTCCATTTTGGGTCTGAGACCTTACCGCCACCTATTGACTTAGCAGTAAGGTCTCAGGCTGTAACCGGGCGGTAATGGTCCACGCACGCCAAATGCCGATTACGCCCATTCTTGCCATGCGTCAGAAAATAAAAATTATTTTTCGGATGTGCTTAGCAGACGCGCGTAAAAAATGAAATTGCCACCTGGGCCACATGATAGCCAGGTGGTAACTCCAAACTGACGCACACTGGGCATGCATAGGCGCCTACGCAGCTTAGTAAAAGGGCCCCTTAGTGAATTGTGCGCATAAATCATAATTAATGCCAATTAGTGCTGATAATTGCTTGTTGACATCCAACTGGCAGCGCTGATTAGTTAGCTAACCAATTAAATTACGCACATTGTTATAGAATACGCTTTGATTTCCACGTGGAAATGAAGGCACGAAATATAAAATTTGAGGGTGAGTGCAAAACATGCCCACTCTCTCTTTATGTTTACGTCGATTAAAATTTGTTATACAGTGATCAAAGCGATTTACAATTTTTTAAATAGAACATACAATAATACAAGGTATAGAATAAGAATTCCATTATCAAGATAGGAAAGCCTAAATAAAAACTTGGTCTGTTCCAGTATGGCAATAGTTATGGACTTACTACTACTACTACTACTACTTAACATTTCTAGAGCGCTACTAGGGTTACGCAGCACTGTACAATTTAACAAAGAGAGACAGTCCCTGCTCAAAGAGCTTACAATCTAATAGACAAGTGAACGGTCGGTCCGATAGGGGCAGTCAAATTGGGGCAGTCTGGATTCACTGAACAGTAACGGTTAGGTGCCGAATGCAGCATTGAAGAGGTGGGCTTTAAGCAAAGACTTGAAGACGGGCAGGGAGGGGGCTTGGCGTAAGGGTTCAGGAAGGTTGTTCCAAGCATAGGGTGAGGCGAGGCAGAATGAGCGGAGCCTGGAGTTGGCGGTGGTGGAGAAGGGTACTGAGAGGAGGGATTTATCCTGTGAATGGAGGTTACGGGCGGGAACGTAAGGGGAGATGAGGGTAGAAAGATAGTGAGGGGCAGCAGACTGAGTGCATTTGTAGGTAAGAAGGAGAAGCTTGAATTGAATGCGGTATCTGATCGGAAGCCAGTGAAGTGACCTGAGGAGAGGGGTGATATGAGTATATCGGTTCTGGCGGAATATGAGACGTGCAGCAGAGTTCTGAACAGATTGAAGGGGGGATAGATGGCTAAGTGGGAGGCCGGTGAGGAGTAAGTTGCAGTAGTCAAGGCAAGAGGTAATGAGAGCGTGGACGAGAGTTCGGGTGGTGTGTTCAGAGAGGAAAGGGCGAATTTTGCTGATGTTAAAGACTTAGAAGTGACTACAGTTGGGGGCTACTTGTAAAGGCCTTGCAAGACCCAGGTGTCAGAACACTGAAAAACAAAACCCCTCAAATAAGTTTACAACCAACCTAACCCACTGGACTTGCAGGTTTAAGTACTGTCAAATAAATTATCTTGTGAAATTCAGAGATGAGGAATACCTCTAAAAACTTGGGAATCTGACTTTACAGATCATGTAATATCCTTTCAACTGACGATTACTTACTAGTTAGTTACAGTTGCTTAATTGCACTGTAATAAAGGCTATTCCAATTTGCTTTTTGCAAAGAGTCAAACTTAATCAAATGTCTTAGCCGCAATGTTTAATGACATCATGCCCCTATGGGAAAGCTGGGGAAAATGACCTTCCATTTTGCGAAGAGAGGATTAGTTTTTATTGGCTGCCCCTGTTAATGGAAAGTATAGTGATTTTACTCACAGGGGTTTCTAAAAGGACATTCCTCTAATCCATTTTTATAAATCACTTTAAAGGCTTTATTGATCTTTAATTGGGAGTTAAACTAGTCACACTAGTGTGATGTCTGGCTAGCGGGAAACACTGGTAACTCTTTCCATACTACTTTGTTTAAAATACAAAAATGTACCTTCAATGACCACACGATTCCTTTGTATTATTTTGCCCTTTCTCAACGATATGCATTGCTAGAAAATGTATCTAACATAGTAACATAGTAGATGACGGCAGAAAAAGACCAGCACGGTCCATCCAGTCTGCCCAACAAGATAAACTCATATGTGTATACCTTACCTTGATTTGTACCTGCCTTTTTCAGGGCACAGACCGTACAAGTCTGCCCAGCAGTATTTCCCACCTCCCAACCACCAGTCCCGCCTCCCATCACCGGCTATGGACAGACCGTATAAGTCTGCCCTCCGCTATCCTCGCCTCCCAACCACCAGTTCCGCCTCCCATCACCGGCTATGGACAGACCGTATAAGTCGGCCCTCCGCTATCCTCGCCTCCCAACCACCAGTCCCGCCTCCCATCACCGGCTATGGACAGACTGTATAAGTCTGCCCTCCGCTATCCTCGCCTCCCAACCACCAGTCCCGCCTCCCATCACCGGCTATGGACAGACCGTATAAGTCTGCCCTTCGCTATCCTCGCCTCCCAACCACCAGTCCCGCCTCCCATCACCGGCTATGGACAGACCGTATAAGTCTGCCCTCCACTATCCTCGCCTCCCAACCACCAGTCCCGCCTCCCATCACCGGCTATGGACAGACCGTATAAGTCTGCCCTCCGCTATCCTCGCCTCCCAACCACCAGTCCCGCCTCCCATCACCGGCTCTGGCACAGACCTGTTTTAGCAATAGTTTAGTTCACGTGGAGGGGCATAATCGAACGGGGACGACCATCTCTAAGGGCGCCCATCTCTAAGGACGTCCCGGCGAAGGGGCGGGGAATCCCGTATTATCGAAACAAGATGGGCGTCCATCTTTCGTTTCGATAATACGGTCGGGGATGCCCAAATCTCAACATTTAGGTCGACCTATTTGTCCTAAATCTACCATATTCTAGCTTCATCTGGTGTCCCCTGGTTTTGTTGTTGTTTGAAAGTGTAAACAAACGCTTCACATCTGTCCGCTCTAATCCGCTCATTATCTTGTAGACTTCTATCATATCACCCCCTCAGCCGCATTTTCTCCAAGCTGAAGAGCCCTAACCTTCTCAGTCTTTCCTCATAGGGAAGTCGTTAGGGGCCCCATTTACCCAGCTGCAGCAAAAGGGGGCTGGCGCTGGTGTCGAGGCCCCCTTTTACCGCAGCTGGTGAAAAGGAAGTCTCACTTTCCTACAGGAAATGGCTGGGCAGCGAGTAAAGCACTTGCCTCGCAGCCATTTCAGGGGGGAGCCCTTACCGCCACCCATTGAGGTGCAGGTAAGGGCTTCCACATTAACCCGGCGGTAACCAGGCAGCGCGTGGCACTGCCCGATTACCAGCAGGTACACCGTGGCGCTACAAAAATTAATATATTTTTGTAGCACTGGAAATGACGGTGCACTAGGGGTGGGAAGTACCACCATGCTGCTGTGATAGCCCGGAAGTACTTCCTGTATAGCGAGCAGTTAGGTGCAGCTCATTACAGAATACGCTTAGCAAGTTGTGCATATAAATTCTAATTATTACCAATTAGTGCTTATTATTGCTTATTAAGTGCTGTTATCAACTCTGATTAACTTGTTAAGTCAATTAAGTTACACACACTTTTATAGAATATGCCTGGACTTCGGTACAGATCTCTAGGCAAGCTATATAGAATCCAGTGGTACTACTTGACATGCGTTAATTTGTAGGTTCGCACATGTTAAATTGATTTAGCATGCACTTATTTTTTAAGACACATGAACAAGCCAAATGCACGCTGACAAATACACATCTCTAACAGACAGACAGATAGATAGAGCCTGTAAATAATGAAACCTTTTCACATACCAATGCACAATGAACATAAAATTAGCCACACATTGCAACACAAGAAACGATTAGCAGCTAAGAGCTTTTACAGCAAAAAAAAAAAAAAAAAAAAATCAAAGGCTTAATCAACTCAAGGGTAATTTCTTATCTGCATGGATCCATAAATAGGACCTTCCCTGTGCAGGCTACTGGCAAATTTTCCACATGCTCTCTCTTCTCCAATCTGTCCAAAATTCTGCAGCACGACTTATTTTCTGCTAAAATCGTTATACCCACACTAGCCCACTCCTCAAGTCACTTCACTGGCTCCCTGTCCGCTTCCGCATACAGTTCAAACTTCTCTTACTGACCTTTAAGTGCATCCACTTTGCAGCCCCCCATTACCTCTCCACTCTCATCTCTCCCTACATTCCTCCCCGTGAACTCCGCTCGCTTGACAAATCTGTCTTGTCGTCCCCCTTCTCCCCTACTGCTAACTCCAGGCTTCGTTCCTTTTCTCTCGCGGCACCTTATGCCTGGAATCGACTTCCTGGACCTATACGTCTAGCTCCATCTCTACTTCTCACCCAGTACTTCCCTCATCTGTAACTGTCTTGTCTGTCTGTGTTATTTAGATTGTAAGCTCTTTTGAGCAGGGACTGTCTCTTTGTGTCAGCTGTTCAGCGCTGCATGCGTCTGGCAGCGCTATACAAATTCTAATAATAATAATAATAATGCTTTAAAAATATATGTGCATATATGTATACCTGCTCTCTGCATTTTATGAACAATGCATTTAAAGTCTAACCCTCCACCCTGCCCCAGGATCATCTCTTCAGCCCTGGTAAACTGATGTGCATGCAGCCCACATGCGCATAAATTTACGGAGAAGCCAGTTTTTAAAAGTCCTCACTTATCCAGCTAGATTACAACCTTTTAGAATGAGCAGGCCGAACAATACAAGTTGGCCCCTTTAATTTTTGCAGGAAGAAGCCATGTTTAGTCACTCAAATTCTGAATTAGGGCCTTAGATGGGTAGAATTGATTTTCAGTGCTACCCGCCAAACTCAGTCAGCCAATCCTAGGTGCTAAATAGCAGATATGCCTGGCCAGCTTGTGGTTCTTCTTCCCTAACCTGTAGCTCTGATGTCCCTTCCCTGTCACAGTTTTCTCACCAAAATACACTACAGGCTCAACCTCCATCCCCTCCTCCTAAAAATTGCAGTAATAATAGAGAACTCTCAACACCCCCTTCCCTGCCCTGTCTTGAAGTGCTACCAGAAAAAGAGAGGGAAAGGGACTTGATATACTGCCTTTCTGAGGTTTTTGCAACTACATTCAAAGTGGTTTACATATATTCAGGTACTTATTTATACCTGGGGCAATGGAGGGTTAAGTGACTTGCCCAGAATCACAAAGAGCTGCCGTGGGAATTGAACTCAGTTCCCCAGGACCAAAGTCCACTGCATTAACCACTAGGCTACTCCTCCACTGGCAACAGTCTATGTAGAAGCCTGCCCTTGCAGATCAGCAACGCGGCTGCGCAGGCTCCTGTTTCTGTGAGTCTGACGTCCTGCGTGCAGGACGTCAGACTCACAGAAACAAAAGCCTGCGCGGCTGATCTGCAAGGGTAGGCTTCTATGTGGAATGTTACTAGTGGAATAGCAACATTCCATCTAGAATCTCCAATAGTAGCAACATTCCATCTTAGAATCTCCAATAGTAGCAACAGTCCATGCAGAATCTCAAATAGGGAAAGGGAAATGGGATTTGATATACTGCCGTTCTGAGGTTTTTGCAACTATATTCAAAGCACTTTACATATATTCAGGTACTTATTTGTACCTGGGGCAATGGAGGGTTAAGTGACTTGCCCAGAGTCACAAGGAGCTGCCGTGGGAATTGAACTCAGTTCCCCAGGACCAAAGTCCACTGCACTAACCACTAGGCTACTCCTCCACTGTGCTGCCCAGTTGCCCTCAACCAGATTTGATCTTCAAATATTCCTTGAAATTTTTCCATGAGCCAGGATCCATCTAAGTGTGCAAAATCCATAGCGCACAAGTGCAAGGTGGGCGTGGACAGGAAAGGGATGGGCAGGTCAGGCCTAGCACTTATACACACCGGTTACAGAATCGTCTCAGTTACACAATTAACTGACAGCAGCATGAGTGCTCGTTCTTAAAGGTAAGCGTTTAGCTGCGGACTCAAAACTAGTGTCCTATAATGGTAATTACATTTGTAATTGCTGATATAGAGTCTGCATTTAGCCCACATTTCTCTCGTCCTGCCTTGTAGAACAATCCGGGGTTGGCCTCCTGGCTATTTCTCCCACAGTCTAGGGTGCTACCCCTCCCCCCCCCCCCCCACACACACTTTCTCATGGACTGGATCCTTTCCGTCCGTCCACTTCTTGAGCTGTTGTTCCTCTCACCCACCTCCTTCACCAGCAGGTCGATGCGATACCAACTCTCCAGATTTCCATACCCCTCCTTCTCAGGGGGTCAATACTTCACTCTCAGTGCCCCAGCTGCTGGGCAGGAAAACATTGAATCTTCTCTACCCAACCCCCGTTTCTTTTGCCAGGTTCAGGATACCCACTTATCTTCACGGATCTCCGTGGGGTCTGGGCTACCAAAGACCTCACGTACGTCCAAGCTAGTCTTTTTATAATTCAGACCCCCAACCCCAATTTAATAATACTTGTGACTCATCTTTTGCCATAACAATATCTACTGAAGTCAATTACAGCTCCTCCCCCTCTAAACCACTGAGCTATTCCAAGAAGCGCAATTTTCCATATTCCCAGCCCCTTCAGGCTGGTTCACAAGCTTTGTCTTCTAGTAACCCCCAGGGTAACCCACTTATCCCTTCCGTGCCCAAGGAGGTATTCCTGAGGCAGTTACACAGAATCAAACATATGAACAGCAAGTGACCGACTCACCTGCAAATGCGCAGTAGAGTCGGAACACTGAGAGTGAAGAAATCCAAGCCCCGCCTCCACCAGCAGTACAGCCCAATAGGGAGGAGGGCTTGGACATGGGCGTGGAAATCAGAGGAGGAGGGAGCAGGGAGGGAAGGAGGGGCGGAACTGAGGGAAACAGACGCTGGGGGAGGGCAGGGGAGAGAGCAGGGTTGATGGACGGGGGGGGGGGGAGGGTATAGGAAAACAAAAAACTAGCCCGTTGTTACGGGCTTAACGGCTAGTACTAGCATGACAGGCAAAAAGAGGCACGCATATTTTAGGCGTGATCTCTCACACCAGCCATAGATTGTTAAAGAATGTGAATAAATTATAGAACATGAGTTCCACCCATACTCTACCCAAGTGAACGCCCACCTGCAAAGTATGTGTCATTGAATACTTACAGAATATCATGTCGCTGGAAAATGATCATTTGTGCACATTTATGTCCATATACATGCAGAAATGGCTAAAATCCCGGCATTTATATGCGATTTCACTATCTAGGCAGCTCCTTATACGATTACTCCCCTTAGTGTGTGATATGGTTATATGTTTATGTTATTCTATGTGTTTTTATTGTGATCTGCTTAGGTGTAAGCGGACTACAAAATTGTTAAAATAAATAAATATGAATATTGTCTCTGCGTTCATCGTGGTGGCGGGGGGAAGAGGGGTTGGTGATTGGGAGGCTAGGATAGGGGAGGGCAGACTTATTCGGGGTCTGTGCCAGAGCCGGTGATGGGAGGCGGGGCTGGTGGTTGGGAGGCGGGAAATACTGCTGGACAGACTTATACGGTCTGTGCCCTGAAAAAGACAGGTACAAATCAAGGTAAGGTATACACATATGAGTTTATCGTGGGCAGACTGGATGGACCGTGCAGGTCTTTTTCTGCCGTCATCTACTATGTTACTATGTTACTAAGCTGGGCAAACCACCAACAGTTAACGCGGAAGATTTGCAGTTACCATACAGAATTTTGCAAGTCTGTTGTGTGTGTGTGTGTGTGTGTGTGTGTGTGTGTGTGTGTGTGTGTGTGTGTGTGTGTGTGTTTGATAGTGCTTGCAGTGGTGTAACAAAGGCAGGGCGGTGGGCGAGGACATTCCTGGCTGCAGGCAGTAAGGGAGTGCATTGAGCAGTCACACGGCTGTGTCGACTCTGCCAGTCTCCTGCCCCGAGTACACTGAACAGTCGCATCGCTGTCAGCTCATCTGATCCCCTGCCCCCTTTGATGTCAACTTCCTGTTCTGGGGCAGGGGATCGGCAGAGCCTACAGCCGCAGGACTGCTCAGTGCACCCCTTTACTGCTTGGAGGGAGGGAGCGAGGGCGGGGGTGACGTGCCTGGAGGAGGGGGTGCTCTGCCTCGGGTGGCAACCAAGCTAAGTACGCCACTGAGTGCTTGAATTAATTTGTGTCAATCTGTTTGTGTATGTTGGTAACAGAGACACTGCCAATGTATGTATGTAAAATACAGTGTGTCTGTGTATATGGTTGTATAGGTGAGTGTGCATGTGAGCAGGGCCAGCTCAAGAGACTATGGCACCCTGAGCTAGCTTGCATTGGCATACAACCCATCCCCCATCCCCTATCCCCTATCCCCTCTATCACTTTCACCCCCTCCCCTCTCACAGGTCTAGCATCTCCCCCTCCTTCCTTCAGTCCAGCATTTCTCCCCTTCTCTTCCTATCCCCTCAGCCCGGTCTGTTGGATTCTCTCTCTCTCACCCCCTGCACCTCCCTCCCCATGGCTCCAACATCACTCCTTCACCCCTTCCTCCTCCCCCCCCCCTGCCCCCACGGTCCTATAAACTGCGTACAAGTTGCTGGCAGCAGCAGCCTAAAGACAGGCTGCCTTCAGCGAGGCTCTGGGTCTCCCCTCTGCCAGGTTTCACCCACGGGAAATCACATTAGAAGAGGCAGGATACAGCAAAGGAAAGACCCAGGTTGCTGCTACCAGCGACTTGCACACAGTTTACAGGACTATGAGGGGGAAGAGGTGGAAGAGAGAGAGAGAAAGAAAGGGAGAAATAGAGAGAGAGAGAGAGAGAGAGAGAGAGTGAAAGAGAGAGAGGAGGGTGAAGGGGTGAGAGAGACAGGGTCAGAGGGAAGAGAAGGGGATTGACGCTGGACCAAAAGAGGGAGTGAGAGAGGGATGCCAGACCTACTTAACCATTAAATCAGTGTGTGTGCATCTGTGGTTTGCATCCTTTCCAATTCCCATCCATTATCGTTTTTTCAACATAAATCCATTGCTTACACGCCAAAATCCTCCAGCACCGGAGAAATATACATAGGTGCCCGTTCTTCCAATGCCACAGAACCTCAGTGCGCACACTTTGAAAATGACACGTAAGTTGCAAAAGGACGTGGAGGGAAATCACTGCTGGCATAAGGCATTCTCCAGCCCTTCCCGGGAAGAATGCCTAAAAAAGGGAAACCAGATGTCTTAAACGGTTAAGAAAAGTAATGAATTATAATCAGAACAAAAGTCTCCTGTAATAATTGTTAAACGTAGGTTAACTGTAAACCTTAATTCATCTCCTAAAATGTCACGCACCATCAGCTATAGCAGCATTTTCTATAGCTTCTCGTGTTATTAATACACGCTTAGCTACAGTGCAAATTAGACGGTCTGTAATAACACCTTTCTATAAAACACTTCAGATGAAAATTTGTTTGAAATATGCTGAGAATTCTATTACAGGGCTAACAAGTTACAGAAAAAAAAATGCAAAAGTCAGGATATAAGCCTTTTGTTTATCTCAGCTTATTTTTCTTTTTAATATGTGACTGCTATAAATAGGCGTGTTACCATCATTAAAGCTGATCTGAATGCAATCAGTTGCTAAAGAACACACAGGGGTTTCTCCTTTTACTTTAATGTCATTTAAATATGTTTTATATTCAGTGTGCATGGTTTGGTGCTTTACAAAAGCCACAGTGACAACCTTCCAAAGCAGCTAAAGCTATGTAACAGGAGAGATGGGCTCCATTTGCAATGATATGAGAACCATCATGACATGTCCCATGCTGTTGCGTGTTGTTAACAAGCAAAAGTGAACAGGAAAAAAAACACAATCCGCCCGATATTTAAAACCATTTAACTAGCCAGGAACGGCTCCTGGCCGGTTAAATGGCACTTAACTGGCTATCCGGTAATATTCAGCAGGAGGTCGCCGGTTATCTCCCGCTGGTTGGTGTTTAGTGGATAATCGACTATATCTCGCAATATAACCAGCGAATATTCAGCACATCACCAGCTAAGTTTGATGACCAAGCGGAGTGGAGGAGTAGCCTAGCGGTCAGAGCACCAGTCTTGACATCTAGAGGTACCTGCTTCAATTCCCACTGCTGCTCCTTGTGATCTGGGCAAGTCGCTTAACCCTCCATTGCCTCAGGTACAAACCTAGATTGTGAGCCCTCCTGCGACAGAGAAATATCCAGTGTACCTGAATGTAACTCACCTGGAGCTACTACTGAAAAAGATACAAGCAAAATCCAAATAAATAAATTTGGCTGCTGGTTAAGTTGAAACCGACCAAAAAAACACAGAAATTCAATGCCAGTCACCAGAAATGGCCGGGCATTGAATATCCAGGCTCAATACTAACCTCAAGAGTCAGCCTGGCAAACTCCCACGGTCTGAATATTGGGCCCAATATGCACACCAACCCCTGGATTTCTGCATACACTTTCCATTTCCACGCACAACTCAATAGGCTAATTGCCTCTTAATTGGCACTAAGGATCCATAAATTTACCTTAACAAGCATTAATTAGAGCAATATTTAGTTACATGTGGAAATGCCTTGTGCCCTATTCTGTAACCCCCATTGCACTCAGCTCTAAAGTGGGTAAGGTCATGGAAGGGGCATGGCTGGATCAGGGGCATGACTGGATATTAGGTGCGGAGTTATAGAATGCCTGTATTTCTGCGCCTGTCATTAGTTAAGAATATAACATAAGAACATAAGTATTGCCATATTGGGACAGATTGAAGATCCATCAAGCTCAGTATCCTGTTTCAAACAGTGGCCAATCCAGGTCACAAGTGCCTGGTAAGATCCCAACAGAGAAAAACAGATTTTATGCTGCTTGTGCTAGAAATAAGCAGTTGAATTTCCCAAGTTCACCTTAGTAATAGTGGAGGAGTAGCCTAGTGGTTAGTGCAGTGGACTTTGATCCTGGGGAACTCAGTTCAATTCCCAGTGCAGCTCCTTGTGACTGTGGGCAAGTCACTTAACCCTCCATTGCCCCTGGTACAAAATAAGTACCTGAATATATGTAAACCGCTTTGAATGTAGTTGCAAAAACCTCAGAAAGGCGGTATATCAAGTCCCATTTCCCGTTCTATATGAGATTCTACATGGAATGTTGCTACTATTGGAGATTCTAGATGGAATGTTGCTACTATTGAGATTATGTTCCTACTATTTGAGATTCTACATGGAATGTTGCTATTCCACTAGCAACATTCCATGTAGAAGCCTGCCCTTGCAGATCAGCAACGCGGCCGCGCAGGCTTCTGCTCCTGTGAGTCTGAGTAATGTATGATATTGTCTGTCTGATTGCAGGCTATTCACTCTTCTCCTGAGGACTCAGGTGCTCAGATCTGAACCTCTTTCTCTAATCAACATGATTGTATTTCTGCAGACTATGGTTTCATTGCTTATTTATGCTTTAGAGCTTATTTCCGCGATATGGTTTGTTCTCTTGCTCTCCTCCAATAATTGTGAACTTTAGGGATGGCATGTTTTTAAGATTCCTCTTATTTCTTGTATTTTGTATTTTGCATCTCTTGTATTTTGTATCTTGTGATTTTTTTTTCTTTATTTGCTGTAATGCTATTCTTTTGCTTATTTCAAGATTTATTTTATGTATAATATGGAAATTGAATAAAAATAAAATAAAAAGTATAAGTGAGTGAGGAGGATGCCCTTGTTTTTTTCTTAGATTCTTTTCATGTTCTGATACGAAAGATACTTTAACTTCCATCTTAAATGTGTGTTAAATCCCATGCACTAAGGGGGCAATTCTATAAAAGGTGCTAAAAGTTTGAGACCCAAAATCTAGGTACTAAACTAGTATTCTGTAAGAGCAAATTTGTGCGCTTAGTGCATTATTGAATAATAGCATATGTCACCAATTAGGCATCTAAAGTTAGGCCTCTTTGCCGGAGGATGTAGTAACAGCGGTTAGCATACCTGGGTTTAAAAAAGGTTTGGACAAGTTCCTGGAGGAAAAGTCCATAGTCTTCTATTGAGACAGACACGAGGAAGCCATAGCTTGTCCTGGGATTGATGGTATGGAATTTTGCTACTCTTTGGGATTCCGGAATCTTGTTACTCTTTGGGGTTCCAGAATGTTGCCATTATTTGGGTTTCTGCCAGGTACTTGTGACCTGGAATGGCCACTGTTGGAAACAGGGTACCGGGCTAGATGGCTATTCTTATGTTCTATGGCAGGTGCAAATGTGAGCGCCTATATGCAGCAGTTAAACGCCTGACAGTATTCAACAAAGCACAGGCTGAAATAGTCAGAACACCTATGCCCCTCCCATGGGAATGCCCCCATTGCAGTTACACACTGGAACACTTAGGCGCCAAGTCATAGAATAAAGCCTAAGTGCACTTAGGTGTCTAACTGCCATTTTCTCCAGTTGTGGCATTTAATTACTGTTAACTTCCATTTTAGCGCCAAACATTAGGCACCTAATTGGTACTTACCATTGGAGACTTAGGGGTGAATTCTATATTTGGCACCAAAAAAATCTCTCCTAGAGTTAGGTGTGGTTTATAGAATACATGTAGCGCCCGTTCTCATTAGTGAAATTTAGGTATGACCGTTTACGCTAACTAAAACCTGGCTTAAATGCCTGGGCCTAATTTAAGCGCGGATCAGGCATATTGTATGACAGAGTGCGTAATTTTTAGGAATGCCCATGATCTGCCCATGCCCTTCTCATGACCACACCCTTTTTTGTGATTTGCGCATTAGAACTTACATGCACCACTTGACAGAATACGCATAGAAAGTTGCAAGCATAAATTCTAATTAGTGTCAATTAGAACCGATAATTGCTTGTTAGTGGCCAATTATCAACGCTGATTGACTTGTTAACCAATTAATTTGGAATCACAATTTGGCCACACTGCCAAATTTGCATGAGCGACATTAGGCATCATATATAAAATCTGAGGGTTAGCGCATAATTCTATATGGTATGCCAAAAGTTGTCATTAATGTACAAGCAGGTCAGGCGAAAAGCTGTAATAGTCTCATTGAGTATTAATGTCTACGAAGGTCAGCATGGGTCGTTTAGGCAGGAAAGTTAAATGCTCCACAGGAGGTGTAATTACCACATTCTACTGTCCTCTACTGCACTCCCTACGCCCCTTCCCCAATTTCTGCAACATAGTTAAAGAATTTTGGGAAAACTCCTTCCCCTGGAAAACCTGAAATGGCCTCTAGATTCTCTCCGTCTACCCCACCCACCCCCTCCCTCACACACACACACACACACACACACACACACACACATACACACACACCTAAATCCATAGGCCTCCATGGCTTCCACTGCTCCCAACAACAGATTCTTCATCTTAACAGGCAGGGAGGTGCTGCTTTCCTTCTGCTAGAACTGACCCCCTCCCCCCTGCAAAGATGAAAAGACCATTTTTGGACATAGCAATTCAGAAGGCTTTTGTCACGACTGTGGTCATGACTCCACGCTCAGTCTCACCTTGTCTTCCAGTGGTCAACTTCAGAGGTAGCTCCAGTCTGTTCTTTTCTTTGCATTGTTGCCTCTACTGCTACTTCCTGTGTGTTCCAAGCCTCTCTTTGGTGTTCAGTGTGTTTCCTGCCTCTGTCCTGTAGTTGTGTTATCATCAGTGAGGGCCTTTATAAGGAAGATGGGGACATTCATTCAGGGCCTTTGCAAAGCCAAAGGTTTCCAGGTTTGTCGGTGTTCTTGTTAGCACTTCTGCCCTTTTTCCTAGTTAATGTGCTTGTGTGGCACTTCTGCCTTGGTTCTTCTGTTTGTCTATGTGCTAGGGTTAGCACTTCTGTCTTGGCTAATGCCTGCTTGTTCTGTTGTGTTGTTGTGTGGTCTTGTGGCCTAGCCTTGAGCTTTGCCTAGTCTGCCTCACCTAGAGCTCTGCCTAGTCTGCCTCGTCTTGAACTTACCTGGTCTGCCCAGCCTTGAGCCCTGCCTAGTCTGCCTCGCCTAGAGCTCTGCCTAGTCTGCCTCGCCTAGAGCTCTGCCTAGTCTGCCTTGCCTAGAGCTCTGCCTAGTTTCTTCTTCCTTCTGCTGTTGTATTTGGGTTCCCGATCGGCCTTGCAGCCTGCATGAGTGGGCTCTGAGTGCATCGGTTCCAGATAGGCATTGTGGCCCATTTGAATGCTTTCTCTTCTGGCTTTACTTAGTTCTGTCCCTGTGTTCCCTGCCTAGTCCAGTTCTGGCTTGTGTCTTAGTACAGCCTGTGTGCTCTGTGCACTTCTGGTCTGTTTCTGCCTGTGTGCTTATTGCACTTCTAGTCTGCTCCATTCCTCCTTGTTTAGTCCAGTCCTGGGTGGAGGGTTTTGCCTGCTGCTGCCGCTCATCAACAGCAGCCCAAGAGCTCACACTGTTCCTGAGTCCGTGACAGTTTGCTTAGAGCCTGAGACCGTGACAGCTTTACACTGTTTAGGGAGAAAAGGAGGAGGGGGTCACATTTGCCACATTAATTTCTCTTTTAGATGGTTACTGTAGGAAAATTTGATCTTGCATTCATTTCATTCCCGTTATCATTCTAATTCAGCTAGTTTTTTTCAGATGCAATGACCAGAACTGCATGCAGTAGTTGAGGTGTGGTCTCACCATGGAGCAATATGGAGGTAATATGATATTTTCTGTTTCATTCTCAATTCCTTTCCTAAGAATTCCTAACCTTCTATTGAGCAGAGGATTTCAACGCATCATCAGTGATAACATCTAGATCCTTTTCCTGGGTGGTGACTCCTAATATGGAACCGTGCATCATGTATCTATGGTTTGGATTCCTCTTTCCTACATGCATCACTTTGAGAGCCCACTTGTTTTCAGTTTTGGAGGCCATATCTTCATAAGGACCTTGAGAGGATGAAACTAATTCAGCAAAAGGTTATTAAAATGATGCAGGGCCTCTAACGCAAATTCAACAACAGTGGCAGAGTCTGGCACCTTAGAGACCAAGGTTCAAAAATGAAGCAGCCAATGGAAACAGCCAGTAGCTGTTTCCATTGGCTGCTTCTATTTTAGACCTGTATTCCGCTGTGCGTATTTTTGTGTCTCTTTCTTTCTTCTAGGTTTGCCTTAGAGAGAAACCAATTTACTAAGGCCTACTTTATCAGATGCATCTATCTCTTGTTCTTGAACATCCATGCCTCAATAAGTTGTTCTCTAAATTGCTACCAGCCTCTTTAATTTTTGCTGCCCCAGACTAACCTGGCTATCCCTCTGGACGTTTCAAACTCTACAAGAAGATTGTAAAAATAGTGCAAACCTACTCACTAGAGGAAAAAAGTGAGAGGGCGAAGTGTGGGAAAGTGTAATTTTCCATGGAAAAGAACATGCCGAACCCCTCCGAGGAAAGCTGCACTGGCTCCCAATCAAAGAAAGGATCACCTTCAAAATCTGCACCCTGGTCCACAAAATTATCTACGGTGTAGTCCCAGGATACACGACAGACCTCATAGATCTACCAACCAGAAACAGAATCCGATCATCACGATCATACCTAAACCTACACTACCCTAATTGCAGAGGACTTAAATACAAAACAACTTACGCATCCTAATTCTCCTACATAAGTGCACAACTATGGAATGCACTCCCCAAAGCTGTGAACACAATTTATCACCATTTAAACTTCAGGAAATCTCTAAAAACCAACCTCTTCAAAAAGGCTTACCCCACCGACCCACCGTAAATCCCCAAACCCAGCAACACAGCATAACCAATGATCTTACTGGACAATATATAATCTACATTCCCTTCGACCCTCCTGCTGCCTGATACACACCTACCTCATCAGACCACAATACAACCTGTATTTGTTATCAACCGAATTGGCGAATGCCATTACAGTACTACGTAAGCCACATCGAGCCTGCAAATAGGTGGGAAAATGCAGGGTACAAATGTGACAAATAAAATAAATAAATTCAAGGAGAAGGGATCAGACCATGAATCTGCAAGAAGGAAGATTCACAAGAAACATGAAGAAATTTTTCTTCACCGAGAGGGTGGTAGGTGTCTGGAATAGCCGACTGACAGAGATAGTAGCAACCGAAATCATTGTAGAATTAAATACGTTTGGAGCAGACCCAGCACAGAGACAGCAGATGATGGATTAACAGATAGAAAAAAAAATGAGTGAGGGGGCTTGACTGTTTGCTGGGTCACACGATAGCTTGGAGGGCCAAAGAGCTGAGAGTAAAAGTCGATAGGCAAAAAGGGACCGTACGACTGCATTAGGGCCTTCAGGAAAGCTTGGGTAACCTCCACTGATCCCAGTGCTATTCCGGTGTCTTTCAGTATAGTCATTTTCTGCCATCAGAATTTCACAGCTAGCTACAAGGTAAGCAAACATTTCCTGCAATTTCTTACTGAATCTACAGATGTCTGTTGAACCAGTTTATTTGTATGCTTGCTATAAACCAGCAACTCCCGTGGTTCTACTAGCTAAGGAGGCAGTGCCTCTACTCTCCTTGTAATCATAGCATGTGACCTCCTTTTTTTTTTGCTGCTCAGTACTTTCCAGAAGGACTCTTCTCACCAGTGAGGTAACAATAGGAGGAGAGCTCAGATTTGGAGAGAAAATGAAATAGTAAAACTTCTCAGCCCAAAGGCAGCTTTCTGTTTTTAGTTGTCTAAGCCACTGAACCATGAAGGAGTATTGAACCTTTGGTTGTCTATGCCACTTCACCACAGAGGGCTTAAAGTTTCATCGGCTGTCGATGTTAATTAGTCACATATATTAAGGAGTCAGGAGCAGGAGGAGGCCTCTGAAATAAGAATGATCAAGGGTTACCACTGATCCTGGGAAATAAAGGATTCAGAGGACTACCTTTGGAGTTGGATCCATGAAGGCCAGCATTTAAGGGAAGAAGTGCCTGGAGCTTGTGCATGTCATCTGCCTTCTGCAAAGAAGAAAAGTATAGCGAGGATTGTAGAAGAATGGATTTCCCATCTACTGAGGTAAACCCCACTAAATGACAGTTTTTTTTCAACCAATGAAAAGAGATGAGGTGAATTGTAACCATTCTTATTTTATACTCTGCATCTTTACTGATCCCCTTTTTTCTTGATCATTTCAAGACTTTCAACAAACTTTATTAGTTCAGAACAAAACCTGAACTGGACTGTAAGTTTTTGAATGTGGCGGAGTGAGTGATCCCTGGGAAAAATGGCCTCCCAGCCCAACTGTTTCCATCCCAGACCTCTGTAATCCACAGGCATTAGACCTACATAGTACAGTGCTGATTCCTACTAAATAATACTCCAGGTTTCCCGAGAGAGTAATCCACGCCCAGTGAGGGATCACAGACCATGGGGGCTACAGCTACATCAGGATTTCATGAAGGCTAGAATTCAAACAGCCATGGTTATAGCTCTAAAACCAATGATCACAGGACAGCTGGAGGTTATGGACAACAATCTTATTAACTTTGACGGCAGTGTGAATTATTACAAAACTTGCCTATATGTTTCTAGGAGAGGCCTAGGTGTTGGATTAAACATGGGCCTTACAAGAACCAAAGAAGCGGTGGGATTTTGTAGAAACTGAAAAAGAAGACAAGGTCTGAAATAATTTGCCAGTTGAGATGGTGATGTAGCAAAATGTAAATGTTCTTGGAACAGCTACGAAGCTTAGTGATAGGCCCTGGATTAAAAAGCTGGGTAAAAGACATGGTGGGAAAAAAACTGTTATTGCTTTAAGTATGGGAATTTACCTGATAATTCACCCCATGTGACAGAGGACCAGAGAGGAAGAGAATTGAAAGACTGGAGGAGCCAACTTGTCTTCTATCATCATTTACTATGGAACTATGTCACATGACGTACTGTGTATCTCAGTAGAACAAAACCATACATTGAAGATTCCCTTTTTGATGCAAATAGATTTTAAGTCATTCATTCTCTTTATATATTTTCCACCTACATGGTTTGCATCCATTGTCTGAGAAGAAAGGTATAGTGTGTCATGTTCCTCCTATTCCCACTTCACTGTCAAGGCAGGACATTATTTTCTGATGTGTGTTGGAGAGGGGAGAGCTCCCCCTTCTATGCAGACAGATTTGTTAGAAGACAAGATTATCAATCAAGCATTCAAATTACTCAGATTTGGCCAATTTCACCGTAGCACTGAAAAAGACAGCGAAAACCTTAAGAATGCAGTGCTTGCTTTTTCCACAATTCTTTTAAATACAGGGATGCCAATTATTTGGCCTACATAACAAGAGGTGCTAGCCTTCTTCCCCCCATCAGCTTCCCTCTTCTTCATCATCTAACCATTAGACAGTTTCTTGTTATTTGAGTTTTTCTGACCTTGATCTAGTAGGATTTCTACCCCAGAAACTCTGCTGCACGTCTTATCTTCCGCCTGAACCGGTACACTCATATCATCCCTCTCCTCAAGTCACTTCACTGGCTTCCGGTCAGGTACCACATACAGTTTAAGCTTCTCCTTTTAACCTACAAATGCACTCGATCTACAGCCCCTCCCTACCTCTCTACCCTCATCTCCCCTTACATTCCTACCCGTAACCTCCGTTCTCAAGACAAATCCCTCCTGTCGGTACCCTTCTCCACCACCGCCAACTCCAGGCTCCGCCCTTTCTGCCTCACCTCACCTCATGCCTGAAATAATCTCCCTGAGCCCATACGCCAGGCCCCCTCCCTGCCCATCTTCAAAGCCTTGCTCAAAACCCACCTCTTCAATGTCTCCTTCGGCACCTAACCATCATACCTCTATTCAGGAAACCTGGACTGCCCCTACTTGACATTTCGCCCTTTCGATTGTAAGCTCCTTGGAGCAGGGACTGTCCTTTATGTCAATTTATGTTAAACTGTACAGCGCTGCGTAACCCTAGTAGCGCTCTAGAAATGTTAAGTAGTAGTAGTAGTAGAAAGAAATGGAGGCCTAGGATACCGAATCCTCAGCAGAGTTAAACGGAGACGTGCAATTTACAAACAGCACCATGAAAAGTCACACATAAAAGAACCGTATTATGAGAGAGCCTCCAAAACCGAATGAGCGCAGTTTGCTAAGGACCCGAGAGCTAAATAACAGTGATGATGATATCATAGGTGGAAGAACAGGGTGGGGCATGGGGCCCACAGCCCTACCATATTTCTGCACTGCAAAGCATAAGTAACCAGGAAGATGGACAGGGTGGACAGGGGTAGGGACAAAGCTTGGTTTGATCGATCTTCCCAAACAAAAAGATATTCCACTGCCATAACATTTACAGTTCATCTTAGCCCTTGCCGCGATCAATCAAAGAACCGGGGGGGTTCTTTTGCCGGGGTGGGGGTATCTCTTCGCCGGGGGGGGGGTCACGCTGCACGGGGGGGGCGCTGCACCCGGGGGGGACAGGGCACATCGGCGATCCGCCCCGGGTGTCAGCGTCCCTCGGAACGCCACTGCCCCACCTTAGTAATTCCCTTATCTCTTATTTGTCCTGTTTGTCATAATTAGATTGTAAGGTCTGCCGAGCAGGGACCGTCTCTTCATTTTCAAGTGTACAGTGCTGCGTACGCCTAGTAGCGCTATAGAAATGATAAGTAGCAGTATGTAGTGAAGGGCTCATGTGCTCATCTGCCGTCATTTACCATGTTAGTTTATAAAAGTGCCCTTCACGTGTATTAGTCCTTTATTTGGCAGCTGCTTAATATTAACACTATCTTGATGAAGAGATTTTGTATGTGAGCTGTAGCCATGCAACTAAACGGATGGCTTAGGAGTTATCAGAGCCATAGGAGTCACTGACCAAGAAAGGGATCTAGGTGTCGTCGTTGACGATACGTTGAAACCTTGTGCTCAGTGTACTGCGGCGGCTAAAAAAGCAAATAGAATGTTAGGTATTATTAGGAAAGGAATGGCAAACAAAAATGAGGATGTTATAATGCCTTTGTATCGTTCCATGGTGCGACCGCAGCTCGAGTATTGTGTTCAATTCTGGTCAAAAAAGATATAGTGGAATTAGAAAAGGTGCAGAGAAGGGTGACGAAAATGATAAAGGGGATGGGACGACTTCCCTATGAGGAAAGGCTAAAGTGGCTAGGGCTCTTCAGCTTGGAGAAAAGGCGGCTGAGGGGAGATATGATAGAGGTCTATAAAATAATGAGTGGAGTTGAACGGGTAGATGTGAAGCGTCTGTTCACGCTTTCCAAAAATACTAGGACTAGGGGGCATGCGATGAAGCTACAATGTAGTAAATTTAAAACAAATCGGAGAAAATGTTTCTTCACTCAACGTGTAATTAAACTCTGGAATTTGTTGCCAGAGAATGTGGTAAAGGTGGTTAGCTTAGCAGAGTTTAAAAAAGGTTTGGCCGGCTTCCTAAAGGAAACGTCTATAGACCATTATTAAATTGGACTTGGGGAAAATCCACTTTTTCTGGGATAAGCAGTATAAAATGTTTTATACTTTTTTGGGACCTTGCCAGGTATTTGTGACCTGGATTGGCCACTGTTGGAAAAACAGTATGCTGGGCTTGATGGACCTTCGGTCTGTCCCAGTATGGCAATACTTATGTACTTACGTAGGCCTAATTTTCAGTACTTTTCAATTGTCAGTTTTTGTTGTCTGTGGCCACTGAAAGAGCCAGGATTTATCTAATTCGTCAGCAGAATGACAGGCCACACGATGCGATAAAGGGAAAAAGGTATGGGTTTTTTTTTTAAAAAGGGGTTTCTACAAAATTTGATTGAAAAAGGCCTGAAATTATGACCTGCATCTTCATTAACCAGGGAAAAGACTCAGATATCATACAGCATATTAAAGACAAGATTCTGTAAAACCAAACAAGAAGTTTATTTAAAGCATTAAAGGGTAAACGGTTACATTAGGCAGACAATAATCATACCACAGACCTAGAAAATGCTGCAGTGTGGCACTTTTATAGCTACACTATGGATTTTTAAGTGCCTAATACATGCATTAATATTCATAGTTATTAAATGTTCATTCAAGTCATTACATGTGTACATTCTCTTCCGGCTGGCAGTGTAGCACAGTGATTAGATTACAGAGCTTTGGTCCGACTAGGGATCGCCACGTTCACCAGTCACCCTGTGACCTTGACTGAGTTACTTAATTGATCACAGTCAGGGTCGGAAAACTGGAACTCCTTTTTCTAGGACTTCCTACGTAGTTGTGGCTTGTATGCTTTTTGTTTAAAATTTTGTTTTAAATCAAGGTTAGAGAATTTCAGGGTCATCGTTTGCTTTCATCCCATATTCGCTGGCATTGCTTTGCACCTGCTGTCCTGGAAAAGATATTCAAAATTATAAAATGCTCTTATCTGATAGGACCAAGCCCAGTGCTTCTATCTATAGTATCGCTGCATCTACAGTTGTAAAGCAATGTCAACAATTTTCAGGTCCCCCTTTGCAGAGGCATAGCCGGGGGGGGGGGCACCAAGGGAGCGGCTGCTCCCCCAAACGGAGTTCTGCCGGCGCTGGCGCCTATTTTTTTTCAATGTGTTGCATTGAAAATGTGCTCTGGCACCAGCGGAAGTCCGCTGTCATGCCGCTCTCGCTCCCCCTGCGCCGTCAACCTGGCTCCGCTTCTGCCCCTTTGATCATCAATGACTGATCCCTTAACTTGCAAATGCAGACATGGACAAGTCGTTTAAGGGGTATGTGTTCCCCAATATGAGCAGCTCAGTGTTCAGTAATCCAATGTTAGAGGTGTTCTGATGTCTCTTGACAAAGGATGAGCACATGAGCCCTTCACTACATACTACTACTTATCATTTCTATAGCGCTACTAGGCGTACGCAGCACTGTACACTTGAAAATGAAGAGACGGTCCCTGCTCGGCAGACCTTACAATCTAATTATGACAAACAGGACAAATAAGAGATAAGGGAATTACTAAGGTGGGGCAGTGGCGTTCCGAGGGACGCTGACACCCGGGGCGGATCGCCGATGTGCCCCGCCCCCCCCGGGTGCAGCGCCCCCCCCCCCCCCGTGCAGCATGACCCCCCCCCGGCGAAGAGATACCCCCACCCCGGCGAAAGAACCCCCCCGGGTTGGGGACAGAACCTGCGGGGATGGAAACAGGGCCTGCGGGGACAGGGTTGGAACACAGACAGAACCCACGGGGATAAGACGGGGACAAATTTTGTCCCCGTATCATTCTCTGCAGTGGCGTAGCCAAGGGTGGGCTTGGGTGGGCCCAGGCCCACCCATTTTGGGCTCAGGCCCACCCAGTAGCAGCATATCTATGATGTAGCTGGCAGGGATTCCCCAAGCCCCACCAGCTGAAAACTCCCAACAACTGTCCCTCCTGCATACCTTGTAAATACCAGATGCCTGCAGTGAGCAGCGACTGATACATACTGCTCACACCAGCCCCACAGCCTTCCCGCTGATGTATTCCTGCCTATGCAGAAACAGGAAGTTACATCAGAGGGAAGGCTGTGAGGCCAACATGAGCAGTGTGTATTAGTTGCTGCTCGCTGTCGGTGAAAATCTGCTATTTAAGAGGTATACAGGGGAGGGGCTGATGTTTGAAGGACCATATGGCATGCAGTTGAGAGAGGGAGAGACCAAATCACTTGCGGAGTGCTTCTGCCCACCCATCTTGGGCCCAGGCCCACCCAAAATTGGGTGTCTGGCTACGCCCCTGATTCTCTGCCCCAAACATCTTACAGTGCCAGCCCTACTATTGAGTAATTTCTGTTTGACCCTTCTTTTCAATCTCTACTGATTTATGCAAATACGATCCCACATGCCTCTTAGGTCATCCTGCTCCCAAGCTTCCCAGCCAGCTTCTTTCTAAGTCCATACCCAATATCATTTTAATGTTGCTTTTCTTAGATTTCTTTTCCAGCCCAGAAGCAACTGAGTCAGTCAATTAGTTAATTGAAGATAATTTTCTTCAATTACCATCAGAATGCCTTTACTGGTGTTTATTTCAGTTCTTGGGAACTTTTAACTCTGCGCTATCGGCTAAAACAGGATGGGAAAAAAAACTTTTAATAATTGCCTGAACAAGTTGATAATTCTGCACTTCTCCCATCATAGGTAATTCAGGGTGTGAGATCTTCCCACTCAACCACGGAACAAGTGCAGTGTCTGTATTCAGATTGGGTTCAGATATATTACATTTTAAAGTTAATCTAGATTACTGAAGACCATCAATGCATAGTTGGTGGTGAAGGAGAGCACCCTATGGACTTGATTCACTATTAAGAGTCCTTTTACAAATGCACAGCAGCATTTTTAGCTTGCGCTAAACGCTAGAGAAGCCCATGTGGAGGGGCATAATCGAACGCGAACGCCCATCTCCATGGGCGTCTATCTCCGAGAACGGGTGCGTGAAGGGGCGGGACAAACCGTATTTTCGAAAAAAAATGGGCGTCCATCTTTTTTCCGATAATACGGTTTGTGCTAGCCAAATGCATCGGATTTGTGCGGATTTGAGCTGGGTGGTTTCGTTTTTCAGCGATAATGGAAACCGAAGGCGCCCAGCTCAAAAACAAACAAATCCAAGTCCTTGGGTCGTAGGAGGGGCCAGGATTCGTAGTGCACTGGTCCTCCTCACAAGCCAGGAGACCAACCGGGCACCCTAGGGGGCACTTGTAACAATTTTAAAAAAAGTTAACTACCTCTGAAGTTCATAGCTCCCTTCCCTTGGGTGCTGAGCCCCCCAAATCCCCCCCAAAACCCACTCCCCACAACTCTACACCATTACCATAGCACTTATGGCTGAAGGGGGGCACCTACATGTGGGTACAGTGGGTTTTGGGGGCGGTTTGGAGGGCTCCCATTTACCACCACAAGTGTAACAGGTAGGGGAGGGATGGGCCTGGGTCTGCCTGGCTGAAGTCCACTGCACCCACTAACAACTGCTCCAGGGACCTGCATACTGCTGTGATGGAGCTGGGTATGACATTTGAGGCTGGCAAAAAAAGTTTTTGAAGTTCTTTTTTTTGGGTGGGAGGGGGTTAGTGACCACTGGGGGAGTTTGGGGTGGTCATCCCCGATTCCCTCCGGTGGTCATCTGGTCATTTAGGGCACTTTTGTTAGGACTTGTTCGTGAAAAAAAAGGGTCCAAAAAAAGTGACCCAAATTCACGCTAAAAATGCCTTTCTTTTTTCGATTATCGGCCAAGGATGCCCATCTCTCCTCGGCCGATAAACACGCCCCAGTCCCGCCTTCACCACACCTCTGACACGCCCCCGTCAACTTTGCCCGTTTCCGCAACAGATTGCAGTTAAAGACGCCCAAAATCGGCTTTCGATTATACCGATTTGGGCGCCCACGGGAGAAAGACACCCATCTCCCGATTTGGGTCGAAATATGGACGTCTTTCTCTTTCGAAAATAAGGCGGCATATATTCTTATGGGTGTCTCTAGTGTTTAGCGCACACTAAAAACGCTACCCCCTAAAACATTTCCTGCAAAAGACACAAAATGGGAGAAAGCTTTTAGGGATAGATATTCAGCCATGGCCGTCTTATTGGCCACCACAGGCATTATTCCTGGATATTCAATGTTGTGATATGTCCGGACACCATCATTGAATATCTGGGCATACGAGGCTGGATAGCACTTCACCAGCTAAATGCAACAGAGGGTGACCAAAACCAGGGTTCTCCATTTCGGCCGAAACGGAAACAGCTGCAAATCTTTGCTGTTAAGTTTTGGCCAAAACCGAAACTGAAAATGGTGCATCCCCCACCCACACAGACAGCGGGTCTTCCTGGACCATCCGCCACCACCACTACACCCCTTTCCCCAGCAAAAAATGGATCCTCCGACACTGGCCAGCCACACGCCCCCACCCTGACTATAACCCCTCTGCCTTCCCACCACCCAAAGGCCCTCCCCAGGCCTACCTTTAAATGCCCTAGTGGTCATGTGACCTCTTCTAGGCAAGAACGATCCCTAGTCACTCTTGCCCCTGCCGGTTCCTCAGCCAAAATGACTGCCGGGAGGAGATCCCAATGGCCATTTTGAGATTGGAACCAGCATGGTTGTGTCCTCCACAAATTCCAGCCCTTTTCAAAGGCCTGAGAATTGTAGAGGTATTGTTGTAGAATATATGCAGTTTCGAATACAGCTCATTTTTGTAGCTGGAAAGGTGGTACTCCTTCCAGGTTAAGCAATTCCATAGGCGCCCGGTATAAGAGGCTTGGGGAGGCTAAGCCTCCCCAGCCGCAAGCCCCAAGCGTCTCTCTCTCTCTGTCTCTCATCCCCCCCCCCCCCCCCCCGATGCACCGTTTATCTCTCGCACTCCCTCCCTGCAGTTCCTATAATTTAATTAGATCGCCGCTACTCTCTCATCCCCCCCCACCCCCCGATGCAGCGTCTCTATCCCTCTCACTCCCTCCAATGTGATTCAGATTGCTCATCGCTGCCGGTAGCGGCACGCCAACCAACATCGTATTACAGCTTGCTTCGGGGCTTCGGCCTGACGCATGATGTGCCCCGCCTCCTTTGACCAGCCTTCCTTATGATTTGTCCAGCCCTCGCGGAAGCAGGAAGTTTTGGTCAGAGGAGGTGGGCACGTCATGCAGTGAGGCCGAAGCCCCGAAGCAAGCTGTAATATGATGTTGGTTGGCGTGCCGCTACCGGCAGCGATGAGCAATCTGAATCACATTGGCGTGAGTAGGAACTGAAATTTGACTTTTTTTGGTAACAATTTTCCCTATTTATTGGCTTGGACTGGAGGTGGGCTGGAGGGAGAGGAGTTGCCTTTACATAACACAAGTTACAAGATAATTATCAGTATCAGACACTAAAATTTAATATTGAACAAAGAGGAGAGTAATTGAAAAAGGTCCCCAAGCTTAAACCAACCCCCTTAACGTTGCTTTCCATTATATGCCCCTTGAACCCCCTCCCCCCCCCCTTTAATTCCCACATGCACACACTTTATAGCCACACGGTCATGTCCATTTTCCATTTCTATCACAGTTCCTCTCACACTCACACTTTGAGCCTTTTGCCAAACGTTAGCTTTCTCACCAGGGGTAGTGCCTGCTCAGATCAATGGAATTAGCCTTCATAAAGCTGAATCATCTATTATGGCTTCATTTTAAATTTGCACCCAGCACTGTGGGGGTGGGTCCCCTTCTTCTACCCAGAATTTTAGAATAACTCTTCACAAAGAGGAGGGCAACATAAAAAAATAATTTGTGTTTCATCTCTGGAATATTTTTGGCCAATCCAAGCAGTTGGCTGTAACTCCAGTCTATTTGAACCTGTACAATCAACCTCTCCCTAAATTGACCCCCCTCCACATACCTTCAATTCTTTCACAGAGCACCAGCAGTGCAGTGGTACACCAAGTCTGCCTGAGGTCTGCTCCGGAGAGCGCCCTCTAACTCACTTCAACTTCCTGTTGAGGCATGGGAGGGACATGTTGGAGGACACGCTCTTGAGCAGACCTCAGGTGGCCTTGGTGTATCGCTGCATTGCTGGTGCTCTATGGAAGATGGTCTGCATTTTCCATATGGGTGGTATATTGGTATATTAGGGTCCGCCCATTGTAATATTTATGGGTACAGTAAGGTTCTGAGTGTATTTTTGCACAAAGTTGTGCATAGTGTTTTGCAGTTGATTCTTTGACATGATATGATACATATCTAATATCTAAATTTAATAAAAGGTATTAATTGTGATTATTTTATTTTTACTTTTTTTTTTTTCTGTGTTGTCAGATAATTATGGATGTAAACCCCGCCCCCTTTAGCCTCCCCAAACAGTTGGGCCACCGACCGCCTATGAGCAATTCTATGAAAGACACAAGTACATAAGTATTGCCATACTGGGACAGACTGAAGGTCCATCAAGCCCAGCATCCTGTTTCCAACAGTGGCCAATCCAGGTCACAAGTACCCGGTAAGATCCCAAAAAAGTATAATACATTTTGTGCTGCTTATCCTAGAAATAAGCAGTGGATTTTCACCAAGTCCATTTTAATAATGGTCTATGGACTTTTCCTTTAGGAAGCCATCCAAACCTTTTTCAAACCCCACTAAGCTAACCGCCTTTACCACATTCTCTGCAACGAATTCCAGAGCTTAATTACACACTGAGTGAAGAAAGATTTTCTCCGATTTGTTTTAAATTTACTACTTTGTAGCTTCATTGAGTTCCCCCTAGTCCTAGAATTTTTGGAAAGAGTAAACAAGCGATTCACGTCTACCCGTTCCACTCCACTCATTATTTTATAGACCTCTATCATATCTCCCCTCAGCCGTCTTTTCTCCAAGCTGAAGAATCCTAGCCGCTTTAGCCTTTCCTCATAGGGAAGTCATCCTATTCCCTTTATCATTTTCGTCGCCCTTCTCTGTACCTTTTCTAATTCCACTATATCTTTTTTGAGATGCGGTGACCAGAATTGAACACAATATTCGAGGTGCGGTCGCACCATGGAGCGATACAGAGGCTCTCAAAGCCCCGATTATTATTGGTACCACCATTGATTTCTTTTTCCAGATTTTCAGTTGGTAAATCCTAATACTTTGTGATCTTTTCCAGTTCTTTTTCTCTACCCAACTATCACCAGATATTAACACTTCAACAAACCATGCGTATTTCAGTTCCAAGGTAAAGGCAAAAGTAAAGGTAATCCCGTGTATGCAAGCATCAAGCCACAAATGATTTTTTTGGGGCCATCACTTGCGTGACAGTTTCTTTGCAGACTATTGGTGGAAAGGCATGCCAGTGCCATTTCAGTTCTATCAATGTCATATCTAGTGTATTGCAATTTAACTATCATTTTGGATTCTAAAATCCCACAATATTTTTACATTTTCATTTTCAATAAATTTTGGGCCTTTTTACTAAACCTGGGCATGTGCTAAGTGCCAGGGGCATAGCCAGACCTTGAGGTGGGAGGGGGCCATAGCCCAAAGTGGGGGGGGCACATTGTGGTCCACCGCCCCTCTGCCTTCCGCCCACCCACTGCCACCGCTGCACATACCTTGGCTGTCGGGGATCCCCAACCCCCACCAGCTGAAGCCTTTGTCCAGCATTGGTCTTTGGTGCCGCCGCATTGCCTGCCCTGCTCTCTCTTCCCCTCACGTCCGGCACGCTGCTTTTAATGAAATTAAGCGCCATTGCTAATTTTTTCAGTTTTTATATTCATGAATATTTGTTTGAATCAGTTTTTCTTAAACAGCAAAGATTACTGCTTCTGTGTCTTTTTTAGACTTTACTCGCATGGGCTATTTGAAAATTTCCCACCCTCACTACAGGGAAAAGCACAAGCCTTTCACTTTGCCTTGATGCCAGAAAATTGAAGTCATCTGACGTCAAAAGAGAACCGTGCCCACAAGTATGCACCACCACCGGAATGACGCGGGCAGTTAACAGACACGCCACGATGACGCGCCCAGAAGGGCTGAACCACACGCGTAACATCTAACTCAGGAACGCTGCGGGCGCCTGCATCTGACTCCACGCATCAGACTCCGGGTTTGTGACACCACATTTTCGTTGGTGTAAATGAAGGTGTGTAGTTTTAAGAGCTGGTATATCAACTAAGCGTATTCTATATATGATGCCTAAATCTAAGCAATTTTATAGAATATGCTTAGGCGGAAATGTTTACTGCTTGGATTATTTAGGCGCCTTATATAGAATCTGGCCCTTAGGGCTGAATTCTATCAATGGCGCTCAAAAGTGGGCACTGAAAAAGAACAGCGCTAAGCGTAATTCTGTAAAAGGCGTGCACCCTTTATAGAATCACCCTTAGCGCCAATTCCAAGGTGTGCACCATTTATAGAATCACTCTTAGCGCCAATTCCAAGGTGTATGCCCCTTATAGAATCACTCTTAGCGCCAATTCCAAAGTGTGCGCCCTTTATAGAATCACCCTTAGCGCCAATTCCAAGGTGTGCACCGTTTATAGAATCACCCTTAGCACCAATTCCAAGGTGTACGCCCCTTATAGAATCACCCTTAGCGCCAATTCCAAGGTGTGCACCGTTTATAGAATCACCTTTAGCGCCAATTCCAAGGTGTAAGCCCCATATAGAATCACCCTTAGCACCAATTCCAAGGTGTACACCCTTTATAGAATCACCCTTAGCGCCAATTCCAAGGTGTGCGCCCTTTATAGAATCACCTTTAGCGCCAATTCCAAAATGTGTCGCCCTTTATAGAATCACCCTTAGAACCAATTCCCGCATGCTAACTTTGGACAACAGACTTGTGCTTGCTGAAACCTAGTGCAAATGTTGGCATTCAATTTGGGTGCAGTAACACTGCACTCAGCTTTTCAGAGTGCCCATGCCCCTCCCATGGTCATGCCCTCTTTTAAGTTGAACTCCATGGGATGTGGGCATCAAGCGTTACAGAATAACATGCGGCCAGAGGCACGTGCAAATCCTAATTGGTGCCAATGAACATCAATAATTGAGCGCTAGTGGCCAATTATAGCTCATTAACAGCTCGTTAATCAATTAAGTTCGGCATGCACCTCGGGATTGCGCTCAAATTTAGGCACCCAAATTTGGACACCATATATAGGATCTGGGGGCATAAGCATGGTTTTTACCGAGTGGTAACTGCTAGAGCAGACCCGCAATAAGCATGTAACAGTCAACCACACTTTACATTCATTTGTGTCAAGGGGAATGGCATGGGCAGAGAGTGAGCATGGAAGGCATTTGGCTACTAGTGCTCTGAACTTATGGTGCTCTAACTAATGTAGCATTAATGTGGGACCACTTACAGCCTCCTAAATAGGAGATGCTAAGTGCTTTCATGTTAACCGGGAGCAGGTTGCGTGTGTTAATGTGAATGTTAACACACAACCTGCAATAGAAGCAGTGCAATTTTTCTAGCAATAAAGGTGCCGGTACTCAAACACTAAGTCACCCTTCAGGGGTGGGGTGATCACTGAGGGACCCGCCCCGCAATAGCCAAGCCCCGTGCAACCGGTCACAGAATCTATGACAAGGCAGAAATGGTGTGTAGAGCCTGAGCTCTTTCATTAAAACTTGGGGTTCATGGGTCAATTTTAGCAGACAATGGAAAAGGTGCCGGTACTCAGTACCCCCAAGTACCCCCTCAAAAAAGCCCTGACTAGAAGATACTGGGAATGACCAAATTAAGCTGCAGTAACTGCACATTTTACTGCAATTTAGTAAAAGGGCCCCATAGGCACCCTATACAAAATGAAGGTTCCCTTTGCCAGTGGCGTACCAAGGGGGGGGCAAAGGGGGTGGTCCGCCCCGGGTGCACGCCGCTGGGGGGTGCCGCGGCACGCGCCTGGTTCCGAGTTCGCTATCTTCACTCGTTCGCTGCAGCTCCCTCTTTCCCGGAACAGGTCTGTTCCGGGGCAGAGGGAGCAGCAGCGAACGAGCGAAGTTAGCGAACTTTTTGGAGCCGACAGGCGCGCGCTGCGGCACCCCCCCAGCGGCGTGCACTCGGGGGGGTGTCATTTCGCCAGGGAGGGGGAAGTGTCATTTGGCGGGGGGGCGCTGCACCCAGGGGGGGCGCATCACCGATCCGCCCCGGGTGCCATCCTGGCTAGGAACGCCACTGCCCATTGCTACCTTCCTCAAGCTCTTTTGTACACTGTTCCCGCTAAGCTAAACAGGAGTCATCCAACTGTATTGCAGTCAGTGGGGGGGGGGGGTGCTTTAGTATTGTGTTTTCAGTCACTAAGGACAGGCAGGTTCCCTAGAGTCCTGCAGAACTTGCCTGTCCTGAAACAGCACCCCCTACTGGCATGACTGTAGCTGGAGGACTCCCGCTCAGCTTAAGGGAACAATGATTTTATACTGTGTGATTTGGAGAAATATGCATGTCTTCATGTATTCCCTACCACTGAGGTCTCACAATGGAGTTTGAATATTTAGTCCTTTGTTCAAGTCAAGGGAATCCTGAGCATCTTAAGACACACACACACACTCACAAAAAGAAAGCCAGCAATATAATTCCTGCCAGGTTTTTAATAGTATGCATCTACACATTATTACTGTTCATAGATCCAAAACCATATTTACTCTCACATTCATTGAGGATATTAATAATCTCCAGGTACCCTGGCACACTGCGGACAGAAACTAATAAAAGATGGAAAAGAATCATTTCATCATCAAAGGACAAAAGACGTGAGTCTACTGTACAGGCTGTGACAATGAATTAAAATATTCTAATCAATAATAAACCCACAGATTTTATTAAAAGATATTGAGTTTCAGAAGCATATAAAGAAAGTATTCTAAAAGAGTAGTTCTATGCTTGGAAATCATTGAGCATTTGGAAACACTCAGCAAAGGAAATATGCTTGAATACCTGGCTATAATTGCCACTTTGCTTTAAGGTCAGATACCTACAGACCCAGAATACTGACTTTATCTTATTGGTCAATGAGAGAGCCAAAGACCAGACAGAGATAGATGAGACACCCCCTGCCACATGGAGTTCCTCAAAAGTAGTTTCAACCTTTTCTAGAAGCTGCTGTCTGCCCTCAGGTTTGTTTGGGGGAAAACAAACTGCTACAGTGCAAGGAGAAAAAATCCACAGACAGAATCCCCCTTGTAGTGACATACAATCCAGAGCTGGAAAAACTGAGGAAAATCATAAGAGATCTACAACCTATATTCCAGGAGGATGAATTACTGAAAGAGATATTCCCATCCCCACCAGTACTGGCCTTCCGACAACCACCCAACTTAAAACACAAGCTAATCAGAAGTAAACTTCCACCACAGACTGAAAAGGAACAGAAGGGCACATGTCCCTGTAATTTATCCAGTTGCAAATTATGCCAAAATATTTCACAGGACCCCACAGTTACCCACAAAGGAAAGATATTCAACATAAAGGGATCTTTCACTTGCTCATCTTCCAATGTGGTATATATCATTCAGTGTAAAAAATGTAATGAAGGATGCTATATTGGAGAAACAGGCCAGATGCTTAAGACAAGATTCAATTTACATAGACATCACATGAACAATACAGCCAGTAGGACCCCCACCCCGGTGGGACAGCACTTCACAGAACCAGGACACTGTACCAGTGATTTCACAGTGAGAATCCTGAAAGGTAACTTTAAAACCATACAAGAACCTAAGACCTTTGAAGTCAGAATGATTGAATATTTTAACACCCAACAGAAAGGACTTAACAAGGACCTGGGGTTCCTAGCCCATTATAAACCATAAAGCTGTATGTCTCTGTTGATCACCCCACCCCTCACCTATCCACACCCATCCTGTTAGAATATCAATGACATGCTTTAATGTCCCCATGCATACCTCCTACCCACCCCCATCCTCCCACCCTGTCAGACTGTCATAATAATGCTTGAATGTTTTCACTTATTTACACTGTCAGCTAGCACATTTGCTTATTTCCGATCTGACGAAGAAGGGCAACCTTCGATAGCTAATCAAGAAATGTATTAAGTTATGTCCAATAAAAAAAGTATCATCTTATTTTCTTTTCCATGTTTTATTTTGTTTGATTTCTATAGATTCTACATGGAATGTTGCTATTCCACTAGCAACATTCCATGTAGAAGTCGGCCCTTGCAGATCACCAATGTGGCCGCGCAGGCTTCTGCTTCTGTGAGTCTGACGTCCTGCACGTACGTGCAGGACGTCAGACTCACAGAAACAGAAGCCTGCGCAGCCTTCTACATGGAATGTTGCTAGTGGAATAGCAACATTCCATGTAGAATCTCCAATAGTAGCAACATTCCATGTAGAATCTCCAATGGTATCTATTTTACTGTCATAGTAATGCTTGAATGTTTTCACTTATATACACTGTCAGCTAGCACATTTGCTTATTTCCGATCTGAGGAAGAAGGGCGACCTTCGAAAGCTAATCAAGAAATGTATTAAGTTATGTCCAATAAAAAAAGGTATCATCTTATTTTCTTTTCCATGTTTTATTTTGTTTGATTTCTATAGATTCTACATGGAATGTTGCTATTCCACTAGCAACATTCCATGTAGAAGTCGGCCCTTGCGGATCAGCAATGTGGCCGCGCAGGTACGTGCAGGACGTCAGACTCACAGAAACAGAAGCCTGCGCAGCCTTCTACATGGAATGTTGCTACTGGAATAGCAACATTCCATGTAGAATCTCCAATAGTAGCAACATTCCATGCAGAATCTCCAATAGTAGCAACATTCCATGTAGAATCTCCAATGGTATCTATTTTACTGTCATAGTAATGCTTGAATGTTTTCACTTGTATACACTGTCAGCTAGCACATTTGCTTATTTCCGATCTGAGGAAGAAGGGCAACCTTCGAAAGCTAATCAAGAAATGTATTAAGTTATGTCCAATAAAAAAGGTATCATCTTATTTTCTTTTCCATGTTTTATTTTGTTTGATTTCTATTGATAACCTTTGGGGGGGAAAAAAAGCCTGGAAAAGCTTTGATGATTCAGATCTGGGATCTTTAAAGTGTGTTCCCTCGGTTAAAACTGAAGGCTGTAGCTGCAGGAGTATGAGGTGTTTATTCTTTCTCTGTTGTAGCTGATCCCTGCAATCTAGGGAGATTTGCTGTCAGGCACGGATATCTTTTTTAGTGGTTATTTCCATTTTCGTCAAACCAGATATCCCAAATTTGCAGGAAATCTTGCCCAAAAAGCGTTTACAGCTGCTGACTGAACGCAGATGGAAAACATGTGTGCTTTTGCAGGAGGCAGGCTGCAAACCTGAGAAATTCCAAAGTGCTCTTGTTTGTGAATCTGCTGGGAGAATATGAGGAGGGTGGGAGGATCCTGTCCGCCCTTTCTTCTGGATTAGACTGCAGTAGGTAAGGCACCAGAATCCTACTGTCTGTCTCAGCACCTAGTGTATAGAAACACAAAACTAGGATACTGTTGACCATTGCAATTCTGCTTCTTCTTGCTTCATTCCAGTGTGCTGCTGCGGCTAAGAAAGCAAATAGAATGTTAGGTATGATTAGGAAAAGAACGGAAAACAAAAATGAGGATGTTATAATGCCTTTGTATCACTCCATGGTGCGACTGCACCTCAAATATCTTGTTCAATTCTGGTGATATCTTTGAAAGATACCTTATCCCGAACCATGCGCTTTTGAGCAACTGTCGACCTCCTCCCCCCCCCCCCCCCCCCCCCCGTTTCTAGTTTAAAAGCTGCTCTATCTCCTTTTTAAATGCAGATGCCAGCAGCCAGTTGCTTCCCATGTCTGTCCTAAACATGAACTAAACCCCACTTGTAAGAAAGAAGATCAAATAAATCGGACTCATCCCATATAAGATCTTAAAAGAAAGACATAGAATTTTAACTTTAATATGAACATAGGCAGCCAGTGTAATGAAATCAGCAATGGACTAGCCTTATCAAATTTAGATTTACAGAGTATGACTCTAGCCTGCTCTTTCTATATTCGCTGAAAATGATTTACCATTTTTTTGTAATATCCCTGTACAATGCATTACAGTAGGCTAATTGAGAAAAAAACAAGAGTATGAACTATTTTCTGTAAATCAAGAGGAAAATGAGATCATATTTGATGTATAATTGCAACTTAAGAAAAGTCTGATAAATGATTTGTCAAACTTGGGCTTCACCATTCGACGCTGAATCTAATAATAATCCCAGAGTACGAATAGTTGGTTATAGGGATATAGTTTTACCATTCAACACATGCCCTAGTCTCTGGTATAGATTTATTTTTCCCTCCTATCCATAATACAGTAGTTTTTTTCCGCATTCACTTTTAAAGATCGATCCCCCAACCCAGACTTAGAATCCTCTCCCAGCTCACTGTACCTTATCAATGGTCTTCATGATCATCAGTCACTCCTGCATTCCCGTCGCCATATTTAAAAATGGTACCTGCTGACCCAACGCTGGGCTTTAGTGGCCCTCTCCATTCCCCTACCAGAAGATGGGGAAAGATGTAAATGCCAGGAGGAACAAGGGGAGCAATTACTAAGCCTAAGGAACTTTTCCTTTTTCCATCTTTCAGCAGTGTAATTTTAAACTAAAAAAAGAAATGAACAAGCATAAATATAAAATCCCAAGGTGGCGAATCCAAGATGTCGACTTGAGCTGAAGTGCGTTCTGGCAGCTCTTGACTCACAGGAGGAATCTATCTCTGGGATAGGCTCTTTACCCAGAAATGGGGAAGAGGAAGGGCAAAGCTGTTCCACTTACCTCCACGAGCCAGGTGAATGCTCCCTCCATGCGACAGAGGACTCTGGAGGAGTTCGGGTTGCAAACGCCGGGAGCGCAAGGGAACACCACGAGAGGGTCAAAAGACGATCCAGACCAAAGCGTAGAGGGAGTGACGCTTAGCCCTCCTGTGATTACACCTCCTCCGAGGCCGGGAAGAGAAGTGGAGGTAGCGGGGTTACAGCAAGCGGAAACATCCGAAAGTGGTGATATTTCGTTAACTGAAGGTGGAGGCCCCGCAGCCATATTGACCCCGGTGCTACCAACTCAACAAGGGAGACAGGCAAGCTTTTTTGCTCAGCCGGTAACACCACAGCTTAGTTTGACCGGAGGAGAGGGCGAAACAACAAGACCTGCAGTAATCACTTTAGAAGTTCTATGGAACGCGATTCAGGGAATGACCAAAACTCTGCAACAGTTTTCAGGCTCCCTCCGTGGAGATATAATGGAGGTTAAACAAACTCAGAACCAATTGACTGGTCAGATAGAGGAACAAACCACCAAAGTAGAAGCTCTGGAAAACGAGGTAACAACTTCGAAAGAACTTATTGTGGCGATAATAAAAAATAATAACTTCCAAGAACGCAAGATTGAATATCTAGAGAATCAGGTCAGAAGAAACAACATACGTATATTAAATTTTCCTAAATCTCATCTTATACCGCCCATGGAAATGTTAAAGAAGTATTTCAGAGAAATATTGGGCATTTCTCCTGATGGTTTTCCACCAGTGGTGAAGGCTCAATATATAACCGGAATGGGAAGATCAACAAATGTTCCTCAACCTGATTTAAATCTAACAGAATTTCTTGAAAGTTCGTTGGAAGTTATTTCTGAAAGAACAACTATGCTGGTGACGTTTGCCTTAGAGCCTGATCGGAACAATGTTCTTAGATTGTACTTCCGTCATATAAATACATTTTTCCTAGGATCTAAAGTACAGATATTTCCAGATTTATCTAGAATTACTCAAAGAAGAAGAAAAGAGTTTCTGGTGTTGAAGCCAAGGACTCTGGGTTTAGGAGGAACTTTCCTCCTAAAATTTCCTTGTAAATGTATTATTTCTTTAAATGCACTTAACTATGTTTTTTTTGAACCTGGGAAATTACTAGAATTTATAAACGCTAAAGAGAATTGTGTTTGTCCCTGATTATGATACGCTTCTCGGCTGTGTTCTTTTGGGCTCCTTCTACTCTAATAGTAATAATTGAAACTTAAAATTAATATTACCTAGTACTTGGATCATTGTATTATATTGTGGACTAAAGCTATGAAAATAATTTTCTTTTTTCAAATTTTATTTTTTTGCCCATATTATATAACCTTAGGGTTTTTGCCGAATTTCCAATGTTTATGTTAATAACATGAATGTAAATGAAAAATGCATAAATAAAAAAATTTAAAAAAAAATATAAAATCCCAAAAGGAAAAGAAGTAAGCACTACTACTCTCCCCACCTCCACCCCAAATGAAAATCCACAGCCAAATTAATAATCAAAGCAACCTAGCTGGTAAACTAGACCTGCTGGGTTCACAAGTAATGGAAGTTGACAGCATATTTTACTGACTCCTATAGGTCAATTTACACAAACTGAATGTAAAAGTAAATAAAGTTCAAACTGCTTTTTTTTCCCCCAATTTGCCTACATTATATAGCAAATGTATCTGCATATTGACTAATCTTCTTGCTTCTGAGTCAGTCGATTACTGATTGACCAGCGCAACTCAACTGGATGCAAAGTTTGCTTACAAGGAAACCTATCACAGCCCCGCCACAAGATAGCAGGAAGTTGGAACCAATGGACCAACCCCCAAATTCCATAAACTTGTATACCCAACTTTACACTTAGGGGGGAATTTCATAAATAGTACTCAACAATGGGCACTGAAAAAAACTCATGTGCACCCTTTATAGAATTGTGCGAAGTACTGATTCCCATGCTTAACTTTAAGTGCCAGACTTACGCCTGCTGAAATCTGGTGGAAACTGGCGCCCCAGTTAGGTGTGCTCACCCAGTATTCTATAACGACACACATAACTTTTCGGAATGCCCCTGACATGCCTTTTCCTCTCCCATGACCACACTACCTTTGGGATGTGCACTGTGGGGTCCTTTTACAAAAGGATTACCATGCAGCAACGGGAACCTAGAACTACTGCCGATCGAACGTACACCATATCCAGCATGTCAGTTTGGAATTTTTATCATGACACTAACCTGGTGATAATCAGGCAGCGCCACGTGCTGTCTGGTTACCGCAGGGTTACCATGGGAGCCCTTAGCGCCACCTTAATCAGCAATAGATTTATCAATCAGCCACTTTTTATTTAAGCCTGCTCTAATTTTTTTTTACTTAACTTCCAAAGTAATAAGCTTAACAGTGGTAAACTGGAAGTAATGAATTTAAAAGAAAGTAAAATTTCTTTACATCAGCATTAAAATAGAAGTAAAATTGCAGAAACTAACAGCAGTTCTATTATTAGGTTTCGATTTATTGTTTTCAAGTTTATCTCATTTATTTTATTTATGTTTATACTTGGTTATTTTACTATTGTTATGCTGTTAAAATTTTAAGTTTTACATTAAATTTAGTCGATTACTGACATGGCAGTAAAAACTACGCTTGACCACCTAAATTTTCGGAAAGCACTAAAGACAGATCTGTTCAGTACAGCATACCCCACCGACCCATCATAAAAATACCTGGACACTAGCGGTACAATGCACCCAAAGACCGTAACGGACATTACCTGACTCTTCTTCCCCCTTTCCCTCCCTAAGTTCCCCCCAATTGTACCTACCATACAGGTACCTCATTCTACCACAATATCACTTTGTATCCATTCATACCATGTATTTGTTCAGACCGGAATCGGCTAACGCCGTTAACGGTTATATGTAAGCCACATTGAGCCTGCAAAAAGGTGGGAAAATGTGGGATACAAATGTAACAAATAATAATAATAATAAATTGTACCTGCTGTACCCCGCCTTGGGAGAATCTCTTCATAAACGCGGTTAATAAATCCCAATAAATAAATAAAATAAATACCTCTGCGTTTTTTAACTTTGCAAGTTCTCTTGTCCAGGGTCTACTGCCCCAGTTGCCCCAGGCCTGGGAGCCCTGATACGGAGAGGCCCACCAAGCAGAGCACCTCGCTCCAATTAAGAGTGACACCTGCTTCCAGGGAAACAACCTCCATGTAACCTCTCGAACCACCGGCATCATTTAGCCTCTGCTAAGCTAACATCACGGACATCTGCTGAACTGCTGCCATTTCAGGAAACAGAAGATAGTCTATCTTGGTCAGGTCTTCCCTTCTTCCCAAATAGGATAAGACTTTTAAAATGACTACATTGCACCTATAGGTATATGCTCCTTATTGTATAACTTTAACACCTAAATGTAAACACCATTTGCACGCTAAAATTTTAGAATTCTAGCACTGCCCAGTTGCCTGAATGGTCGGTCCGCCCCTGGTTTTCGGCATATGGGTGGAGCAGAGAACCTCAAGGCAGAAGCATTTGAGCATAGAGAGGAAAGAAAATGGGAAGGGAAGGCGTAGGAAGGATGGGAAGGAAAAGATAGGGGGTGAGCGTGGGGAGAATGGGAGATATGGTGGTGAGGAGAATGGGAGATGGTCTAATGTATAACAATCGTCGGGACAGGGATCATGTGGGCGGGATTTAGTTAAGTTGGATCATTGGGGTAGGCTGTCTTGAAGAGATGGATTAATTGAGTTAATTGGCACTAAGTTTGGGTTTACATACTCATCTGCCTATATGCTATTGTATAATGCTGTGTGGGGCATGAGCGGGTCAGGGGCATTCCCAATATTTAGGCAAGGTTTTGTAGAATACTGGGATTATGCACCCAACTTGGGCATTATTTATTTACAAACATTTGATATACCGCCCACGCCAGGAACTGGCTTCTGAGTGGTTTACAAAATATTAATCATAATTATGCTGTGCCAGGGAAGGGGAGGACACATACATTCAGGCACAAGAACAATCAAAGAGGGGGAGGATATATCAAAGAGAAAAGGTAGGTTTTAGTGACAGTTTTAAATTTAGTAAAAGGTGTCTCGAATCTAACATAGGCAGGAATAGAATTCCAAAGTTTTAGACCCATGTAACTGATGGCGGGTCATGTCAAGTCTAATATCTAGATGGCGGTGGAATCTGAAGTAAACCAGCAATCATGAAACAAAGGGACCGAGAAGGTACATAGGGAATTAAGAGACGAGACAGATAATTATATAGCTGTGATTTAAAAACCAGTGCGAGTAGTTTAAATTGAATGTGCGAGACAAGTGGTAGCCAGTGTTCAGCACGCAACAAAGGAGTAACATGATCGAATGGTATTGATCTATGGGGTAGACGGGCAGCAGTAGACTGAACCAGTTGTAAGCATTTCAATGAAGATAGAGGCAGGCCAGCATAGAGAGAATTACAATAATCCAAATCTCTATATATAAAAGGCACCACCAACGTTCTAAATGAAGCCTCCAGCTGGAAGTGTGAAGGGGAAGAGATATCCGGTTTCCCCATGAGTGTCTGCCCCACCCTCGCTCTCTGTAACACAAACAGTGAAGGAAAACACAGCAAAGCATGAAATCAAATCGCTCTTTCTGTAACAGAGAAGGACTCAGAGGGGGGAGGGGAGAGAGGGCAGAAGCCCTCACTATCTCTGTAACACAAACACAGCACAGCAGGAAACAACACTGAAGGACTCCACTCCGAGGGGGGAGGGGACAAACAACACAGGGGAAGGGAGAGAGGGCAGAGGGCAGGGACACACACACTCCCACATGCACACAGAAGAAAACCTTGCTAGCCCCCGTTTCATTTGCATCAGAAACGGGGCTTTTTTTACTAGTATGTAATAATTAAAGAAGTAAAGTGCGAACAAAGGCAAAAGAGAACAATGAACTGATAGTCTGAATATGATGTAATGCAAAGAAGGAAGCTCTAAGAACCGAGTTCATTTGATCATTGAAGGTAAGATGACTATCACAGACCACCCCTAAAATTTTCACAGATTCCTTAAAGTCAAGCTGATGATGATCAATAATAGGACACAATGGAGCCAGTGTGCTAGGATTAGGAAAATGAATTGCTTCGCATTTCTTAGTATTCAAGAGTAAACAGTGTTGATGTAACCAAACAGAGACTTTTTGAAGACAGATATTCAGCTGAGTTATATGAGACTGAGAGGGTGGAATACGGATCAGGATTTACACCAAGTTGGGCATGGGAATCCACTCTAAGTACTAGTCTACAAAGAGCACTCAGCCTGGAGCACCCGTTATAGAAAAGCTCTTGGCGTGAATCAGGGGTGGACTGAGAGGGGTCTGGACCCCCAGGCAATGAATACCATTGGGTCCCTATGGTCCTGCTGCTTCCCTCTCCACCTGCCACTGACCTTTTCCTTTAGTCCTGTAGCTAAATCAGCCGTCTGCCACTGGAACTTCCCTCTGCAGCAGCCTGCTCTTGTGGAAGAAGGAAGTGATGTCAGAAGGGGGCGGGCCATGGCAGAGGGACGTTCCGGCATCAGCAGCAGATGGACGATTTAGATGCTGGTGCCCCGCCTATGAAGGGGGTTCGGGGATGGGAGCGTCCCGGTCCCGGTTCCGGAGGAGAGAAAAGGAAGTCACACATTGGGCATATGGGAGGGAAACACTGCCCCCCCCCCCCCCCACACACACACACACACACATACACAGCCCTGAGCACTCTGATACTGCCTGGTTGCCTGTATGGTCAGTCTGCCCCTGGCATGAATTTTTCCCGGCACCTACATTGGGCGTCATTTATTGAGTTTACCGTACCCCTAAATCTCTCATTTCAGCCGATGCAGACTTTTTTCCCTTTTCTTCCTTCTGTTTTTTTCTTCTGGATATATTCTTTTGCAACGTTTGCAGTCTGGATGATTGGAGGGGATGGGGAGGGGGGTGGAGGGATTCTTGGATCAAAAATGACTTAAGAGGATCGAGCCATCACAGGATGCAAATATTACCTAGCTAGTTCAAAAGACTTGGATGTTTTTTTTCTCTGAGTTTCATGAAGTTTATGCTTACATCTTCAGAACAAATGTTATACTGAATAAACAATTCTATTTCTGTTAGTCACCTGTCATTCTATGGGGCCTCACACAATTATGAGGCAGAGGCTGGAGTTAAAAAAAGATTTGCTGTGGATGGAGAAAACCATCCCTGTTCTCTGAAATCACAACAACACGCTCATAAACATAGCATTTCATTAAAAATACAGATGACTCTTTAATTCTTTAATTGTCGCCAAGACAATTGCCCACGCTTTTAAAAACTTAGTGGTGTGAACACAAGTAGGGGAGGGGACAGCCCAAACCCATAATAACGGGACATAATGCAGTTCCCAGTCAAACTTTGATTGCCAGACAATTGACAAAATAATTTGTACCCGTCGATTTTTCCTGAAGGAAATATTTTTTTTTATTCCCTTTTTTTTCCCCCTACAATGAATTTGCTAGGCAGATTTTTCATTTTAATCAGAAGTGAAACAAAAATGACAACCTGGATCACAACAATATGTCAGCCCATAAATGGGCTTTTTGCAATTGCTGTCAGGAAGGACTCCATTAGGGGAGCTGTACACCTTCGTGGGCATCAATCACGTCCTTCAAAACTTTGCACATCCTTCAGATCTAATTAGACATTTAAGCTCCTTTGCTAGTAATTTGCAAAGCTGTCACCTCCTAAAAAAATGCAAGATGGTAAATAAATAATAAAAGGAAATGAGAAGAGAATATGTTCTTTTGTAACCCTTTGTAAGGTCACTCGTTTAATTCCTGGAGGAGAAGTTTTGCCAGTTTTCTACTTTGTTCGGTACTGACCAATGGCAAGACTTAGAACGGTTGAGAAACTGACATTTCAAAGTGAGATGAAGTAAGAGCCATCCTCCAGGGGAAACAGTGCCAGCGCAATGAGCAAATCCATATCCTATGTCAGGGGTTCCCAAACTTTTTCGGTTCGCGGCACCCCCCCCTCCCCCGGGCCACATGGGTCTCTGTGGCAACCCTACCCCCCCCCCCTCAGCCACATGGGTCTCCACGGCACCCCCCGGTCACATGGGTCTATGCACCCCCTCCCCACATGGGTCTCCCTTTCCCTGCAGCCCCCTCCTCTCACACCAGCACACCTCTGCCTTCCCTAAATCCAGCATCGCTCGCTACCTTCCTGCAGGTCCAGCATCGCTACCAATTCCTTCTTCTTCCCCCTGCCGCTGCTGCGGTGCTTGCAACTTACATTTTCGGGCCGTCTGGGATTCACGCAAGCACTCCAGGGCCTTCCCAGTCTGCCACATCCAACCCTCTCTGATGCAACTTCCTGTTGTGAGGGCCAGATGCGGCAGAGGGAAGTCCCCACAGTGCCTGTGTGAATCGCCCAAAAATGTAAGTTGCAAGCACTGCAGCGGCGGTGGGGGAAGAAGCGGGAAGCGGCAGATGCCGGACCTGCGAGAGGGGAAAGTAGGGAGCGATGCGCTGCGGCACCCCTGAGAGTTCGCTGAGGTGCACCAGGATGCCACAGCGCACAGTTCGGGAATCACTGTCCCATGTTTACGCTGGTATCCATGGCCATCCTCAGCTTTGTATTGCTCCTTGTATTTAAGAGATATGTCTATTAAAGGCTGTTGCTCTAATGTTCATTCAGCATGTATGAAAACGCTTAGGACCAAATTCTGACGAAGAAGGGCAACCTTCGAAAGCTAATCAAGAAATGTATTAAGTTATGTCCAATAAAAAAGGTATCATCTTATTTTCTTTTCCATGTTTTGTTTTGTTTGATTTCTATTGATGACCAAATTCTATAAATAGCGCCTTAGAAATCAGCACAGAAAATGCTTAGGACCAAATTCCATAAATAGCGCCCTAGAAATCAGGGACTGTCTCTCTTTGTTAAATTGTACAGCGCTGCGTAACCCTAGTAGCGCTCTAGAAATGTTAAATAGTAGTAGTAGTAGTAGAAATCAGCGCAGAAAACGCTTAGGACCAAATTCTATAAATAGCGCCTTAGAAATCAACGCAGAAAACACTTAGGACCAAATTCTATAAATAGCGCCTTAGAAATCAGCGCAGAAAACGCTTAGGACCAAACTCTATAAATAGCGCCTTAAAAATCAGCACAGAAAAACCACGGGGTTAGCGTGATTCTATAAAAGATGCCTAAAGTTATGCATAGTTTATAGAATATGCTCACGTGTCGTTCTTGTAACTAAAATTTAGGCATGTCCATTTAGGCCACCTAAAACCAGGCCTAGATTGGGTTTATTCTATAAAAGTGCGCATAGTTTTTGACATGCCCACAACCCACCTATGGCCGCACTTCCTTTTCGACAGTGCCCATGAGAATTTGCATGCACCCTGTTGTAGAACATACCTAGAAAGCTGTGTGTGTAGATTCTAATTAAAGCCAATTAGTTCTGCTACTTGATTGTTAAGTACCAATTATCAGCACTGATTGGCTTATTAATCAATTAAGTTCTGCGTGCAATTTGGTTATGCAGCCAAATTAGCATGCACAATTTAAGGTACCGTATATAGAATTCGGGGGTTACTGCAAAGAGCGTTAAAGCATTTTGTAGTAACTTTTATGCATGTGCTAAGCATGCGTTAACCATATTTTAATTTTTTGGAAGGGGGTTTCACAGGCAGAGAATGAACACGGACATGTTGCTCAGATACCACGTCGATAGTTGCACGTCCTAACTGGTTACTGCATCCACGTTAAACTAGTCCCTTATTTTCTTACTCCTGTTCCTCTCTTGTCTTTATATGTTCCATCTTTGCTTACACCCCATGCTGTCTATTAAAATGTTTTATTGTGTACTGTGTTGGCATTGTAATGTAGCATACTATGCCATACTTTGTATTGTTTGAATATTTTTACTGCTGTAATTGTCCATTGCTTATGTCTGACTTATTCTTGCTGTACAGCGCCTTGAATGAATTCCTTCAAAAAGGCGGTAAATAAATCCTAATACATAAATAATGTGGGATCCCATTCCATCTCCTGAATAGGAAGCAATAAATGCTCCCGCATTAATGTTTTCAACTTGTGCATTCTAATGTGACCTGCAAAAGAAATACCTGGAATTGCCCTATTTCTTGGCTGCCCTGGAAATGGGTTATTTTACTATTGTCATGCTGTTAACAAAATTGTAAGTTTTATGTTAAATTGTACCTGCTGTACACCACCTCGGGTGAATCTCCTCATAAAGGCGCTTAATAAACCTCAATAAATAAATACATAAATAAATAAATAAAATAGGGCATGGGAAAGCCCATTTCCCAGTGACCTTTAGTAGACACTCCTAAAATTCTCTAGCACAGTCACTCTCAAATTCAGTCCTTGCATATCCCCGATAGGTTTGATTACCAGGATCTGACAAATGAATCTTTCATAAGACACATTTGCTTGCATTTAGCTGGGAAAGCAGGTGCTTTCTGAATATTTTACTTACCTTCAACCCCAGATCTGGTGGGGGATACACAATAGAGAGTTGCACAAGATTCCCATAGGGCTGCAAGAACTTTTTTTTTGTTACATTTGTACCCTTCGCTTTCCCACTCATGGCAGACTCAATGCGCTTGGGGCAATGGAGGGTTAAGTGACTTGCCCAGAGTCACAAGGAGCTGCCTGTACCTGAAGTGGGAATCAAACTCAGTTCCTCAGGACCAAAGTCCACCACCCTAACCACTAGGCCACTCCTCCACTTGTCATGGGATGCTCATGGGAGTGTAACCAAAATCTCTGGTGATACAAGAATGAGGCTTGGAATGCTCAGAGAGGCAGCCTGAACACCAGACTGAGGCTTGGAACACTGGTTGGATACTGAATGCCATTCAAACAAAAAACAAGGGAGGCTGTTGGGGTCAGGAGGAAATGGGTGGCTTCAAGCGAGTAAGTAATAGCATTGACTCCTGCAGGTATGGGTGAGGATGGAGGAGATTTATTGTGGGGATGGATGGCGATGGAATAGATCTTAGTGGGAATGGATTAGATTTGACTGGGGATCAGGGATGGGTAAAATTTCTGTCCCCGTGGAACCCTCTAAGACACAACTTGTCTACATCTATGGAGATTATTCAAGATACTTTCATTATCCTTTGTAGTGAAGAATATATAGAGTGTACTAAAAAGAAAATAATGATATTGCTTTATTTTCCTGCTGATGCTTTCTTGACACTTTAGAAGTATTCTATTGCTGGTGCAGTGTCACAGCTGAGAGAGAGAACGCATACACACACAAAGAAAGAGAGAACAGGAAGGACAAAACAGAGAGAAAAAAAATAAACCAAAATTATGTAGGATATGCTTTCGGTAATGTGCATTCAGTTCACTAGTGCACACTAAGGACTAGATTCAGTAAAAAGGCACCCAAATTTGGATGCTAAAAAAAATCTGGGCAAAGAGTTATTCTATAAATGATGCCGAGTTGTGTTATAGAAAGGGAAATGGGACTTGATATACTGCCTTTCTGTGGTTTTTGCAACTACATTTAAGCAGTACCAGGGGCAATGGAGGGTTAAGTGACTTGCCCAGAGTCACAAGGAGCTGCACTGGGAATTGAACCCAGTTCCCCAGGATCAAAATCTGTGACATTGCCGAAGGGTTAGAAGGTAAAGTTTGCCTTTTTGCGGATGATACTAAGATTTGTAACAGAGTGGACACCCGGGAGGGAGTGGAAAACATGAAAAAGGATCTGCAGAAGCTAGAAGAATGGTCTAAGGTTTGGCAATTAAAATTCAATGCGAAGAAATGCAAAGTGATGCACTTAGGGAGTAGAAATTCATGAGAGACATATGTGCTAGGCGGTGAGAGTTTGATATGTACAGACGGGGAGAGGGATTTTGGGGTGATAGTATCTGAGGATCTGAAGACGACGAAACAGTGTGACAAGGCGGTGACCATAGCTAGAAGGTTGCTAGGCTGTATAGAGAGAGGTGTGACCAGCAGAAGAAAGGAGGTGTTGATGCCCCTGTATAAGTCGTTGGTGAGGCCCCACCTGGAGTATTGTGTTCAGTTTTCGAGGCCCTATCTTGCTAAGGACGTAAAAAGAATTGAAGTGGTGCAAAGAAAAGCTACAAAAATGGTATGGGATTTGCATTACAAGACGTTTGAGGAGAGACTTGCTGACCTGAACATGTATACCCTGGAGGAAAGGAGAAACAGGGGTGATATGATACAAACGTTCAAATATTTGAAAGGTATTAATCCGCAAATGAACCTTTTCCAGAGATGGGAAGGCGGTAGAACTAGAGGACATGAAATGAGATTGAATGGGGACAGACTCAAGAAAAATGTCAGGAAGTATTTTTTCACGGTGAATACTTGGAATGCCCTCCAGCGGGAGGTGGTGGAGATGAAAACGGTAACGGAATTCAAAAATGTATGGGATAAACATAAAGGAATCCTGTTCAGAAGGAATGGATCCTCAGAAGCTTAGCGGAGATTAGGTGGCAGAGCTGGTGGCGGGAGGCGGGGCTAGTGGTTGGGAGGCAGGGCTAATGCTGGGCAGACTTCTACGATCTGTGCCCTGAAAATGGCAGATGCAAATCAAGGTCAGGTATACACATAAAGTAGCACATATGAGTTTATCTTGTGGGCAGACTGGATGGACCGTACAGGTCTTTCTCTGTCGCCATCTACTGTTACTCATGTTACTCCTCCACTAGCAACAATCCATGTAGAATCTCAAATAGTGAAAGGGAAATAGGACTTGATATACCACCTTTCTGTGGTTTTTACAACTACACTCAAAGCAGTTTACATAGTATATACAGGTACTTATTTGTACCTGGAGCAATGGAGGCAGTGGCATAGATTTGTGGGGCCACGGGGCCTGGGCCCCCCTCAAATTTCCTCCAGGCCCCTGGGTTTACTGGTGGGGGGTCCCCAAACCCCGTCAGCTGAAGCCTTGTCCAGCGCCGGTCTCCGGCGCCACCGCATTGCCTGCCCTGCTCTTTCTTCCCCTTCACATCCTGCGCGCTCCTCTTAGTGAAACTGAGCTCAGTACTGTACAGTATTATACTTCTTGCATTGTAACTTTACCACAGAATTATTGTAAGCCATCTTGAGCCTGCAATCAGTGGGAAAAGGTGGGATACAAATGTGATCAATAAATAAGTAAATAAAAGGAGCATACAGGGTGTGAGGGGGAAGAGAGAGCAGGGCAGGCAACACAGGAGACGGCTTCAGCTGGCAGGGGTTGGGGACCCCTGCCAGCCAAGCTATTTACTGCAGCAGTGGGTGGGGAGCGGCAGGGTGGGCAATGGCAGGGCAGCAGACCAAAATTGCCACAAAACAAATAAAAATAACAAAACACCAAAAAAAATCAGGAAAATATAGGGGAAAATGAAAAGTAACCGAATTTTTCAAAGCTGTGTACAACCCTATTATTCACTGAAAATCAGGGGGGTTCTAAAGCAACTTGTAAGAATCTCCAAATGCTGTTTGCAATATGTTTGCCCTCATTTTTTGTGCCTCTGGGGAGAAAGCACTCCATTTTGAGTAAGGCCCCTCCTTCTTTACTTTCACTACTATGGTGACCTCATGTTATGCAGTCAAACTGGCAGCTGAAAACGTACCAGTAACTGTGCTTAACTTGAACTCGGATCCCACGCAGGATGTTAGGACCCAAACATGCAGACTGTCAACGCAATTGGTTTGATAAAAGTATCTGGCCACCAGGTGCATCAAACACACCCACTTTTTGCGTTACCGTGCATTATTAAGGAAATTGTAACATAAACTACTCTACTTGTGTACTGACTTTCCCATTTCCTTAAAAAAAAAAAATCTGTTTTGCATATACAAGAGTAAATGTTTTCTTTTTTTTTTTTTTTTTTTTACGGTTCCCGTGTTTCAGCAGTGTATCTTTTTTCAAATAATTTTCACAATTTAAAGAGCTCGCTAAGTCTCCTGATACAGTATTGTCTCGTCAAGTAACAAAGCCTGCATTCTCCTTTAAACAAACCTTAGCATTCTCAACAGTATTATGGAACTGAACATAAAAGGTGAATTGTGTAAAACCTATTACTCACCTCTGAGAAATGTGCCCAAGGCAAAGATGCACAGAGCACAGACTTATTTCCAGGCTGAAATGGCCTTAAAGTGATTTTTCGAAGTTTCTCAGTTTTCACACAAGGCGTTGGCACTAGGACACCAGAGCTACCAAGTGTGAGGGCTTCAGCTATTTATTAGTCACTGGCCTGAACTGATACAAAAACAAACTTTTTCTTATTTTCCAATTACGCCCTGCAAAAATTACCTGTTCTCACCTGTACCGGGCCTGCGTTGCTTTACCAGGTGACAGATGACTGCATTTTCTATGATTAAGGCAACATGACTTCAGCTCTTGCCTTGCTCATCGCAAGGACCCTGTACATGCATCAGTTATGCCCCAGGTTCAGATCATTTGTTATACGTGTTACATGAAGGAATGAAAGTCCCTCTGTTGGGTAACTCACATGAAAGAGGTATTCCTTGGCAAGAGCTATTCTGCATGCAGCTGGAAGTCTGAGGAGCGTGAAGGTATCCATAGGATTATTGAAAAACAAGAAAACAGAAGGAGAACGAGAGGAGAAACAGAAAAAAAACTGCACACAAGGAGCATCAACAACTAAAAGCTATGTTGAAAAGAACAGAAGTATTGGCAGATGCTATAAGGGTTCCTTCAGCTTATTCTGCACAAGCTTCTAGAAGTTAGAGCTAGATGATTTCACATCTGAGCTACATATTCACCTGAGTAATTGAGTACTCTAAAAATACTCAGGTCAATGTTATTCTTCAAAAGCACTTATGTGGTCTGTATCAGGTGACCACTGCGTAAGTTCTTTTAGCAAAAAAAAAAAAAAAAAATTCTGTGTCACCTTCTGGATACATTTTGGCCAGACAATTTGATTTCCCGCCAAAATGTATCCAATCACAATTAAGAAAGACGGGGGGGGGGGGGGGGGGGGGGAATTACAGCAGTAAAGCCAAAATGTATCCAGATGGCAGCAATATTCAGCAGTTATCCTGATAAATTCATCCATTAGGATGACCACATTCCTATCTTAAAACAATTCACTTCAGGGCTATGTATTCAGTGGTCCTACCCCAACGGAGAGGGCCTCTGAATATCGGCATATAGATAAGCGGATAGGCCATCCGCTTATCTTTATATAGTGGCTGTGGCTCTGAATATTGTATGAAGAGTTGACCTATACTGTGCATCTATACGTACAGTCACTTTCTCTGTGGATGTACGTATAGATGCAGAGAGAACATGGCTGTAGACCCCTTCACTGTAAACCAGGGGCATAGCTACGTGGGGCCACGGGGGCCTGGGCCCCTGTAGATTTGGCCCTGGACCCCCCTGCCGATGACCCTCTCGACCCCCCCCCCTCCCGCCGCCAACCCTCCATCACCGTCGCCGTCGGCTACCTTTGCTGGCGGGGGACCCCAACCCCCGCCAGCCGAGGTCCTCTTCCTCTGGCGTAGCCACATTGCTGGCTGATCTGCAAGGCTTCGTTCTGGTTCTGTGAGTCTGACATCCTGCAGGGCATCAGACTCACAGAACCAGAATGAAGCCTTGCAGATCAGCCAGCGGCTGCATTGCTGGCTGATGTGCAAGGCTTCGTTCTGGTTCTGTGAGTCTGACGTCCTGCACGTACAACATGCAGGATATCAGACTCACAGAACCAGAACAAAGCCTTGCACATTAGCCAGCAACGCGGCCGCGCTGGAAGAAGAGGACTTTGGCTGGTGGGGGTTGGTGTCCCCCGCCAGCAAAGGTACCCGACGGTGACAGCGGCGGGGGGAAGGGGGGGTCGAAAGAGTTGGCACTGGCGGCGGGGGGGAGTCAAAAATGGCACGGGGCGGCGGGGGGGGGCGGCGGAGGGGCGCTAAAATGTGCCCCCTCACCTCGGGCTCTGGACCTTCCTCCCGCCCAAGTCTGGCTACGCCCCTGCTGTAAACTAGAGAAGTCTAGAATCAAAAATAAAAAGGAGCTGTTGCAGAAACTCAGTTTAGTTGTTCTGTAACACAATGTGTGTAAACACTGGGGAAATCTTCCATAGAAAACGAAAGTCAGGAACAAAACCACGAAGCTTAATAGAAATGTAAGAAAATACCTCTTTCCAACAGAATGATGATTGCCTTGAATTGCCTAATTTAAAGTGACAGATTTTAAGTAGGCCTAGCAGTGATAAAAAGGCAATAAAAAGGCCAATCAAAGCAGAGAAGTAGAATAAAATAATGTAAGTAGGACTCAGGAGTTTTACTAAGGTACTAAATGCCACTCATTGCTGGACCCCATCACTCTTCGCCTCTCCAGTCCAAACCCAGTGCTCCCTCCGTTCCTGTAGCTCTATAGCTCTTTGTTGTGGGCTGTCCTAGGGCTCCTTGGTTCTCTAGTTCCCTTTGAGCCCATGGCTATCTCATCCAAGAAGCTTGTCTCTCTGTCTCATCCCTGTGGCTTTACAAAGTACGGAGGCTTTTACTGGCTAAATCCAGAGGTCAATATTCCATCCTCATTCTTCTTGATCTTTCCGCTGCTTTTGACACTGTCGATCACAGCATACTTCTCGATACCCTGTCCTCACTTGGATTCCAGGGCTCTGTCCTTTCCTGGTTCTCTTCCTACCTCTACCTCCGCACCTTTAGTGTTCACTGGTGGATCCTCTTCTACTTCTATCCCTCTGCCTGTCGGCGTACCTCAGGGTTCTGTTCTTGGTCCCCTCCTCTTTTCTATCTACACTTCTTCCCTTGGTTCATTAATCTCATCCCATGGCTTTTCCTACCATCTCTATGCTGATGACTCCCAAATCTACCTTTCTACCCCTGATATCTCACCTTGCATCCAAACCAAAGTTTCAGCGTGCTTGTCTGACATTGCTGCCTGGATGTCTCAACGCCACCTGAAATTAAATATGACCAAAACCGAGCTTCTCATTTTCCCCCCCAAACCCACCTCCCCGCTCCCCCCGTTTTCTATTTCTGTTGATGGCTCTCTCATTCTCCCTGTCTCCTCAGCTCGAAACCTTGGGGTCATCTTTGACTCTTCTCTCTCCTTCTCTGCTCATAGCCAGCAGACCGCCAAGACCTGTCGTTTCTTTCTTTACAACATCCGTAAAATCCGCCCCTTTCTTTCCGAGCACTCTACCAAAACCCTCATCCACACCCTTGTCACCTCTCGTTTGGACTACTGCAATCTGCTTCTTGCTGGCCTCCCACTAAGTCACCTCTCCCCTCTCCAGTCGGTTCAAAACTCTGCTGCCCGTCTCATCTTCCGCCAGGGTCGCTTTACTCATACTACCCCTCTCCTCAAGACCCTTCACTGGCTCCCTATCCGTTTTCGCATCCTGTTCAAACTTCTTCTACTAACCTATAAATGTACTCACTCTGCTGCTCCCCAGTATCTCTCCACACTCGTCCTTCCCTACACCCCTTCCCGTGCACTCCGCTCCATGGATAAATCCTTCTTATCTGTTCCCTTCTCCACTACTGCCAACTCCAGACTTCGCGCCTTCTGTCTCGCTGCACCCTACGCCTGGAATAAACTTCCTGAGCCCCTACGTCTTGCCCCATCCTTGGCCACTTTTAAATCTAGACTGAAAGCCCACCTCTTTAACATTGCTTTTGACTCATAACCACTCGCCTCCACCTACCCTCCTCTCTTCCTTCCCATTCACATTAATTGATTTGATTTGCTTACTTATTTTTTTTTTTTTTTGTCTATTAGATTGTAAGCTCTTTGAGCAGGGACTGTCTTTCTTCTATGTTTGTGCAGCGCTGCGTATGCCTTGTAGCGCTATAGAAATGCTAAATAGTAGTAGTAGTAGTAGGCTTTACTGCACACAATACCACCTCATGGCCACAGTCACAATCACCACAGACCCTAGTAAGGAGCAGTAAACAGTAGGGGGATATAAATGGCAGAGAACAGAGCTGAATAGACAAGGCACAGGAGTACAGCTGCATCAAGGTTCATGAAAAAGATTGCAAGATTGACCAACAAAATGAGACAGTGCCACTGATAATCAACAGATAGTCCCAATCCACAGCATGTATATAGCAGAGTGGATATCTTGATAAGTATATTTGAATATTGGGTCTATCCAGCCAATTTTCAAAGCGATTTAACTGGGCAGAAGAGCCATCTACCAGTTAAATCACTCGTTCCTGCCTGACCACTGATATTCACTGGCACTTAATCAGTCAGTGCCACTGAATGTCAACAGTAGCCGCCCCTGCATTGTCTGGTTAGTGCTGGGGCAGCCTGAAGGTGGTCTGCCAGCAGAACAATCCCCCATCCCCAGCGTCATAAAGGCCTGAGCCCCCCTCCCCCGTCAGCATCCCCTTCCACTCTCATAGGCCCCCCCCCCCCCCCAGGCCTACCTTGTAGGTTCCTGATAGTGTAGTTGGGTCCTAAGGGCAGAAGTGGTGCCCATTCACTCCTGCCTGCCACAGCCCGTTTCACAAAATGGCCACCACGACCTCTTTCAGCAGTCTCATGGTACTCAACTAACTCCGTGAGGCTGCTGTTAGAGGTCCTGGTGGCCATTTTGTGCAATAAGCCAAGACAGGCAGGAGAGAGTAGACATCACTTCCATTTGTAGGACCCCACTAAACCACCAGGAAGGTAGGCCCGGACGGGGACCATGGGGGGTGGGAGGGGTAGGGGTGGAGCTCAGTCAGGCCTAAAACAAAATTCTAATACTATTCGGTTAGGCCGGATCCACAGGATGGTCTGTGTATTTAATTTTTTTTTTTTTTTTAAAGAAGGATTATAAAAACTTTTAAATAAACAAATAAAATAAATACTATCTGCCTTATACTCAAAAGGGTTTAACCGGATAGGAGCTAAACCCCGCTGAGCGGGCACATGATATTTAGCAACACTTAACCAGTTACTGCCACTAAACAGTTATCTCCTAACTGGTTAGGTTATGGGGTAGGCCAGAGGAAGAGCATGGGTGCAGCACCTAGTTAGCAGCAATTTTCAGCTTAATAACCGGCTAAGTAACTACATAAAGTTAGGAAAGCAAAAAGACTGTTGTAGCTTATGGGATTTATTTTTGTTACATTTGTACCCCGCGCTTTCCCACTCATGGCAGGCTCAATGCGGCTTACACGGGGCAATGGAGGGTTAAGTGACTTGCCCAGAGTCACAAGGAGCTGCCTGTGCCTGAGGTGGGAATTGAACTCAGTTCCGCAGTTCTCCAGGACCAAAGTCCACCACCCTAACCACTAGGCCACTCCTCCACTCCTCAGCCCTTGCAGATCACCAATGTGGCCGCGCAGGCTTCTGTGAGTCTGACGTCCTGCACGTACGTGCAGGACATCAGACTCACAGAAACAGAAGCCTGCGCAGCCTTCTACATGGAATATTGCTAGTGGAATAGCAACATTCCATGTAGAATCTCCAATAGTAGCAACATTCCATGTAGAATCTCCAATAGTATCTATTTTATTTTTGTTACATTTGTACCCTGCGCTTTCCCACTCATGGCAGGCTCAATGCGGCTTACATGGGGCAATGGAGGGTTAAGTGACACCAATGTGGCCGCGCAGGCTTCTACATGGAATGTTGCTAGTGGAATAGCAACATTAACATTCCATGTAGAATCTCCAATAGTAGCAACATTCCATGTAGAATCTCCAATAGCATCTATTTTATTTTTGTTACATTTGTACCCTGCGCTTTCCCACTCATGGCAGGCTCAATGCGGCTTACATGGGGCAATGGAGGGTTAAGTGACTTGCCCAAAGTCACAAGGAGCTGCCTGTGCCTGAGGTGGGAATTGAACTCAGTTCCTCAGGACCAAAGTCCACCCTAACCACTAGGCCACTCCTCCACTGTTGCTACTATTTGAGATTCTACATGGAATGTTGCTATTCCACTAGCAACATTCCATGTAGAAGTCGGCCCTTGCAGATCACCAATGTGGCCGCGCAGGCTTCTACATGGAATGTTGCTAGTGGAATAGCAACATTCCATGTAGAATCTCCAATAGTAGCAACATTCCATGTAGAATCTCCAATAGTATCTATTTATTTTTGTTACATTTGTACCCTGCGCTTTCCCACTCATGGCGGGCTCAATGCGGCTTACATGGGGCAATGGAGGGTTAAGTGACTTGCCCAGAGTCACAAGGAGCTGCTCATGCCTGAAGTGGGAATTGAACTCAGTTCCACAGTTCCCCAGGACCAAAGTCCACCACCCTAATCACTAGGCCACTCATTAACCAGGCACTGGTCTGGATATCAGCTGGTGACAACTGAGACCCAAATGCCAGGAGCCGCACATGCTCCAGTATTGAATATCCGGGGGTGAACGGCTCAGACTCCGCTTACTGCCACAAGCCAAATATTGGCAATATATTTCCATATCTGATTTGAAGGTTGCTCTATTTCAGTGTTTCTGGTACTAAATAAGGTGAGATAACAAATGTTTCCCATAATCCTCTTCTCAAACTCTGCCTAGTCCTGGTGCCACTATAAATTAAAATGCCTACGACATGAGCGCGGGGAGGTGGGGGCAGTCCACCCCAAATGCACGCTATAGGGGGGGATGCAGGGAGCAGCTGCGTGGCTGTCGGCTCTGCCTGTTCCCTGCTCCCTCTGACGTTACTTCCTGTCCCGGGGCAGAAGGAGCAGTGAACCAGCGGAGCCGACAGCTGAGAAGCTGCTCCCAGCACCCCAGGAGGTAAGAGGCAATGCACTCAGGAGGGGGGGCTCAAGGTGATGCTCCAGGGGGGGATGCTGCACCCAAGGGGGATGACGCTGCACCCAGGGGGAGGGGGTGCGCACTGGCAATCCACGTCGGGTGCCAGCCGATGAAGGAATACCATTGGGTATAATTTTAGCAACTTGCCTTAAATACACTCATTTATTACAAATGTGTCCATCCTGCCACTGTATCCTACAAAATGTAGGTTCTAGGAGCCTGATATTTGGACCATGGGAGGGAGCCCGGATAACTCCTACAGTCGTCAGTTGGCCTGGATATTCCAGTGACTGGCATTAAATATCCAGATGGTTTTTGGCTGGTTTAAATTTAACCGACCAGGCTGATACTCAGCGCTGGTCGGATACGTTTAAACTAATCAAAGATGCTGCTATTTCGGTGGCCTAATTTGGCCGCCAAACTTAACCGGCGATGCACTGGATATTAGCGGATAGCCGGTTATATCACACGATATAACCGGTTATATCACACGATATAACCGGTTATTCACTAAGCACTAACTGTCAATATTCAGTGGGAAATAACCTGCGATATCTCGCTGATAACCACAAGCGAACCTTCTCCGGAGTAGCCCCCACACTCTGGAATGCACTCCCTGAAAGGTTCCGCTTAACACAAGACATATTCATTGTAAAACCAGACTGGGCAAGCTGGGCAAGTTCAATACCAATAGAGCTTTGACTGCTTTCATAAGACCAAGCATGAAACATACAGAAACATATATGCCTAGGGTAACAGACTTTAGGGTGGAGGGGGTGTGGCAGTACAGTGGGAAACCCTTTAAAAGCCACTGTGACAATCAGGCCTTTCAGCATCCCAGTATCCATGTATCTGCGTACACTCAAGGTCTCTGCATACAATTGTATTTTTATCATTATGTTCATGTTTTTATCTTTATCATTCATAACATTTATGTTTATATATATATAAATATATTACTCTAGACTCCTGAAGCAGAGTGTTGGTCAAAACACAGTACTGTGTCAAGTCTCTGTTTAATAAAACCCGTTTGAGAAGATTATCATTGCTGTCCATGACTCTTGAGCTCATGGTCAACTTCCCACGGCTCATCTACTTCTGTGTACATCTCGTGGGATTTCAGCGTTCTTCCACTTCCTTTTGCCTCTTTACACTCAAGATCTGCCACATTCTATTCCCTCCACTAGCATGTAGTAGGCATAAGCACATGTGTGTGCTATAATATTGAAAGGCCCACCACTCACAGTGGCTTCTAAATGATCTCCCTGATGCTGCACTACTGAGGCCCCACACCCACCCCTCAAAGGCTGCATTTTCATTGGGCTCCTATGTTGGTGGGGGCAGCAGCAACAGTAGCAACAGGGGGAAAGGGGCAGATATTGCACACCTTGTGGGGGAAGAGAGGGGAGATGCTAGACCACCTTAGAATGAGAGAGATGCTGAACATCTTCAAGGGGAAGAAAAAGAGTCCCGAGGAAAGGAGAAGGAAAGGGAAGGGGAGATACTGGACTATGGGCAGAGTGGGGGGAGGGGATGATGGTTCATGTAGGGTGTCCGATACCCTTGAACCGTCCCTGGATATGTCATGCTTTAACTTCATTATTTTGGCATTGTATAGTACCATAAACCAGGGTGCTTTACAATAAGTTGTATACAGTCCTTGTCTCACGAGAGATAATAGTCTACAACATCTTCATTAGAAGCAAAGGGAAATAAAGTGACTTGACCAAGATTACATCATGGGCTGAGAATAAGATGTGAATCCAAGTTCCCTGGTTATGTCCAGTGTATTCACCACTGATCCACCCACACATACATGATACTAAGGAAGTTATCTCAGTACTTCCTCACTGGCGAAACATTGTATGGTTATCAATGTCAACCTGCAGCTCCTTGTGATTCTGGGCAAGTCACTTAGCCCTCCATTGCCCCAGGTACAAAATAAGTATCTGTATATAGCATGTAAACCGCTTTGATTGTAACCACAGAAAGGTGGTATATCAAGTCCTATTCCCCTTCCCTATCTGAGATTCTACATGGAATGTTGCTGTTGCTACTATTTGAGATTCTATATGAAATGCTGCTAGTGGAGGAGTAGCCTAGGGAGCTGGGTTCAATTCCCACTGCATTTCCTTGTGACTCTGAGCAAGTCACTTAACCCTCCATTGCCCAGGTACAAAATAAGTACCTGTATATAGCATGTAAACTGCTTTGATTGTAACCATAGAAAGGTGGTATATCAAGTCCTATTCCCTTTCCCTAGTTGAGATGCTATATGGAGTGTTGTTACTATTTGAGATTCTACATGGAATGTTGCTACTATTGGAGATTCTAGATGGAATGTTGCTACTATTTGAGATTCTACATGGAATGTTGCTATTCCACTAGCAGAAGCCTGCCCTTGCAGATCAGCAACGCGGCCGCGCAGGCTTCTGTTCTGTGAGTCTGACGTCCTGCATGTACGTGCAGGACGTCAGACTCACAGAAACAGAAGCCTGCACGGCCGCATTGCTGATCTGCAAGGGCAGGCTTCTACATGGAATGTTGCTAGTGGAGGAGTAGCCTAGTGGTTAGTACAGTGGACTTTGATCCTGGGGAACTGAGTTCAATTCCCACTGCAGCTCCTTGTAACTCTGATCATATCACTTAACCCTCCATTGCTCCAGGTACAAAATAAGTACTTGTATATATGTAAACTGCTTTGAATGTAGTTGCAAAATACCACAGAAAGGCATTTCCCTATTTGAAATTCTACATGGAATGTTGCTACTGTTTCAGATTCTACATGGAATGTTGCTGTTGCTACTATTTGGTTGGCTGGGAGGTGGGGATAGTGCTGGGCAGACTTATACGGTCTGTGCCCTGAAAATGACAGATACAAATCAAGGTACGGTATACACAAAAAGTAGCACATATGAGTCTATCTTGTTGGGCAGACTGGATGGACCGTGCAGGTCTTTTTCTGCCGTCATCTACTATGTTATGTTTCTATGTATTCTACATGGACTGTTGCTAGTGGAGGAGTAGCCTAGTGGTTAGTGGAACAGACTTTGAGCCTGGAGAACTGGGTTCAATTCCAACTGCAGTTCATTGTGACTTTGGGCAAGTCACTTAACCCTCCATTGCCCCAGGTGCAAATAAGTACCTGTATGTACTATGTAAACTGCTTTCATTGCAAATCCTATTCCTTTTCCTTGTCTCTTATTCCTGAATGAATATGGCTGATTCTTTTATCTCAAGCTTTTTTTACAAGGCACAAACACCTACATGGAAACAGCAATATCACTTGTCACCACAATCAGTGGCAGATTTATAACCCCAGGTTGCCCTTAGGCATATGGACAGCTGGCTGCCTTCCCCCTCCCCCCACCCATACACACAAAATATGGCACCACAGCTGATAACGTGTGACTAATAGCACACAGCAGGGCAACTGCACACAAGCACTGCCCAATCTCCATACTGATAAGTCTGCCCCTGGCCAGAGTGTATTTTTCAAGAGAAGAAAGAATGTAGAAATCAAAATTGTCATGTCCAGGTCAAGGCGTGTACAATTTTAGTAGTACATTCTACCATGCAGAAATGCACATGTATGTACAGTTATAGATGTGGAAAATATCAACTGAGGAAATGCAGCATCTTACACATTAACATTTTATTTATTTGTTGCATTTGTATCCCACATTTTCCCACCTATTTGTAGGCTCAATGTGGCTTACATAGTACGGGAGAGGCGTTTGCAGACTCCAATGTGAACAAATACAAAGTGATATTGTGGTAAGATAAAGTTCATGTGGCACAGCCACACTAGGGAATCGTACAATGGAAGAGTTGAGTTATGTCCATTACGTACTTCAGTTTTGTTGTGTTGCAGAGATCAGGCATTTATGTTGGATTGGTAGGGTATGCCTTTTTAAACAGGTTTGTTTTTAATGTTTTCCGGAAGTTTAGGTGATCATACGTAGTTTTCAAGGCTTTTGGTAATGCGTTCCACAGTTGTGTGCTAACGTAGGAAAAACTGGATGCGTAGGTCGATTTGTATTTGAGTCCTTTGCAGCTTGGGTAGTGCAGATATAGGTACGTTCGCGTTGATTCGGATGTGTTTCTAGTTGGTAGGTCGATCAAGTCTGTCATGTATCCCGGGGCTTCACCGTAGATAATTTTATGAACCAGAGTGCAGATTTTGAAAGCAATGCGTTCTTTCATTGGGAGCCAGTGTAGTTTTTCGCGGAGGGGTTTTGCGCTTTCAAATCGCGTTTTTCCAAAGATAAGCCTAGCTGCCGTGTTTTGAGCGATCTGAAGTTTCTTTAAGGTTTGTTCTTTACATCCCGCATAGATTCCGTTGCAGTAGTCTACATAGCTTAGTACCATTGATTGTACCAGGTTGCGAAATGTTTCCCTCGGGAAGAATTGCTTCAGGCTTTTGAGCTTCCACATTGAGTGGAACATTTTCTTTGTCGTGGATGTCACTTGGCTGCGCTCGGGGGAGACGGACACCGCTGCACCCGGTGGGGGTGTGCGCAGCGGCGATCCACCCCAGGTGGCAGCCGACCAAGGATCTCCACTGGGTGGGTGCCGCCAGTGGCAGGGCAGTGTATGGGAATCGCTGCCACTGCCGGGTTTGGAACATCATTGTGACGAGGTAAAATGCTCAGGGGGGAGCGGCATCTCAGCTCGGGGGGGACAGCATCTCGCCCCGGAGGTGGGCAGCATATTGCCTTGGCCTGGCCCTGTTCAATGGGACTGATATTCAGACCACAGGAGGTAGCCAGGCTGCATCCCACGGTCAGCGCTGAGCCCAGATATTCAATGCCGGGCTGCTTTCAGTGACCAGCATTGAATATCCAGGTGTTTTTTGGCCAGTTTAAATTTAGCCAGCCAAGTCAATATTCAGCGCTGGCAGGTTAAGTTTAAACCACCCAAAGATATTCCAGCTATTTGGGGAGCCTAATTTGGCTGCCAAACTTAACTGGTGATGCGCTGAATATCAGCAGGCAGCTGGTTATATTGCACAGTATAACCAGCTATCCGCTAAGCCCTAACTGGCAATATTCAGCAGGAGATAACCAGCTGAATATTGCCAGATAGGCGGTTAAGTGCAAGTTAATCAGCCAGGATTCATTCCTGGCCGGTTAAATGGTTTTAAATACCGGGCGGAATGTATTTAATATAAAAGCAATCAAAATTTGTAAAGGGCAGAAGACATTTCAGTAAGTCATAAAGCTGTTAATAAAATGATCATTCATATGTACTCTCCTAATTGGACAGCAACGCAAAAGGATTGGGAAATTGACCAGGCAAACCAGAAACAAAAGAGGAGACTTCAATCAATGGTAGACTGTTTATTGGTGAAGACTCGACACAGTACCGTGTTTCGCATGCCAGCCTGCTTCAGGAGTCTTTATATAAAATATGTAAAAACATCAATTGGTCAATGAACGTTGGCACAATGAGATGGAGAAACATGGTCTTTAAAAAGACCTCTTTGTAGGAAATCCGCGTAGGTCCTGAGTGAAGTGAGCTGTCTACTCATCTTCATGTAGTAAAATGTAAAAACCCAATTTCTCACTGGGGTTTCTCCTATTCTGTGTGCACCAGCAAACTTTGGATTAATCTGACTCACAACCAGTGGCGTTCCTACCCTCGATGACACCCGGGGCGGATCGCCGATGCACCCCCCCCCCCCCGGATGCAGCGCGCCCCCCACGAAATGACACCTCCCACCCTGGCGAAATGACACCCCCCCCAGGTGCACGCCGCTGGGGGGGTGCCGTGGCGCGCGCCTGTGGGCTCCGAGTTCGCTACGCTAACTTCGCTGGTTCGCTGCAGCTCCCTCCCTCTGCCCCAGAACAGGAAGTAACCTGTTCCGGGGCAGAGGGATGGAGCTGCAGCGAAGTTAGCCTAGCGAACTCGGAGCCCACAGGCGCGCGCCGCGGCACCCCCCAGTGGCGTGCACCCTGGGCGGACCGCCCCCACCCCCCCCCCCCCCTTGGTACGCCACTGCTCACAACTAGAGCTCATAGCAAAGCCTGCAATTTGGTAAATCTCTCCCCCCCCAACCCAGCAGATACCCTCCCCCCCCCCCTTTCCATTTACTTCACCTGCAACTGTGCAGTCATGCTGAGATGGTGAGAATGCTGTAACACCAGCTACAGGAGAAAGGTAGAAATTGCCAGTGTATCAATCAGAGTCATCTTAAATCTGTTAGAAAGTGGATTCTGCCAGCCAGGTCGGAACTGGAACTGCAGGGACTGTAAACTGAGGCCTAAAGACTGAGCTAAATGGTGAACCATTTAAAAGCTCAGAACTGGAAGCCCAGCGTGAAATCCAGCTAAAGGGAGTGAATGGCCAAGCTTCAGTCAGATTATCTGCTGGTTAATAGAGGTCACAGCACCAGAATGGTTGAACAATACAGCAAGAATGCACCCAAATGGCTAGCGCTTATGGTATTAAATTATTCAACAGAAATTACCCTGGTGCAGGGAGTCATTATAAATGCAGCCTGTAAGTAGGAAAAGAAATAGCCTGTGTGATATCCTGGTATACCAGTGGTGACAACGGTAAATGATCCTTTGTTTTTCATTTGCTTGTTTTTGGAGGTTTTAACCTGGTGGTTTTCGCCTGCGTTTTTGGACTTCCAGCTCAGTCAGGACTATAGATGGGATCTGAACCTTCATTCACAGCTAACTGGGTAATTTTCCCCTCGTTCCAAAAGTACAAAGACTAGGGGACACTTGAGAAAGTTACATAGAAATACTTTCAAAACAAATAGGAGGAAATATTTTTTCACTCAACGAATAGTTAAGCTCTGGAACTCTTTGCCAGATGATGTGGTAACAGCGGTTAGCGTGTCTGGGTTTAAAACAGGTTTGGACAAATTCCTGGAGGAAAAGTCCATAGCCTGTTATTGAGGCAGACATGGGAAGCAACTGCTTGCCCTGGGATTTGTAGTATGGAACGTTGCCACGATTTGGGTTTCTGCCAGGTACTTGTGACCTGGCTTGGCCACTGTTTGGAAAACAGGATACTGGGCTAGATGGACCATTGGTCTGACCCAGTATGGCTACTAAGTACATAAGTACATAAGTAGTGCCATACTGGGAAAGACCAAAGGTCCATCTAGCCCAGCATCCTGTCACCGACAGTGGCCAATCCAGGTCAAGGGCACCTAGCACGCTCCCCAAACGTAAAAACATTCCAGACAAGTTATACCTAAAAATGCGGAATTTTTCCAAGTCCATTTAATAGCGGTCTATGGACTTGTCCTTTAGGAATCTATCTAACCCCTTTTTAAACTCCGTCAAGCTAACCGCCCGTACCACGTTCTCCAGCAACGAATTCCAGAGTCTAATTACACGTTGGGTGAAGAAAAATTTTCTCCGATTCGTTTTAAATTTACCACACTGTAGCTTCAACTCATGCCCTCTAGTCCTAGTATTTTTGGATAGCGTGAACAGTCGCTTCACATCCACCCGATCCATTCCACTCATTATTTTATACACTTCTATCATATCTCCCCTCAGCCGTCTCTTCTCCAAGCTGAAAAGCCCTAGCCTTCTCAGCCTCTCTTCATAGGAAAGTCGTCCCATCCCCACTATCATTTTCGTCGCCCTTCGCTGTACCTTTTCCAATTCTACTATATCTTTTTTGAGATACGGAGACCAGTACTGAACACAATACTCCAGGTGCGGTCGCACCATGGAGCGATACAACGGCATTATAACATCCGCACACCTGGACTCCATACCCTTCCTAATAACACCCAACATTCTATTCGCTTTCCTAGCCGCAGCAGCACACTGAGCAGAAGGTTTCAGCGTATCATCGACGACGACACCCAGATCCCTTTCTTGATCCGTAACTCCTAACGCGGAACCTTGCAAGACGTAGCTATAATTCGGGTTCCTCTTACCCACATGCATCACTTTGCACTTGTCAACATTGAACTTCATCTGCCACTTGCACGCCCATTCTCCCAGTCTCGCAAGGTCCTCCTGTAATTGTTCACATTCCTCCTGCGACTTGACGACCCTGAATAATTTTGTGTCATCGGCGAATTTAATTACCTCACTAGTTATTCCCATCTCTAGGTCATTTATAAATACATTAAAAAGCAACGGACCCAGCACAGACCCCTGCGGGACCCCACTAACTACCCTCCTCCACTGAGAATACTGGCCACGCAATCCTACTCTCTGCTTCCTATCTTTCAACCAGTTCTTAATCCATAATAATACCCTACCTCCGATTCCATGACTCTGCAATTTCTTCAGGAGTCTTTCGTGCGGCACTTTGTCAAACGCCTTCTGAAAATCCAGATATACAATATCAACCAGCTCCCCATTGTCCACATGTTTGCTTACCCCCTCAAAAAAATGCATTAGATTGGTGAGGCAAGACTTCCCTTCACTAAATCCGTGCTGACTTTGTCTCATCAGTCCATGTTTTTGTATATGCTCTGCAATTTTATTCTTAATAATAGCCTCCACCATCCTGCCCGGCACCGACGTCAGACTCACCGGTCTATAATTTCCCGGATCTCCTCTGGAACCCTTCTTAAAAATCGGAGTAACATTGGCTACCCTCCAGTCTTCCGGTACTACACTCGATTTTAGGGACAGATTGCATATTTCTAACAGTAGCTCCGCAAGTTCATTTTTTAGTTCTATTAATACTCTGGGATGAATACCATCAGGTCCCGGTGATTTACTACTCTTCAGCTTGCTGAACTGACCCATTACATCCTCCAAGGTTACAGAGAATTTGTTTAGTTTCTCCGACTCCCCCGCTTCAAATATTCTTTCCGGCACCGGTGTCCCCCCCAAATCCTCCTCGGTGAAGACCGAAGCAAAGAATTCATTTAATTTCTCCGCTACGGCTTTGTCCTCCTTGATCGCCCCTTTAACACCATTTTCGTCCAGCGGCCCAACCGACTCTTTGGCCGGTTTCCTGCTTTTAATGTATCTAAAAAAATTTTTACTATGTATTTTTGCTTCCAACGCTAATTTCTTCTCAAAGTCCTTTTTTGCCCTCCTTATCTCCGCTTTGCATTTGGCTTGGCATTCCTTATGATCTATCCTGTTACTTTCAGTTGGTTCTCTTCTCCACTTTCTGAAGGATTGTTTTTTGGCTCTAATGATTTCCTTTATCTTACTGTTTAGCCACGCCGGCTGACGTTTAGTCTTTTTTCCCTTTTTTCTAATACGTGGAATATATTTGTCCTGAACCTCCAGGATGGTGTTTTTAAACAGCATCCACGCCTGATGCAAGTTTTTTACTCTGCGAGCTGCTCCTTTCAGTCTTTTTTTCACCATTTTTCTCATTTTGTCGTAATCACCTTTTCTATAGTAAACGCTAGCGTACTTGATTTCCTAGTTTCACTTCCTTCAATGCCAATATCAAAACCGATCATATTATGATCACTGTTATCAAGCGGCCCTCGTATCGTTACCCCCTGCACTAGATCATGAGCACCACTAAGGACTAAGTCTAGTATTTTTCCTTCTCTTGTCGGCTCCTGAACTAGCTGTTCCATGAAGCTGTCCTTGATTTCATCAAGAATCCTATGTCCCTTGCATGTACAGATGTTACATTAACCCAGTCTATATGCGGGTAATTGAAATCCCCCATTATTATTGTGTTGCCCAGTTTGTTTGCGTCCCTGATTTCCTTTAACATTTCCGCATCCGTCTGTTCGTCCTGGCCAGGCGGACGGTAGTACACTCCTATCACTATCCTTTTCCCCTTTGCACATGGAATTTCAATCCACAGTGATTCCAAGGAGTGTTTTGTTTCCTGCAGAATTTTCAATCTATTTGATTCAAGGCTCTCGTTAATATACAATGCTACCCCTCCACCAATCCGATTCACCCTATCACTACGATATAATTTGTACCCCGGTATGACAGTGTCCCACTGGTTATCCTCCTTCCACCAGGTCTCAGAGATGCCTATTATATCTAATTTTTCATTTAGTGCAATATATTCCAACTCCCCCATCTTATTTCTTAGGCTCCTGGCATTCGCATATAGACATTTCAAACTATGTTTGTTGTTCCTAAGTACATCATGCTTAGTACTTGACAGTATTAATTGGCAATCTTTTGTCTGATTTTTATTGTTATTTAAAGATACCCGATCTACTACAATCTCTTTTGCAACCTCACTATCAGGATACTCTATCTTCCCTGTTATGGTGATATCTTTGAAAGATACCTTATCCCGAACCATGCTCTTTTGAGCGACTGTCGGCCTTCCCCCCATTTCTAGTTTAAAAGCTTATGTTCTTATGTTCTTATCCCCACTTACCTTGTACTTGTACCAAAAACTTAGATTGTGAGTCCACTAGTGTCAGAGAACATACCTACTTATAATATATGTAAACCACTTTGGTTGGTTGTACTCAGAAAGGTGGTATATCAGATCCATGACCCTTTACCCTTACTTTCTCTAGTCAATGCAACAGGGCTGGGGACAAGCAACAGGGCTCTTTCTGGAGCCTGATAATCGTAGCCCTTAAATCCACCCACAAAAAATATATATATTTTTTAAATTCTTTATTTATATAGTTTTTAACAACCTTTTTACAAGCCATACACTTATTAACTGAAACACAGCTGTAAATAAATATCAGTAAAAAAAGATTATTATCACAGAGATTAAGTTACATCAGCTTTCTTAGACCACATACTACCCACAAACTATTTTTGTTGTAAAAGGAACTGAATAAGCATGGACTTAAATAATATCAATGTAATTCACAAACAAACATTCACTTATATAAACGCAAGCAAGGCCTCATACTTCTAATGCACATTTATATTAGTATAGGGGAACCCGTACAATCATAGGATCTGTGGCTTACCAAAAATTTCATCAAAATGACAAAATTGTAAAAGACTTTTTGCTGTATATTTCCACTTGTGGAGAAAAAGTCTCCCTCCTTTAAGAAAGAAGCCAAGATAGAAGCCAAAAAACTCTACTAGAACATACCAAAATATACCACACTTGGGTGCCCTTTTACTAAGCCAAGTAAGCGTCTACACGTGCCCAACGTGTGCCAAAATGGAGTTACTGCTCGGCTACTGCATGGCTCTTGTGGTAATTCATTTTTGGCATGTGTCCGAAAAATAATATTTATTTTCTGATGCGCGTATTGAACGCATGCCACTCGCGTAGCTTACAGTGTGAGACCTTACCGCTAGGTTAATGGCTGGCGATAAGGCTTCAGACCCGAAATGGATGCACAGCAATTTTCATTTTTCTCCATGTTCATTTTCGGCAAAAATATTTTAAAAAGGCATTTTTTGTAGGTGCGCTGAAAAATGATTCTGCGCGTGCCCAAAACATGCACCTACACTACCGCAGGCCATTTTTCAGCGCACCTTAGTAAAAGGACTCCTTAAGCAGTTTAATATTTCCCAAAAATCTAATATGTCCAGAAGAACTAAAGTCTTTTAATATATTGGTCTCTAACCTTCTATAGTTTTCAGCATAGAACAGGTGCAAAATCCATGGTCAATCCAAAAAATCTTATATCTTTTAAACAGAGATGATGATTCTTCTCCTACTCCAAATATAATCATTAGAACAATTCTCGAAACTAAGGTCCCTCGTTTTGCCAGCAGGCTTCATCAGAGGAGCCACTTTCCAGTGATGTTAGAGAAATAATTCCCGGGGTGCCCACATTCAACCTTAAATCCACTCCTAATGTTCCCCTGTAACATGAAGACCTGGACTTCTTCTCTCCCCCCACCCACAGAGCTATAAATACTGCCATTTCTAGGTCCTGGAAAGCAGAAAACCTGCACTGGGAATGAAAGCCTCTACATTACAGTGCATGGCATTGCCGCTGAGTCATAGGGCCAGCAATGGAGATAGTCCAAAATGCAAAGAATTCCATGCAGTCCACCCTAAAAAAATTATACAAGTCACCTAATCAAATCAGAAAAACCTCTCCTCCCTCTCAGTCCTTTTCTCTTTCTTCTCATCTTTTCTCTTTATCTTCTACCTGATTAGTTTTGTAAACCGTGTATATGCCACCTGCGTGGCCATCTGCAGTTTGTTAACAATCTGTAAATAAATAGTTGCAGACTTAGGGTGCTGAGATTCGAAGGTGCCCCACCCCTCCCCAATCTCAAATCTCTCAGGGGTTCCTCTCTGCACTGGTCTGCCGACGAGCCCTATAATCTTAAATCCAGCCCTGTTTTCTTTTTAGTTACTTATAGGGATAATTTCATAATATAGTTGCCAACATTTAGTCGCTGATTGCATGTGTAAATTTATTAATTTATTTACATTATTTATATCCTGCTCAATCTGAGCATTCTCGGGGCGGGTAACAATTACAACACACATAATCCATCTATACATATAAAAAAAAATCATATCAAAACAATACCACAATTAAATTTAATCCTACCTGACAGTTCCTATCTAAATATTGCATATCCCATTGAAAGTATCTGTCTTAAAGCTCAGTTGTTCTTTCATATATAATAAGCACAACTACCCAGTCCTCCTTCATTCCTTTGATACTGTGTGCAATAACATAGCCGGACAAGGTTGTAAACATGAAATAAGTGCTTTATTAAACTTCAATCTGAGGCCTGTTACTTCACAGGCCAAGGAACAAAGGTAAAGTCTCCATACTTCAGAGAACAAAGTCTTAACAGGGCCATGGTTGACAGGGCCCAAAACACAGTCTGTAAGTTTCTGCTCTCTCTCTCTCTCTCTCTCTCTCTTGGTTTCCAGGTCTGGTCCTAGCCAGACCTCAGAACAAGGCAAGTCTTCAAATCAAAAGTTGGCTTACCTCAGCTGGGTCATAGTAGCTAGACTTATGTTGTAAAAGCCTATGCTGGTGCTTCACCTCTTCCTTCCAGGCTTGCCAAATTGAAAAAAAATTTCCCACACAAAACCCCGCCCCCACCATCATCACCCCGCCCCCACGTCATCACCCTGTCCCCGCCGTCATCAGCTCCACCCCCAATGTCACTAACCCCGCCCACAACGTCAATCACCCCACCCACAACGTCACTAACCCCACCTACCGCAACCCGCAACGGCCAAAAATTTCCCGCAGCGGGTCACGGAAAGCCGCCCAATTGGGCGGGAAAACCGCAACCTTGGCAACAGTGCTTCCTTCCCTGGGCCTCCTTAGCACCACTCTGGTTCCTGTCCTTCTGGCTCCACCCTTCCAATCTCACTTCCTCCCTGGGTGGGACTAGTGCTTTTAAACTGGCTTAGACTACCTGAGGGACAAAAGGGTGAGGGACAGTGTTCTATAAACCACCTCACAATTCCAAAAGGTAGATAATGGCTCCTATGTCCTATTCCTTGCTGTAAGCTTGCTCAAACAAAATTGTTTTTAGTTATTTCTTAAATATTTCCATATTCTGAATAACTCATGTCGTCAAATTAAAAGCATTCCATAGCTTAGGTTCTACCATTTTAAAGATTGATTTTCTATATTCTTCCAATCTAATGGTTCGAAAATAGGATATTTCTAATGAAGACCTCATGGCTGACCTTAACCGCAATCATAAGAACACAACATTATTAAGAACTTTGAAAATGAAGAGCAAGATTTAAGTGTAATTCTTTGCTCAATTGGGAGTCAATACTACTTTTTCAAAATAGGTGATATATGAGTATAGTGAGAACAACCAGTTATAATTCTCGTAACTGCATTTTGTGTGACTTACAAAGCTTTATCAGAATTTCTCGATAATCCCATTAGAAGACCATTACAAAAGTCATATGTTTAACATTTGACGAGGTAAGATCTCTAAACTTCCTAATTCTTTTCAACTTACAAAATCAATGCCAATCAATATTCTTTACATGTGATTTTATCGATAAAGCCGAATGATTAGAATAGTGCCATATAGGCACATATGTGTGAGCATACACACGTAAATGCCAAAATTCCACCTAAGCATGATTCTGTAAAAACACACATATCTTACATAGTGCATATTTTACAGGTAGATAGATACATAGGCAAAGTCTAGACGAGATATGGGTGGGACTCACACACACACACACATAATGGGGTGAATCCTATATATGGTGCCAAAAAAAATCGGCACTGAAAAAGCTGTATTCTTTAAGCCAGAAATCACGCCTAACTTAAGCTGCGGCCAATTGCACCAATTGAAATGTGGTACAAATGTACACACCTACATTTGGTACATATCCCCCTTATTCTATAACAAAACACGTAATTGCTAGGATTGCCCCCATTCCACCCATGACCCTCCCATTACTGTGCCCCCTTTTCTTACTCACGTGTAAAATTTAGCCACGGTTTCCACACCTAAATTTACATATGTAATATCCAATTAAATCTAATTAGTGCTAATAATTGCTTGTTAAAAAGCCAATTATTGGCACTAATTAGATGGGTATTTAATTAAATTGTTTGTGCAAATTCGGTGCACACCCAAATTTGTATGCACAGTTTTGGTGACTTTTATGGAATTATGGGAATACTTATAGAATACTATACGTTACACACATATCTTTGGCATTTACATGTGAGCACTCAAACCAGATCTATAGATGCTTATTTCACCTGTTAAGCTAGTATTCTATAAAGGAAAGTAGGTGCCTATTTTATAGAACAAGAGCTCTCTGTAAACTCACACGAACAATTTTACATTTAGCATGCAAAATTGCATGCCCAAGTTATAGAATTCTGTCAGTTACACAGATAACTTAATGTAATAATCAGCTGCTATTTGGTCTTAATGACCAATGATTGAATATTATTTAGATGCATTGGGCCATATTCTGTAACTACACGCATACATTTTGGAATACCCACAAAATGCCCATTTCCACACCTATAACCCTGCCTCTTTTTGGCTGCATGCATTAGAAATTAGGTGCACTGCGTTATAGAATACAATTAGCGAGTTGTGCACGTAAATTCTAATTATTGCCAATTAGTGCTCATTATTGTTTGTTAAGTGCTGTTAACACTGATTGGCCAATTAATTTATGCATGTAGTTACAGAATACGCTTCGATTTTGGCACGGATCTCTAGGCGCGCTATATAGAATCCCGGGATATATGCTCTGTAGTCTCAAGGGTTAATGATAGCCCTCTTTAGAGCATCAGAAGCATCTGTTGTATATTCTGCATACGAGCACAGGATCAAATTTCAAAAGCATCCAGCAAGGTGACACATTGCTATACCAGAGTCTGCTTAAACACTAAACTGATGTATTTCTGAAAAGGAGGTGAAATCTATTTAGCAAGACAGGTTTATTTGGTTTTCATCCTGCACGGCAAATTGTATTAAGCAGATACTAAGCACTTTACTATGAAAATGAGGAGACATTTAACCCAACAAACATTTGTGCCTTCTATGCAAGTTCCCTCCGCTATCGGGTAATTGGACAACCACCATTGCTATTCCATCATATTACAATTTTGATTAAAACGATACAGGCCAGATGCCCAGATCTCCTGTGTGCTCTTTAATTAGGGGGTCTTTTGAACTTTAGAACCGATAGAATTTGAGAAAAAAGAGCAATTAACACTTTTTTCAGGGCTTCTTTTATCCATCTGTCATAGCACAGGTGAACACATGATAATAGGTCTTTTATGTAAACAAAATGGCGAACTCTGTGAATGCCCCTCGTTTATCTCCCCCAATAATTCCACCTCCTGTTTCCCCATCTTCCCTACCCTCCCCCAAGTAAAGAATAAAAGATTCCAAGTTTCATATTGTGGTACTCAACATCAACAAAGCAAGTTTGCAGAAGGTCTACGGAGTCTGAACAGACAGACAAAATGCATTTAATTGCTCTTCGAAAAGGTTCCACAATAGCTCAACTGCTAGGTTCATGCTTTAAATACAAGATGGTAAAATCTGCTATTTGTTTCAGTTAGACCTTGTTGAACTTCCAGGCTCAAGTGTGGCGGTGTGTTACTTGGGTTCAGTAACCAATCCACCCACTGTAAAGGATCCGTATAACGAGCAATGTTTTGGTGAACTCAACAATCTGTTGTAAAGACCTGATTTACTCATTGTGCTTGCCAATGGTTGGAAAGGAGATGTTCTAAGATGAGGTTTAATTGGAATAATTGTCTGACATTCAATCACACCTCCCCTCATGCCAATCTAGTCTTACACAATTGATCCGGTGAACACTCGAAATAAAACTAACAGCACAGAGACCTTATTGATATTGTGCGAACAAGGACAGAATTAGCGGTATGGTCCCTGTAATTCCAGAACACAGTTTGCAAGTTGAAAATATTTCCTATGTTATGAATTCATAATCAGATAACAATGGCAACTAAGCTTATTGTATAAGTCTGTGACTGAACATCGCCTGTGGCCACCTCCAACACCTACTGGATCGCCCAAAGCAACAGTCTGGCCAAGCTCTTTAGAGAACTGCTACTTTACATTTCTCTTCATACTTGATCCTTCACAGACAACAATATTGTTCCACATTGTAAGAAAGGCCTTGGTGTAGAAAGCATAGCTGTTAAAGAAAAAAAGTATTTGTACTCCCAATGTAGTACACTGACGGGTAAATTAAAGCGACCTCAAAAAGTGTGCACTGTCAGAAAAAACAGCAGTATGATGTGGCCGTTTGCTGCATCGTGAGTAAATGTCTCCCTTCCTGTCAGTGCATGAATTGTGATTGGCTCATATACTAACAGGAATGGAGATATAAAACAACAAACTGAATTCCAGCAAATCCTGCTCCATACACCTCCCCCAAAATGCACCCAGGTGGCCCTAGACCCCTCCCCCCAATCCTCTTGATTATCTGGCTCCTCCTGATGCTCACAAATATCCCTTGTGGCCTGTAGCCTCTGGACCCCTTACACACCCCCACCTCCCATCTCAACGATTTCTGTGGTAGTCTATCCTTCCCCCGCCCCCACCAAAAATGCACTAGGGTCTCAATTGCCTGCCTCATACCTCTCAAATCCCTTCACACACTTTAATGATGGGTGATTGGAGCAATGACCACTCATTCCTGCTGCCATCTTAGAAAATGGTGGCACCTAACCATATGTGGTGTGATCCAGATAGCATGTGGAGGCAGGAGCATAAGAACATAAGAGTAGCCATACTGGGTCAGACCAATGGTTTATCTAGCCCAGTATCCTGTTTTCCAAACAGTGGCCAAAAACCAGATCACAAGTACCTGGTAGAAACCCAAATCGTGGCAACACTCCATACTACAAATCCCAGGGCAAGCAGTTGCTTCCCATGTCTGTCTCAATAGAAGACTATGAACTTTTCCTCCAGGAATTTGTCCAAACCTTTTTTAAACCCAGATACACTAACTGCTGCTACCACATCCTCCGGCAAATAGATGAGAGGCGCAGGGGGCCACAAACCACCAGGAAAATCTTTGAGGTGGAAGTTGTGAAGTGGGAGGTAGGGTGTTCACGGGCCACAGGCTACCAGAGGCATTTGTGGGGTCAAGAGGTCTGGTTAGTCCGTGGGGTGTCAGGGACTATTGGAGGAGGATTTGGGGTCCCAGGCCCACAGGAACACTAGGGTCTTTGGGTCATCTGATGTGAAAAGCCACAGTTCACCTCAAGTAACCCCTTTGCTCTCGTGCTGCATTTTTACACCACACCTGAGCTAGCATAAATATGCAGCATTAAGGGAAAAGTAAAAGAAACTATGCTGAATTCTAGTGCAGTTTTTTGTTTTGTTTTTAAATATCAGGAGCAAGTCCATCTTCGTCCTGATATTTAAAAACATGTATGCTTTACATGTCCACTGCACTATCCTTTGTACACTAGAACTCTTTCTGCATCAAAAATTAGAACAGAAAAATCTTGAGTACACCGCTGCACATTTACTGTCAAAGGCCCCCATGGAAGGTAACCCTCCGCCCCCCCCCCCCCCCCCCCACACACACACACACGCGCGCACTTCATCAGAAGCCAAATGTACTATGGTAGTGGCTCCCAAACCTGTCTTGAATGACCCTCAACCTGTTGGGATTTCAGGATATCCACAATAAACATGCATGAAAGAAATTTACATTCAATAGAGGCAGTAAATATAAATCTCTCTCATGAATATTCATTGTGGATATCCTGAAAACCTGACTGACTGGGGGCCCTCCAGGACATGTTGGGAACCTTCAACATTATAGACCTCAGCTGCAAAAGGACAAAGCAGACATGCCTTTCTATGTCTTTTCTCATCAGTTCTGGATAATCGAATGGCATCCCTCCAAAGGCCCAACCATGTCTGTGTCACAGTACTGGTTAGTTTAGGGATACCAGGACAAAGCAACCACAGATCTTCTGCACTGTACAAAGTGACATAGCGTTTGCAGACCATTGGGGAGGAATGGTAAACCCTGTTCAGCATGCATTTGCATGCTAGCAGGCCCCCCCATTTCCCCCAATGCAGCCCCCCACAAGAAAAGGAACCCTGACCCCTCCCAGCAACACAGGGGCTGGAGGTCAGTGGACCTCCAGTCTCCCCCGACCCCTCAACACAAGTTCAGGGGGGGCTGTAGATCCAGTGGGTATCCAGCCCTCCTAACCCCCCTAGCATCCCCCCAAGTAAAGCCTTGGTGGCACAGTGGGCCGTGAATCAAGCCCCCCTGACCTGGTGGTATAGTGGCCCTCTTCCCCACCCCCTACCTTTGTTGTAGGAGGGAGGTAGACTCGCTACTCTGCCAGCAGCGCCAACTCGAAAATGGCGGTGCCCGGCCCTGTCCAGTGCATCTTGGGATGTGTTGAGCGGGGCTTCACACCATATAAGGGAGTATCTCCCCCCACACACATACCATCAGAAGCCTCCAAATGGAGCCCACAGCTTCTTCTCCATCAGCTTTCAATGGAAAGGGGGGCCTTTGCTATTTGCAGACATAGGAGTTGTTTTACAGGATGGTTGGATTGGTGAGGTGTATTCTCAATGGAGAAGGGTAGTTAGTGGGGTTCCCCAGGGGTCTGTGCTAGGACCGCTGGTTTTTAACATATTTATAAATGACCTAGAGATGGGAGTAACTAGTGAAGTAATTAAATTTGCTGATGATACAAAGTTATTCAAAGTCGTTAAATCACAGGAGGATTGTGAAAAATTACAAGAGGAACTTACGAGAATGGGAGACTGGGTGTCTAAATAGCAGATGACGTTTAATGTGAGCAAGTGCAAAGTGATGCATATGGGAAAGAGGAACCTGAATTATAGCTACGTTATGCAAGGTTCCACATTAGGAGTCACAGACCAAGAAAGGGATCTAGGAGACATTGTTGATGATACGTTGAAACCTTCTGCTCAATGTGCTGCTGTGGCTAAGAAAGCAAATAGAATGTTAGGTATTATTAGGAAAGGAATAGAAATAAAAAATGACGACATTATAATGCCCTTGTATCGCTCCATGGTGCGACCGCTCCTCGAATATTGTGTTGAATTCTGGTCGCCGCATCTCAAAAAAGATATGGTGGAATTAGAAAAGGTGCAGAGAAGGGCGACGGAAATGATAAAGGGGATGGGACGACTTCCCTATGAGGAAAGGCTAAAGCGGCTAGGGCTCTTCAGCTTGGAGAAAAGGCGGCTGAGGGGAGATATGATAGAGGTCTATAAAATAATGAGTGGAGTTGAACGGGTAGATGTGAAGCGTCTGTTTACGCTTTCCAAAAAATACTAGGACTAGGGGGCATGCGATGAAGCTACAATGTAGTAAACGTTTTCGTCACTCAACGTGTAATTAAACTCTGGAATTCATTGCCAGAGAATGTGGTAAAGGCGGTTAGCTTAGCAGAGTTTAAAAAAGGTTTAGACAGCTTCCTAAAGGAAAAGTCCATAGACCATTATTAAATTGGACTTGGGGAAAATCCACTATTTCTGGGATAAGCAGTATAAAATGTTTAGTACTTTTTTGGGATCTTGCCAGGTATTTCTGACCTGGATTGGCCACTGTTGGAAACAGGATGCTGGGCTTGATGGACCTTCGGACTGTCCCAGTATGGCAGTATTTATGTACTTATGTACTTATGCAAAGATTGCTCTATTGAAAAGAATAAGCTCTTTTTTTTTTAACCATCTTTGTTTAGAAGTGTTTTTCAGGCTATGATTATAAATTCTATATATTATTGTAATAGCCTGTATGTAGGTTAGCCTGATAAATTAGAGATTACAGATGGCTCAGAATATGTTAGGTATTTAACTGGGCATTATAGAAGGGACCTTGTGGATCCCTTCTTAAGAGAGTTTCAGTGGCTACAAATCAGGAAGTCTTGTGTGTTTAAATTGTTGGTCCTGACTTTTAAAGTGTCAAAAGCCAAACACACAAATTCCTGTACGAATGTGTACAACAGTATATTTATTCCTAATTGTTTTTTAAGTTCATCACAGAAGAACCAATTGATATTTCCTGGAAAAGGTGTGATAAAGAAGGAGATGTGGAGGAGAAAGATTTTCAGAGTGCTTGCACCAGTCTGCTGGAATAAACTTAGGGTGTGTCTTTATTGCTATTTAGAAAGGGTTTGAAATGTTTCTTGTTTCATTCTGATTGCTAGGATGTTTAAGTGTGTTTTGCTGCTTATTGTGTTTTAGTAATTAATGTACACCGTATTGATAGTTTTTAAAATATATAAATACTACTACTACTACTATTTAGCATTTCTATAGCGCTACAAGGCGTACGCAGCGCTGCACAAACATAGAAGAAAGACAGTCCCTGCTCAAAGAGCTTACAATCTATTAGACAAAAAATAAAGTAAGCAAATCAAATCAATTAATGTGTACAGGAAGGAGGAGAGGAGGGTAGGTGGAGGCGAGTGGTTACAAGTGGTTACGAGTCAAAAGCAATGTTAAAGAGGTGGGCTTTCAGTCTAGATTTAAAGGTGGCCAAGGATGGGGCAAGACGTAGGGGCTCAGGAAGTTTATTCCAGGCGTAGGGTGCAGCGAGACAGAAGGCGCGAAGTCTGGAGTTGGCAGTAGCGGAGAAGGGAACAGATAAGAAGGATTTATCCATGGAGCGGAGTGCATGGGAAGGGGTGTGAGCTTTTGAGTTCTGCTCAACTGAGATTGGTGTAAACTGACAAGGGGTGGCTGCATGGACTCCCCCCCACCCTCCATGCAAATAAATCATCCCAGATCCTCCCCCCCCCCCACACACACACACACTCTCTCTTTCTTCCCCTTCCCCTTCCCCTCTCTCTTCTTGCTCTTACTTCTCTCATTGCCTCCTGCCTTCCTCCCTCACTTTATTTCTCTACTTCTTTCCCACCATATCTCTCTCTTTCTTATTTCCTGTATCTCCATGTTTTCCCCCACTCCTTCTGCTCTTTCCTATCTCTACTTTTGCTCTTTCCTGTCCCCTAAGCCTCCTCCCTTTGCTGTTTCCTCTCTCCCCTCTCTCTGATTCCAGTAGCCTTGCTCTTTTCCCATTTCTCGCTTCCCACTTCCTCCTTTTGCTGGGTTGTTTTTCTCCCTCCCCACCACAACCTTGTACTAAAAATTAGCAGCAGAATTATACTGAAAGTTACAATGAAAAGTTTGCTTTGACTATTAAGCATCCAATTCATATAAATAGCTGAGCAATTACAAGTGATAAATCTGGAAACTACTTAAACGCTAATTGGCATACAGTACTCCCAAATATTTATTTATTTGGATTTAGCTCACACATTTCTGTAGTAGCTCAAGGCAACTTACATTCAGCTACAATGGGAGGATTCACAGCAGAGCTTCCCAAACTGGGGGTCATGATGAACCCAATTGGGTTGTGGCCTGGGCAGGCACTATATAGGATGTCATTATCCTGCACCTGCAAGCTGTTGGTGTCCCCGTGAAATAGGATTGTAATTGCTGAAAAATTGATGGGCCCCTGGCTTGCAATCTAAGTTTATTTATTTATTGCATTTGTATCCCACATTTTCCCACCTCTTTGCAGGCTCAATGTGGCTTACAATACATGAATGGTGGAAATATGTTAGAAATTAAACATTTAGTGTTACAGAAGGATCTTGGTCAACATGATAATGATAAAACATGATAGTAGTGTTACAAGCAGGTATTGTAAGATAGTCCTGAATATATGTGAGGAGTTGTGTGTATTCACATTAGTTGATCTTTGTGGTAAGCCTTGTTAAAGAGATGGGTCTTCAGTAGTTTGCGGAAGTCCGTTAGTTCGTAAATCATTTTTAATTTGCTCGGTAATGCGTTCCATAACTGTGTGTTCAAGTAGGTAAAGTTTGACACGTGCATTAGTTTGTATTTTAGACCTTTGCAATTAGGGAAGTGCAGATTAAGGAATGTGTGGGATGATCTATTGGCATTCCTGAGTGGTAAGTCTATCAAATCTGACATGTAGGCTGGCGCATCTCCATGAATGATTTTGTGAACTAGGGAGCATATTTTGAACGTGATGCGTTCTTTAAGTGGGAGCCAGTGTAGTTTTTCTCGAAGGGGTTTAGCACGTTCATATTTTGTTTTACCAAATATGAGTCTGGCTGCAGTGTTCTGGGCTGTCTGAAGTTTCTTGATTATTTGCTCTTTACAACCAGCGTAGAGTGTGTTGCAGTAGTCTAGATGACTGAGCACCATTGATTGTACCAGGTTATGGAAAACAGTCCTTGGGAAGAAAGGTCTTACTCTTTTTAGTTTCCACATTGAGTGGAACATCTTCTTGGTTGTGTTTTTCGCGTGGCTTTCGAGTGTTAGGTGTTGATCAATGGTAACTCCAAGAATGTTTTTTTTTTATTATTATTTATGAATTTTACAAACATTTATTCAAGATACAACTTGAAGGATAGTATTACATCATAGGAACAAAAAAGAATCAGCAAGGCAAAAATAAGTATTATCATTATTTCCAAACTAGAATATTTAAGATATAATACTCAAGTCCTAACAATAAAGAGGATCCAAGATTCTAATTTATGAGGAGATTCAGGAAAATACAAAATAAGAAATCATGCACTTATGAAGAGAATGCTAACTTTCTTTAAAGCTACTAGAAGTTCTTTTAGACGCGATAAAGGCCGAGAGCTGAGAAGGATCTAGAAAGACATACTTAACAGAGTCAATCCTAACAATACATTTGTATGGATATCTCAGAAAGAAAACACCTCCCAACTGTTGAATCGCTGGTCTCATAATAAGGAACTGTTTTCGTTTACGTTGAGTTTCTCTAGAGAGATCAGGAAACAAGGAAATTTTTAAACCCCAAAACAGAGTTTCTCTATGCTTAAAAAACATTGAGAACAACCACTGTTTATCATGTGGTAAAGCCACAGTTGCCACCAGAGTGGCCGCTGTGGCTAATTCAGTATCTGATGTCTCTAGAAATTGTGACAAATTTCAAGTCTCTGTTCCTGTTGATTTTGCTGAATAACTTGTTTGTTGGGTAGGTAGTAAACTTTAGTAAAAGGTGGAATATTCTCCTGCGGAATTCCCAAGTTTTCCCGCAAATATCTTTTCAACATTTCATGCGGTTGGATCATTTGAACTCTTGGGAAATTTACAAATCGCAAGTTGAGGTTTCTCATATGGTTCTCGTACGTTTCAACTTTCAATCTTAAATTAGTAATATCTTTTACCATAGTCATTTGAAGATTTTCTATCTTTTTTGATTCTTGTTCTACTTTATCCATACGAGTTACCAAAGCTTGCTGAGATTTTTCAGTTTGTTCCACCTTTTGCTCTAAAGATTTTAATTTCTGAGCCCCTTTAGTTGTTTGGGCAATAAATAATTTCCCCAATTGGGACATTAATTCCCAAAGGGAATCCAAAGTTACCTCCATTGGCTTGTTGGTTAACTCTGCTGGGAATATGTCCTCCTGTTCCTTCTCTTGCTCTCCTCCGTCGTCTCTTTCCCCTGTTACTTCAGTCGGTCCAGCTCGTCCCTTCTCATCAAGGTGGAATCGATTCCCCAAAGCAATTGGGGTTGTAGCGCATCCCTGCGCCGGCCCCTGCTCTCCCTGAAGCGGCGAGCTTGTGATCGGCGGTTGCGGGGCAGGAGCTCTATGGTCGGGGCTCAGAGTTGTATCCAACCCAAGGGACGCCGTTGACTCCTCCAAAACAGCAGCGCCCGTCAAGGGTCCACTCCCGACCTGTACTGCAGTCCCCTGCAGGCTCACAAACCGATCCATCGGTCCAGGAATAGAAGGAGGTAATGGGGTAGTTCGGGCAGTACACTTCCCTCTCCGTTTAGGCATAGTTGGTAAGAGGAATCTGAGCGTGCAGCTAGTCACAAGTGCATAGCGGCCATCTTGGATCTTTCACGACCTATCTCGGTAACTCCGAGAATTTTTAAGGTGTCTGAAATTGGCAGGTTCAGATTTGGTGTGTTAATGGCGGTGAATTTGTTCTTGTTATGTTGATAGGTGAGTATTAGGCATTGAGTTTTTTCTGCATTAAGTTTCAGCCGAAATGCATCTGTCCATGAATGCATGATCTGGAGGCTTTGGTTGATGTCATTGGAAATTTCCTTTAGATCTTGTTTGAATGGGATGTAGATCGTTACATCATCTGCGTATATGTATGGGTTGAGGGGTTGGTTTGATAATAGCTTAGCCAAGGGTATCATCATTAAGTTGAATAGATACGGCGAGAGGGGAGATCCCTGTGGGACTCCGCATTCTGGTATCCATGGGGCTGAGGTAGTCGAGTTAGATGTCACTTGGTATGATCGTGTGGTTAGGAATCCCTTAAACCAGTTGAGGACGCTACCTCCAATTCCAAAGTAATCAAGGATATGTAGTAGCATTCCATGATCAACCATGTCGAAAGCGCTTGACATGTCAAATTGTAGAAGAAGTATGTTCTTTCCAGATGCAATCATTTGTTTGAATTTGGTTATGAGAGTAACTAGTACTGTTTCTGTACTGTGGTTAGACTGAAATCCTGACTGAGAGTCGTGGAGTATTGAGAATTTATTTAAATAGTTTGTGAGTTGTTTGGTCACCAATCCTTCCGTTAGTTTGGTTATTAAGGGAATGGATGCTACTGGTCTGTAGTTGGTTAGTTCACTGGCACTTTTCTTTGCGTCTTTGGGTATGGGGGTGAATAGAATGTTTTCTTTCTCCTTCGGGAAAAGTCCATTTTGTAACATATAATTCAAGTGTTTCGTTATGTCTGTTTTAAATTGTTGAGGAGCAGATGTCATAAGGTTGTTTGGACATATGTCTAGTTTGCAATGAGATTTGGCAAATCTTTTGAGCGTTTGGGAGATGATATCCTCTGATAATGTCTCGAAGTTGGTCCAGGTTCTGTCTGCTGGGCAAATGCCAGGGTCCGGGTCTAGACAGTTTAGGAGTTCCATATAGTCGATGGTGCTGACAGGTATCTTGAGTCGCAGTTGTACGATTTTCTCATTGAAGTATCTCGCGAAATTGTCTGCTCCTGGTGCGTCATTACTATTGGTTGTGACTGGTGTAATATCTAGCAGTTTATTCACGAGTTGGAAGAGTTTATGCGTGTCCTTGTAGTTTGGACCAATTGCCCAAAGCAAGAGAAGGTGAAGTAACTTGTCCAAGATCACAAAGAGCATCAGCAAGATTTGAACCCTGGCTTTCAGCCTGCTGCTCTAACAACTATTTATTTATTTATTTATTTAGATTTTGCTCACACCTTTTTCAGTGGTAGCTCAAGATGAGTTACATTCAGGTACTCTATCCCAGGAGGGCTCACAATCTAAGGTTGTACCTGAGGCAATGGAGGGTTAAGTGACTTGCCCAAGCTTGCAAAGAGCAGCAGTGGGATTTGAACCAGCCACCTCTGGATTTCAAAACCAGTGCTCTAACCACTAGGCCACTCCTCCACTTGAAGTAAACTAGGCAACTTCTTCACTCTGATATTAACCACTGGCTCATTCATTAACAGCAAAGAGCAGAAAAAACACAGACAACATCAGGAGGGTAATTCTACAGCTGGGTGCCTACTTTCCTTTAGAGAACACTAGTGTAAACGTTAGCGTCTACGTATTAGAGAAATATGCACAATTCACAGTATTCTGTAAGTTGTCAATGCTCCGACCATGTGCACGCCCCCTTGCAAATACCTACTGTGCATGTTAGGTAGGAATTTGCAGAATAGCGCATAGGCAGAATTTTGGTATTTATGCATGTATGTGCACACATACACTCATACTTAAGAGCCATTCAGTGGGCGTGTAAATGTTAGTGCCTACAGAGGCAAGTTATCAGCGTGGGCTACTACTGAGATGTGTTATTTTACTGTTAACCCCAGTTATTAGTAACTAGGTCTCATTGCATAAAATGGGACCTGTGGTGAGATAGCAAGAGTTAGTGTTGGTAACTATGCTCCTTAGCGTGTTTCAGTTTCTGGTAACCAGAGCTGATATTATGATGTCACAATGCCTCATTCAACCAATGACTAAGAACCAACCTTATCAGTGATGTCACAATCGCTTGATTGTCCTATACTTTGCTCACTTTTGTTACATATACTAGTGATTTTAATTTCTAGAGAATTTTCTTTTTTCGTTAATTTATTTTCTTTTTTCTTATTTTTATTTTTTTGTTACATTTGTATCCCGCGCTTTCCCACTCATGGCAGGCTCAATGCGGCTTACATATTGTATACAGGTACTTATTTGTACCTGGGGCAATGGAGGGTTAAGTGACTTGCCCAGAGTCACAAGGAGCTGCCTGTGCCTGAAGTGGGAATCAAACTCAGTTCCCCAGGACCAAAGTCCACCACCCTAACCACTAGGCCACTTAAGGGAGGAAGTTATCAATGTGGGTTATCATTAAGATGTGTTATTTTACCTTTAACCCCAGTTATTAGTAACTAGGTCTCACTGCATAAAATGTAACCTGTGCTAGAATAGCACAGTTAGTGGTAAAATAATTCATCTTAACAGCGGCCCGTGTTGATAACTACGCAGATGCACCATTGGTCTGACCCAGTATGACTATTCTTATGTTCTTATTCTTATTTTCTTCTGTCTTGTGAGGGAGTAGATAGTATAATGAAGAGTAGTCCCTCACAGATCATGCAGTTCAGCCTCTTTGCAGCAGGGGGCACTAGTCTGCCGAGGCGGAGCCTGAGGCTGAGGCAATTGCTGAGTCAGAGGGGTGGGGCTCAGATCAGGATGGAGCTAAAACCCCTGAAGCAGAATAGGTCAGGGAGGCCTCGATACAGAGGCCCTAGGAAGAGAGAAGCTGCCCTATAGTGTAAGGGTTCCCCTGCTGATGTGCAGTGATCGTGACCTGGCTGAGGTAAGCCACTTTTGCTATTTGACTGAGACTTGCAAATTGTGTTTTGAGGTCTGGATGGAGCCAAACCTGGGACTTGGAGAAGAACCAAGAACTTACAGGCTGTGTTTGGGGCGTAGCAGCCCCACCAGCCACAGATTACGTTTGGGCCTGTCAGCCAGAGGCCTGCTTGAGACTGTGTTTATTGAATGGAGGAAGGTTTTTCAACTCATATTCCTGGCCCTGTGAAGTTACAGGCCTCAGGACTCAGATAAATAAATACTTATGTTTGCTTATATCCAGTGTGTTTTTTCTAGCAAAAAAGGTGCCAGTACTCAAATGCCAGGCCACCCTTCAGGGCAGGGCCACCGGACTGAGCCAGGCCCAGGGCAAGGCTGCCCCCAGGGACACCCCGCCCCCCCCCCCCAATCACTACCACTGTCACCGCAGTCCCCGGTCTCCACCCGTCCACCCTCAGCCCCATCAACAGCCCCCCTCTGTCCGCCACCGGGCCCCCTGCATTCAAATCAGCAGCGCCTCACCTCTGTGTGAAAGCAGCAGACCGCCTCCCTTCGGGTCCTCCCTCACTGTGTCCCACCCTCGCAGAAACAGGAAGTTACATCAGATGAGGGCGGGACATAGTGAGGGAGGGCCCGAAGGGAGGCGATCTGCGGTAGCCGTGTTAGTCCACTTTAAAAGTTAATATAAATAAAAGAAAAAAATAAGGTGACACCTTTATATTGGACTATATACATTTTTTGACTAACGTTTGGAGACCAAAACCTACTTCTTCAAGTCAGGACAGTATACTGCTTGTCCTGACAAGGAAGGAGGTTTTGGCCTCCAAAAACTAGTCAAAAATGTAATAGGTTAGTGCAATAAAAATGTATCACCTTATTTTCTGTTTTTGTTTTAGTTGTTAATTTTTAATGTAGCAATTGGAATATGTACATTTTTGAAATTTATTTTTATTTTATTTTTTTATTTGTTACATTTGTATCCCACATTTTCCCACCTGTGTGTAGGCTCAATGTGGCTTACATAGTACCGATAGTGGTTAGCAGACTCCGGTGTGAACAAATACATTTGATGTTGTGTTAGGATAATGTTCATGTGGCAGAGCCACAATAGGAATAGTAGACCAGAAAAGTTGTGTTATGTTCATTACGTGCTTTTGTCCTTTAGATTGTAAGTTCCTTGAGCAGGGACTGTCCTTCTATGTTAAATTGTACAGCGCTGCGTAACCCTAGTAGCGCTTTAGAAATGTCAAGTAGTAGTAGTAGTTAGTTTTCTTGTGTAGCTGGGATCAGGCATTTAAGTTGGGTCGGTAGGGTATTCCTTTTTAAACAAGGTGGTTTTCAGTATTTTCCAGACGTTTAGGTGGGCGTACGTCGTTTTCACGGCTTTTGGTAACGCGTTGCACAGTTGTGTGCTTATGTAGGAAAAGCTGGGTGCGTAGATGGATTTGTATTTAAGTCCTTTGCAGCTTGGGTAGTGTAGATTTAGATATGTTCATGTTGATTTGGATGTGTTTCTGGTAGGTAAGTCGATTAAGTCTGACATGTATCCAGGGGCTTCTCTGTAGATGATTTTGTGAACCAGGGTGCAGATTTTGAAGGCAATGCGCTCTTTGATTGGGAGCCAGTGTAATTTTTCACCGAGGGGTTTCGCACTTTCAAATCTCGTTTTTCCAAATATAAGCCTAGCTGCCATGTTTTGGGCGGTCTGAAGTTTCTTTAAGGTTTGTTCTTTGCATCCTGCATAGATTCCATTGCAGTAATCTAAGTGGCTTATTACCATTGATTGTACCAGTTTACGAAACGTTTCCCTCAGGAAGAATTGTTTTACGCGTTTAAGTTTCCACATTGAGTGGAACATTTTCTTTATGGTGGATTTCACTGGTCTCTCCAATGTTAGGTTGCGGTCCATTATAACACCGAGGATTTACATCTGCACTCTTTATATTTTGCGTGTTACAAAGAGACATGTCACTGTTTCTGTTTCTTTGGTTTTGCACTGTATGGAGAGTATGACTTCTTGGGGGTTCAGTGTAATTTTTGTCTACATATTTTCTATGTTTAGTTTGTGGTTACTTATTCTGTACTTCATGGTGGGCTACCTCTCTTCATATGTGAAAAAGGCTGGGTATTCTTTTATCATCAAGTGTCTGTGTAGGATTAATCTGTACTAATCCAGCTTGTTTTGTTTTCCAGTAGGTGTGTTAACAGTGGCATAGGAAGGGGGCGGGAGGGGCGGTCCACCCCGGGTGCACGCGCTCGGGGGGTGCCGGCCCCGCTGGTTCCCTGCTCTCTCTGCCCCGGAACAGGTTACTTCCTGTTCCAGGGCAGAGAGAGCAGGGAACCAGCGGGGCCGATGCAGCTCCGAGTGAAGTGCACTCGGGGCGGATTGGCCATCCCGCAGGTAAGAATGCAGTCCGGGGGGGGGGGGGTGTTGCACTCCGGGGGGGTGCGCAGCGGCGACCCGCCCCGGGTGCCATTAGCCCTCGCTACGGCACTGTGTGTTAATGTTCTTCTGCCCACTGCAAAGCTCAGGGTGTTGTTTTTTTTCTAGGAAGATCTTGTGTGACCCCCCTGGAAATTTGCTTGTAAGCATACCAGATTCTGTGGTCCAACTTTTTTGGTAAGACTTTCTACTTTTACTTCACTACTTTTGAAGCCAGTACTTTTAATTTTTACTTAAGTACTTTTCAAAAGTAACGACCCCATCTCTGCCAAACCATCAGTGTCCCCAAACTTGGGGACACTTGTGGAGGAGTGGCCTAGTGGTTAGGGTGGTGGACTTTGGTCCTGAGGAACTGAGTTCAATTCCCACTTCAGGCACAGGCAGCTCCTTGTGACTCTGGGCAAGTCACTTAACCCTCCATTGCCCCATGTAAGCCACATTGAGCCTGCCATGAGTGGGAAAGTGCAGGGTACAAATGTAACAACAAAAAAACTCCCAAACCTCCCATTCTATATCCCTACCTGCATGTCTTTTATCTATCATTGTTCCTCTGTTTGTCCAGTCCTAGTTTGTCACTGTGCTCTGTGCTGCTGCTGTTTCTGTGAGGGCTGTGTACTGTTCCTGGGAGAGTGAGTGCTTTGTGCTACAGCTGTGTTTGTCTGGATTGTTTGTTGGCGGTGGGAGAGTGAGTGCTTTGGGTAGCTGATGTGTGCCTCACAACTGTGTACTGGTTCTTGATCTCACAAGGTGCAGTAGGCGGAGGTGTGCACAGTGTTTCTGAGGTCAGTGGGTTGCATCTGGGGTGGTATGTTTCAGCAAGTCCCTTACCCCCAACACGACACCTCTTCCTGCCCCTCCCCCCTCCACACACATATCCCTGGTGTCTAGCAACATCCACCCTGACCCAACCCCCCTCTCCCCAAACCTTAAAAATATGGTCCAGTGGTCCCCCAACCCCAGCCCCCCTCCCTCCACCTGGTGGTCCAATGGCCTCCTCCAGCCTGCTCATTCCTTCCAATCTAAAAATACCCTGGTGGTCTCGTGTCCCCCCCAGCTAGGCCAGGCCATGCCCATCTAGGCTAGACCAGACCAGGCCCCCTAGTCACAGCCTGGTTCTCTAGCAGAAGCTGAGGCCAACCATCCTCCAGACCCCATACCTTAGCTCACCCATCCTCCAGACCCCATAACTTGTAGGAAGCATGAGCGCCATCTTGAAAATGGTGGTGTCCCACCCTGCACAATGCATCCTGGGATGCACTGGGAGCTTAGGGGATGGAATACCTTTACTCATCAGCTAATTCTTAACTCTGCCCCCAGGCCGCCCCAGCATTATCCAAATACTGCCAATGCAGTCCATTAGGATATTCAGCAACACTATCTGGATATCCATGAATAGTCCGACTAAGCCATTTATCTGGATTAATGGCTTTGAATATTGACTAGTAAAAGGACAATTCTATAGATATGTGCCAGCATTAATGCACTCCTTGTGCATGTAAATACAGGGAAAATTGAACTTGCACATATAAGTGACCTGCACACTATTCTACAGGGGGACATGTAAGTACCATCATGTGTAACTGCAAGGCAGGTGTACACATGACAGGATCATGGACAGAACATGGGCGTGTCTCCCGCTTACTTACAGAATAATGTACATTACATGCACCCTTGCATTTCTGCAGCCACAGTTGCACCTAGTCTGTGGTCTAATTATCCCCTAAGGGGCTGATATTCGAAGCAATTTAACTAGCCAGAAATGGCTCCTGGCTGGTTAAATCACCACATCAGAGCTAATCACTAATTTCCAGCGGCTCTCAATGGCGTATTTATTCAACGTGTGTGTGTTGCGGACCACTGCCAACCCCCCCCCCCCCCCCCCCCCCCCCCCCCCCCCGGTAGCTTGAAATCATCTGTGCTCCAGTTTTTGCCAGAGCAGTGGAGCGGCACTCATAGGCTGCCTGCAGCCTGCACCAGGACTTCCTGTCTGAACCCCCCCCCCTTCTGATGCAACTTCCTGTTTTGTGAAGGGCAGGATGGTTCAAAGAGGAAGTGCCTGTGCAGGCAGCCTATGAATGCCGCTGCTGCTGCCCGGACAAAGACTGGAGCAGAAATGATTTTAAAGGTACCACGGAGTGCGCGGGAGATGGGGGCAAGCGGAAAAGTTCCTGTCGACGCCACTGGCGGCACCTAACTGGTTAGTGCAGCTGAAAATAACCGGTTAGCACTAAACTGAAAACCAGCTATTTTGTGGGGCAGACTTGGCGCTTGGCCGGGGCGAAGCTGGTACTTGGCCAGTTAGGTGCCAATATTCAGCATTTAACTGGCCAAGGTAACCACATAAAAGTCAGTCCTGTCTTTATGCAGTATCCCATATCTGGTTAAGTGCTGAATATTGCACTTAACCGGCTATGAGTTAACCGTCTCCAGAAACCCCAAAATTCAATGTTGGTGCATGGGCATGGCCTGGCATTGAATTTCCTGGTTTAACACCAATCACCACCAGCTGAATATCGGGCCCTAAGAGTTCGAGTAATATTCTTTAACAGCAGTTTAGGAAGTGGTATAAATAGCAGGAAAAGTGTTGATTTGAAATATAAGTGGAGATATCAGGCTTTCTTTCTTCTGAGGTCTGAATGAAAAAAACAGCAACCACCGGCCAATAAGCCTAGAAGCGCAGGACTGAATGCCCAAGATCAAGTTTCCACTAATCTGTAAACATGTTATGGTTTGTTTTCTAAGTCTTGAGCGTACACATTGAAAAATAAAATATTTCAAAAGGGACGTCAGTAATAAAAACAGACCAAATCAAAGCTTAGATGTAGAGTCGGAAAGGATGAGAGACAAACAAAAGCTCGGTTGTTTGAGAAACAAGTTCTTGTTCCAGGTTTCCATCTCCCTGGGCAGAATTGCTCCACCCTGCAGACAGGGTTCCCTCCGCAAGAGTCCAAGCTCTTTTGTCTTAGGCTTTTTCTATTATCAAATTAGATTTCTTTGAATTGAGATGCAGGCTTAATTTGTCCCCCAAAGTGCCATTTAATGTTTTCTTTTTAATAGATTCTCATGAGAAATAGTCCAGCAATAAATATCTAGCGGTATTTATTGATCTGGGTTTAGAGTGGAGTAGTAATAGCTGCTGATTGCTTGTGTTAGAACAGCTTATAATAGCCCAAAGAGAGAGACATAGAGGGGCATAATTGAATGAAAACGCCTATCTCCATGGGCGTTTATCTCCAAGAACGGGTCCGTGAAGGGGCGGACCGAACCGTATTTTGGGAAAAAAAATAGACGCCCATGTTTTATTCAACAATGTGTGAGCTGGGCGTTTTTGTTTTTCAGCGATAATGGAAAATGAAAGCGCCCAGCTCAAAAACGAATAAATCCAAGGCATTTGTCCGTGGGAGGGGCCAGGATTCGTAGTGCACTGGTCCCCCTCACGTGCCAGGACATCAACCGGGCACCCTAGGGGGCACTTTTACAAAACCAAACAAAAAGGTAAAAGAGCTCCCAGGTGCATAGCACCCTTCCCTTGTGTGTTGAGCCCCCCAAATCCCCCTCAAAACCCACTGCCCACAAGTCTACACCATTACTATAGCCCTAAGGGGTGAAGGGGGGCACCTACATGTGGGTACAGTGGGTTTGGGGGGGTTGGACGACTAATAAGCATTAAGCAGCACAATTGTAACAGGTAGGGGGGATGGGCCTGGGTCCACCTGCCTGAAGTCCACTGCACCCCCTAACAACTGCTCCAGTGACCTGCATACTGCTGTCAGGGAGCTGGGTATGACATTTGAGGGTGAAAATAAAAAGTTGAGAAACTTCATTTTTTGTGGTGGCAGGGGGTTAGTGACCACTGGGGGAGTCAGGGGAGGTCATCCCCGATTCCCTCCAGTGGTCATCTGGTCATTTAGGGCACTTTTTGGGGCCTTATTCGTGAAAAAACAGGGTCCAGGAAAAGTGTCCTAAATTCTAGCTAAAAACGCATACTTTTTTCCCATTATCGGTGAAATGCGCCCATCTCTGTTCAGCAGATAACCACGCCCCAGTTCCGCCTTCGCCACACCTCTGACACGCCCCCATCAACTTTGTCCGCATCCGCGACGGATTGCAGTTGAAAACGTCCAAAAATCGGCTTTCGATTATACCACTTTATTCGTTTTTGTGAGATAAACGTCCATCTCCCGATTTAGGTCGGAACTTGGGCGTTTTTCTCATTCGATTATAAGCAGGCTTGTAACATAGTAGATGACGGCAGAAAAAGACCTGCATGGTCCATCCAGTCTGCCCAACAAGATAACTCATATTTGCTGCTTTTTGTGTATACCCTACTTTGATTTGTACCTGTGCTCTTCAGGGCACAGACTGTATAAGTCTGCCCAGCACTATCCCCGCCTCCCAACCACCAGCCCCTCCTCCCAACCACCGGCTCTGGCACAGACCGTATAAGTCTGCCCAGCACTATCCTCACCTCCCAACCACCAGCCCTGCCTCCCAACCACCGGCTCTGGCACAGACCGTACAAGTCTGCCCAGCACTATCCCCGCCTCCCAACCACCAGTCCCGCTTCCCACCACCGGCTCTGGCACAGACCGTGGAAGTCTGCCCAGCACTATCCCCGCCTCCCAACCACCAGCCCCGCCTCCCGATCTTGACTAAGCTCCTGAGGATGAGACCATGAGCTTCTGAGACTGTCATGCAGAGTTTTGTTACTCAGATAGAATTTCTGCAGTTATCAGATCTCTAATGAGACCAGTTCCATAGGTGATCTTTAGGTGCTCTGTATAAGTTGCCCTATGGCCATCTGTCTCTGCAAATTCTGTTCCAATCATGTTGCACTGATGCAGGAAAGAAAATAACCACAATCATTCTTAACATCAAATCAGAGCAAATATTGCAAATGTAAACCTGCTCCCAAGGTTGGATATGTATTTTACTTCATGGGAAGGGGAGCTACTTTTAGTTGAAGGTGGGTTCTGTTGGGTGAAGAGGAAGCTGCCCCAGCATCTTCATTACCTTTGATACCGAAAAAAATCTCCTTCACTTAGAAAAATAACAATGTCCACAAGTGATGCACTTTTTAATATAAATGTCCTTTATTTTGGTGAAATTCCCTAAATTTAAAAGTACATAAATTAGTTCCTTTAACTCAAAGTCCTATTCATAAGTA